>NW_028295541.1:0-647000 GCF_964341445.2 Mesoplodon mirus | reverse complement strand
CCAAGTTTCATGGAGGATTGTTATGACAATGGTAGTGGAGTATTGTGATGACAAGCGCAGAGAGCATTGTAATGACAAGGTCATGAAGCATTTTGCTGACAAAGTCATGGAGCATTGTGATGACAGGTGTCGTGGAGCACTGTGATGACAAGCGTCACGGAGCATTGTGAATACAGGGGTCATGGAGCATTGGGATGACAACTGCATGGATCACTGTGATGACAAGGTCCTGGAGCATTGTGATGAGAAGACCATGGAGACTTGTGATGATAAGTCTCATAAAGCATTCTGATGAAAAGGGGCATTGAGCATTGTGATTACTGGGGTCTTGGAGCACTGTGATGCCTAGGGCATGGAGCATTCTGATGAGAAGGCCATGGAGCATTCTGATGACATGCGTCATGGAGTTTTTTGAGGACAACCATGGAGCATTGTGATTACAGGGGTCTTCGAACATTGTGAGGACAAGGGCATGGAGCATTGTGAGGAGAAGACCAAGGAGCATTCTGATGGCATGCGTCATTGAGCTTTGTGATGAAAACGGCATGGAGCATTGAGATTACATGGGTCTTGGAGCATTGTGATGAAAAGGACATGGATCATTGTGATGAAAAAGGCATGGAGCCTTGTCATGACAGGATTCAAGGAGGATACAGACAACAAGTGTCAGGGATCATTTTGATGACAAGTGTATTGAGCATTGTGATAACAAAGGTCATGGAACATTGTTATGAGAAGACCATTGGTAATTGTGATGACGAGAGTCATGGGACATTGTGATGAAAAGTGATATTGTATATTGTGATCACAAGTGTTTGGAGCATTGTTATGACAGAGGTCATGGAACATTTTGATTTCATTGTGATGACAATAGCATGAAGCATTATGATGATGGGCATGATTCATTGTGATGACAGGGTTCATGGATCATTGAGATGAAAAGAGGCATAGAGGATTGTGATTACAGGGTTATTGGAGCATTGTGATGAGAAGGGTCATGGAGCTTTGTGATGAGAGGACAATGGAACATCGTGATGGCAGGGGTCATGGAGCATTGTTATCACAGGTGTAATTGAGCCTTGTGATGGCAAGGGCATGCAGCATTGTGATGAGAAGGCAATGGAGCATTCTGATGACATGTGTCATGGAGCTTTGTGAAGACAAGGGCATGGAGCAATGTGATGAGAGCGTTCATGGAGCATTGTGATGACAATGAAATGGAGCATTGTGATGCTAAGGGTCATGGATCTTTGTGATGACAATGGTCATGGAGCATTTTGATGGCAAGGGCGTTGTGCAATGTGATGAGAAGGGCAGGGAGCATTGTGATGACAAATTTTAAGGAGCATTGTGATGACAAGATTGTGGAGCACTGTGATGACAAGCACATGGTGCATTGTGATGACATGTGTCATTGAGCATTGTTCTGACAAGCGCATTAAGCATTGTGATGACAAGTCTCATGGAATATTCTGATGAAAAGGGACATGGAGCATTGTGATTACAGGGGTCTTGGAGCATTGAGATGAGAAGGGCATGGAGCATTGTGATGAGAAGTCCATGAAGCATGCTGATGACATGTGTCATGGAGCTTTTTAATGACAAGGGCATGGAGCATTGTGATTACAGGGATCTTGGAGCATTGTGATGAATAGGGCATGGATCACTGTGATGAAAAACGCATGGAACCTTGTCATGACAGGGTTTAAGGAGCATACTGACGACAAGTGTCAGGGAGCATTGTGATGACAAGTGTATTGAGCATTGTGCTGACAACGATCATGGAGCATTGTGATGAGAAGACCATGGATAATTGTGATGATGAGTGTCATGGGGTGTTGAGATGATAAGTGTTATTGAACATTGTGATCACAAGGGTTTGGAGCATTATGATGACAGAAGTCATGGAGAATATTGATTTCATTGTGATGACAATAGCCTGAAGCATTATGATGATGGGCATGGTGTATTGTGATGACAGGGTTCATGGAGCATTGAGATGAAAAGGGTCATGGATCACTGTGATTACAAGGGTCTTGGAGCATTGTGATGACATGGGAATGGAGCATTGTGATGAGAAGGCCATGGAACTTTCTGATGACATGCGTCATGGAGCTTTGTGATGACAAGGGCATGCAGCATTTTGATTTCAGGGGTCTTGAGCATTGTGATGACAAGTGTCGTGGAACCTTGTGATGACTAGGTAGTGGAACATTGTGATGCCAAGAGTCATGGTGCATTTTTATGACAGGGGTAATGGAGCATTTTGATGAGAAGGGTATGGAACATTGGTCTGAAATGTTTCATGGATTATTGTGATGAGAGTGGGCATGGAGCATTGTGATGACAAGGGCACGGAACACTGTGATACCTGGGTCATGCAGGATTGTAATGAAAAAGGCATGGAGCATTGTCATGAGAAGGGCATCGAGCATTGTGATGACAAGTGTCATGGAGCTTTGTGATGACAAGGACATGGAGCAATGTGATGAGAGGGTTCAGGGAGCATTGTGATGACAGTGACATGGAGCATTGTGATGCCATGGGACATGGAGCTTTGTGATGACAAGTCATGGAGCATTTTGATGACAAGGGCATGGTGCATTGTGATGAGAAGGGCAGGGAGCATTTTGATGAACGGGTCATGCAGCAATTTGATAAGAATTGTAATGGAATATTGTGATGGCAGTGTTTATAGAACATTGTGATGTCAGGGGTCTTGGATCTTTGGGATGAAAAGGGTCATGGAGCATTTTGCTGACAGGGGTTATGGAACATTGTGATGTCAGGGGTCATGGAACATTGTGCAGATAAGTGGATGTAGCACTGTGATGACAGGGTCATGGAACATTGTGATTCCAGGTGTGAGGGAGTATTGTGATGACTAGTGATGGAACATTGTGATATCTCTGGTGAGAGAGCATTTTGATGAGAAGTGCATGGACCATTGTGATTACAAGGTTTATGGAGCATTGCAATGAAAAGTTTGTGGTCGGCTGTGATGAAATGTGCGTGGCACATTGTGATGACAATGGTCATAGACCATTGTTCTGACAAAGACATGGAGCATTGTGATGACAAGGGTCACAGAGAATTGTGATGAAATGTTCATGGAACATTGTGGTTACAAAAGTCACAGAGCCTTGTGATGATGCGGGCATGGACAGTTGTGATGACAACGTTATGAATCATTGTGATGACTGGAGTCACTGAGCATTGTGATGACAGGGGTCATGGAGCATTGTGCTGACAAGCGCATTAAGCATTGTGATGACAAGTCTCATGGAACATTCTGATGAAAATGGGCATGGAGCATTGTGATTACAGAGGTCTTAGAGCATTGTGATGAGAAGGGCATGGAGCAGTGTGATGAGAAGTCCATGAAGCATGCTGATGACATGTGTCATGGAGCTTTTTAATGACAAGGGCATGGAGCATTGTGATTACAGGGATCTTGGAGCATTGTGATGAATAGGGCATGGATCACTGTGATGAAAAACGCATGGAACCTTGTCATGACAGGGTTTAAGGAGCATACTGACGACAAGTGTCAGGGAGCATTGTGATGACAAGTGTATTGAGCATTGTGCTGACAACGATCATGGAGCATTGTGATGAGAAGACCATGGATAATTGTGATGATGAGTGTCATGGGGTGTTGAGATGATAAGTGTTATTGAACATTGTGATCACAAGGGTTTGGAGCATTATGATGACAGAGGTCATGGAGAATATTGATTTCATTGTGATGACAATAGCCTGAAGCATTATGATGATGGGCATGGTGTATTGTGATGACAGGGTTCATGGAGCATTGAGATGAAAAGGGTCATGGATCACTGTGATTACAAGGGTCTTGGAGCATTGTGATGACATGGGAATGGAGCATTGTGATGAGAAGGCCATGGAACTTTCTGATGACATGCGTCATGGAGCTTTGTGATGACAAGGGCATGCAGCATTTTGATTTCAGGGGTCTTGAGCATTGTGATGACAAGTGTCGTGGAACCTTGTGATGACTAGGTAGTGGAACATTGTGATGCCAAGAGTCATGGTGCATTTTTATGACAGGGGTAATGGAGCATTTTGATGAGAAGGGTATGGAACATTGGTCTGAAATGTTTCATGGATTATTGTGATGAGAGTGGGCATGGAGCATTGTGATGACAAGGGCACGGAACACTGTGATACCTGGGTCATGCAGGATTGTAATGAACAAGGCATGGAGCATTGTCATGAGAAGGGCATCGAGCATTGTGATGACAAGTGTCATGGAGCTTTGTGATGACAAGGACATGGAGCAATATGATGAGAGGGTTCAGGGAGCATTGTGATGACAGTGACATGGAGCATTGTGATGCCATGGGACATGGAGCTTTGTGATGACAAGTCATGGAGCATTTTGATGACAAGGGCATGGTGCATTGTGATGAGAAGGGCAGGGAGCATTTTGATGAACGGGTCATGCAGCAATTTGATAAGAATTGTAATGGAATATTGTGATGGCAGTGTTTATAGAACATTGTGATGTCAGGGGTCTTGGATCTTTGGGATGAAAAGGGTCATGGAGCATTTTGCTGACAGGGGTTATGGAACATTGTGATGTCAGGGGTCATGGAACATTGTGAAGATAAGTGGATGTAGCACTGTGATGACAGGGTCATGGAACATTGTGATTCCAGGTGTGAGGGAGTATTGTGATGACTAGTGATGGAACATTGTGATATCTCTGGTGAGAGAGCATTTTGATGAGAAGTGCATGGACCATTGTGATTACAAGGTTTATGGAGCATTGCAATGAAAAGTTTGTGGTCGGCTGTGATGAAATGTGCGTGGCACATTGTGATGACAATGGTCATAGACCATTGTTCTGACAAAGACATGGAGCATTGTGATGACAAGGGTCACAGAGAATTGTGATGAAATGTTCATGGAACATTGTGGTTACAAAAGTCACAGAGCCTTGTGATGATGCGGGCATGGACAGTTGTGATGACAACGTTATGAATCATTGTGATGACTGGAGTCACTGAGCATTGTGATGACAGGGGTCATGGAGCATTGTGCTGACAAGCGCATTAAGCATTGTGATGACAAGTCTCATGGAACATTCTGATGAAAATGGGCATGGAGCATTGTGATTACAGAGGTCTTAGAGCATTGTGATGAGAAGGGCATGGAGCAGTGTGATGAGAAGGCCATGAAGCATGATGATGACATGCGTCATGGAGCTTTTTAATGACAAGGGCATGGAGCATTGTGATTACAGGGATCTTGGAGCATTGTGATGAATAGGGCATGGATCACTGTGATGAAAAAGGCATGGAACCTTGTCATGACACGGTTCAAGGTGCATACTGACGAGAAGTGTCAGGGAGCATTGTGATGACAAGTGTATTGAGCATTGTGATGACAACGATCATGGAGCATTGTGATGAGAAGACCATGGATAATTGTGATGATGAGTGTCATGGGGTGTTGAGATGATAAGTGTTATTGAACATTGTGATCACAAGGGTTTGGAGCATTATGATGACAGAGGTCATGGAGAATATTGATTTCATTGTGATGACAATAGCCTGAAGCATTATGATGATGGGCATGGTGTATTGTGATGACAGGGTTCATGGAGCATTGAGATGAAAAGGGTCATGGATCACTGTGATTACAAGGGTCTTGGAGCATTGTGATGACATGGGAATGGAGCATTGTGATGAGAAGGCCATGGAACTTTCTGATGACATGCGTCATGGAGCTTTGTGATGACAAGGGCATGCAGCATTTTGATTTCAGGGGTCTTGAGCATTGTGATGACAAGTGTCATGGAACCTTGTGATGACTAGGTAGTGGAACATTGTGATGCCAAGAGTCATGGTGCATTTTTATGACAGGGGTAATGGAGCATTTTGATGAGAAGGGTATGGAACATTGGTCTGAAATGTTTCATGGATTATTGTGATGAGAGTGGGCATGGAGCATTGTGATGACAAGGGCACGGAACACTGTGATACCTGGGTCATGCAGGATTGTAATGAAAAAGGCATGGAGCATTGTCATGAGAAGGGCATTGAGCATTGTGATGACAAGTGTCATGGAGCTTTGAGATGACAAGGACATGGAGCAATGTGATGAGAGGGTTCAGGGAGCATTGTGATGACAGTGACATGGAGCATTGTGATGCCATGGGACATGGAGCTTTGTGATGACAAGTCATGGAGCATTTTGATGACAAGGGCATGGTGCATTGTGATGAGAAGGGCAGGGAGCATTTTGATGAACGGGTCATGCAGCAATTTGATAAGAATTGTAATGGAATATTGTGATGGCAGTGTTTATAGAACATTGTGATGTCAGGGGTCTTGGATGTTTGGGATGAAAAGGGTCATGGAGCATTTTGCTGACAGGGGTTATGGAACATTGTGATGTCAGGGGTCATGGAACATTGTGCAGATAAGTGGATGTAGCACTGTGATGACAGGGTCATGGAACATTGTGAATCCAGGTGTGAGGGAGTATTGTGATGACTAGTGATGGAACATTGTGATATCTCTGGTGAGAGAGCATTTTGATGAGAAGTGCATGGACCATTGTGATTACAAGGTTTATGGAGCATTGCAATGAAAAGTTTGTGGTCGGCTGTGATGAAATGCGCGTGGCACATTGTGATGACAATGGTCATAGACCATTGTTCTGACAAAGACATGGAGCATTGTGATGACAAGGGTCACAAAGAATTGTGATGAAAAGTTCATGGAACATTGTGGTTACAAAAGTCACAGAGCCTTGTGATGACGCGGGCATGGACAATTGTGATGACAAACGTTATGAATCAATGTGATGACTGGAGTCACTGAGCATTGTGATGACAGGGGTCATGGAGCATTGTGATGACAAGGGCATGGAGCATTGTGTTGACAGGGGCATGGAGCATTGGTTTGACAAGTTTCATGGATTATTGTGATGACATTGGGCATGGTGCATTGTGATGACAAGGGCATGGAGCATTGTGATGAGAAGGTCAAGGAGTATTGTGAAGGCAGGTGTCAGGGAGCACTGTGATGACATATGTCATGGTCCATTGTGATGACAATGGCATGGAGCATTGTGAAGCCAAATGTAATGGAGAAATGTGAGGACAAATATAATGGAGCATTTTGATGATTAGGGCTTGGAGCATTATGATGAAAAGGGCCATTGAAAATTTTCATGACAAGGTCGAGAAGCATTGTGATGACAAGGTCCTGGAGCATTGTGATGACAAAACCATGGAGCCTTGTGATGACAAGTCTCATGGAGCATACTGATGAAAACGGGCATGGAACATTGTGATTACAGGGGTCTTGGAACATTGTGATGACAAGGGCATGGCACATTGTGAGGAGAAGACCAAGGAGCATTCTGATGGCATGCGTCCTTGAGTTTTGTGATGACAAGGGCATGGAGCATTGTGATTACATGGGTCTTGGAGCACTGTGATGGAAAGGGCATGGAACTTTGTGATGAAAAAGGCATGGAGCCTTGTCATGACAGGGTTCAAGGAACATACTGACAAGTGTCATGGAGCATTGTGATGACAGGGGTCATGAAGAATTGAGATAACAAGAGCATGGAGCATTGTGATGACAAGAGCATGGAACAATGGTCTAATATGTTTCATGGATTATTGCGCTGACAGTTGGAATGGCGCATTGTGATGACAAGGGCATGGAGCATTGTGATGACCAGGTCATGCAGTATTGTGAAGAGAGGTGTCAGGGAGCATTCTGATGACATATGTAGTGGCCCGCTCTGATGACAATGGCATGGAGCATTGTGATGCCAAGTGTCATGGAGGATTCTGATGACAAAGGTCATGGAGCATTGTGATGACAAGGGCATGGAGGTTTGTGATGACATGTGCATGGAGCATTGTGATGACAAGTGCATGGAGCATTGCAATGTCAAGTGGATGGAGAATTGTGATGACAAGAGCATGTAACATTTTGATGAGAAGTGTCATGTAGCACTGTGATCACAAGGACGTGGAGAATTGTGATGACAAGGGACATGGAACATTTTGATAACCAGGGCATGGTGCATTGTGATGACAGGGGTCATGGAGCATTATTATGAGAACGGCCATGGTGCATTCTGACATAAGATATCACTTATGAAGGGAATGTAAACATGGCTACATATGAACTGATTTAGGGAAGAGAACAGAGTATCAGATTTAGAAAACAATATAACGCTTGCTTAAGGGGAAAGAGAGGTGGGGAGATGCACAAAACATAAGATTGATATTAGCACAGGTACCGTTCCATAATCCAAAAACAGAAGAGACAAGCCCTACTCCTTCCTCAGTGAACGGAACTCAACATCCCTATTCCCCTCAGAGAAATATATCTGACTAGTAAGAATTTTAAAACCTATGTATTGATATGTCTCCGTAAGGGAACCAAGTGTGTCTAGAACGACATAAACATGGCAGTGAGAATCAGCTCAAACCCACTATAAAAATGAATTTCAAAACAAAACATAAAAACAGTAAAATTCTTACACAATACCTTCAGGGGTTCTGATGAAACCTGGAATGACCGTATCTACAATGACAGCTGGATGTGGCATAAGGCTGGTTACTTGGGACTGAGAGGATTGGTGAGATTGGGTGAAAAAATGCAGACCCTTTAAAGCAGTAATGCCTGCCACCCATTCCATGGTTCCCATCTCTCCAGGTAGAAGGGAATATCACTACAGTTATAACGTGTATGGGAACCTAGAGAATGGAAACCATCTGATGGTGAAAGGTTTGTAAAACTCTACTACTTTTTTCTCTCCTTGTGCTCCAGTTTGACATTCCAACTGCTTTACTATCAATCTCCCAACTTGGAAAGTCAGCCCCTATATCCTCCTGGTATGCACAGTTGGCAAATTGTGCAGAGGATATAAGGGAAGAGAGAGAACCAATGAGAGAGTAGCTGTAGGCATTTGGACGGCCACATGTCTCTCTAATTTTCCATAACAAAGAGGAATTAACCAAAGTCTCAGCCTGCCCCCCAGAACCAGTATAAGTCCAGAAGCAAAACTGTTGATTTGCGGTCAGCTCACAAAAACGTGAGTTGAAAAATGGAGCTCAGGGCCACAGCAATTCACTAACCTGCAGAGTTATAAAGGACTACTCTCTTCGAAAAATCTGTTGAGGGAAAGCCACGAGGCGGAAGGGAAAATGAGGCAGAATGGCATGAAATACATTTCAAGAGGTACATTGGAATCGCCTTTAAACACAGGAAAAGCATTACAACTTCGAAAATTATGGAAATGGCCATAAAGGGCATATGGGTTTTCACGTGCATATATGCAGGAGAAAACGCATATGCCCTTTTTGGACAAGCAAGCAAGCGGACAATGCAAATCTGCACTACAAAGAAGTATCACTTCCCACCGGTCAAAAGGGACATCCACAAAATGGGTAAAAACCAGAAAGGCAAGAGAGGCCCTGGAGAACAGGGAGCCTTGTTATGCTGATGGGCGGGATGTAAATTGCCAACTGCCTCTCTGGAGGAGTGCATTGTGTTCCCTAAAACAAGTAAACAACAGAGCTACAGAGCCAAGGGCACTTCCAGTCTAGGGAATATACCTTGGGAAAACTGAAAATAAATAAGACAGATCCACACCAAAATTCAGGGCTGCACTGCTTACAAAAACCTCAACTTGGGTACACATTAAATATCCCAGGAAAGACAAAAATGGTTCAAGAAATTGTGGTACTTACATATGATGGAATATCCCTCAGCCATGAAATCAATGTCATAAGGCCAGTAGCAGCAAAATGAGTGGATTCAGGTACGATAATTCTAAGTGAAATAAGTCACACAGAAAAAGAAACTTATCATAAGATATCACTTATGAAGATCCTGTAAACATGGCTACACATGAACTGAGTTAGGAAAGAAAAGAGAGACTCACATTTAAAAAAAAAAAAACGCTTATGCTTGCTTAAGGGAGAAGGAGAGGTGGGGTGATGCATAAAATCAGAGTTTGATATTAGTACAGGTACCATTCCAAAAACCAAATACGAAATAGACAAAACCTACACCTTCCTCAGTGAAAGGGACTCAACACCCCATATTCACCACAGAGTAATATATCTTAAAAGTATGAATCTTAAAACCTATGTATTGATATGTCTCCATAAGGGAATCAAGTGTGTCTAGACTGGCATAAACATGACAGTGAGAATCAGCTCAAACCCACTATAAAAAGGAAATTCAAAAACAAAACAAAAAAACAGGGAAATTTCTTTCAATTCCTTCAGGGTCTCTGATGAAACCTGGAATGACCCTATCTACAATGACAGCTGGATGTGGCATAAGGCTGGACACTTGCGACTGAGAGGATTGGTGAGATTGGGTGAGCAAATGCAGACCCTTTAAAGCAATAATGAGGGGCACCCATTCCATGGGTCCCAACTCTCCAGGTTGAAGGTAATATTACTACAGCTATTACATGTACGGGAAACCTAGAAAATGGACACACTGTGAATACGAAAGGTCTCTAAAACTCAACTAATAGTCCCTCTCCTGGTGCTTCGGTTTGACATTCCAACTGCTTTACTATCAATCTCCCAACTTGGAGAGACAACCCCTTTAACCTCCTGGTTCTCACAGGTTGCCAATTTGGCAGAGGATGAAACGGAAGAGGAAGAACCAAAGAGAGAGTAGCTGTTAGGCATTTGGACGGGCATATGTCACTCTTATTTCCCGGGAGGAAGAAGAATTGACCAAAGTCTCAGCCACACACCGGGAACCAGTATATGTTCTCAACCACAATATTTGACTTGCGTTCAGCTCAGAAAAAAACGAGTTAAATATGGAGCTCAGGGGTACAGCAATTCACAAACTGGCAGAGTAATAAAGGGCTACTATCGTCCAAAATTCTGTTGAGGGAAGGCAACGAGGCAAACTTGAAAGGGAGGCAGAATTGCAGGAAACAGATTTCAAGAGGTACATTGGAATCGCCTTTAAAGCACAGGAAGAGGGGCACAACTTCGACAATGATGCACTTGGCTAAAAAGGGCGTTTGCATTTTCTCCTGAATATATTCAGGAGAAAACGCATACGCCCTTTTTGGCCAAGCAAGCAAGTGGGCAATGCAAATCTTCACTACAAAGAAGTATCACTTCCCACCGGTCAAAAGGGACATCCACAAAATGTGTAAAACCCAGAAATGCAAGACAGGCACTGGAGAACAGGGAGCCTTGTTATGCTGATGGGCGGGATGTAAATTGCCAACTGCCTCTCTGGAGGAGAGAATTGTGTTCCCTAAAACAATTAAACAACATAGATACAGAGCCAAGGACACTTCCAGTCAAGGGAATATACCTTGGGAAAACTGAAAATCAATAAGACAGAACCACCCCAAAATTTAGGGCTGCACTGCTTACAAGAACCTCAACTTGGGTACACCTTAAATATCCCAGGAAATATAAAAATGGTTCAAAAAATTGTGGTACTTACGTATGATGGAATATCCCTCAGCCATGAAATCAATGTCATAAGACCAGTACCAGCAAAATGAGTGGATTCAGGTACGATGATTCTAAGGGAAATAAGTCACACAGAAAAAGAAACGTATCATAAGATATCACTTATGAAGATCCTGTAAACATGGCTACACATGAACTGAGTTAGGAAAGAGAAGAGAGTCTCACATTTAGAAAACACTCTTATGCCTGCTTAAGAGGGATGGAGAGGTGGGGTGATGCATAAAACCAGAGTTTGATATATGCACAGGTAGCGTTCCAAAAACCAAGTATGGAATAGACAAGACATACACCTTCCTCAGGGAAAGGGACTCAAAACCCCATATTTCCCGCAGAGGAATATATCTGACTAGTAAGAATCTTAAAACCTATGTATTGATATGTCTCTTTCAGGGAATCAAGTGCGTCTACAGTGGCATAAACATGGCAGCGAGAATCAGCTCAAACCCACTATAAAAAGGAATTTCAAAAACAAAAAACAGGGAAATTCTTTACAATTCCTTCAGGGTCTCTGATGAAACCTGGAATGACCCTATCTACAATGACAGCTGCATGTGGCATAAGGCTGGACACTTGGGACTGAGAGGATTGGTGAGATTGGGTGAGCAAATGCAGACCCTTTAAAGCAATAATGCATGGCACCCATTCCATGGGTCCCAACTCTCCAGGTTGAAGGGAATATTACTACAGCTATAACATGTATGGGAAACCTAGATAATGGACACACTGTGAATACAAATAGTCTCTAAAACTCAACGTATAGTCCCTCTCCTGGTGCTCCGGTTTGACTTTCCAACTGCTTTACTATCAATCTCCCAACCTGGAGAGACCGCACCTTTAATCTCCTGTTTCGCACAGGTTGCCAATTTCGCAGAGGATGAATGGGAAGAGGGAGAACCAATGAGATAGTAGCTGTTAGGCATTTGGACGGGCATATGTCACTCTTATTTCCCGGGAGGAAGAAGAATTGACCAAAGTCTCCGCCACGCACCGGGAACCAGTATATGTCCTGAACTAAAATATTGGACTTGCGTACAGCTCAGAAAAAAACAGTTAAAAAACGGAGCTCGGGGGCACAGCAATTCACAAATTGGCAGAGTAATAAAGGACAACTATCGTCCAAAAACCTGTTGAGTGAAGGACACGAGGCGGACTTTAAGCCAGGCAGAATTGCCGGAAACGGATTTCAAGAGTTACATTGGAATCACCTTTAAAGCACAGGAAGAGGGGCACAACTTCGACAATGATGCACTTGGCCAAAAAGGGCTTATGCATTTTCTCCTTAGTATATTCAGGAGAAATCGCATACAGTTTTTTTGGCCAAGCAAGCAAGAGTTCATGCAAGTCTGCACTACAAAGAAGTATCATTTCCCACCGGTCCACAGGAACATCGAAAAAATGGGTAAAAACCTGAAATTCAAGACAGGCCCTGGAGAACAGAGAGCCTTTTTATGCTGATGGGCGGGATGTATATTGCAAACTGCCTCTCTGGAGGAGTGCACTGTGTTCCCTAAAAGAAGTAAACAACAGAGCTACAGAGCCAAGGGCACTTCCAGTCTAGGGAGTATACCCTGGGAAAACTGAAAATCTATAAGACAGAGCCACCGAAATATTTAGGCCTGCACTGCTTACAAGAACGTCAACTTGGGTACACCTTAAATATCCCAGGAAATATAAAAATGGTTCAAAAAATCGTGGTACTTACATACGATGGATTATCCCTCAGACATGAAATCAATGTCATAAGACCAGTACCAGCAAAATGAGTGGATTCAGGTACGATGATTCTAAGTGAAATAAGTCACACAGAAAAAGAAACTTATCATAAGATATCACTTATGAAGATCCTGGAAACATGGCTACACATGAACTGAGTTAGGGAAGAGAACAGAGTCTCACATTTAGAAAACTCTCTTATGCCTGCTTAAGGGGGAAGGAGAGGTGGGGTGATGCATAAAACCAGAGTTTGATATAAGCACAGGTACTGTTCCAAAAACCAACTATGGAAGACACAAGACCTACACCTTGCTCAGTGAAAGGGACTCGAAACCCCATATTTCCCACAGAGGAATATATCTGACTAGTAAGAATCTTAAAACCTATGTATTGATATGTCTCCGTAAGGGAATCAAGTGTGTCTAGACTGGCATAAACCTGGCAGTGAGAATCAGCTCAAACCCATTATAAAAAGGAATTTCAAAAACAAAACCAAAAAACAGGGAAATTCTTTACAATACCTTCAGGGATTCTGATGAAACCTGGAATGACCCTATCTAAAACGACAGCTGGATGTGGCATAAGGCTGGACACATGGGACTGAGAGGATCGGTGTGATTGGCTGAGCAAACGCAGACATTTTAAAGCAATAATGCATGGCCCCCATTCCATGCGTCCCAACTCTCCAGGTTGAAGGGAATATTACTACAGCTATAACATGAACGGGAAACCTAGAGAATGGACACACTGTGAATACGAAAGGTTTCTAAATCTCAACGAATAGTCCCTCTCCTGGTGCTCAAGGTTGACATTCCAACTGCTTTACTATCAATCTCCCAACTTGGAAAGAGAGCACCTTTAACTTCCTGGTTCGCACATGTTGCCAATTTGGCAAAGAATGAAAGGGAAGAGGGAGAAACAATGAGAGAGTAGCTGTTATGCATTTGGACGGGCACATGTCACTCTAATTTCCCGGGAGGAAGAAGAATTGACAAAAGTCTCAACCACCCACCGGGAACCAGTATAGGTCCTGAACCAAAATATTGGACTTGCGTTCAACTCAGAAAAAACGAGTTAAAAATGGAGCTCAGGGGCACAGCAATTCACAAACTGGCAGAGTAATAAAGGGCAACTATCGTCCAAAAATCTTTTGAGGGAAGGCAACGAGGCGGACTTGAAAGTGAGGCAGAATAGCAGGAATCAGATTTCAAGAGGTACGTAGGAATCGCCTGTAAAGCAAAGGAATAGGTGCACAACTTAGACAATGATGCACTTGGCCAAAAAGGGCGAATGCGTTTTGTCCTGAATATATTCAGGAGAAAATGCATACGCCCTTTTTGGCCAAGCAAGCAAGCGGGCAATGCAAATCTGCATTACAAAGAAGTATCACTTCCCACCAGTCAAAAGGGACATCCAAAAAATTGGTAAAAACCAGAAAGGCAAGACAGGCACTGGAGAACAGGGAGCCTTGTTATGCTGATGGGCGGGATATAAACTGCCAACTGCCTCTCTGGATGAGTGCATTGTGTTCCCTAATACAAGTAAACAACAGAGCTACAGAGCCAAGGGCACTTCGAGTCTAGGGAATATACCTTGGGAAAACTGAAAATCAATAAGACAGAGCCACCCCAAAATTTAGGGCTGCACTGCTTACAAGAACCTCAACTTGGGTTCACCTTAAGTTTCCCAGGAAAGATAAAAATTGTTCAAAAAATTGTGGTACTTACGTATGATGGAATATCCCTCAGCCATGAAATCAATGTCATAATACAAGTGGCAGCAAAATGAGTGGATTCAGGTATGATGATTCTAAGTGAAATAAATCACACAGAAAAAGAAACTTATCATAAGATAATACTTATGAAGATCCTGTAAACATGGCTACACATGAACTGAGTTAGGAAAGAAAAGAGAGTCTCACATATAGAAAACACTCTTATGCCTGCTTAAGTGGGAAGGAGAGGTTGGGTGATGCATAAAACCAGAGTTTGATATAAGCAAAAGTACCGTTCAAAAAACCAACTATGGAATAGACAAGACCTACACCTTCCTCAGTGAAAGGGACTCAGAACCCCATATTTCCCGCAGAGGAATATATCTGACTAGTAATAATCTTAAAACCTATGTATTGATAGGTCTCTTTTAGGGAATCAAGTGCGTCTAGACAGGCATAAACTTGGCAGCGAGAATCAGCTCAAACCCACTATAAAAATGAATTTGAAAAACAAAAAAAAGGGAAATTCTTTACAATTCCTTCAGGGTCTCTGATGAAAACTGGAATGACCCTATCTACAACGACAGCTGCATGTGGCATAAGGCTGGACACATAGGACTGAGAGGATTGGTGAGACTGGGTGAGCAAATGCAGACCCTTTAAAGCAATAATGCATGGCACACATTCCATGGGTCCCAACTCTACGGGTTGAAGGGAATATTACTACAGCTATAACATGTATGGGAAACCTAGAGAATGGACACACTGTGAATATGAAAGGTTTCTAAATCTCAACGAATAGTCCCTCTCCTGGTGCTCCAGTTGGACTTTCCAACTGCTTTACTATCAATCTCCCAACTTGGAGAAGACAGCACCTTTACCCTCCTGGTTGGCAAAGGTTGCCAATTTGACAAAGGATGAAAGGCAAGAGGGAGAACCATGAGAGAGTAGCTGTTAGGCATTTGGACGGGCACATGTCACTCTTATTTCCTGGGAAGAATAAGAATTAACTAAAGTCTCAGCCACCCACCGGGAACCAATGTAGGCCCTCAACCAAAATATTGGACTTGCGTTCAGCTCACAAAAAACGAGTTAAAAAATGGAGCTCCGGGGCACAGCAATTCACAAACTGGCAGAGTAATAAAGGACAACTATCATCCAAAAATCTGTTGAGGGAAGGCAATGAAGCGGACTTGAAAGGGAGGCAGAATAGCAGGAAACAGATTTCAAGAGGTACGGTGGAATCACATTTAAAACACAGGAAGAGGGGCACAACTTCGACAATGATGCACTTGGCCAAAAAGGGCGTATGCGTTTTCTCCTGAGTATATTCAGGAGAAAGCGCATATGCCCTTTTTGGCCAAGCAAGCATGCGGACAATGAAAGTCTGCACTACAAAGAAGTATCACTTCCCACCGGTCCAAAGGGACATCCACAAAAAGGGTAAAAACCAGAAATTCAAGACAGGCCCTGGAGAACAGGGAGCCTTGTTATGCTGATGGCTGGGATGTAAATTGCCAACTGCCTCTCTGGAGAAGTGCATTGTGTTCCCTAAAACAAGTAAACAACAGAGCTACAGAGCCAAGGACACTTCCAGTCTGGGGAATATACCTTGGGAAAACTGAAAATCAATAAGACAAAACCACCACAAATTTTAGGGCTGCACTGCTTACAAGAACCTCAACTTGGGTACACCATAAATATCCCAGAAAATATAAAAATGGTTCAAAAAATTGTGGTACTTACGTACGATGGAATATCCCTCAGCCATGAAATCAATGTCATAAGACCAGTAGCAGCTAAATGAGTGGATTCAGGTACGATGATTCTAAGTGAAATAAGTCACACAGAAAAAGAAACTTATCATAAGATATCACTTATGATGATCCTGTAAACAAGGCTACACATGAACTGAGTTAGGAAAGAGAAGAGAGTCTCACATTTAGAAAACACTCTTATGCCTGCTTAAGGGGGAAGGAGAGGTGGGGTGATGCATAAAACCAGAGTTTGATATAAGCACAGGTACCGTTCCAAAAACCAAGTATGGAATAGACAAGATTTACACCTTCCTCAGTGAAAGGGACTCAAAACCCCATATTTCCCGCAGAGGAATATATCTGACTAGTAAGAATCTTAAAACCTATGTATTGTTATGTCTCCATAAGGGAATCAAGTGTGTCTAGACTGGCACAAAGATGGCACCGAGAATCAGCTCAAACCCACTATAAAAAGGAATTTCAAAAACAAAACAAAAAAACAGTGAAATTCTTTACAATTCCTTCAGGGTCTCTGATGAAACTTGGAATGACCCTATCTAGAACGACAGCTGGAGGTGGCCTAAGGCTGGACACATGGGACTGAGAGGATTGGTGAGATTCGTGAGCAAATGCAGACCCTTTAAAGCAATAATGCATGGCACCCATTCCATGGGTCCCAACTCTCCAGATTGTAGGGAATATTACTACAGCTATAACATGTATGGGAAACCTAGAGAATGGACACACAGTGAATACGAAAGGTTTCTAAATCTCAACGAATAATCCCTCTCCAGGTGCTCCAGTTTGACTTTCTAACTGCTTTATTTTCAACCTCCCAACTTGGAGAGAGAACACCTTTAACCTCCTGGTTCGCACATGTTGCCAATTTGGCAAAGGATGAAAGGGAAGAGGGAGAACCATATAGAGAGTAGCTGTTAGGCATTAGGACGGCCATATGTCACTCTTATTTCCCGGCAGGAAGAAGAATTGACCAAAGTCTCAGCCACCCACCGGGAACCAGTATAGGTCTTAAGCCAAAATATTGGACTTGCGTTCAGCTCACAAAAAAAGAGTTAAAAAATGGAGCTATAGGGCAGAGCATTTCACAAACTGGCAGAGTAATAAAGGACAACTATCATCCAAAAATCTGTTGAGGGAAAGCAACGAGGCAGACTTGAAACTGAGGCAGAATACCAGGAAACAGATTTCAAGTGGTATGTTGCAATCGCCTTTAAAGCACAGGAAGAGGGGCACAACTTCGACAATAATGCACTTGGCCAAAAAGGGTGTATGCGTTTTCTCCTGGGTATATGCAGGAGAAAACGCATACGCCCATTTTGGGCAAGCAAGCAAGCGGACAATGTAAGTCTGCACTACAAAGAAGTATCACTTCCCACCGGTCCAAAGGGACATCCACAAAAAGGGTTAAAAGCAGAAATTCAAGACAGGCCCTGGAGAACAGGGAGCTTTGTTATGCCCTGGGCGGGATGTAAATTGCCAACTGCCACTCTGGAGTTGTGCATTGTGTTCCCTAAAACAAGTAAACAACAGAGCTACAGAGCCAAGGGCACTTCCAGTCTAGGGAATATACCTTGGGAAAACTGAAAATCAATAAGACAGAGCCACCCCAAAATTTAGGGCTGCACTGCTTACAAGAAACTCAACTTGGGTACACCTTAAGTATCCCAGGAAATATAAAAATGGTTCAAAAAATTGTGGTACTTTTGTACGATGGAATATCCCTCAGCCAAGATATCAATGTAATAAGACCAGTAGCAGCAAAATGAGTGGATTCAGGTATGATGATTCTAAGTGAAATAAGTCACACAGAAAAAGAAACGTATCATAAGATATCACTTATGAAGATCCTGTAAACATGGCTACACATGAACTGAGTTAGGAAAGAGAAGAGAGTCTCACATTTAGAAAACACTCTTATGCCTGCTTAAGGGGGAAGGTGAGGTGGGGTGAGGCATAAAACCAGAGTTTGATATAAGCAAAAGTACCGTTCAAAAAACCAACTATGGAATAGACAAGACCTACACCTTCCTCAGTGAAAGGGACTCAGAACCCCATATTTCCCGCAGAGGAATATATCTGACTAGTAATAATCTTAAAACCTATGTATTCATAGGTCTCTTTTAGGGAATCAAGTGCGTCTAGACAGGCATAAACTTGGCATCGAGAATCAGCTCAAACCCACTATAAAAATGAATTTGAAAAACAAAAAAAAGGGAAATTCTTTACAATTCCTTCAGGGTCTCTGATGAAAACTGGAATGACCCTATCTACAACGACAGCTGCATGTGGCATAAGGCTGGACACATAGGACTGAGAGGATTGGTGAGACTGGGTGAGCAAATGCAGACCCTTTAAAGCAATAATGCATGGCACACATTCCATGGGTCCCAACTCTACGGGTTGAAGGGAATATTACTACAGCTATAACATGTATGGGAAACCTAGAGAATGGACACACTGTGAATATGAAAGGTTTCTAAATCTCAACGAATAGTCCCTCTCCTGGTGCTCCAGTTGGACTTTCCAACTGCTTTACTATCAATCTCCCAACTTGGAGAAGACAGCACCTTTACCCTCCTGGTTGGCAAAGGTTGCCAATTTGACAAAGGATGAAAGGCAAGAGGGAGAACCATGAGAGATTAGCTGTTAGGCATTTGGACGGGCACATGTCACTCTTATTTCCTGGGAGGAAGAAGAATTAACCAAAGTCACAGCCACCCACCGGGAACCAATGTAGGCCCTCAACCAAAATATTGGACTTCCGTTCAGCTCACAAAAAACGAGTTAAAAAATGGAGCTCCGGGGCACAGCAATTCACAAACTGGCAGAGTAATAAAGGACAACTATCATCCAAAAATCTGTTGAGGGAAGGCAACGAAGCGGACTTGAAAGGGAGGCAGAATAGCAGGAAACAGATTTCAAGAGGTACGGTGGAATCACATTTAAAACATAGGAAGAGGGCCACAACTTCGACAAAGATGCACTTGGCCAAAAAGGGCGTATGCGTTTTCTCCTGAGTATATTCAGGAGAAAACGCATATGCCCTTTGTGGCCAAGCAAGCAAGCGGACAATGTAAGTCTGCACTACAAAGAAGTATCACTTCCCACCGGTCCAAAGGGACATCCACAAAAAGGGTAAAAAGCAGAAATTCAAGACAGGCCCTGGAGAACAGGGAGCCTTGTTATGCTGATGGGCGGGATGTAAATTGCCAACTGCCTCTCTGGAGTTGTGCATTGTGTTCCCTAAAACAAGTAAACAACAGAGCTACAGAGCCAAGGGCACTTCCAGTCTAGGGAATATACCTTGGAAAAACTGAAAATCAATAAGACAGAGCCACCCCAAAATTTAGGGCTGCACTGCTTACAAGAAACTCAACTTGGGTACACATTAAGTATCCCAGGAAATATAAAAATGGTTCAAAAAATTGTGGTACTTTCGTACGATGGAATATCCCTCAGCCAAGATATCAATGTAATAAGACCAGTAGCAGCAAAATGAGTGGATTCAGGTATGATGATTCTAAGTGAAATAAGTCACACAGAAAAAGAAACGTATCATAAGATATCACTTATGAAGATCCTGTAAACATGGCTACACATGAACTGAGTTAGGAAAGAGAACAGAGTCTCACATTTAGAAAAAACTCTTATGCCTGCTTAAGGGGGAAGTTGAGGTGGGGTGAGGCATAAAACCAGAGTTTGATATAAGTACAGGTATCGTTCCAAAAACCAACTATGGAATAGAGAAGACTTACAACTTCCTCAGTGAAAGGGATTCAAAATCCCATATTTCACACAGAGGAATATATCTGACTAGTAAGAATCTTAAAACCTATGTATTGATATGTCTCCATAAGGGAATCAATTGTTTCTAGCCTGGCATAGTCATGGCAGCGAGAATCAGCTCAAACTCACTATAAAACGGAATTTCAAAAACAAAACAAAAAAACAGCGAAATTCTTTACAATTCCTTCAGGGTCTCTGATGAAACTTGGAATGACCCTATCTACAATGACAGCTGGAGGTGGCATAAGGCTGCACACATGGGACTGAGAGAATGGGTGAGATTCGTGAGCAAATGCAGACACTTTAAAGCAATAATGCATGGCACCCATTTCATGGGTCCCAACTCTCCAGGTTGAAGGGAATATTACTACAGCTATAACATGTATGGGAAACCTAGAGAATGGACACACTGTGAATACGAAAGGTGTCTAAAACTCAACGAATAGTTCCTCTCCTGGTGCTCCAGTTTCACTTTCTAACTGCTTTACTATCAATCTCCCAACTTGGAGAGACAGCACCTTTAACCTCCTGGTTAGCACAGGTTGCTAATTTGCAAAGGATGAAAGGGAAGAGGGAGAACCAATGAGAGAGTACCTGTTAGGCATTTGAACGGGCAAATGTCACTCTTATATCCCGGGAGGAAGAAGAATATACCAAAGTCTCAGCAACCCACCCGGAACCAGTATAGGTCCTAAACCAAAATATGGGACTTTTGTTCAGCTCACAAAAAAACGAGTTAAAAAATGGAGCTATAGGACAGAGCAATTCACAAACTGGCAGAGTAATAAAGGACAACTATCATCCAAAAATCTGTTGAGGGAAGGCAACGAGGTGGACTTGAAAGCGAGGCAGAATAGCAGGAAACAGATTTCAAGAGATACGTTGGAATTGCCTTTAAAGCACAGGAAGAGGGGCACAACTTCGACAATGATGCACATGGCCAAAAATGGCGTATGCGTTTTCTCCTGAGTATATTCAGGAGAAAACGCATACGCCCTTTTTGCCAATCAAGCAAGCAGACAATGTAAGCCTGCACTACAAATAAGTGTCACTTCCCACCGTTCCAAAGGGACATCCACAAAAAGGATATAAACCAGAAATTCAAGACAGGCCCTTGAGAAAGGGGAGCCTTGTTATTCAGAAGGGCGGGATGTAAATTACCAACTGCCTCTCTGGAGGAGTGCATTGTGTTCCCTAAAACAAGTAAACAACAGAGCTACAGAGCCAAGGACACTTCCAGTCTAGGGAATATACCTTGGGAAAACTGAAAATCAATAAGACAGAGCCACCCCGAAATTCAGGGCTGCACTGCTTACAAGAACCTCAACTTGGGTACACCTTAAATATCCCAGGAAATATACAAATGGTTCAAAAATTGCGGTACTTACGTACAATGGAATATCCATCAGCCATGAAATCAATGTCATAAGACCAGTAGTAGCTAAATGAGTGGATACAGGTACGATGATTCTAAGTGAAATAAGTCACACAGAAAAATAAACGTATCATAAGATATCACTTATGAAGTTCGTGTAAACATGGCTACACATGTACTGAGTTAGGAAATAGAACAGAGTCTCACATTTAGAAAACACTCTTATGCCTGCTTAAGGGGGAAGGAGAGGTGGGGAGATGCATAAACCCAGAGTTTGATATAAGCACAGGTACCGTTCCAAAAACCAACTATGGAATAGACCAGACCTAAACCTTCCTCAGTGAAAGGGACTCAAAACCCCATATTTCCCGCAGAGGAATATATCTGACTAGTAAGAATCTTAAAACCTATGTATTGATATGTCTCCGTAAGGGAATCAAGTGTTTCTAGACTGGCATAATCATGGCAGCGAGAATCAGCTCAAACACACTATAAAAAGGAATTTCTAAAACAAAACAAAAAAACAGGGAAATTCTTTACAATTCCTTCAGGGTCTCTGATGAAACTTGGAATGACCCTATCTAGAACGACAGCTGGAGGTGGCATAAGGCTGGACACATGGGACTGAGAGGATTGGTGAGATTCGTGAGCAAATGCAGACCCTTTAAAGCAATAATGCATGGAACCCATTCCATGGGTCCCAACTCTCCAGGTTGTAGGGAATATTACTACAGCTATAACATGTATGGGAAACCTAGAGAATGGACACTCTGTGAATACGAAATGTCTCTAAAGCTCATCGAACAGTCCCTCTCCTGGTGCTCCGGTTTGTCTTTCCAACTGCTTTACTATCAATCTCCCAACCTGGAGAGACAGCACCTTTAACCTCCTGTTTTGCACAGGTTGCCAATTTGGCAAAGGATGAAAGGGAAGAGGGAGAACCAAAGAGAGAGTAGCTGTTAGGCATTTGGACGGGCACATGTCACTCTTATTTCCCGGGAGGAAGAAGAATTAACCAAAGACTCAGCCAACGACTGGGAACCAGTATAGGTCCTGAACCAAAATATGGGACTGGCGTTAAGCTCACAAAAAACGAGTTAAAAAAAGGAGCTATAAGGCAGAGCAATTCACCAACTGGCAGAGTAATAAAGGACAACTGTCATCCAAAAACCTGTTGAGGGAAGGCAACGAGGCGGACTTGAAAGTGAGGCAGAATAGCAGGAAACGGATTTCAAGAGGTACGTTGGAATCGCTTTTAAAGCACAGGAAGAGGGGCACAACTTCGAAAATGATGCACTTGTCCAAAAAGGGCGTATGCGTTTTTTCCTGAGTATATTCAGGAGAAAACACATACAATCTTTTTGGCCAAGCAAGCAAGCGGAAAATGCAAGTCTGCACTACAAAGAAGTATCACTTCCCACCTGTCCAAAGGGACATCCACAAAAAGGGTAAAAACCAGAAATTCAAGACAGGCCCTGGAGAACAGGGAGTCTTGTTATGCTGATGGGCGGGATGTAAATTGCCAACTGCCTCTCTGGAGGAGTGCATTGTGTTCCCTAAAACAAGTAAACAACAGAGCTACAGAGCCAAGGACACTTCTAGTCTAGGGAATATACCTTGGGAAAACTGAAAATCAATAAGACAGAGCCACCGCAAAATTTAGGGCTGCACTGCTTACAAGAACCTCAACTTGGGTACACATTAAATATCGCAGGAAATATAAAAATGGTTCAAAAAATTGTGGTACTTACGTACGATGGAATATGCCTCAGCCATGAAATCAATGTCATAAGACCAGTAGCAGCAAAATGAGTGGATTCATTTATGATGATTCTAACTGAAATAAGTCACACAGAAAAAGAAACGTATCATAAGATATCACTTATGAAGATCCTGTAAACATGGCTACACATGAACTGAGTTAAGAAAGAGAAAAGTGTCTCACATTTAGAAAACACTCTTATGCCTGCTTAAGGGGGAAGGAGAGGTGGGGTGATGCATAAAACCAGAGTTTGATATAAGCACAGGTACCGTTCCAAAAACCAAGTATGGAATAGACAAGACCTACACCTTCCTCAGTGAAAGGCACTCAAAACCCCATATTTCCTGCAGAGGAATATATCTGACTAGTAAGAATCTTAAAACCTATGTATTGATATGTCTCCATAAGGGAATCAAGTGTGTCTAGACTGGCATAAAGATGGCAGCGAGAATCAGCTCAAACCCACTATAAAAAGGAATTTCAAAAACAAAATAGAGAAACAGCGGAATTCTTTACAATTCCTTCAGGGTCTCTGATGAAACTTGGAATGACCCTATCTAGAACGACAGCTGGAGGTGGCATAAGGCTGGACACATGGGACTGAGAGGATTGGTGAGATTCGTGAGCAAAGCAGACACTTTAAAGCAATAATGCATGGCACCCATTCCATGGGTCCCAACTCTCCAGGTTGAAGGGAATATTACTACAGCTATAACATGTACGGGAAACCTAGATAATGGACACTGTGAATACGAAAGGTTTCTAAAACTCAACGAATAGTCCCTCTCCTGATGCTCCGGTTTGACTTTCCAACTGCTTTACTATCAATCTCCCAACTTGGAGAGACAGCCCCCTTAACTTCCTGGTTCACACAGGTTGCCAATTTGGCAGAGGATCAAAGGGAAGAGGGAGAACAAATGAGAGAGTAGCTGTTAGGCATTTGGACAGGCACATGTCACTCTAATTGCCCGGCAGGAAGAATAATTATCCAAAGTCTCAGGCACTCACCGGGATCCAGTATAGGTCCTGAACCAAAAATTTGGACTTGCTTTCAGCTCACAAAAAACGAGTTGAAAAATGGAGCTCAGGGGCAGAGCAATTCAAAAAATGACAGAGTAATAAAGGTCAACTATGTTCCAGAAATCTGTTGAGGGAAGGCAGTGAAGCGAACCCGAAAATCAGGCTGAATAGCAGGAAACAGATTTCAAGAGGTACGTTGGAATCATCTGTAAAGCAGAGCAAGAGGGGCACAACTTTGACAATGATGCACTTGGCCAAAAAGGGCCTATACATTTTCTCCTGAATATATGCAGGAGAAAATGCATATGCACATTTTGGCCAAGCAAGCAAGAAGGCAATGCAAATCTGCACTACAAAGAAGTATCACTTCCCACCGTTCAAAAGGGACATCCACAAATGGGTAAAAACCAGAAAGGCAACACAGGCCTTGGAGAACAGGGAGCCTTGTTATGCTGATGGGCGGGATGTAAGTTGTCAACTGCCTGTCTGGAGGAGTGCATTGTGTTCCCTAAAACAAGTAAATAACAGAGCTACAGAGCCAAGGGCACTTCCAGTCTAGGGAATATACCTTGGGCAAACTGAAAATCAATAAGACAGAGCCAGTCCACAATTTAGGGCTGTACTGCTTGCAAGAACCTCAACTTGGGTACACCTTATGTATCCCAGGAAAGATAAAAATGGTTCAAAAAATTGTGGTACTGACGTACGATGGAATATCCCTCAGCCATGAAATCAATGTCATAAGACCAGTAGCAGCAAAATGAGTGGATTCAGGTACGATGATTCTAAGTGAAATAAGTCACACAGAAAAAGAAACGTATCATAAGATATCACTTATGAAGATCCTGTAAACATGGCTACACATGAACTGAGTTAGGAAAGAGAAGAGAGTCTCATATTTAGAAAACACTCTTATGCCTTCTTAACGGGGAAGGAGAGGTGGGGTGATATAAAACCAGAGTTTGATATAAGCACAGTTTCCTTTCCCAAACCAACTATGGAATAGACAAGACCAACACCTTCCTCAGTGAAACGGACTCAAAATCCCATATCTCCCGTAGAGGAATATATCTGACTATTAAGAATCTTAAAACCTGTGTATTGACATGTCTCCATAAGGCAATCAAGTGTGTCTAGACTGGCATAATCATGGCAGCGAGAATCAGCTCAAACCCACTATAAAAAGGAATTTCAAAAACAAACCAAAAAAAACAGGGAAATTCTTTACAATTCCTTCAGGGTCTCTGATGAAACCTGGAATGACACTATCTACAACGACAGCTGGAAGTGGAATAAGGCTGGAAGCATGGGACTGAGAGGATTGGTGAGATTGGGTGAGCAAATGCAGACTCTTTAAAGCAATAATGCATGGCACCCTTTCCATGGGTCCCAACTCTCCAGGTTGAAGGGAATATTACTACAGCTATTACATGTACGGGAAACCTAGAGAATGGACACACTGTGAATACAAAATGTTTCTAAAACTCAATGAATTGTCCCTCTCCTGGTGGTCCAATTTGACTTTCCAACTGCTTTAAGATCAATCTCCCAACTTGGAGAGACAGCACCTTTAACCTCCTGGTTTGCACAGGTTGCCAATTTGGCATAGGATGAAAGGGAAGAGGGAGAACCAATGAGAGAGTAGCTGTTAGGCATTTGGATGGGCACATGTCACTCTTATTTCTCGGGAGGAAGAAGAATTAACCAACGACTCAGCCAACCACTGGGAACCAGTATATGTCCTGAACCAAAATATTGGACTTTCGTTCAGCTCACAAAAAACTATTTACAAAATGGAGCAAAGGGGCACAGCAATTCACAAACTTGCACAGTAATAAAGGGCAACTATCATCCAAAAATCTGTTGAGGGAAGGCATCGAGGCGAACTTTAAAGGGAGGCAGAGTAGCAGGAAACACATTTCACGAGGTACTTTCGAATCACCTTTAAATCACAGGAATAGGGGCACAACTTCGACAATGATGCACCTGGCCAAAAAGGGCGTTTGAGTTTTCTCCTGAATATATTCAGGAGAAAACGCATACACCCTTTTTGGCCAAGCAAGCAAGCAGGCAATGCAAAACTGCACTACAAAGAAGTATCACTTCCCACGAGTCAAAAGGGACATCCACAAAATGGGTAAAAACCAGAAAGGCAAGACAGGCCCTGGAGAACAGGGAGCCTTGTTATGCTGATGGGCCTGAAGTAAATTGCCAACTGCCTCTCTAGAGGAGTGCATTGTGTTCCCTAAAACAAGTAAACAACAGAGCTACAGAGCCAAGGGCACTTCCAGTCTAGGGAATATACCTTGAGAAAACTGAAAATCAATAAGACAGAGCCACCCCAAAATTTAAGCCTGCACTGCTTACAAGAACCTCAACTTGGGTACACCTTACATATCCCTGGAAATATAAAAATGGTTCAAAAAATTGTGGTACTTACGTACGATGGAATATCCCTCAGCCATGAAATCAATGTCATAAGACCAGTAGCAGCAAAATGAGTGGATTCAGGTATGATGATTCTAACTGAAATAAGTCACACAGAAAAAGAAACATATCATAAGATATCACTTATGAAGATCCTGTAAACATGGCTACACATGAACTGAGTTAGGAAAGAGAACAGAGTCTCACATTTAGAAAACACTCTTATGCCTTCTTAAGGGGGAAGGAGAGGTGGGGTGATGCATAAAACCAGAGTTTGATATAAGCACAGGTACCGTTCCAAAAACCAACTATGGAATAGACAAGACCTACACCTTCCTCAGTGAAAGGGACTCAAAATCCCATATTTCCCACAGAGGAATATATCTGACTATTAAAAATCTTAAAACCTGTGTATTGATATGTCTCCATAAGGGAATCAAGTGTGTCTAGACTGGCATAAACATGGCAGTGAGAATCAGCTCAAACCCACTATGAAAAGGAATTTGAAAAACAAAAAAAAAAGGGCAATTCTATACAATTCCTTCAGGGTCTCTGATGAAACCTCGAATGACCCTATCTACAATGACAGCTGGATGTGGCATAAGGCTGGACACATGGGACTGAGAGGATTGGTGAGATTGGGTGAGCAAAAGCATACCCTTTATAGCAGTAATGCGTGGCACCCGTTCCATGGGTCCCAACTCTCCAGGTTGAAGGGAATATTAGTATAGTTATAACATGTATGGGAAACCTAGAGAATGGGCACACTGTGAATATGAAAGGTTTCTAAAACTCAACGAATAGTCCCTCTCCTTGTGCTCCAATTTGACTTTCCAACTGCTTTACTATCAATCTCCCAACTTGGAGACACAGAACCTTTAACCTCCTGGTTCACACAGGTTGCCAATTTGGCAAAGGATGAAAGGGAAGAGGGAGAACCAATGAGAGAGTAGCTGTCAGGCATTTGGACGGGCACATGTCACTCTTATTTCCCGTGAGGAAGAAGAATTAAACAAAGTCTCAGCCATCCACTGAAAACAAGTATAGGTTCAAAAAAAAAATATTGAACTTGCGTTCAGCTCACAAAAAACGATTTACAAAATGGAGCTCAGGGGCACAGCCATTCACAAACTGGCAGAGTAATAAAGGACAATTATCGTCCAAAAATCTGTGGAGGGAAGGCAACGAGGCGGACTTATAAGCGAGGCAGAATAGCTGGAAACAGATTTCAAGAGGTACGTTGGAATCACCTTTAACACACAGGAATAGGGGCACAACTTCGACAATGATGCACTTGGCCAAAAAGGGCGTATGCGTTTTCTCCTGAATATATTCAGGAGAAAATGCATATGCCCTATTTGGCAAAGCAAGCAAGCGGGCAATGCAAATCTGCACTACAATGAAGTATCACTTCCCACTGGTCATTAGGGGCATCCACAAAATGGGTAAAAACCAGAAAGGCAAGACAGGCCCTGGAGAACAGGGAGGCTTTTTATGCTGATGGGCGGGATGTAAATTGCCAACTGCCTCCTTGGAGGAGTGCATTGTGTTCCCTAAAACAAATAAACAACAGAACTACAGAGCCAAGGGCACTTCGAGTCTAGGGAATATACCTTAGGAAAACTGAAAATCAATAAGACAGAGCCACCCCAAAATTTAGGCCTCCACTGCTTACAAGAACCTCAACTTGGGTACACCTTACATATCCCTGGAAATATAAAAATGGTTCAAAATATTGTGGTACTTACGTACGATGGAATATCCCTCAGCCATGAAATCAATGTCATAAGACCAGTAGCAGCAAAATGAGTGGATTCAGGTACGATGATTCTAAGTGAAATATGTCACATAGAAAAAGAAACTTATCATAAGATATCATTCATGAAGATCCTGTAAACATGGCTACACATGAACTGAGTTAGGAAAGAGAACAGAGTCTCACATTTAAAAAACACTCTTATGCCTTCTTAAGGGGGAAGGAGAGGTGGGGTGATGCATAAAACCAGAGTTTGATATAAGCACAGGTACCGTTCCAAAAACCAAGTATGGAATAGACAAGACCTATACATTCTTCAGTTAAAGGGACTCATAATCCCATATTTCCCACAGAGGAATATATCCGACTAGTAAGAAACTTAAAACCTATGTACTAATATGTCTCCGTAAGGGAATCAAGTGTGTCTAGACTGGCATAAACATGGCAGCGAGAATCAGCTCAAACCCAATCTAAAAAGGAATTTCAAAAACAAAACAAAAAAACAGGGGAATTTTTTACAATTCCTTCAGGGTCTCTGATGAAACCTGGAATGACCCTATCGACAATGACAGCTGGATGTGGCATAAGGCTGGACACATGGGACTGAGAGGATTGGTGAGATTGGGTGAGCAAAAGCATACCCTATATAGCAGTAATGCATGGCACCCGTTCCATGGGTCCCAACTCTCCAGGTTGAAGGGAATATTATTATAGCTATAACATGTATGGGAAACCTAGAGAATGGGCACACTGTGAATATGAAAGGTTTCTAAAACTCAACGAATAGTCCCTCTCCTTGTGCTCCAATTTGACTTTCCAACTGCTTTACTATCAATCTCCCAACTTGGAGACACAGAACCTTTAACCTCCTGGTTCGCACAGGTTGCCAATTTGGCAAAGGATGAAAGGGAAGAGGGAGAACCAATGAGAGAGTAGCTGTCAGGCATTTGGACGGGCACATGTCACTCTTATTTCCCGTGAGGAAGAAGAATTAAACAAAGTCTCAGCCACCCACTGAAAACAAGTAGAGGTTCTGAAAAAAAATATTGAACTTGCGTTCAGCTCACAAAAAACGATTTACAAAATGGAGCTCAGGGGCACAGCAATTCACAAACCTGCAGAGTAATAAAGGGCAACTATCGTCCAAAAATCTGTTGAGGGAAGGCAACGAGGCGGACTTATAAGCGAGGCAGTATAGCTGGAAACAGATTTCAAGAGGTACGTTGGAATCACCTTTAACACACAGGAATAGGGGCACAACTTCGACAATGATGCACTTGGCCAAAAAGGGCGTATGCGTTTTCTCCTGAATATATTCAGGAGAAAACCCATATGCCCTTTTTGGCAAAGCAAGGAAGCGGGCAATGCAAATCTGCACTACAAAGAAGTATCACTTCCCACCGGTCATTAGGGGCATCCACAAAATGGGTAAAAACCAGAAAGGCAAGACAGGCCCTGGAGAACAGGGAGGCTTTTTATGCTGATGGGCGGGATATAAATTGCCAACTGCCTCTCTGGAGGAGTGCATTGTGTTCCCTAAAACAAATAAACAATAGAACTACAGAGCCAAGGGCACTTCGAGTCTAGGGAATATACCTTAGGAAAACTGAAAATCAATAAGACAGAGCCACCCCAAAATTTAGGCCTGCACTGCTTACAAGAACCTCAACTTGGGTACACCTTACATATCCCTGGAAATATAAAAATGGTTCAAAAAATTGTGGTACTTACGTACGATGGAATATCCCTCAGCCATGAAATCAATGTCATAAGACCAGTAGCAGCTAAATGAGTGGATTCAGGTACGATGATTCTAAGTGAAATATGTCACACAGAAAAAGAAACTTATCATAAGATATCATTCATGAAGTTCCTGTAAACATGGCTACACATGAACTGAGTTAGGAAAGAGAACAGAGTCTCACATTTAGAAAACACTCTTATGCCTTCTTAAGGGGGAAGGAGAGGTGGGGTGATGCATAAAACCAGAGTTTGATATAAGCACAGGTACCGTTCCAAAAACCAACTATGGAATAGACAAGACCTATACCTTCCTCAGTTAAAGGGACTCAAAACCCCATATTTCCCACAGAGGAATATATCCGACTAGTAAGAAACTTAAAACCTATGTACTAATATGTCTCCGTAAGGGAATCAAGTGTGTCTAGAATGGAATAAACATGGCAGCTAGAATCAGCTCAAACCCAATCTAAAAAGGAATTTCAAAAACAAAACAAAAAAACAGGGGAATTTTTTACAATTCCTTCAGGGTCTCTGATGAAACCTGGAATGACCCTATCTACAATGACAGCTGGATGTGGCATAAGGCTGGACACATGGGACTGAGAGGATTGGTGAGATTGGGTGAGCAAAAGCATACCCTATATAGCAGTAATGCATGGCACCCGTTCCATGGGTCCCAACTCTCCAGGTTTAAGGGAATATTAGTATAGCTATAGCATGTATGGGAAACCTAGAGAATGGACACAGTGTTAATATGAAAGGTTTCTAAAACTCAACGAATAGTCCCTCTCCTTGTGCTCCAGTTTGACTTTCCAACTGCTTTACTATCAATCTCCCAACTTGGAGAGACAGAACCTTTAACCTCCTGGTTCGCTCAGGTTGCCAATTTGGCAAAGGATGAAAGGGAAGAGGGAGAACCAATGAGAGAGTAGCTGTCAGGCATTTGGACGGTCAAATGTCACTCTTATTTCCCGTGAGGAAAAAGAATTAAACAAAGTCTCAGCCACCCACTGAAAACAAGTAGAGGTTCTGAAAAAAAATATTGAACTTGCGTTCAGCTCACAAAAAACGATTTACAAAATGGAGCTCAGGGGCACAGCAATTCACAAACCTGCAGAGTAATAAAGGGCAACTATCGTCCAAAAATCTGTTGAGGGAAGGCAACGAGGCGGACTTATAAGCGAGGCAGTATAGCTGGAAACAGATTTCAAGAGGTACGTTGGAATCACCTTTAACACACAGGAATAGGGGCACAACTTCGACAATGATGCACTTGGCCAAAAAGGGCGTATGCGTTTTCTCCTGAATATATTCAGGAGAAAACCCATATGCCCTTTTTGGCAAAGCAAGGAAGCGGGCAATGCAAATCTGCACTACAAAGAAGTATCACTTCCCACCGGTCATTAGGGGCATCCACAAAATGGGTAAAAACCAGAAAGGCAAGACAGGCCCTGGAGAACAGGGAGGCTTTTTATGCTGATGGGCGGGATATAAATTGCCAACTGCCTCTCTGGAGGAGTGCATTGTGTTCCCTAAAACAAATAAACAATAGAACTACAGAGCCAAGGGCACTTCGAGTCTAGGGAATATACCTTAGGAAAACTGAAAATCAATAAGACAGAGCCACCCCAAAATTTAGGCCTGCACTGCTTACAAGAACCTCAACTTGGGTACACCTTACATATCCCTGGAAATATAAAAATGGTTCAAAAAATTGTGGTACTTACGTACGATGGAATATCCCTCAGCCATGAAATCAATGTCATAAGACCAGTAGCAGCTAAATGAGTGGATTCAGGTACGATGATTCTAAGTGAAATATGTCACACAGAAAAAGAAACTTATCATAAGATATCATTCATGAAGTTCCTGTAAACATGGCTACACATGAACTGAGTTAGGAAAGAGAACAGAGTCTCACATTTAGAAAACACTCTTATGCCTTCTTAAGGGGGAAGGAGAGGTGGGGTGATGCATAAAACCAGAGTTTGATATAAGCACAGGTACCGTTCCAAAAACCAACTATGGAATAGACAAGACCTATACCTTCCTCAGTTAAAGGGACTCAAAACCCCATATTTCCCACAGAGGAATATATCCGACTAGTAAGAAACTTAAAACCTATGTACTAATATGTCTCCGTAAGGGAATCAAGTGTGTCTAGAATGGAATAAACATGGCAGCTAGAATCAGCTCAAACCCAATCTAAAAAGGAATTTCAAAAACAAAACAAAAAAACAGGGGAATTTTTTACAATTCCTTCAGGGTCTCTGATGAAACCTGGAATGACCCTATCTACAATGACAGCTGGATGTGGCATAAGGCTGGACACATGGGACTGAGAGGATTGGTGAGATTGGGTGAGCAAAAGCATACCCTATATAGCAGTAATGCATGGCACCCGTTCCATGGGTCCCAACTCTCCAGGTTTAAGGGAATATTAGTATAGCTATAGCATGTATGGGAAACCTAGAGAATGGACACAGTGTTAATATGAAAGGTTTCTAAAACTCAACGAATAGTCCCTCTCCTTGTGCTCCAGTTTGACTTTCCAACTGCTTTACTATCAATCTCCCAACTTGGAGAGACAGAACCTTTAACCTCCTGGTTCGCTCAGGTTGCCAATTTGGCAAAGGATGAAAGGGAAGAGGGAGAACCAATGAGAGAGTAGCTGTCAGGCATTTGGACGGTCAAATGTCACTCTTATTTCCCGTGAGGAAAAAGAATTAACCAAAGTCTCAGCCACCCACCGAAAACCAGTATAGGTTCTCAAAAAAAATATTGAACTTGCGTTCAGATCACAAAAATCGAGTTACAAGATGGAGCTCAGGGGCACAGCAATTCACAAACTGGCAGAGTAATAAAGGGCAACTATCGTTCAAAAATCTGTTGAGGGAAGGCAAGGGCATGCAGCATTTTGATTTCAGGGGTCCTGAGCATTGTGATGACAAGTGTCATGGAACCTTGTGATGACTAGGCCGTGGAACATTGTGATGCCAAGAGTCATGGTGCATTGTTATGACAGGGGTAATGGAGCATTTTGATGAGAAGGGTATGGAACATTGGTCTGAAATGTTTCATGGATTATTGTGATGAGAGTGGGCATGGAGCATTGTGATGACAAGGGCACGGAACACTGTGATACATGGGTCATGCAGGATTGTAATGAAAAAGGCATGGAGCATTGTCATGAGAAGGGCATCAAGCATTGTGATGACAAGTGTCATGGAGCTTTGTGATGACAAGGACATGGAGCAATGTGATGAGAGGGTTCAGGGAGCATTGTGATGACAGTGACATGGAGCATTGTGATGCCATGGGACATGGAGCTTTGTAATGACAAGTCATGGAGCATTTTGATGACAAGGGCATGGTGCATTGTGATGAGAAGGGCAGGGAGCATTTTGATGAACGGGTCATGCAGCAATTTGATAAGAATTGTAATGGAATATTGTGATGGCAGTGTTTATAGAACATTGTGATGTCAGGGGTCTTGGATGTTTGGGATGAAAAGGGTCATGGAGCATTTTGCTGACAGGGGTTATGGAACATTGTGATGTCAGGGGTCATGGAACATTGTGCAGATAAGTGGATGTAGCACTGTGATGACAGGGTCATGGAACATTGTGATTCCAGGTGTGAGGGAGTATTGTGATGACTAGTGATTGAACATTGTGATATCTCTGGTGAGAGAGCATTTTGATGAGAAGTCCATGGACCATTGTGATTACAAGTTTTATGGAGCATTGCAATGAAAAGTTTGTGGTCGGCTGTGATGAAATGTGTGTGGCACATTGTGATGACAATGGTCATAGACCATTGTTCTGACAAAGACATGGAGCATTGTGATGACAAGGGTCACAAAGAATTGTGATGAAAAGTTCATGGAACATTGTGGTTACAAAAGTCACAGAGCCTTGTGATGATGCGGGCATGGACAATTGTGATGACAAACGTTATGAATCATTGTGATGACTGGAGTCACTGAGCATTGTGATGACAGGGGTCATGGAGCATTGTGATGACAAGGGCATGGAGCATTGTGTTGACAGGGGTATGGAGCATTGGTTTGACAAGTTTCATGGATTATTCTGATGACATTGGGCATGGTGCATTGTGATGACAAGGGCATGGAGCATTGTGATGAGAAGGTCAAGGAGTATTGTGAAGGCAGGTGTCAGGGAGCACTGTGATGACATATGTCATGGTCCATTGTGATGACAATGGCATGGAGCATTGTGAAGCCAAATGTAATGGATAAATGTGAGGACAAATATAATGGAGCATTTTGATGATTAGGGCTTGGAGCATTATGATGAAAAGGGCCATTGAAAATTTTCATGACAAGGTCGAGAAGCATTGTGATGACAAGGTCCTGGAACATTGTGATGACAAAACCATGGAGCATTGTGATGACAAGTCTCATGGAGCATACTGATGAAAAGGGGCATGGAACATTGTGATTACAGGGGTCTTGGAACATTGTGATGACAAGGGCATGGCACATTGTGAGGAGAAGACCAAGGAGCATTCTGATGGCATGCGTCCTTGAGTTTTGTGATGACAAGGGCATGGAGCATTGTGATTACATGGGTCTTGGAGCACTGTGATGGAAAGGGCATGGAACATTGTGATGAAAAAGGCATGGAGCCTTGTCATGACAGGGTTCAAGGAACATACTGACAAGTGTCATGGAGCATTGTGATGACAGGGGTCATGAAGAATTGTGATAACAAGAGCATGGAGCATTGTGATGACAAGAGCATGGAACAATGGTCTAATATGTTTCATGGATTATTGCGATGACAGTTGGAATGGCGCATTGTGATGACAAGGGCATGGAGCATCGTGATGACCAGGTCATGCAGTATTGTGAAGAGAGGTGTCAGGGAGCATTCTGATGACATATGTAGTGGCCCGCTCTGATGACAATGGCATGGAGCATTGTGATGCCAAGTGTCATGGAGGATTCTGATGACAAAGGTAATGGAGCATTGTGATGACAAGGGCATGGAGGTTTGTCATGACATGTGCATGGAGCATTGTGATGACAAGTTCATGGAGCATTGCAATGTCAAGTGGATGGAGAATTGTGATGACAAGAGCATGTAACATTTTGATGAGAAGTGTCATGTAGCACTGTGATCACAAGGACGTGGAGAATTGTGATAACAAGGGACATGGAAAATTTTGATAACCAGGGCATGGTGCATTGTGATGACAGGGGTCATGGAGCATTATTATGAGAACGGCCATGGTGCATTCTGACATAAGATATCACTTATGAAGGGAATGTAAACATGGCTACATATGAACTGATTTAGGGAAGAGAACAGAGTATCAGATTTAGAAAACAATATAACGCTTGCTTAAGGGGAAAGAGAGGTGGGGAGATGCACAAAACATAAGATTGATATTAGCACAGGTACCGTTCCATAATCCAAAAACAGAAGAGACAAGCCCTACTCCTTCCTCAGTGAACGGAACTCAACATCCCTATTCCCCTCAGAGAAATATATCTGACTAGTAAGAATTTTAAAACCTATGTATTGATATGTCTCCGTAAGGGAACCAAGTGTGTCTAGAACGACATAAACATGGCAGTGAGAATCAGCTCAAACCCACTATAAAAATGAATTTCAAAACAAAACATAAAAACAGTAAAATTCTTACACAATACCTTCAGGGGTTCTGATGAAACCTGGAATGACCCTATCTACAATGACAGCTGCATGTGGCATAAGGCTGGTCACTTGGGACTGAGAGGATTGGTGAGATTGGGTGAAAAAATGCAGACCCTTTAAAGCAATAATGCCTGCCACCCATTCCATGGTTCCCATCTCTCCAGGTAGAAGGGAATATCACTACAGTTATAACGTGTATGGGAACCTAGAGAATGGAAACCATCTGATGGTGAAAGGTTTGTAAAACTCTACTACTTTTTTCTCTCCTTGTGCTCCAGTTTGACATTCCAACTGCTTTACTATCAATCTCCCAACTTGGAAAGTCAGCCCCTATATCCTCCTGGTACGCACAGTTGGCAAATTGTGCAGAGGATATAAGGGAAGAGAGGGAACCAATGAGAGAGTAGCTGTAGGCATTTGGACGGCCACATGTCTCTCTAATTTTCCATCACAAATAGGAATTAACCAAAGTCTCAGCCTGCCCCCCAGAACCAGTATAAGTCCAGAAGCAAAACTGTTGATTTGCGGTCAGCTCACAAAAACGCGAGTTGAAAAATGGAGCTCAGGGCCACAGCAATTCACTAACCTGCAAAGTGATAAAGGACTACTCACTTCGAAAAATCTGTTGAGGGAAAGCCACGAGGCGGAAGGGAAAATGAGGCAGAATGGCATGAAATAGATTTCAAGAGGTACATTGGAATCGCCTTTAAACACAGGAAAAGCATTACAACTTCGAAAATTATGGAAATGGCCATAAAGGGCATATGGGTTTTCACGTGCATATATGCAGGAGAAAACGCATATGCCCTTTTTGGACAAGCAAGCAAGCGGGCAATGCAAATCTGCACTACAAACAAGTATCACTTCCCACCGGTCAAAAGGGACATCCACAAAATGGGTAAAAACCAGAAAGGCAAGACAGGCCCTGGAGAACAGGGAGCCTTGTTATGCTGATGGGCGGGATGTAAATTGCCAACTGCCTCTCTGGAGGAGTGCATTGTGTTCCCTAAAACAAGTAAACAACAGAGCTACAGAGCCAAGGGCACTTCCAGTCTAGGGAATATACCTTGGGAAAACTGAAAATAAATAAGACAGATCCACACCCAAATTCAGGGCTGCACTGCTTACAAAAACCTCAACTTGGGTACACATTAAATATCCCAGGAAAGACAAAAATGGTTCAAGAAATTGTGGTACTTACATATGATGGAATATCCCTCAGCCATGAAATCAATGTCATAAGGCCAGTAGCAGCAAAATGAGTGGATTCAGGTACGATAATTCTAAGTGAAATAAGTCACACAGAAAAAGAAACTTATCATAAGATATCACTTATGAAGATCCTGTAAACATGGCTACACATGAACTGAGTTAGGAAAGAAAAGAGAGACTGACATTTAAAAAAAAAAAACTCTTATGCTTGCTTAAGGGAGAAGGAGAGGTGGGTGATGCATAAAATCAGAGTTTGATATTAGTACAGGTACCGTTCCAAAAACCAAATACGAAATAGACAAAACCTACACCTTCCTCAGTGAAAGGGACTCAACACCCCATATTCACCACAGAGTAATATATCTTAAAAGTATGAATCTTAAAACCTATGTATTGATATGTCTCCATAAGGGAATCAAGTGTGTCTAGACTGGCATAAACATGACAGTGAGAATCAGCTCAAACCCACTATAAAAAGGAATTTCAAAAACAAAACAAAAAAACAGGGAAATTTCTTTCAATTCCTTCAGGGTCTCTGATGAAACCTGGAATGACCCTATCTACAATGACAGCAGGATGTGGCATAAAGCTGGACACATGAGACGGACAGTTTTGGTGAGATTGGGTGAGCAAATGCAGACCCTTTAAAGCAATAATGAGGGGCACCCATTCCATGGGTCCCAACTCTCCATGTGTAAGGGAATATTACTACAGCCATAACATTTACGGGAAACCTAGAGAATGGACACACTGTGAATACGAAAGGTTTCTAAATCTCCACTTATAGTCCCTCTCCTTGTGCTCCATTTTGACCTTCTAACTGCTTTACTATCAATCTCCCAACTTGGAGCGATAGCCCTTAAAATCTCCTGGTTCGCACAGGTTGCCAATTTGGCAGAGGAAGAAAGGGAAGAGGGAGAACCAATGAGAGAGTAGCTGTTAGGCATTTGGACAGGTACATGACATTTTAATTGCCCGGCAGGAAATAGAATTAACCAATGTCTCAGCCACCCACCGGGAACCAGTATAGATTTTGAACCATAATTTTGGATTTGCGGTCAGCTCACAAAAACGAGTTGAAAAATGGAGCTCAGGGGCACAAAAATTCAAAAAACTGGCAGAGAAATAAAGGACAATTATCGTCCAAAAAATCTGTTAAGGGAAGGCAACGAGGCGTCCTTCAAAACGAGGCAGAATAGCAGGAAACAGATTTCAAGAGGTACGTTGGAATCACCTGTAAAGCACAGGAAGAGGGGCACAACTTCGACAATGATGCACTTGGCCAAAAAGGGCGTATGCGTTTTCTCCTGAAAGGAGAAAACGCATACGCCCTTTTTGGCCAAGCAAGCAAGCAGCAATACAAATCTTCACTACAAAGAAGTATCCCTTCCCACTGGTCAAAAGGGATATCCGCAAAATGTGTAAAAAACAGAAAGGCAAGACAGGCCCTGGAGATCAGGCAGCCTTGCAATGCTGATGGGCGCGATGTAAGTTGCCAACTGCCTCTCTGGAGGAATGCATTGTGTTCCCTAAAACAAGTAAACAACAGAGCTACACAGCCAAGGGCACTTCCTGTCTAGGGAATATACCTTGGGAAAACTGAAAAACAATAAGACAGAGCCACCCTAAAATTTAGCGCTGCACTGCTTACAAGAACGTCAACTTGTGTACACCTTAAGTATCCAAGGAAAGACAAAAATGGTTCAAGATATTGTGGTACTTACGTACGATGGAATATCGCTCAGCCATGAAATCAATATCATAAGGCCAGTAGCAGCAAAAAGAGTGGATTCAGGTACGATGATTCTAAGTGAAATAAGTCACACAGAAAAAGAAACTTATCATAAGATATCACTTATGAAGTTCCTGTAAACTTGGCTACACATGAACTGAGTTAGGAAAGATTACAGAGTAACTAATCTTATCATAAAATATCACTCATAGCGGGAATGTACACATGACTACACATGAACTGAATGACAAACACAACAGATTCACACATTTAGAAAACATCTTCTGCCTGCTTAATGGGAAAGCCGAGGTGGGGCTATGCATAAAACCAGAGTTTTAAATTAGCACAGATACCGTTATATAAACCATGTATGTAATAGACAACACCTACTCCCGGCACAATGAACTGGACTCAACACCCCCTATTCATTGCAGAGGAATATGCCTGACTCTAAGTATTTTAAATCATATGTATTCTCATGTCTCCCTAAAGGAATCATGTGTGTGTATAACGGCATGAACACAGCACTGAAATTCAGTTAAACCCACTTATAAAAATAAATTTCAAAAGCAAAATGCAAAAACAGATAGAAAGTCTTAAAAACTACGTTCAGGGCCTGTGATGCAAGCTAGATTGACCACCTTTACACCCACAGCTGGATGAGACATAAGACTGGACACTTGGGGCGGACAAGATTGCTGAGGTTGTGTGAACAAAAGAACACCACTTAGAGCAATACTGTGTGCTACCCATTCTAGTGGTCCCAACTCTCCAGGTTTAAGGGAATCTTCCTACTGTTAAAACATGCATGGGAAACCCAGTGGATGGTACACTGTGTAAATGGGAAAGTTTTCTAAAAGGTACCTCATTTTTCCTTTTGTCGTGCTCGGCTTCGCCATTCCATCTGCATTACTAAAAATCTCCCCACTTGGAGAGTCAGCGCCTTTACCCTCCCGTTATGCACAGTTTGCACATTGTGCAGAGGATGAACAGGAAGAGGGGAAATAAATGAGAGATTAGCTGTAGGTGTTTGGATGGGCACATGTCACTCTAGTTTCCCATCAGGAAGAATAATTAACCAAAAGCTCAGCCTGAAGCCCTGGAAGCAGACTAGGGCCTAAAGCCATCCTGCGGTATTGCAGCCAGCTCACAAAGAGGCGAGTTGAAAAATGGAAATCAGGGGCACAGCAATTCACAAACTTGCAGAGTTATAAAGGACAACTATCATCCAGAAATATATTGAGGAAAGGCAGTGAAGAGGATTTGAATGCAAGGCAGAATTGAAGGAAACAGATTTCAAGAGGTAGATTGGAGTCGTCTTTAAAGCACATGAAAAGCGACAGAATTTCGACAATGTTGCCCTTGGCTGAAAAGGGATTATGTGTATTTTCTTGAATATCTTCAGGAAAAAATGCATATGCACTTTTTGGCCAAGTAAGCCATCAGGCATTGCAAATCCACACTACATAGAAGTGTCCCTTACATCCAGTCAAAAGGGCCATCCACAAATAGTGTAAAAACCACAAATGCAGGAGAAGCCATGGAGAAAAGGGAGCCTGGTTACGCCGATGGACAGGATGTAAATTGCCAACAGCCTCTCTGGAGAACTGTATGTTGTTTTCTAAAACAGAGCTACAGAGCATAGCACACTTCCACTCATGGGCGTGTATTTTGGGAAAACTAAAAATCCACAACACACAGCCAGCCCAAACTTTAGGGCTGCTCTGTTTATAAGAACCTCGACTTCGGTACACTTTATATATCCCAGGAAAGGAAAAAAAAATGGATATAGATGTTGTGGTACTTATATACAATGGAATGTCACTCAGACATAAAATCAATGTCATAAGGCCAATAGCAGCATAATGTGTGGCTTTAGGTACGATGATGCTAAGTGAAATGAGCCACAAAGAAAAAGAAACTTATTGTAATATATCACTTATAGAGGAAATGTAAACATGGCTACACATGAACTGAATTTCAAAAGAGAACAGAGTTACACAATTAGAAAACACACTTATGCCTCCTTAAGGGGAAAGGTGACATGGGCTGATGTGTAAAAGCAGAGTTTGAAATTAGCACAGATCCCATTCCATATACCAAATATGTAATAGACAAGACCTACTCCTTTCTCAATGAACTGGACACAAAACACCCTATTCACTGAAGAGGAATATATCTGACTGGTAATAACCTTGAAACCTATGTATTTATACGTCTCCGTAATGGAATCAAGTGTATGTAGATTGGCATAAACACAGATCAATGGAACAGGACAGAAAGCCCAGAGATAAACCTACATACCTATGGCTATCTCATCTACGACAAAGGAGCTAAGGATATACAATGGAGAAAAGACAGTCTCTTCAGTAATTGGTGATGGAAAAACTGGACCGCTACACATAAAGGAAAGAAATTAGAACACTCCATAACACCATACACAAAAATAAACTCTAAATTGATTAGAGATCTAAATATAAGACCAGACACTATAAAACACTTAGAGGAAACCATAGGCAGAACACTCTATGACATAAATCACAGCAAGATCCTTTTGGACCCACCTCCTAGAGAAATGGAAATAAAAACAGAAATCAACAAATGGGACCTAATGAAACTTAAAAGCTTTTACACAGTACAGGAAAACCTAAACAAGATGCAAAAACAACCCTCAGAATGGGAGAAAATATTTTCAAATGAAGCAATTGACAAAGGATTAATCTCCAAATTTTACAAGCACCGCATGTAGCTCAATATCACAAAAACAAACAACCCAATCCAAAAACGGGCAGAAGACCTAATAGACATTTCTCCAAAGAAGATATACAGATTACCAAGAAACACATGAAAGGATGCTGAACATCACTAATCATTAGAGAAATGCAAATCAAAACTACCGTGAGGTATCACCTCACAGCAATCAGAGTGGCACTCATCAAAAAAATCTACAAAACAATAAATGCTGGAGAGGCCTTTATTGGAGAAAAGGGAACACACTTGCACTGTCGGTGGGAATGTAAATTGATATGGGCACTAGGGAGAACAGTACGGAGGTTCCTTTAAATAACTAACAATAGAAGTACCATACGACACAACAATCCAACTACTGGGCATTTGCCTTGCAAAAACCATAATTCAAAAAGAGTTATGTACAAAAATGTTCATTGCAGCTCTACTTGCATTAGCCAGGACATGGAAGCAACCTAAGTGTCCATCGACAGATGAATGGATAAAGAACATCTGGCACATATATACAATCAAATATTACTCAACCATTAAAAGAAGCAAAACTGAGTTATTTGTACTGAGGTGGATGGACTTAGAATCTGTCCTACACAGTGAAGTAAGTCAGAAAGGGAAAAACAAATACTGTATGTTAACAGAGATATATGGAATCTAATGAAGAAAAAAAAGAATTTGAAGAACCTAGTGGCAGGACAGGATTAAGGACACAGACATAGAGAAAGGACTTGAGGACACTGGAAGGGGGATGGGAAAGCTGGGGCGAAGAGAGAGAGTGGCATGGACATAAATACATTACCAAATGTAACACCGATAGCTACTGGGAAGCAGCCACATAGAACAGGGAGATAAGCTCGGTGCTTTGTGACCACATAAAGGCGTGGGATATGGAGTGTGGGAGCAAGATGCAAAAGGGAGGGGATCTGGTGATATTTGTATATGTATAGCTGATTCAATTTGTATACAGCAGAAACGAACACTCCATTGTAAAGCAATTATACTCCAATAAACGTGTAAAAGGAAAAAAAAAAAGAAAGCCCAAGGATAAACCTACACACCTATGGTCAACTCATCTATGACAAAGGAGGCAAGACTATACAATGGAGATAAGACCGTTTCTTCAGTCATTGGTGCTGGGAAATATGGAGAGCTACATGTAAAAGAATGAAATTTGAACACTCCCCAACACCATACATAAAAATATATTCAAAATGGATTAGAGACCTTAATGTAAGACCAGACAGTATAAAACTCTGAGAGGAGAACTTACGAAGGATACTCTGACCTAAATCACAGCAAGATCTTTTTTGATCCACCTCCTATAGTAATGAAATAGAAAAGAAAACTAAACAGATGGGACCTAATGAAACGTAAAAGCTTTTGCAAAGCAAAGGGAACTACAAACAAGACGAAAAGACAACCCTCAGAATGGCAGAAAATATTTGCAAACGCATTAACTGGCAAATGATTAATCTCCAATATATATAAACAGCTCATGCAGCTCAATATTAATAAAACAAACAACCCAATACAAAAATGGAAGATCTAAATAGACATTTCTTCCAAGAAGACATAGAGATGGCCAGTACGCACATGAAAATCTGCTCAACATCACTAATTATTAGAGAAATGGAAATCGAAACTACAATGAGGTATCACGTCACACCTGTTAGAATGGGCATCATCAGAAAATCTACAAACAACAAATGCTGGAGAGGGTGTGGAGAAAAGGAACATTATTCCACTATTGTTGGGAATGTAAATCGATACAGTCTCTATGGAGAACAGTATGGAGGTTCCTTAAAAAACTAAAAATAGAATTACCATATAATCCAGCAATCCCACTACTGGGCATATACCCAGAGAAAACCATAAATCAAAAAGACACATTCACCACAATGTTCACTGCAGCACTATTTACAATAGACAGGTAATGAAAGCAACCTAAGTGCCCACAGACAGACGAATGGATAAAGACGTGGTACATATATACAACGGAATATTACTCAGCCATACATAGGAATGAAATTGGGTCATTTGTAGAGACCTTGATGGATCTAGAGACTGTCATACAGAGTGAAGTAAGTCAGAAAGAGAAAAACAAATATTGTATATTAATGCATATATGTGGAACCTAGAAAAATGGTACAGATGAACCGGTGTGCAGGGCAGAGATAGAGACACAGATATAGAGAACAAACATATGGACACCAAGGAGGGAACGACATGTGAGGGTGGTGGTGGGATGAATTGGGAGACTGGGATTCACATGTGCACACTTATATGTATAAAATACATATCCAATAAGAACCTGCTGTATAAAAGAAATAAATTTAAAAAAATTAAAAATAAATAAATAACATTTAATAAAATATAACAGAAAAAAACTTTTTCCCTTCACATAGACGTCTTTATATTAATGCATTATTTCCATGTTTATATCTCCAAATTAAAAAAAAAGAGGAAAAAATAAAATCTAACTTGAACCAAAAAGAAAAAAAAAGAAAATAAAAAAACAGAACTCAACAGTTATACAGAGGAAAATCGCATCAGGGCACTTGCTCCAGTGGTAAAAAATTCTTAAGTTGGTCAGAGGTGGGAAATTTTCTCCCATGCACTCAGCAGCACTCCCGCCCAAAAGGAGCATCCTCATTGCAAAGCTGGGGGACTGTGTCGAGGCGTCTGTGAGTAAATGTGAGCTGAGCCCCAGTCCTGCTGCAGCTGAACTCTTCCCACCCTTTCCAGGTAAAACACCTGAATATGTACAAGCACTTGCAAGCCTAGAGTAAGGGCTGTGGAGCCACACTAGCGAGAGCACGCAGGCCGACTTGGTGCCTGCAGGCCAGCCAGGATGGTCCTGGCCCCAGATGCTCTTCTGGAAACTTTCCATTTCCCTGCCTGAGATACCCCTCCTGCCATGGCCCCCACTGCTTTTTTACTTCCTCACCTCTGCCTGGGGAGAAATTCCAGTGGCAGGTATGGGTGACACATCCTCTTCTTTAGCAGGTGGCAGCCTGGCAACTCCTGCAGACAGTCCAGCAGAGCCCCACTCACACTGGGCCACCCACAAAGCCACGGCCCCTCACTCCCTCCCACCACCCTAGCCCCGACACTGCTGACGGGGCAGAGAATATGGCGTCAGGCACAACTACAGGGGCTCTTGCTGACTGGAGAGGTGTTTATATTGACCTCAACCCAGGCACACATGTGGGGGGGGGGCTGGCAGGCAGTGTCAGGCTGCCCAAATCAGCCAATCCTCACCCCTCAGGGGCTCACAGTTGCAGAAAATGAACCTTGCTAAACGGGTCTGTCCCAAGGAACAGGTGTGGGCTCTTGAGAGTCAGACTAGACAAGGGGCTGCAGCTGCGGCTTGTTTTCTTATCATTTTATCTGGTCCATGAGTGGAAAACAACTTCAAGAAGACCCTATCCTAATGATAGGAACCCAGGAGTCAGGGAGAGGAGTGATGGTGGGTGGAGACAGAGGCCTGGTGCCCTGGCTGCAGTGGAAGTGTCTGGAAGACCAGGCTGAGAGAGGCTGCACAGAGTGATAGCCAGGGTCACAGACCTGTCAGAGCTGCTGTTTGTTAGTTCAAGTCCTGCTCTGAGGTGTTCTGTGTCAGCTGTGAGCGACAGGTGAGCTGGGGGTTCTCTGCAAGGTGGGCTATGTGCACAGTTCCTGTGTGTCCAGCCCTGCTGGGGTACCTGCCCAGGGGAGTTCCGTATCCTGGGAAGGGCCTGACTATGAGAGCCCCATGGGCTGCTATGTAGCTGCACAGGTGAGCTCCATACCCTGGGAGGGACTTGAACACGAGAGCCCCGTGGGCTGTGGGGTGCGGGATGCAGCCCAGGTGAGCTCCATATCCTGGGATTGGCCTGACCACGAGAGCCCCATGGGCTGCTGGAGACCTGGTAAAGGATATCAGGACAGTCAGTGAAGCCACCGAGGATATACATCCAGTAGCTCCTATTTCCTACAACCTGCTGGCTCATTCTACCATCCACCAGGCCATGCCATTCTGTATTACACTTCAATGATGCCTTCTTCTGTATTCCATTCATCTCAGAGTCACAAGAATTTTTGGCTTGTGAGTGGCAGGACACAACATGCAACACAAGCAATAATGCTGGGCCGTCCTGCCCCAATGGTTCAAAAATCCCCACACCATCATTGGGGAAATGTCCTCTAAAGACCTAAAAGTTCTACCTCTGTAAAAGGGAACCCTCCTTCAATATGCAGATGACATTCTGATCGCCAGGCCTACTAAAGACGCCTCTGAACTACCTAGCCAAGAAAGGATAGAAGGTGTCCAAGAAAAAGGCTCAAATATCCCAGGCTCAGGTGACATGCCTGGGCTTCATTCTCACAGATATTCGGAGAAACACATCCCAGGATAGGGAAGAAGCCATTTGCAGCCTTACCTCTTCTAAAACTAGAAGACAGCTTAGGGGTTCCTGGGGAGGCCAAGGTTTTCTGCATCTGGATCCCTAACTACAGTCTAATAGCTGGGCCTCTACATGAAACACTGACACGAAAAGATGATGATCCTTTTGAATAGAATCCAGAAGCAGCCTTTCAAGAATGGAAAGAGCAGTCAATTCAGATCCTTGCCTAGGAACTCGCTAATTTAGCTAAACCCTTTGACCATTACATACTCGGTCAAAGGTTAATCACCCTTGGAGCGTTAGTGCAAAAACTGGGACCACTTGAAATGGAGCAACACAAGAATGCCCTTCAGGTATGATAAACTATGGTCAACAAGGGCTTTTCCCACCGACTCATCAGGCCAGGATACTGGGGTATCTAAAAAGCTAGAAATCAGCAGCCCGCAAGGCCAGCTCCCTCCTAAGGGAAATGGACCCCACGTGGTGATCCTAACAACCCATCATGCCCTTAAGTTGCATGGGTCGCTCTGTGGACACACTGACCTCGAGTGAGGAGGCCCTCCAAATCCAACCTCCAGAGAGCCAAATGAGGGCAACGGGACCCCAAGATGACTCGTGTGACCATCACTTGACCTGGAGTTTCTCTCAGAAAACAACAAGACTGTGCCCCGAAAGAGCAGACTACTGCTTGCAGGACTTACTGCACCCAGAGGGGAGCTAATAAGCTTGGCGGGGGAAACGTATATCACGCTTTCCCCATAGAAAACCCCACAGATACCACGGTGATAGTGGCCAATATGACCGGCTGGACTGCTGGCTACTTCTAAATGCCGTTGACTCAGTGGACGTCATGGTCCTGGATCACCACTGACCCTGGACTGTCTGGGAGTTGCACGGGCAGGGCTCTGACACATGGTGCTGTTTGTACATTAATTCAGGGACCTAATTAAAGAAAGCACAGACTACTGGTCAGAGCATCTAGGCTGTCAAAAACCGTCAGCCTAAGGTCACCAAACAAATGTGGGGTGGGGTGAAACCTGCCACCACAGCATCACTGTGCATCTCTTTCCTGGACCCTTAAAGGTCATTAGAATCTATAACACTTCCAATGCTGGTGCTCATGTGGACGAGAAGTGAGGCAGGAGGCCTTGGGACAATCAACCTCACCTGGAGGCTGGTGGGCAGACGTTTTGCTCCTCCCCCCAGGTATCAGGGCTCCCACCACTGCATGAAGCAGTTACAAAAGAGGGGTCTGCACCCTCAACACCCCAAGAATGAGGAACGGAACAAAAAGCAGAGGAGGGTTTCGTCTCTGGCAACGTTCATTAAAAATTCCTGGGAGATAAAAAGAGAATCTGGGCAATAAAATAAAGTCTAACCTGTTTTTCCTTTGTGCTTTGTCTAATTTCACGTGCTCCTAGGGTTCCGCATGCAGAGGTCCCACACCCGGCACTTCAGACCCGATTTCCTAGTGCAGAATGGCTGGGTCGACACCTCAGCTAGCGGAGTCACATGCAGACTGCACGACATAGAGCCAGAGCTGCAGCCAACCCAGCCCTCGAGAGCTCCATCCCCTAACTCCCACTGATGCTGCCGGGATCCCTACACAGCAGCCCAGCCCACAGCCCGTGGGGGAGTGCATGCTCTCACCTCTCCATTCGGTTTTCAAAATAATGTTTCCTTTGCTTCTGAACCAAACTCAGTCTTGATCTGTTGGCTCCAATGACACTGGGCACGGGGACACCTGTTGGCGTCCACTCTGGAGGATCAGTAACAGAAATTGAGAACCTTGTAACTTCAATGAACAAATGTGTGAGACAAACTGTAGTTAACATAGGGCAGTGTATAATGCTCGGGTAAAATAAGATTTTTCTAAGACTTACATTTGATATTTCCATCACTTTACTATAAGCAAGTTCAGTGAAGACGTCTGTCTTATTTGTCAGGTCAACATTAGAGAAATGAAGTGATTTATTTCTATGGTTGTACATCGAATACTCTTGGCTGAAGCTTCAATCTTGTTTTGAATGCTTTTCCATTGAAAAGGATACCTCTCTTTCAGCTCCCCCTTTTCTGAGAAGTATAAAATCTTATAATTTATTATTACCAAAGGGGAAAGGTAGGAAAAGGGATAAATTAACAGTTTGGGATTAACACATACACACTGCTATGTATAAAATAGATCATCAACAAGGAATTACTGTATAGCACAGGGAACTACACTGAATATTTTGCAATAACCTATAAGGGGAAATAATCTGAAAAAGAATCGATATTTTTTATTGACATCATCTATCAATGACAGATAAAATGTAACCTAAGCAAGGCCGATGGTGAGCGCTTCTGAACCTGAAGATTTCAATCATCTAAAGTTTGGGCTCTGCCTATTTCCCAAGGCCCTTAATGGACATACGTGTAGGCGTAGCTTAAAAATTCCCCAGTTTGGGGTTCGGGGAGGCACTGATTTGGAAAAATCCCTGGTGTTCTCCTTCCATGCACGGGACCATTCCTACGGCTAAAACATGCCTGTCACACCTAGAGGATGGTACACCGTTTGATCGGAAAGAGTTTGGAAAAGGCACCTCATCTCCTCATCGCCTGGTGCACGGGTTCACCCCTCCAGCATCTTTCCTAACAATCTCCTCACATGGGGATATCAGCACCGTCAACATCCTGTTGCACACAGTTTGGAATTTGCCCAGACGATGAAGCGGAAGGATGAGAAAAATATAGAGACAAGTCTTAGGTCTTCGGACAGGCACAAGCCACTCTAATTTCCTATCTGGAAGACAAATTCATCAAAGGCTAGAATTGCCCACGGAAAGAGAATAGGGCTAGAGGAAATACCGCTGTTTTGTGTCCAGTTTCCAAAAACACAAGTTGAAAAATGGAACTCAGGGGCACTAAAATTCATGAAACTACAGAGTTGAAAATATCTATTGTTGAAAAATGTCTTAAGGTAAGTCACAGAAAGGGACTTGTAAGCAAGGGGGAGTGGCAGGAAGCAGATTTGAAGAGGTAGAAAGTTCTCCCCATTAAAGCACAAGAAAAGGGGCTGAACAACGCCAATGATGCACTTGGCCCAAAAGGGCGTATGCATTATTTTCTGAATATAATCAAGTAAAGGCCATACACACTTTTTATCCAACCAAACAGGTGGCACTGGAAATCAATACTACAAAATGTATCACTTCACATCAGTCAGAAGGGCCATCCACATAAAGTGTAAACACCAGAAATGCAGGACAGGGTGAGGAGAAAAGGGAGCCCTGTGAGGCTGATAGTGGAAATGTAATGTGCCAACGGCCACTCTGGAGAAGTGTATTGTGTTTGCTAAAACATCTGAAAACTGAGCTACAGAGCATAGGGCACTTGCACTCATGGGCGTATACCTTGGGAAAAACAAAAAATGACAGAAAACAGGCACCCCCACCTTTACCACCTCTCTGTTAAAAAGGGCCTCCACTTGGATATAACCTAAATGTCCCTGGAAGGATAAAATGGATAAAAGAGATGGGGTACTTATGTAGAGTGGAATATTACTCATCCAGAAATCAATGAAATAAGGCCAGTAGTAACAACTCTGGAGGAGTTACATACGATCATTCTAAGTGACACATGTCAGAAAGGAAAAGACACATATCATAAGATGCCACTTAAAGGTGGAATCAAAAATGGCTACACATGAAATAAACTACAAAACAGAAACATAGTCAAATATGTAGAAAATAGACATAAGGCTGCTAAATGGGAAAGGTGGGGAATGGTGAGGTATTATCCAGGAGGTTGAAATTAGCAAAGATACCATTCCAAGTACCGAATTGAATAACTGGCAAGGCCTACACGGTACCTCAAAGAACTGCACTCACTCCACTAAAGTCAATGGAAAATAATGCATATGACTCGTAAGCATCTGAGAAAGAATTTATTGTTGTCTCACAGTACATAAATCAACTGGATGTACAGCAGCAAAAAACAGAGCTTTGAAAATCAGCTGTAACCAATATAAAAATAAATTTAAAAATATTTATAAAAACAGTGAGACAGACAAAAATTCTTACAACTTTTGTTGAAGGGCTACGATGAAACATGGATTGATCACATGTAGACCCACAGCAGGATGATATATAAGGCTGGAAGCTATGCACGCTAGGAGATGTTAGAGAGGCTGGGTGAGGAAATGCAGACCTTTTAAAGTAATACTGCCTGATACCCATTCCATGGGTCCCAAATCTGCAGTTTCAAGGGAATCTTCTGACAGGGAAAACATGCCTGGGAAACTGAGATGAATGTACACTGTGTGCTCAGGAGAGGTGTCTAAAATGCACCTCATTTTTGATCTCCTGGTGCTGAGGTTCGCCATTCCAGCCTCATTACTAACAATCTCCCCACTTGGAGAATCAACACCTTTAACCTCCTGTTTCACACAGTTTGCAATTTTTGCAGAGGATAAATGGGAAGAGGAGGAACCAATGAGAGGTTAGCTGTAGGAGTTTTGACAGGCACATGTCACTCTAATTTCCCATTAGGAAGAAGAATTAACCAAAGGCTCAGCCTGCCTCCCCAGAACCAGAATAGGGCCGGAATCAATCCAATGGTTTGGCGGCCAGCTCACAAAAAAAGCGAGTTGCAAAATGGAGCTCAGGACCAGACAATACAAAGACCTGCAAAGATATAAATGATAACCAACGTCCAAAAATATATTCAGGTAAGGCAACGAAGAGGTTCTGAATGAGAGGCAGAATTGCAGGAAACATTTTTCAAAAGGTAGATTGTACTCACATTTAAAGCATATGAAAAGCAGCAGAATTTCTAAAATGAATCAGTTGGGCAAAAGGGTGTATGCGTTTTTTTCGTGAATATCTTCAGGAAAAGAACACATACAGAGTTTTTGGCCAACCAAGCAAGAGGGAAATGCAAATCCTCACAATAAAGAAGTCTCAATTTCCACTGCTCAGAAAGGCCATCCAAAAAATGTGTACAAATCAAAAATGCAGGAGAGGCCATGGAAAACAGGGAGACTAGTCACGCTGATGGGTGGGGTATAAATATCCAAGAGCTACTCTGAAGAAGTGTATGCTGTTTCCTAAAACATCTAAAATACAAAGCCCCCGAGCAAAGGGGACTTCAACTCATGGACATATAACTTGGGAAGACTAAATATCAACAAGACACAGGCACCCCAAAGTTTAGGGCTGCTCTGCATACAAGAACCTCAACTTCGGTACACCTAGAGTATCCCAGGAAAAAGAGAAATGCATAAAGAACTTGTGGTAATTTTGTACAACGGAATATCACTCAGACGTGAAATCAATGTCATAAGGCCAGTAGCAGCATAATGAGAGGATTTAGGTATGATGATTCTAAGGGAAATTAGTCACACAGAAAAAGAATCTTATCATAAGATATCACCTACAGAGGGAATGTCAACATCACAACACATGAACTGAATTAGGAAAGAGAGCAGCGTCTCACATTTAGAAAACACTCTTATGCCTCCTTAAGGGGAAAGGAGAGGTGGGGTGATGCATAAAGCCAGAGTTTGATATTAGCACAGGTACCATTCCATAAACCAAATACAGAATAGACAAGACCTACACCTTCCTCAGTGAACGGGACTCAAAACCCCTATTCCCCACAGAGGAATATATCTGATTAGTAAGAATCTTAAAACCTATGTATTGATATGCCGCTGTAAGGGAATCTAGTGTGTCTAGACTGGCATAAACACGTCAGGGAAAATCAGCTCAACCCCATTATAAAAATGAATTTCAAAAACAAAACAAAAAAACAGCGAAATTCTTACACAATTCCTTCAGGGGTTCTGATGAAACCTAGAATGACTCTATCTGCAAAGACAGCTGGATGAGACATAAGTCTGGACACTTGGGACTGAGAGGGCTGGTGAGATTGGCAGAGAAAATGCAGACCCTTTAAAGTAGTAATGCATGCCACCATTCCATGGGTCGCAAATTTCCAGGTAGAAGGGAATATCACTACAGTTATAACATGTATGGGAAACCTAGAGAATGGACACCCTGTGATGGCGAAAGGTTTCTGAAGTCTCCTACTTTTTCCTCTCCTTGTGCTACAGTTTGGCATTCCAACAACTTTACTATCAATCTCCCAACTTAGGAGAGTCATCCCCTATAACCTCCTGGTTCGCACAGTTTGCTAATTGTGCAGAGGATAAAAGGGAAGAGGGAGAACCAATCAGAGAGTAGATGTAGGCATTTGGACGGACACATGTCATTCTAAATTCCCGTCAGGAAGAAGAATGAACCAAAGCCTCAGCCACCCACAGGGAACCAGTATAGCCACCCCTGGAACCAGTATAGGTCCTGAAGCAAAATTGTGGATTTGCGGTCAGCTCCCAATAATGGGATTTGAAAATTGGAGCTCAGGGGCAAAGCAAATCAAAAACCTGCAGAGTTATAAAGGACTATTCTCTTCCAAAAATCTGTTGAGGGAAGGCAACAAAGCGGACTTGAAAATGAGGCAGAATTGCACAAAACATATTTCAAGAGGTAAATTGGAATCGCCTTTAAAGCACAGGAAAGGCATCACAACTTCGAGAATGATGCACTTGGCCAAAAACAGCGTATGACTTTTCTCCTGAATATATTCAAGAGAAAAGGCATAGGCCCTATTTGGCCAATCAAGCAAGCGTGCAATGCAAATCCACACTACAAAGAATTTTCACTTCCCACCGGTCCAAAAGGACATCCAAAAATCTGTAAAAACCAGAAAGGCAAGATAGAGATGACAAGGGCATAAAGCAATATGATCCCAAGTGTCATGGAGGATTGTGATGAAAAGCGCATGGAGCATTGTGATCACAAGATTATGTATCATTTTGCTGTCAAAGGCATTGTAATGACAAGGCTCATGGAGCACTGTGATGACAGGCGTCATGGAGCATTGTGATTACAGTGTTCATGGAGCATTGGGATGACAAGGGCATGGAGCATTTTGATGACAAGATTCCCGGATCATTGTGTTGTCAGGGTTCATGGAGCGTTGTGATGACAGTGGTCATGGAGCATTGTGAGGACAGAGGTCATGGAGCATTGTGATGAGAACGTCATGGAGCATTGGGCTGAAAATGTTCATGGAGTATTGTGATGACAGTGGTCAAGGAGCATTGTGATGACAAGGTACTGGAGCATTGTGATGAGAAGACCATGGAGCCATGTGGTGACAAGTCTCATGGAGCATTCTGATGAAATGGGTCATGGAGCATTGTGATTACAGGGGTCTTGGAGCATTGTGATGACAAGGGCATGGAACATTGGTATGAGAATGTCATGGAGCGTTCTGATGACATGCATCATGGAGCTTTGTGATGACAAGGGCATGGAGCATTGTGATTACAGGGGTCTTGGAGCATTGTGATGACAAGTGCATTGAACATTGGGATGAGAATGTCATGGAGCATTCTGATGACATGCATCATGGAGCTTTGTGATGACAAGGGCATGGAGCATTGTGATTACAGGGGCCTTGGAGCCCTGTGAGGGAAAGGGCATGTAACATTGTGATGAAAAAGGCATGGAGCCTTGTCATGACAGGGTTCAAGGAGCATACTGATGACAAGTGTCAGGGACCATTGGATGACAAGGGTATTGAGCATTGTGATGACAAATGTCATGGAGCATTGTGATTAGAAGACCATGGATACTTGTGATGATGAGCGTTATGGGGAGTTGTGATGATAAGTGTTATGGAATATTGTGATCACAAGGATATGGAGCATTGTGATGACAGAGGTCATAGAGCATTTTGATTTCATTGTGATGACAATAGCATGAAGCATTTTGATGATGCGCATTTGGTGCATTGTGATGACAGCGTTCATGGAGCATTGAGATGAAAAGGGGCATGGAGCAATATGATTACAGGAGTCTTGGATCATTCTGATGAAAAGGGCATGGAACATTGGTCTGAAATGTTTCATGGATTATTGTGATGAGAGGGGGCAAGGAGCACTGTGATAACAAGGGCACAGAACACTGTGATACATGGTTCATGGAGGATTGTAATGACAAGCGCATGGAGCATTGTGAGAAGAATGGCATCGAGCATTGTGATGAAAAGCATCATGGATCCTGTGATGACAAGGGCTTGGAACAATGTGATGAGAGGTTTTTGGAGCATTGTGATGACAATGGCATGGAGCATTGTGATGCCAAGGGTCATGGAGTTTTGTGATGACAAAGGTCATGGAGCCTTTTGATGACAAGTGTGTGGTGAATTCTCTTGTGAAGGACAGGGAGCATTGTGAAGACAGGGTCATGGAGCAATTTGATGAAAAGTGTCATGGAACATTTTGATGAGAGGGGTTATGGAACATTGTGTTGTCAGGAGTCATGGAACATTTTCATGACGGTGTTGTGGACCATTGTGATGACAGGGGAGTGGGTGTATTGTAATGACTAGTGAGGGAACATTTTGATATCATTCGTGAGAGAGCATTTTGATAAGAAGTGCATGGAGCATTGTGATGACAAGTTTTATGGAGCATTGTGATGAAAAGATTGTGGAGCATTGTGATGACAAGCACATGGCACATTGTGATGACATGGGTCATGGAGCACTGTGCCGACAAAGGCATGGAGCAATGTGATGACAAGTGTCACCGAGCATTGTGATGAAAATTTCATGGAGCATTTTCGTGACAAAGGTCACAGAGCCTTGTGATGACGAGGGCATGGACCATTGTGATGACAAAGGTCATGAAGCATTGTGATGACTGGAGTCACGGAGCATTGTGATGACAGGGGTCATAGAGCTTTGTGATGAAAAGGCAATGAGCATTGTGATGACAGGGGCATGGAGCATTGGCCTGACATGTTTCATGGATTATTGTGATGAGAGTCGGCATTGTGCAATGTGATGACAAAGGCATGGATCATTGTGATGAGAAGGTCATGGAGTATTTTGAAGACAGGTCTCAGGGAGCAATGTGATGACATATGTCATGGTCCATTGCGATGACAATGGAATGGAACATTGTGATGCCAAGTGTCATGGAGTATTGTGATGACATATGAAATGGAGCATTTTGATGACAAGGGCTTGGAGCATTGTGATGACAAGGGACATGGAGCATTGTGATGTCAAGGGCCATTGAGAATTTTGATGGCAAGTTCATGAAGCATTGTGATGACAAGCACATGGAGCTTCCTATGACAGGGGTCATGGAGCATTGCGATGACAAGTGCATAGAGAATTGTGATTACAAATCATGTAACATGGTGATGAGAAGTGTCATGGAGCATAGTGATGCCAAGAACGAGGAGAATTGTGATGACAGGGGACATGGAGCATTGTGATGACCAGGGCAAGGAGCATTGTGATGGCAAGACCGTGGAGCTTTGTGATGAGAAGACCATAGATAATTGTGATGACGAGCGTCATGGAGCACTGTAAAGACAAGGGGAATGGAGCATTGTGATGAGAGTGGCCATGGAGCATTGTGATGACAAGGGTCATGGATCATTTTGATGACAATGGCGTGGAGCATTGTGATGAGAAGACCATGGATAATTGTGATGGCGAGCGTCATGGAGCACAGTAATGACAAGGGGTATGGAGCATTGTGATGACAGTGGCCATGGAGCATTGTGATGACAAGTGTCATGGAGCATTCTGATGACAATCTTGTGGAGTATTGTGACGACAATGGCATGGAGCATTGTGATGATAATGGCATGGGGCTTTGTGATGAGGAGACCATGGATAATTGTGATGATGAGCGTCAAGGTGTGTTGTGATGATAAGTGTTATGGAACATTGTGATCACCAGGGTTTGGAGCATTGTGATGACAGAGGTCATGGAGCATTTTGATTTCATTGTGATGACAATAGCCTGAAGCATTATGATGATGGGCATGGTCTATTGTGATGACAGTGTTCATGGAGCATTGAGATGAAAAGACGCATGGAGCATTTTGATTACAAGGGCCTTGGAGCATTGTGATGACTAGGTCATGGAGCATTTTGATGACAGGGCCATGGAACATTCTGATGACATGCGTCATGTAGCTTTTTGATGACAAGGGCATGGAGCATTTTGATTAGATGGTTCGTGGAGCATTGTGATGACAAGTGTCATGGAGCCTTGTGATGACAAGGCTGTGGAACATTGTGATGGCAGGTGTCATGGAGCATAGTTATGACAGAGGTAAAGGAGCACTGTGATGAGAAGGGCATGGAGCATTGGTCTGAAATGTTTCATGGATTATTGTGATGAGAGTGGGCATAGAGCATTGTGATGATAAGGGCAAGGAACACTGTGATACATGGGTCATGGAGGATTCAAATGACAAGGGCATGGGGCATTGTGATGAGAAGGGCATCGAGCATTGTGATTACAATTGTCATGGAGCTTTGTGATGACAAGGGCATGGAGCAATGTGATGAGAGGGTTCATGGAGAATTGTGATGACAATGACATGGAGCATTGTGATGCCAGGGGTCATGGAGCTTTGTGATGACAAAGGTCATGGAGCAATTTGATGACAAGTGCATGGTGCATTGTGATGAGAAGGGCAGGGAGTATTTTGATGCAAGGGTCATGCAGCAATTTGATGAAAAGTGTATTGGAACATTTTGATGACAGCGGTTATAGAACATTGTGATGTCAGGGGTCATGGAACATTGTGATGATAAGGGGATGTAGCATTGTGATGACAGGGGTCATGGGACATTGTGATTACAGGGGTGAGGGAGTATTGTGACGACTAGTGATGAAACACTGTGATATCTCTGGTGAGAGAGCATTTTGATGAGAAGTGTATGGAGCATTGTGATTACATGGTTTATGGAGCATTGCAATAACAAGTTTCTGGACCGTTGTGATGAAAAGCGAATGGCACATTGTGATGACAAGGGTCATGGAACATTTTTCAGACAAAGGCATGGAGCATTTTGATGACAATGGTCACGGAGCATTGTGATGAAAACGGCATGGGGCACTGTGGTGAAAATGGCATGGAGCCTATTCGTGACAGGGTTCAAGGAGCATTCTGATGACAAGTGTCAGGGAGAATTATGATGACAAGTGTACTGAGCATTGTGTTGAAAAATGTCATGGAGCATTGTGATGAAAAGGGCATGGAATTTTGTGATGACAGTCATCATGGAGCATTGTGATGACAAGTGTTATGGAACATTGGGATCACAAGTGTTTGTAGCACTGTGAAGACAGAGGTCATGGATCATTTTGATTTCAAGGAGCATTGAGCATTGTGATGACAAGGGCATGAAGCAATGTGATCCCAAGGATCATGGAGGATTGTGATGACAATGGAAATGGAGTATTTTGATGACAAGCACATAGAGCATTGTAATGACAAGGTCATGTAGCATTTTGCTGACAAAAGCATGGAGCATTGTGATGAGAGGTGTCATGGAGCACTGTGATGACAAGCGTCACGGAGCATTGTGAATACAGGTGTCATGGAGCACTGGGATGACAAGTGCATGGATCATTGTGATGACAAGGGTCATGGAGTAGTGGGCTGAAAATGTTCATGGAGTATTGTGATGACAGGGGTCATGGAGCATTGTGATGACAGAGGTCAAGGAGAATTTTGAATTCATTGTGCTGACAATAGCCGGAAGCATTATGGTGATGGGCATGATACATTGTGATGACAGGGTTCATGGAGCATGGAGATGAAAATGGGCATGGAGCATTGTGATTACAGGGGTCTTGGAGCACTGTGATGACAAGGGCATGGAGCATTTAATGAGAAGGCCATGGAACATTCTGAATACATGGGTCATGGTGCTTTGTGATGACAAGGGCATGGAGCATTGTGATTACAGGGTTCTTGGAGCATTGTGATGACAAGTGTCTTGGAGCCTTGTGATGACAAGGCCATGGAACATCGTGATGGATGGGGTCATGGAGCACTGTTATGACAGGGGTAATGGAGCATTGTGATGAGAAGGGCATGGAGCATTGTGATTACAAGTTTTATGGAGCATTGCAATGAGAAACTTGTGGACCGTTGTGATGAAAAGTGCGTGGCACATTGTGATGAAAAGCGTCATGGAGCATTTTTCTGACAAAGGCATGGAGCATTGTGATGACAAGGGTCACGGAGCACTGTGATGAAATGTTCATGGAGCATTGTGGTTACAAAGGACACAGAGCCTTGTGATGACGCGGGCATGGAGCATTGTGATGAAAAACGTTATGAATCATTGTGATGACTGGAGTCACGGAGCATTGTGATGACAGGGGTCATGGAGCATTGTGATGACAAGGGCATGGAGGATTGTGATGACAAGGGCATGGAGCATTCGTCTGACAACTTTCATAGATTATTGTGACGACAGTGGACATGGTGCATTGTGATGACAAGGGCATGGATCATTGTGATGAGAAGGTCATGGAGTATTGTGAAGACAGGTGTCAGTGAGCATTGTGATGACATATGTCATGGTCCAATGCGATGACAATAGCAGGGAGCCTTGTGATGCCAAATGTAACGGAGGATTGTGATAACAAATATAATGGAGCACTGTGATGACTAGGCTTGGAGCATTATGATGACAAGGGCCATTGAGAATTTTCAGGACAAGTCGTGAAGCATTGTGATGACAATGTCCTAGAGCATTGTGATGAGAAAACCATGGAGCCTTGTGATGACAAATCTCATGGAGCATACTGATCAAAATTGACAAGGATCATTGTGATTACAGGCGTCTTGGAACACTGTGATGACATGGGCATGGAGCATTGTGAGGAGAAGGCCAAGAGCATTCTGAAGACATGCGTCATTGAGCTTTGTGATGACAAGGGCATGGAGCATTGTGATTAAATGGGTCTTGGAGCTTTGTGATGAAAAGGGCATAGTTAATTGTGATGAAAAAGTCATGGAGCCTTGCCATGACAGGGTTCAAGGAGCATACAGACAACAAGTGTCAGGGAGCATTTTGATGACAAGTGTATTGAGCATTGTGATGACAAAGGTCATGGAGCATTGTGATGAGAAGACCATGGATAACTGTGAAGACGAGCGTCATGGAGCATTGTGATGACAAGTGCTTGGGAATATTGTGATCACAAGCGTTTGGAGCATTGTTATGACAGAGGTCATGGAGCATTTTGATTTCATTTTGATGACAATAGCATGAAGCATTATGATGATGGGCATGGTGCTTTGAGATGACAGGGTTCATGAATCATTGAGATGAAAAGGGGCATGGAGCATTGTGATTTCAGGGGTCTTGGAGCATTGTAATGAGAAGGTCATGGAGCATCGGGCTGAAAATATTCATGGATTATTGTGATGATAGTGGTCATGGAGCATTGTGAGGACAAGGGAATGGAGCATGGTGATGACAAGGTCCTGGAGCATTGTGATGAGATGACCATGGAGACTGGTGATGACAAGTCTCATGGAGCATTCTGATGAAAAGGGGCATGGAGCATTGTGATGACAGGAGTCTTGAAGCTTTGTGATGAAAATGGCATGGAGCATTGTGAGGAGAAGGCCATGGAACATTCTGATGACATGCATTATGGAGCTTTGTGATGACAAGGGCAAGGAGCATTGTGATTACAGGGGTCTTGGAGCATTGTGATGACAAGGACCATTGAGAATTTTCATGACAATGTAGTGAAGCATTGTGATGACAATGTCCTGGAGCATTGTGATGAGAAAACCATGGAGCCTTGTGATGACAAGTCTCATGGAGCATACTGATGAAAAGGTGCATGGAGCATTCTGATTACAGGGGTCTTGGAACATTGTGATAGCAAGGGCATGGAGCATTGTGATGACAATGGTATGGAACATTGGTCTAATAAGTTTCAAGGATTATTGTGATGACAGTTGGAATGGCGCATTGTGATGACAAGGGCATGGAGCATTCTTATGACCAGGTGCTGCAGTATTGTGAAGAGAGGTGTCAGGGAGCATTGTGATGACATATATAATGGTCCATTGTGATGACAATGGCATGGTGCATTGTGATGCCAAGTGTCATGGAGGATTCTGATGACAAAGGTAATGGAGCATTGTGATGACAATGGCTTGGAGCATTGTGATGACAAGGGTCAGGGAGCATTGTGCTGACAAGTGCATGGAGAATTGTGATGACCAGGGTCATGGAGCATTCTGGTGACAAGCTTGTGGAGTATTTTGATGACAATGGCATGGAGCATTGTGATGAAAATGGCATGGGGCATTGTGATGAAAAAGGCATGGAGCCTTTTCGTGACAGGGTTCAAGGAGCATTCTGACGACAAATGTCAGGGAGCATTGTGATGACAATGTATTGAGAATTGTGATGACAAAGGTCATGGAACATTGTGATGAAAAGGGCATGCATTATTGTGATGACAGGCATCATGGAGCGTTGTGATGACAAGTGCTATGGAACATTGTGATCACAAGGGTTTGGAGCATTGTGATGAGAGTGGTCATGCATCATTTTGATTTCTAGGAGCATGGAACATTGTGATGACAAAAGCATGAAGCAATGTGATCCCAAGGTTCATGGAGGATTGGGATGACAATGGTAATGGAGTATTGTGATGAGAAGCGCATAGAGCATTGTAATGACAACGTCATGTAGCATTCTGCTTACAAAGCATGGAGCATTGTGATCCAGGTGTCATGGAGCACTCTGATGACAAGCGTCACGGAGCATTGTGAATAAAGTGGTCATGGAGCATTGGGATGACAAGGGCATGGATCATTGTGATGACAAGGGTCATGGAGCATTGGGCTGAAAATATTCATGGAGTATTGTGATGACAGGGTTCATGGAGCATTGTGATGACTAGGGAATGGAGCATTGTAATGACAAGAGTCCCAGATCATTCTGTTGTCAGGTGTCATGGAGTGTTGTGATGACAGTGGTCATGGAGCATTGTGATGATATTTGTCATGGAGCATTGTGATGAGAAGGTCATGGAGTATTTGGCTGAAAATGTTCATGGAGTATTGTGATGACAGTGGTCATGGAGCATTGTGATGACAAGGGAATGGAACATGGTGATGACAGGGGTCATGGAATATTTTGATTACATGGTGAGGGAGGATTGTGATGACTAGTGAGAGAACATAGTGATATCTCAGGTGAGAGAGCATTTGGATGAGAAGAGCATGGAGCATTGTGATTACAAGGTTTATGGAGCATAGCGATGACAAGGTGGTGGATCATTGTGATGGAAAGCCCTTGGCACATTTTCATGACAAGGGTCATGGAGCATTGTTCTGACAAAGGCATGGAGCATTGTGATGACAAGGGTCACGGAGCATTGTGATGAAAAGTTCATGGAGCATTGTTGTTACAAAGGACACACAGCCTTGTTATGATGCGGGCATGGACCGTTGTGATGAGAAATATTATGAAGCATTGTGATGACTGGAGTCACGGAGCATTGTGTTGACAGGGGTCATGGAGCATTGTGATGACAAAGTCATGGAGCATTGTGATGAGAAAGTCATGGAGAATTGTGAAGACAGGTTTGAGGGAGCATTTTGATGAAATATGTCATGGTCAATTTCGATGACAATGGCATGGTGCATTGTGATTCCAAATGTAATGGAGGATTGTGATGACAAATATAATGGAGCATTGTGATGACTAGGGCTTGGAGCATTATGATGACAAGGGCCATTGAGAATTTTCATGACAATGTCGTGAAGCATTGTGATGACAATGTCCTGGAGCACTGTGATGAGAAAACCATGGAGCCTTGTGATGACAAGTCTCATGGAGCATACTGATGAAAAGGTGCATGGAGCATTCTGATTACAGGGGTCTTGGAACATTGTGATAGCAAGGGCATGGAGCATTGTGATGACAAGTGCATGGAACATTGGTCTAATATGTTTCATGGATTATTGTGATGACAGTTGGAATGGCGCATTGTGATGACAGTGGTCATGGAGCATTGTGATGATACTGGTCATGGAGCATTGTGATGAGAAGGTCATGGAGCATTGGGTTGAACATATTCATAGAATATTGTGATGACAGGGGTCATGGAGCATTGTGATGACTAGGGAATGGAGCATGGTGATGACAAGGTCCTGGAGCATTGTGATGAGATGACGATGGAGACTTTTGATGAAAAGTCTCATGTAGCATTCTGATGAATAGGGGCATGGAGCATTGTGATTACAGGGGTCTTGGAGCCTTGTGATGACAAGGGCATGGAGCATTGTGAGGAGAAGGCCATGGAACATTCTGATGGCATGCGTCATGGAGCTTTGTGATGACAAGGGCATGGAGCATTGTGATTACAGGGGTCTTGGAGCCTTGTGATGACAAGGCCGTGGAACACTGTGATGGCAGGGGTCATGGAGCATTGTTATGACAGAGGTAATGGAACATTGTGATGAGAATGGCATTGACCATTAGTCTGAAATATTTCATGGATTATTGTGATGAGTGTGGGCATGGAGCATTGTGATGACAAGGGCACGGTACACTGTGATACTTGGGTCATGGATGATTGTAATGACAAGGGCATGGAGCATTGTGATGAGAAGGGCATCGAGCATTGTGATGACAAATGTCATGGAGCTTTGTGATGACAAGGGCATGGGGCAATGTGATGAGAGGGTTCATGGAGCATTGTGATGGCAATGACATGGAGCATTGTGATGCCAAGGCTCATGGAGCATTGTGATGACAATTGTCAGGGAGCATTTTGATGACAAGTGTGTGGTGCATTGTGATGAGAAGGGCAGGGAGCATTTTGATGATAGGGTCATGGAGCAATTTGATGAAAAGTGTAATGGAATATTTTGATGACAGTGGTTATAGAACATTGTGATGCCATGGGTCATGGAGCTTTGGGATGAAAAGGGTCATGGAGAATTCTGATGGCAGGGGTTATGGAACATTGTGATGTCAGGGGTCTTGGAACTTTGTGTTGATAAGGGGATGTAGCATTGTGATGACAGGGGTCATGGAACACTGTGATTACAGGGATGAGGGAGGATTGTGATAACTAGTGATGGAACATGGAGATATCTCAGGTGAGAGAGCATTTGGATGAGAAAGGCCTGGAGCATTGTGATTACAAAGTTTATGGAGCATAGCGATGACAAGGTTGTGGATCATTGTGATGAAAAGCGCGTGGCACATTGTGATGACAAGGGTCATGGAGCATTGTTCTGACAAAGGCATGGAGCATTGGGATGACAAGGGTCACAGAGCATTGTGATGAAAAGTTCATGGAACATTGTGTGTACAAAGGACACAGAGCCTTGTGATGACCTGGGCATGGACTGTTGTGATGACAAACGTTATGAAGCATTGTGATGACTGCAGTCACGGAACATTGTGATGACAGGGGTCATGGAGCATTGTGATAACAAGGGCATGGAGCATTGTGATGACAGGGGAATTGAGCATTGGTCTGACAATTTTCATAGATTATTTTGATGACAGTGGACATGGTACATGGTGATGACAAGGGCATGGGGCATTGTGATGAGAAGGTCATGGAGTATTTTGAAGACAGGTGTCAGGGAGCATTGTGATGACATATGTCATAGTCCATTGCGATGACAATGGCAGGGAGCATTGTGATGCCAAATGTAATGGAGAATTGTGATGACAAATATAATGGAGCATTGTGATGACTAGGGCTTGGAGCATTATGATGACAAAACCATGGAGCCATGTGATGACAAGTCTCATGGAGCATACTGATGAAAAAGGGCATGGAGCATTGTGATTACAGGGGTCTTGGAACTTTGTGATGACAAGGGCATGGAGCATTGTGAGGAGAAAACCAAGGAGCATTCTTATGGCATGCATCATTGAGCTTTGTGATGACAAGGGCATGGAGCATCGTGATTACATGGGTCTGGGAGCATTGTGTTGAAAAGGGCATGGATTATTGTGATGAAAAAGGCATGGAGCCTTGTCATGACAGGGTAAAATGAGCATACAGACAACAAGTGTCTGGGAGCATTTTGATGACAACTGTATTGAGCATTGTGATGACGAAGGTCATGGAGCATTGTGATGAGAAGACAATGGATAATTGTGATGACGAGCGTCATGGGGCATTGTGATGACAAGTGTTATGGAATATTGTGATCACAAGGGTTTGGAGCATTGTTATGACAGAGGTCTTGGAGCATTTTGATTTCATTGTTATGACAATAGCAGGAAGCATTATGATGATGGGCATGGTGCATTGTGATGACAGTGTTCATGGATCACTGAGATGAAAAGTGACATAGAGCCTTGTGATTACAGTGTTCTTGGAGCATTGTGATGAGTAGGGTCATGGAGCCTTGTGATGACAAGGCCATGGAACATCGTGATAGCAGGGGTCATGGAGCATTGTTATGACAGGGTTAATAGATCACTGTGATGTCAAGGGCATGGAACATTTTGATGAGAAGGTCATGAAGCATTCTAATGACATGTGTCATGGAGCTATGTGAAGACAACGTCATGGAGCAATGTGATGAGAGGGTTCATGGAGCATTGTGATGACAATGACATGGAACATTGTGATGCCAAGTGTCATGGATCTTTGTGATGACAAAGGTCATGGAACATTTTGGTGGCAAGGGCGTTGTGCATAGTGATGCGAAGGACAGGGAGCATTATGATGACAGGGTCTTGGAGCTATTTGATGAAAAGTGTCATGGAACATTTTGATGACAGGTGTTATAGAACTTTGTGATGTCATGGGTCATCTAACATTGTGATGATAAGTGCATGTAGCATTGTGATGACAGGAGTCATGGAACATTGTGATGACAGGGGTGAGGGAGTATTGTGACAAATAGTGATGTAGCATTGTGATATCAGTGGTGAGAGAGCATTTTGATGAGAAGTGCATGGAGCATTGTGATGACAAATTTTAAGGAGCATTGTGATGACAAGATTGTGGAGCACTGTGATGACAAGCGCATGGTGCATACTGATGACATGTGTCATGGAGCATTGTGCTGAGAAGCGCATGGAGCATTTTGATGACAAGGTTCATGGAGCATTGTGCTGAGAAAGGCATAGATCATTGTGATGACAAGGGTCAAAGAGCATTGTGATGAAAAGTTCTTGGAGCATTGTGGTTAAAAAGGTCACAGAGAGTTTTGATGACGAGGGCATGGACCATTGTGATGACAAAGGTCATGACGGACTGTGATGACTGGGGTCACGGAGCATTGTGATGACAGGGGTCATGGAGCATTGTGATAACAAGGGCATGGAACATTGTGATGACAAGGGCATGGAACATTTGTCTAATAAGTTTCATGGATTATTGCGATGACAGTTGGAATGGCACATTGTGATGACAAGGGCATGGAGCATTGTGATGACCAGGTCATGCAGTATTGTGAAGACAGGTGTCAGGGAGCATTGTGATGACATATGTAATGGCCCATTGTGATGACGATGGCATGGAGCATTGTGATGTCAAGTGTCATGGAGGATTCTGATGACAAAGGAAATGGAGCATTGTGATGACAATGGATTGGAGCATTGCGATGAAAAGTGCATGGATTATTTTGATGGCAAGTGTCATGGAACATTCTAATGACAAGCTTGTGGAGTATTTTGATGACAATGGCATGGAGCATTGTGATGAAAACGGCATGGGTCATTGTGATGGAAAAGCCATGGAGCCTTTTCGTGACAGTGTTCAAGGAGCATTCTGAAGACAAGTGTCAGGGAGCCTTGTGATGACAAGTTTATTGAGAATTTTGATGACGAAGGTCATGGAGCATTGTGATGAAAAGTGCATGTAGCATTGTGATGACAGGAGTGATGAAGTATTGTGATAAATAGTGATGTAGCATTGTGATATCAGTGGTGAGAGAGCATTTTGATGAGAAGTGCATGGAGCATTGTGATGACATATTTTAAGGAGCATTGTGATGATAAGTGCATGGTGCATTGTGATGACGTGTCATGGAGCATTGTGCTGACAAGCACATGGAGCATTGTGATGACAAGTGTATTGAGAATTGTGATGACAAAGGTCATGGAGCATTGTGATTAAAAGGGCATGGAGTATTTTGATGACAGGCATCATGGAGCATTGTGATGACAAGTGTTATGGAACACTGTGATCACAAGTGTTTGGAGCATTGTGATGACAGAGGTAATGGATCATTTTGATTTCAAGGAGCAGGGAGAATTGTGATGACAAGGGCAAGAAACAATGTGATCCCAAGGTTCATGGAGGATTGTGATGACAATGGAAATGGAGTATTGTGAGGACAAGTGCATAGAATATTGTAATGACAATCTCATGTAGCATTTTGCTGACAAAGGCATGGAGCATTGTGATGACATGTGTCATGGAGCACTATGATGACAAGCGTCATGGAGCATTGTGAATACAGTGGTAATGGAGGACTGGGGTGACAATGTTATGGATCATTGTGATGACAAGGGTCCTGGAGCACTGGGCTAAAAATGTTCATGGAGTGTTGTGATGACAGGGGTCATGGAGCATTGTGATGACTAGGGAATGGAGCACTGTTATGACAAGAGTCCCGGATCATTGTGTTTTCAGGTGTCAAGGAGTGTTGTGTTGACAGTGGTCATGGAGTATTGTGATGATATTGGTCATGTAGCATTGTGATGAGAAGGTCCTGGATCACTGGGCTGAAAATGTTCATGGATTATTGTGATGACAGGGGTCATGGAGCATTGTGATGACAAGGGAATAGAGCATGGTGATGACAATGTCCTGGAACTTTGTGAGAAGATGGCCATGGAGACTTGTGATGACAAGTCTCATGGAGCATTCTGATGAAAACTGGCATGGAGCATTGTGATTACAGGGGTCTTGGAGCATTGTGATCACTAGGGCATGGAGCATTGTGATGAGAAGGCCATGGAGCATTCTGATGACATGCATCATGGAGGTTTTGATGACACGGGCATGGAGCATAGTGATTACAGGGGTCTTGGAACATTGTGATGACAAGGGCAAGGAGCATTTTGAGGAGCAGACCAAGGAGAATTCTGATGGCATGCGTCATTCAGCTTTGTGATGACAAGGGCATGGAGCATTGAGATTACGTTGGTATTGGAGCATTGTGATGAAAAGGACATGGATCATTGTGATGAAAAAGGCATGGAGCCTTGTCATGACAGGGGTCAAGGAGCATACAGACAAAAAGTGTCAGGGAGCATTTTGATGACAAGTATATTGAGCATTGTGATGACAAAGGTCATGGAGCATTGTGATGAGCAGACGATGGATAATTGTGATGACGAGCGTCATGGGGCATTTTGATGACAAGTGATATGGAATATTGTGATCACAAGGGTTTGGAGCATTGATATGACAGAGGTCATGGAGCATTTTGATTTCATTGTGATGACAATAGCATGAAGCATTATGATGATGGGCATGGTGCATTGTGATGACTGGGTTCATGGATCTTTGAGATGAAAAGGGGCATAGATCATTGTGATTACAAGGTTCTTGGTGCATTGTGATGAGAAGAGACATGGAGATTTGTGATGACAAGGCCATGGAACACCGTGATAGCAGGGGTCATGGAGCATTGTTATGACAGGGGTAATGGAGCATTGTGATGGCAAGGACATGGAGCATTGTGATGAGAAGGCCATGGAGCATTCTGATGACATGTGTCATGGAGCTTTGTGAAGACAAGGGCAAGGAGCAATGTGATGAGATTGTTCATGGAGAATTGTGATGACAATGACATTGAGCATTGTGATGCCAAGGGTCATGGATCTTTGTGATGACAAAGGACATGGAGCATTTTGATGGTAAGGGCGTTGTGCATTGTGATGAGAAAGGCAGGGTGCATTCTGATGACAGGGTCATGGAGCAATTTGATGAAAAGTGTCTTGAAATATTTTGATGACACGTGTTATGGAACATTGTGATGTCAGGGGTCATCGAACATTGTGATGATAAGTGCATGTAGCATTGTGATGACAGGAGTCTTGGAACATTGTGATGACAGGGGTGAGGGAGTATTGTGACAAATAGTGATGTAGCATTGTGATATCAGTGGTGAGAGAGCATTTTGATGAGAAGTGCATGGAGCATTGTGATGCCAAATATCATGGAGCTTTGTGATGACAAATCATGGAGCATTTTGATGACAAGGGCATGGAGAACTGTGAGGAGAAGGCCATGAAACATTCTGATGACATGCGTCATGGAGCTTTGTGATGACAAGTGCATGGAGCATTGTTATTACAGGGGTCTTTATCATTGTGATGACATGTGTTATGGAACCTTGTGATGACTAGGCCATGGAACATTGTTATGGCAGGGGTCATGGAGCATTGTTCTCACAGGCGAAATGGAGCATTTTGATGGCAAGGGCATGGAGCATTGTGATGAGAAGGCCATGGAGCATTCTGAAGATATGTATCATGGAGCTTTGTGAAGACAAGGGCATGGAGCAATGTGATGAGAGCGTTCATGGAGCATTGAGATAACAATGACATGGAGCATTGTGATGCCAAGGGTCATGGATATTTGTGATGACAAATGTCATGGAGCATTTTCATGGCAAGGGCGATATGCATTGTGATGAGAAGGGCTAGGAGCATTCTGATGACAGGGTCATGGAGCAATTTAATGAAAAGTGTCATGGAACATTTTGATGACAGGTGTTATGGAACATTGTGATGGGAGGGGTCATCGAACATTGTGATTATAAGTGCATGTATTATTGTGATGACAGGAGTCATGGACATTGTGATGACAGGGGTGAGGGGGTACTGTGACCAATAGTTATGTAGCATTGGGATATCAGTGGTGAGAGAGCATTTTGATGAGAAGTGCATGGAGCATTGTGATGAGAAGTTTTATGCAGCATGGTGATGAGAAGTTTGTGGAGCACTGTGATGACAAGCGCATGGTGCATTGAGATGACATGTGTCATGAAGCATTGTGCTAACAAGCGCATGGAGCATTGTGATGACAAGGGTCATGGAGCATTGTGCTGAGAAAGGCATAGAGCATTGTGATGTCAAGGGTCAAAGAGCATTGTGATGAAAACTTCATGGAGCATTCTCGTTAAAAAGGTCATAGAGACTGTTGATGACGAGGACATGGACAATTGTGATGACAAAGTTCATGAAGCATTGTGATGACTGGAGTCACGGAGAATTGTGATGACAAGGGTCATGTAGCATTGTGATAACAAGGGCATGGAGCATTGTGATGACAATGGCATGGAGCATTGTGATGCCAAGTGTCATGGAGGATTCTGATGACAAAGGTAATGGAGCATTGTGATGACAAGGGCATGGAGGTTTGTGATGACAAGGGTCATGGGACATTGGGCTGAAAATGTTCATGGAGTATTGTGATGACAGGTGTCATGGAGCATTGTGATGACTAGGGAATGGAATATTGTGATGACAAGTGTCCCGAATCATTGTGTTGTCAGGTGTCATGGAGAGTTGTGATGACAGTGGTCATGGAGCATTGTGATGATATTGGCCAATGAGCATTGTGATGAAAAGACCTTGGGTAATTGTGATGTCGAGCATCATGGAGCACTGTAGTGACATGGGGCATGAAGCATTGTGATGACAGGTGTCAGGGAGCATTGTGATGACAGGGGTCATGGAACATTGTGATGACAAGGGCATGGAGCTTTGTGATGACATGTGAATGGAGCATTGTGATGACAAGTGCATGGAGCATTGCAATGACAAGTGGATGGAGAATTGTGATGACAAGAGCATGTAATATTTTGATGAGAAGTGTCATGTAGCACTGTGATCACAAGGACGTGGAGAATTGTGATGACAAGGGACATGGAGCATTGTGATAACCAGGACATGGTGCATTGTGATGACAGGGGACATGGAGCATTATTATGAGAACGGCCATGGTGCATTCTGACATAAGATATCACTTATGAAGGGAATGTAAACATGGCTACATATGAACTGATTTAGGGAAGAGAACAGAGTCTCAGATTTAGAAAACAATCTAACGCTTGCTTAAGGGTAATGAGAGGTGGGGAGATGCACAAAACATAAGATTGATATTAGCACAGGTACCGTTCCATAATCCAAAAACAGAAGAGACAAGCCCTACTCCTTCCTCAGTGAACGGAACTCAACATCCATATTCCCTGCAGAGAAATATATCTGACTAGTAAGAATTTTAAAACCTATGTATTGATATGTCTCCATAAGGGAACCAAGTGTGTCTAGAATGACATAAACATGGCAGTGAGAATCAGCTCAAACACACTATAAAAATGAATTTCACAACAAAACATAAAAACAGTAAAATTCTTACACAATACCTTCAGGGGTTCTGATGAAACCTGGAATGACCCTATCTACAATGACAGCTGGATGTGGCATAAGGCTGGTCACTTGGGACTGAGAGGATTGGTGAGATTGGGTGAAAAAATGCAGACCCTTTAAAGCAATAATGCCTGCCACCCATTCCATGGTTCCCAACTCTCCAGGTAGAAGGGAATATCACTACAGTTATAACGTGTATGGGAACCTAGAGAATGGAAACCATCTGATGGTGAAAGGTTTCTAAAACTCTACTTGTACTCCAGTTTAACATTCCAACTGCTTTACTATCAATCTCCCAACTTGGAAAGTCAGCCCCTATAACCTCCTGGTTCGCACAGTTGGCAAATTGTGCAGAGTATATAAGGGAAGAGAGAGAACCAATGAGAGAGTAGCTGTAGGCATTTGGACGGCCACATGTCTCTCTAATTTCCCGTCACAAAGAGGAATTAACCAAAGTCTCAGCCTGCCCCCTAGAACCAGTGTAAGTCCAGAAGCAAAACTGTTGATTTGCGGTCAGCTCACAAAAACGCGAGTTGAAAAATGGAGCTCAGGGCCACAGCAATTCACTAACCTGCAGAGTTATAAAGGACTACTCGCTGCCAAAAATCTGTTGAGGGAAAGCCACGAGGCCGAAGAGAAAATGAGGAAGAATGGCATGAAGCAGATTTCAAGAGGTTAATTGGAATCGCCTTTAAACACAGGAAAAGCATTACAACTTCGAAAATAATGGAAATGGCCATAAAGGGCTTATGGGTTTTCACGTGAATATATTCAGGAGAAAACACATATGCCCTTTTTGGACAAGCAAGCAAGTGGGCAATGCAAATCAGCACTACAACTAAGTATCACTTCCGACCGGTCAAAAGCGACATCCGCAAAAAGTGTAAAAACCAGAAAGGCAAGACAGGCCCTGGAGAAGAGGGAGCCTTGTTATGCTGATGGGCATGATGTAAATTGCCAACTGCCTCTCTGGAGGAGTGCACTGTGTTCCCTAAAACAAGAAAACAACAGAGCTACAGAGCCAAGAGCACTTCCAGTCTAGGGAATATACCTTTGGAAAACTGAAAATAAATAAGAGAGATCGACACCAAAATTCAGGGCTGCACTGCTTACAAAAACCTCAACTTGCGTACACCTTAAATATCCCAGGAAAGACAAAAATGGTTCAAGAAACTGTGGTACTTACGTACGATGGAATATCCCTCAGCCATGAAATCAATGTCATAAGGCCAGTAGCAGCAAAATGAGTGGATTCAGGTACGATAATTCTAAGTGAAATAAGTCACACAGAAAAAGAAACTTATCATAAGATATCACTTATGAGGATCCTGTAAACCTGGCTACACATGAACTGAGTTAGGAAAGAGAAGAGAGACTCACATTTAAAAAACACGCTTATGCCTGCTTAAGGGGGAAGGAGAGGTGGGGTGATGCATAAAACCAGAGTTTGATATTAGTACAGGTACCTTTCCAAAAACCAAATACGGAATAGACAAGACCTACACCTTCCTCAGTGAAAGGGACTCAACTACCCATATTCCATGCAGAGGGATATATATTACCAGTAAGAATCTTAAAACCTATGTATTGATATGTCCCCGTAATGGAATTAAGTGTGTCTAGACTGGCATAAACATGGCAGTGAGAATCAGCTCAAACCCACTATAAAATGGAATTTCAAAAACAAAACAAAAGAACAGGGAAAGTCTTTTCAATTCCTTCAGGGTCTCTGATGAAACCTAGAATGACCCTATCTACAACGACAGCTGGATATGGCATAAGCCTAGACACATGGGACTGAGAGGATTGGTGAGATTGGGTGAGCAAATGCAGACTCTTTAAAGCAATAATACATGGCACCCATTCCAATGGTCCCAACAGTCCAGGGTGAAGGGAATATTACTACAGCTATAACATGTACGGGAAACCTAGAGAATGGACACACTGTGAATACGAAAGGTCTCTAAAACTCAACAAATAGTCCCTATCCTGGTGCTCCGGTTTGACTTTCCAACAGCTTTACTATCAATCTCCCAAATTGGAGAGACAGCCCCTTTAACCTCCTAGTTCACACAGGTTGCCAATTTGGCAGAGGATGAAACGGAAGAGGGAGAACCAATGAGAGAGTAGCTCTTAGGCATTTGGACGGGCACATGTCACTCTTGTTTCCCGGGAGGAAGAAGTATTAACCAAAGTCTCAGCCACCCACCCGGTACCATTATAGGTCCTGAACCAAAATTTTGGACTTGCGTTCAGCTTCCAAAAAACGAGTTAAATAATGGAGCTCTGGGGCACAGCAATTCACAAACAGGCAGAGTAATAAAGTACAACTATTTTCGAAAAATCTGTTGAGGGAAGGCAACGAGGCGGACTTGAAAGCGAGGCAGAATAGCCGGAAACAGATTTCAAGAGGTACGTTGGAATCGCCTTTAAAGCACAGAAAGAGGGGCACAACTTCGACAATGATGCACTTGGCCAAAAAGGGCGTATGCGTTTTCTCCTGAATATATTCAGCAGAAAACGCATATGCCCTTTTTGGCGAAACAAGCAAGTGGGCAATGCAAATCTGCACTAAAAAGAAGTATCACTTCCCACCGGTCAAAAGGGACATCGACAAAATGGGTAAAAACCAGAAAGGCAAGACAGGTCCTGGAGAACAGGCAGCCTTGTTATGCTGATGGGCATGATGTAAATTGCCAACTGCCTCTCTGGAGGAGTGCATTGTGTTCCCTAATACAAGTAAACAACAGAGCTACAGAGACAAGGGCACTTGCAGTCTAGGGAATATATCTTGGGAAAACTGAAAATCAATAAGACAGAGCCACCCCAAAATTTAGGGCTGCTCTGCTTACAAGAACCTCAACTTGGGTACACCTTAAATATCCCAGGAAATATAAAAATGGTTCAAGAATTTGTGGTACTTACATACGATGGAATATCCCTCAGCCAAGAAATCCATTTCGTAAGACCAGTAGGAGCAAAATGAGTGGATTCAGGTACGATGATTCTAAGTGAAATAAGTCACAAAGAAAAAGAAGCTTATCATAGGATATCACTTAAGAAGATCCTGTAAACATGGCTACACATGAACTGAGTTAGAAAAGAGAACAGAGTCTCACATTTAGAAAACACTCTCATGCCTCCTTAAGGGGGAAGGAGAAGTGGGGTGATGCATAAAACCAGAGTTTGATATAAGCACAGGTACCGTTCCCAAAACCAACTATGGAATAGACAAGACCTAGGTATACCTTCCTCAGTGAAAGGGACTCAAAACCCTATATTTTCCGCAGAGGAATATATCTGACTAGTAAGAATCTTAAACCCTATGTATTGATATGGGTCTGTAAGGAATCAAGTGTGTCTAGACTGGCATAAACATGGCAGCGAGAATCAGCTCAAACCCACTATAAAAATGAATTACAAAAACAGAAAAAAAACAGGGACATTCTTTACAATTCCTTCAGGGTCTCTGATGAAACGTGGAGTGACCCTGTCTACAATGACAGCTGGATGTGGCATAAGGCTGGACACTTGGGACTGAGAGGATTGGTGAGATTGGGTGAGCAAATGCAGACCCCTTAAAGCAATAATGCATGGCACCCATTCCATGGGTCCCAACTCTCCAGGTTGAAGGGAACATTACTACAGCTATAACATGTACGGGAAACCTAGAGAATGGACACACTGTGAATACGAATGGTTTCTAAAACTCAGTGAATAGTCCCTCTCCTGGTGCTCCAGTTTGACTTTCCAGCTGCTTTACTATCATATTCCCAACTTGGAGAGACAGCCCCTTTAACCTCCTGGTTCTCACAGGTTGCCAATTTGGCAGAGGATGAAAGGGAAGAGGGAGAACCAATGAGAGAGTAGCTGTTAGGCATTTGGACGGGCACGTGTGACTCTAATTTCCCGGCAGGAAGAAGAATTAACAAAAGTTTCAACCAACCACGGGGAACGAGTATAGGTCCTGAACCAAAATTTTGCACATGCGTTCAGCTCACAAAAAAACGAGTTGAAAAATGGAGCTCAAGGGCACTGCAATTCACAAACTGGCAGAGTAATAAAGGCCAACTATCGTCCAGAAATCTGTTGAGGGAATGCAACGAAGCGGACTTGAAACCGAGGCAGAATAGCAGGAAACAGATTTCAAGAGGTACGTTGGAATCACCTGTAAAGCACAGGAATTGGGGCACAACTTCAACAATGATGCACTTGGACAAATATGGCATACGCATTTTCTCCTGACTATATGCAGGGGAAAACACATACGCCCTTTTTGGCCAAGCAAGCAAGCAGGCAATGCAAATCTGCACTACAAAGAAGTATCACTTCCCACCGGTCAAAAGGGAAATCCACAAATGGGTAAAAACCAGAGGGCAAGACTGGCCTTGGAGAACAGGGAGCCTTGTTATGCTGATGGGCGGGATGTAAGTTGTCAACTGCCTCTCTGGAGGAGTGCATTGTGTTCCCTAAAACAAGTAAACAACAGAGCTACAGAGCCAAGGGCGCTTCCAGTCTATGGAATATACCTTGGGAAAACTGAAAATCAAGAAGAGAGAGCCACCCCACAATTTAGGGCTGCACTGCTTACAACAACCTCAACTTGGGTACACCTTAAATATCCCAGGAAATATAAAAATGGTTCAAAAATTGTGGTACTTACGTACGATGGAATATCCCTCAGCCATGAAATCAGTGTCATAAGACCAGTAGCAGCAAAATGAGTGGATTCTGGTACGATGATTCTAAGTAAAATAAGTCACACAGAAAAAGAAACTTATCATAAGATATCACTTATGAAGGTCCTATAAACATGGCTACACATGAGCTGAGATAGGAAAGAGAAGAGAGTCTCACATTTAGAAAACACTGTTATGCCTGCTTAAGGGGGAAGGAGAGGTGGGGTGATGCATAAAACCAGAGTTTGATATAAGCACAGGTACCGTTCCAAAAACCAACTCTGGAATAGACAAGACCTACACCTTGCTCAGTGAAAGGGACTCAAAATCCAATATTTCCGGCAGAGGAATGTATCTGAGTAGTAAGAATCATAAAACCTATGTATTTATATGTCTCCGTAAGGGAATCAAGTGTGTCTAGACTGGCATAAACTTTGCAGCGAGAATCAGCTAAAACCCACTATAAAAAGAATTTCAAAAACAAAAAAAAAAGGGAAATTCTTTACAATTCCTTCAGGGTCTCTGATGAAACGTGGAATGACCCTATCTACAACAACAGCTGGAAGTGGCATAAGGCTGGAAACATGGGCCTGAGAGGATTGGTGAGATTTGGAGAGCAAATGCAGACCCTTTAAAGCAATAATGCATGGCACCCATTCCATGGGTCCCAACTCTCCACGTTGAAGGGAATATTACTACAGCTATAACATGTATGGGAAACCTAGAGAATGGACACACTGTGAATACGAATGGTCTCTAAAACTCAACGAATACTCCCCTTCCTGGTGCTCAGGTTTGACTTTCCAACTGCTTTACTATCAATCTCCCAACCTAGAGAGACAGCACCTTTAACCTCCTGTTTCGCACAGGTTGCCAATTTGGCAAAGGATGAATGGCAAGACGAGAACCAATGAGAGAGTAGCTGTTAGGCATTTGGATGGGCACATGTCACACTTGTTTCCCGGGAGGAAGAAGAATTAACCAAAGTTTCAGCCACCTACCGAAAACCAGTAGAGGTCCTGAACCAAAATATTGGACTTGCGTTCAGCTCACAAAAAAACGAGTTAAATAATGTAACTCAGGGGCACAGCAATTCACAAAATGGCAGAGTAATAAAGGGCAACTATCGTCCAACAATCTGTTGAGGGGAGGCATCGAGGCGGACTTGAAAGCGAGGCAGAATAGCAGGAAACAGATTTCAAGAGGTTCGTTGGAATCGCCTTTAAAGCACAGGAAGAGCGGCACAATTTCGACAATGATGCACTTTGCCAAAAAGGGTGTATGCGTTTTCTCCTGAATATATTCAGCAGAAAACGCATACGCCCTTTTTGGCCAAACAAGCAAGCAGGCAATGTAAATCTGCACTACAAAGAAGTATCACTTCCCACCGGTCAAAAGGGACATCCACAAAATGGGTATAAACCTGAAAGGCAAGACAGGCCCTGGAGAACAGGGAGGCTTTTTATGCTGACGGGCGGGATGTAAATTGCCAACTGCCTCTCTGGAGGAGTGCACTGTGTTCCCTAAAACAAGTAAACAACAGAGCTATAGAGCCAAGGGCACTTCCAGTCTAGGGAATATATCTTGGGAAAACTGAAAATCAATAAGACACAGCAACCCCAAAATTTACGGCTGCACTTCTTACAAGAACCTCAACTAGGGTACAACTTAAGTATACCAAGAAAGATAAAAATTGTTCAAAATATTGTGGTACTTACGTATGATGGAATATCACTCAGCCATGAAATCAATGTCATAAGACCAGTAGCAGCAAAATGAGTGGATTCAGGTACGATGATTCTAAGTGAAATAAGTCACACAGAAAAAGAAACTTATCATAAGATATCTGTTATGAAGATCCTGTAAACATGGCTACACATGAACGGAGTTAGGAAAGAGAACAGAGTCTCACATTTAGAAAACACTCTTATGCCTGCTTAAGGGGGAAGGAGAGGTGGGGTGATGCATAAAACCAGAGTTTGATATAAGCACAGGTACCGTTCCAAAAACCAAGTATGGAATAGCCAAGACCTACACCTTCCTCAGTGAAAGGGACTCAAAACCCCATATTTCCCGCAGAGGAATATATCTGACTAGTAAGAATCTTAAAACCTATGTATTGATATGTCTCCATAAGGGAATCAAGTGTGTCTAGACTGGCATAAACATGGCAGTGAGAATCAGCTCAAACCCACTATAAAAAGGAATTTGAAAAACAAAAAATAATGGGAAATTCTTTACAATTCCTTCAGGATTTCTGATGAAACCTGGAAAGACCCTATCTAAAATGACAGCTGGATGTGGCATAAGGCTGGACACATGGGACTGAGAGGATTGGTGAGATTGGGTGAGCAAATGCATACCCTCTAAAGCAATAATGCATGGCACCCATTCCATGGGTCCCTTGTCTCCAGGTTGAAGGGAATATTACTACAGATATAACATGTACGGGCAACCTTGGGAATGGACACACGGTGAATACGAAAGGTCTCTAAAACTCAACGAATAGTCCCTCTCCTGGTCCTCCGGTTTGACTTTCCAACTGCTTTACTATCAATCTCCCAACTTGGAGAGAAAGCACCTTTAACCTCCTGGTTCTCACACGTTGCCAATTTGACAGAGGAGGAAAGGGAATAGGGAGAACCAATGAGAGAGTAGCTGTTAGGCATTTTGACGGGCATATGTCAGTCTTATATCCCGGGAGGAAGAAGAATTAACCAAAGTCTCAGCCAGCCACAGGGAACCAGTATAGGTCCTGAACCAAAATTTTGGTCTTGCGTTCAGCTCACAAAAAACAAGTTAAAAAATGGAGCTCAGGGGCACAGGAATTCACAAACTGGCAGAGTAATAGACAACTATCGTCCAAAAATCTGTTGAGGGAAGGACACGTGGTGGGCTTGAATGCGAGGCAGAATAGCAGGAAAAAGATTTCACGAGGTACGTAGGAATCACCTTTAAAGCACAGGAAGAGGGGCACATCATCGACAATGATGCACTTGACCAAAAAGGGGCGTATGCGTTTTCTCCTGAATATATTCAGGAGAAAAGGCATACGCCCCTTTTGGCCAAGCAAGCAAGCGGGCAATGCAAATCTGCACTACAAAGAAGTATCACATCCCACCGGTCAAAAGGGACATCCACAAAATGGATAAAAACCAGAAAGGCAAGACAGGCCCTGGAGAACTGGGAGCCTTGTTATGCCAATGGGCGGGATGGAAATTACACACTGCCTCTCTGGAGGAGTGCATTGTGTTCCCTAAAACAAGTAAACAACAGAGCTACAGAGCCAAGGGCACTTCCAGTCTAGGGAATATACCTTTGGAAAACTGAAAATCAATAAGACAGAGCCACCCCAAAATTTAGGCCTGCAATGCTAACAAGAACCTCAACTTGGGTACACCTTAAATATCCGAGGAAGGATAAAATTTTTGCAAAAAATTGTGGTACTTACGTACGATGGAATATCCCTCAGCCATGAAATCAATGTCATAGGACCAGTAGCAGCAAAATGAGTGGATTCAGGTACCATGATTCTAAGTGAAATAAGTCACACAGAAAAAGAAACTTATCATAAGATATCACTTATGAAGATCCTGTAAACATGGCTACACATGAACGGAGTTAGGAAAGAGAACAGAGTCTCAAATTTAGAAAACACTCTTATGCCTGCTTAAGGGGGAAGGAGAGGTGGGGTGATGCATAAAACCAGAGTTTGATATAAGCACACGTATCGTTCCGAAAACCAACTATGTAATAGACAAGACCTACACCTTCCTCAGTGAAAGGGACTCAAAATCCCATATTTCCCGCAGAGGAATGTATCTGACTAGTAAGAAATTAAAACCAATGTACAGATATGTCTCCGTAAGGCAATCAAGTGTGTCTAGACTGCCATAATCATGGCAGCGAAAATCAGCTCAAACCCACTATAAAAAGGAATTTCAAAAACAAACCAAAAATAACAGGGAAATTCTTTAAAATTCCTTCAGGTTCTCTGATGAAAGCTGGAATGACCCTATCTACAATGACAGCTGTATGTGGCATAAGGCTGGACACATGGGACTGAGAGGATTGGTGAGATTAGGTGAGCAAATGCAGACCCTTTAAAGCAATAATGCATGGCACCCATTCCATGTGTCCCAACTCTCAAGGTTGAAGGGAATATTACTACAGCTATAACATGTATGGGAAACCTAGAGAATGGACACAATGTGAATATGAAAGGTTTCTAAAACTCAAAGAATAGTCCCTCTCCTGGTGCTCCAGTTTGACTTTCCAACTGCTTTAGTATAAATCTCCCAACTTCGAGAGACAGCACCTTTAAACTCCTGGATCGCACAAGTTGCCAATTTGGCAGACGATGAAAGGGAAGAGGGAGAACCAATGAGAGAGTAGCTGTTAGGCATTTGGACGGGCACATGTCACTCTTATTTCCCGGGAGGAAGAAGAATTAACCAAAGTCTCAGCCACCTACCAGGAAGCAGTATATTTCCTGAACTAAAATATTGGACTTGCGTTCAGCTCACAAAAAACGAGTTAAAAATGGAGCTATAGGGCAGAGCAGTTCACAAACTGGCAGAGTAATAAAGGACAACTATCATCCAAAAATCTGTTGAGGGAGGGCAACAAGGTGGACTTCTAAGTGAGGCAGAATAGCAGGAAACAGATTTCAAGAGGTATGCTGGAATCGCCTTTAAAGCATAGGAAGAGGGGCACAACTTCGACAATGATGCACTTTGCCAAAAAGGGCGTATGCGTTTTCTCCTGAGTATATTCAGGAGAAAACGCATACGCCCTTTTTGGCCAAGCAAGCAAGCGGGCAATGCAAGTCTGCACTACAAAGAAGTATCACTTCCCACCGGTCCAAAGGGACATCCAGAAAAAGGGTAAAAACCAGAAATTCAAGACAGGCCCTGGAGAACAGGGAGCCTTATTATGCTGATGTGCGGGATGTAAACTGCCAACTGTCTGCCTGGAGGAGTGCATTGTGTTCCCCAAAAAAAGTAAACAACAGAGCTACAGAGCCAAGGACACTTCCAGTCTAGGGAATATACCTTGGGAGAACTGAAAATCAATAAGACAGAGCCACCCCACAATTTAGGGCTGCACTGCTTACACGAACCTCAACATGGGTACACCTTAAATATCCCAGGAAATATAAAAATGGTTCAAAACATTGTGGTACTTAGGTACGATGGAATATCCCTCAGCCATGAAATCAATGTCATAAGACCAGTAGCAGCAAAATGAGTGGATTCAGGTACGATGATTCTAAGTGAAATATGTCACACAGAAAAAGAAATGTATCATAAGATATCAATTATGAAGATCCTGTAAACAAGGCTACACATGAACAGAGTTAGGAAAGAGAACAGAGTCTCACATTTAGAAAACACTCTTATGCCTGCTTAAGAGGGAAGGAGAGGTGGGTGATGCATAATACCAGAGTTTGGTATGAGCACAGGTACCGTTCCAAAAACCAACTATGGAATAGACAAGACCTACCTATACCTTCCTCAGTGAAAGGGACTCAAAACCCCATATTTTCCGAAGAGGAATATATCTGACTAGTAAGAATCTTAAAACCTATGTGTTGATATGTCTCCATAAGGGAATCAAGTGAGTCTAGACTGCCATAAACATGGCAGCAAGAATCAGCACAAACCCACTATAAAACGGAATTTCAAAAACAAAACAAAAAAACAGGGACATTCTCTCCAATTCCTTCAGCATCTCTGATGCAACGTGGAATGACCTTGTCTACAATGACAGCTGGATGTGGCATAAGGCTGGACACTTGGGACTGAGAGGATTGGTGAGATTGGTTGAGCAAATGCAGACCCTTTAAAGCAATAATGCATGGCACCCATTCCATGGGTCCCAACTCTCCAGGTTGAAGGGAATATTACTACAGCTATAACATGTACGGGAAACCTAGAGAATGGACCCACTGTGAATACGAAAAGTTTCTAAAACTCAACGAATAGACCCTATCCTGTTGCTCCAGTTTGACTTTGCAACTGCTTTACTATCAATCTCCCAACTTGGAGAGACAGCCCCTTTACCCTCCTGGTTCTCAGATGTTGCCAATTTGGCAGAGGATGAAAGGGAAGAGGGAGAACCAATGAGAGAGTAGATGTTAGGCATTTGGACGGACATATGTCACACTAATTTCCCGGCAGGAAGAAGAATTAACCAAAGTTGCAACCACCCACAGGGAACCAATATAGGTCCTGAACCAAAATATTGCACTTGCATTCAGCTCACAAAAAAACGAGTTGAAAATGGACCTCAGTGGGAGAGCAATTCACAAACTGGCAGAGTAATAAAGGTCAACTATAGTCCAGAAATCTGTTGAGAGAAGGCACCGAATCGCACATGAAAGTGAGGAGGAATAGCAGGAAACAGATTTCAAGAGGTATGTTGGAATCGTCTGTAAAGCACAGGAAGAGGGGCACAACTTCGACAATGATGAACTTGGCCAAAAAGGGCGTATGCATTTTCTCCTGAATATATGCAGGAGAAAACGCATACACCCTTTTTGGCCAAGCAAGCAAGCAGGCAATGCAAATCTGCACTACAAAGAAGTATCACTTCCTACCAGTCAAAAGGGACATCCACAAAATGTGTAAATACCAGAAAGGCAAGAGAGGCCCTGGAGAACAGGGAGCCTTGTTATGCTGATGGGCGGGATGTAAATTGCCAAATGCCTCTCTGGAGGAGTGCATTGTGTTCCCTAAAAAAAGTAAACAACAGAGCTAAAAAGCCAAGGGCACTTCTAGTCTAGGGAATATACCTCGGGAAAACTGAAAATCAATAAGACAGAGCCACCCCCAAATTTAGGGCTGCACTGCTTACAAGAACATCAACTTGGGTACACCTTAAATGTCCAAGGAAAGATAAAAATCGTTCAAAATTTGTGGAACTGACGTACGATGGAATATCCCTCAGCCATGAAATCAATGTCATAAGACAAGTAGCAGCAAAATGAGTGGATTCAGATACGATGATTCTAAGTGAAATAAGTCACACAGAAAATTAAACTTATCATAAGATATCACTTATGAAAATCCTGTAAACATGGCTACACATGAACTGAGTTAGGAAAGAGAAGAGAGTTTGACATTTAGAAAACATACTTATGCCTGCTTAAGGGGGAAGGAGAGGTGGGGTGATACATTAAAGCAGATTTTGACATTAGTTCAGGTACTGTTCCAAAAACCAAATACGGAATAGCCAAGAACTACACCTTCCACAGTGAAAGGGACTCAACTCCCCATATTCCAATCAGAGGTATATATCTTACTAGAAAGAATCTTCAAACCTATGTATTGATATGTCCCCGTAATGGAATCAAGTGTGTCTAGACTGGCATAAACATGGCAGTGAGAATCAGCTCAAACCCACTATAAAATGGAATTTCAAAAACAAAACAAAAAACAGGGAAATTCTTTTCAATTCCTTCAGGGTTTCTGATGAAACCTGGAATGACCTTATCTACAACGACAGCTGGATGTGGCATAAGGCTGGACACATGGGACTGAGAGGATTGTTTAGATTGGGTGAGCACATGCAGACCCTTTAAAGCAATAATGCATGGCACCCATTCCATGGGTCCCAACTCTTCAGGGTGAAGGGAATATTACTACAGCTATAACATGTATGGGAAATCTAGAGAATGGACACACTGTGAATACGAAAGGTCTCTAAAACTCAACAAATAGTCCCTCTCCTGGTGCTCGGGTTTGACTCTCCAACTGCTTTACTATCAATCTCCCAACTTGGAGAGACAGACCCTTTAACCCCCTGTTTCACACAGGTTGCCAATTTGGCACAGGATGAAATGGAAGAGTGAGAACCAATGAGAGAGTAGCTGTTAGGCATTTGGACGGGCACATGTCACTCTTGTTTCCCGGGAGGAAGAAGAATTAACCAAAGTCTCAGACACCCACCGGATACCAGTATAGTTCCTGAACCAAAATATTGCACTTGCGTTCAGCTCAAAAAAACGAGTAAAATAATGGCGCTCTGGGGCACAGCAATTCACAAACAGGCAGAGTAATAAAGGACAACTATCGTACAAAAATCTGTTGAGGGAAGGCATCGAGGCGGACTTGAAAGCAAGACAGAATAGCAGGAAACAGATTTCAAAAGGTACGTTGGAATCGTCTGTAAAGCACAGGAAGAGGGGCACAACTTCGACAATGATGCACTTGGCCAAAAAGGGCGTATGCATTTTCTCCTGAATATATGCAGGAGAAAACGCATACGCCCATCTTGGCCAAGCAAGCAAGCGGGCAATGAAAATCTGCACTACAAAGAAGTATCACTTCCCACCGGACAAAAGGGACATACACAAAATATGTAAAAACCAGAAAGGCAAGACAGGGCCTGGAGAACAGGGAACCTTGTTATGCTTATGGGTGGGATGTAAACTGCCAACTGCCTCACTGGAGGAGTGTATTGTGTTCCCTAAAACAAGTAAACAACAAAGCTACAGAGCCAAGGGTACTTCCAGCCTAGGGAATATACCTTGGGAAAACTGAAAATCAATAAGACAGAGCCACCCCCAAATTTAGGGCTGCACTGCTAACAACGACCTCAGCTAGGGTACACCTTAAATATCCCAGGAAATATAAAAATGGTTCAAAATATTGTGGTACTTTGGTACGATGGAATATCCCTCAGCCATGAAATCCATGTCATAAGACCAGTAGCAGCAAAATGAGTGGATTCAGGTATGATGACTCTAAGTGCAATAAGTCACACAGAAAAAGAAGCTTATCATAAGATATCACTTATGAAGATCCTGTAAACATGGCTACACATGAACTGAGTGAGGAAAGAGAACAGAGTCTCACATTTAGAAAACACTCTTATGCCTGCTTAAGGGGGAAGGAGAGGTGGGGTGATGCATAAAATCAGAGATATATGTAAGCACATGTACCGTTCCCAAAACTAACTATGGAAGAGACAAGACTTACCTATACCTTCCTCAGTTAAAGGGACTGAAAACCCCATATTTCCCACAGAGGAATATATCTGCCTAGTAAGAATCTTAAAACCTATGTATTGATATGTCTCTGTAAGGGAATCAAGTGTGTCTAGACTGGCATAAACATGGCAGCGAGAATCAGCTCAAACCCACTATAAAAAGGAATTTCAAAAACAAAACAAAAAAACAGGGATATTCTTTACAATTCCTTCAGGGTCTCTGATGAAACCTGGAATGACCCTATGTACATTGACAGCTGGATGTGGCATAAGGCTGGACACTTGGGACTGAGAGGATTGGTGTGATTGGGTGAGCAAATGCAGACCCTTTAAAGCAATAATGCATGGCACCCATTCCATGGGTCACAACTCTCCAGGTTGAAGGGAATATTACTAGAGTTATAACATGTACGGGAAACCTAGAGAATGGACACACTGTGAATACGAAAAGTTTCTAAAACTCAACGACTAGTCCCTCTCCTGGTGCTCCAGTTTGACTTTCCAACTGCTTTACTATCAATCTCACGAGTTGGAGAGACAGCCCCTTTAACCTCCTGGTTCTCACAGGTTGCCAATTTGGCAGAGGATGAAAGGGAAGAAGGAGAGCCAATGAGAGAGTAGCTGTTAGGCATTTGGACGGACACATGACTCTCTAATTGCCCGGCAGGAAGAAGAATTATCCAAAGTCTCAGCCACTCACCGGGAAACAGTATAGTTCCTGAACCAAAACTTTGGACTTGCATTCAGCTCACAAAAAACGAGTTGAAAAATGGAGCTCAGGGGCAGAGCAATTCACAAACTGGCAGAGTAATAAAGGCCAACTATCTTCCAGAAATCTGTTGAGGGAAGGCAACGAAGCGGACTTGAAAGTCAGGCCGAATAGCAGGAAACAGATTTCAAGAGGTATGTTGAAATCCTCTGTAAAGCACAGGAAGAGGGGCACAACTTCGACAATGATGCACTTGGCCAAAAAGGGCGTATGCATTTTCTCCTGAATATATGCAGGAGAAAACGCATACGCCCTTTTTGGCCAAGCAAGCAAGCGGGCAATGCAAATCTGCACTACAAAGAAGTATCACTTCCCACCGGTCAAAAGGGACATCCACAAAATGGGTAAAAAACAGAAAGGCAAGACAGGCCTTGGAGAACAGGGAGCCTTGTTATGCTGATGGGCGGGATGTAAGTTGTCAACTGCCTCTCTGGAGGAGTGCATTGTGTTCCCTAAAACAAGTAAACAACAGAGCTACAGAGCCAAGAGCACTTCCAGTCTATGGAATATACCTTGGGAAAACTGAAAATCAATAAGACAGAGCCACCGAAATATTTAGGCCTGCACTGCTTACAAGAACGTCAACTTGGGTACACCTTAAATATCCCAGGAAATATAAAAATGGTTCAAAAAATCGTGGTACTTACATACGATGGATTTTCCCTCAGACATGAAATCAATGTCATAAGACCAGTAGCAGCAAAATGAGTGGATTCAGGTACGATGATTCTAAGTGAAATAAGTCACACAGAAAAAGAAGCTTATCATAAGATATCACTTATGAAGATCCTGTAAACATGGCTACACATGAACTGAGTGAGGAAAGAGAACAGAATCTCACATTTAGAAAACACTCTTATGCCTGCTTAAGGGGGAAGGAGAGGTCGGGTGATGCATAAAACCAGAGCTTGATATAAGCACAACTACTGTTTCAAAAACCAACTATGGAATAGGGAAGACTAACACCTTCCTCAGGGAAAGGGATTCAAAATCCCATATTTCCCGCAGAGGAATATATCTGACTAGTAAGAATCTTAAAATCTATGTATTGATATGTCTCCATAAGGGAATCAAGTGTTTCTAGACTGGCATAATCAAGGTAGCGAGAATCAGCTCAAACCCACTATAAAACGGAATTTCAAAAACAAAACAAAAAAACAGGGAAATTCTTTACAATTCCTTCAGGGTCTCTGATGAAACTTGCAATGACACTATCTACAACTACAGCTGGATGTGGCATAAGGCTGGACACATGGGACTGAGAGGATTGGTGAGATTGGGTGAGCAAATCCAGACCCTTTAAAGCAATAATGCATGGCACCCATTCCATGGTTCCCAACTCTCCAGGTTGAAGGGAATATTACTATAGCTATAACATGTATGGGAAACCTAGAGAATGGACACACTGTGAATATGAAAGGTTTCTAAAAATCAACAAATAGTCCCTCTCCATGTGCTACAGTTTGATTTTCCAACTGCTTTACTATCAAGCTCCCAACATGGAGAGACTGCCCCTTTAACCTCCTGGATCGCACATGTTGCCAATTTGGCAAAGGATGAAAGGGAAGTGGGAGAACCAATGAGAGAGTAGCTGTTATGCATTTGGACGGGCACATGTCACTCTTATTTCCCAGGAGGAAGAAGTATTAACCAAAGTCTCAGCCACCCACCGAAAACCAGTATAGGTTCTGAACCAAAATATTGGACTTGCGTTCAGCTCACAAAAAACGAGTTAAAAAATGGAGCTCAGGGGCACAGCAATTCACAAACTGGCAGAGTAATAAAGGGCAACTATCGTCCAAAAATCTGTTGAGGGATGGCAACGATGCGGACTTGAAAGCGAGGCAGAATAGCAGGAAACTGATTTCAAGAGGTACGTTGGAATTGCCTTTAAAGCACATGAAGAGGGGCACAACTTCGACTATGATGCACTTGGCCAAAAAGAGTGTATGCGTTCAGGAGAAAACTCAACGCCCTTTTTGGAAAAGCAAGCAAGCGGGCTATGCAAATCTGCACTACAAAGTAGTTTCACTTCCGACCGGACAAAAGGGACATCCGCAAAATGTCTAAAAATCAGAAAGGCAAGACAGGCCCTGGAGAACCGGGAGCCTTTTTATGCTGATGGGCGGGATGTAAATTGCCAACTGCCACTCTGGATGAGTGCATTGTGTTCCATAAAACAAGTAAACTACAGAGCTACAGAGCCAAAGGCACTTCCAGTCTAGGCAATATACCTTTGGAAAACTGTAAATCAGTACGACAGAGCCACCCCATAATTAGGGCTGCACTGCTAACAAGAACCTCAACTTGGGTACACCTTAAGTATCCCACTGAAGATAAATATGGTTCAAAAAGTTGAGGTAATTTTGTACGATGGAATATCCCTCAGCCATGAAATCAATGTCATAAGACCTGTAGCAGCAAAATGAGTGTATTCATGTACGATGATTCTAAGTGAAATTAGTCACACAGAAAAAGAAACTTATCATAAGATATCACTTATGAAGGTCCTGTAAACATGGCTACACATGAACCGAGTTAGGAAAGATTACAGAGTAACTAATCTTATCATAAGGTATCACTTATAGCGGGAATGTACACATGACTACACATGAACTGAATGACAAACACAACAGATTCACACATTTAGAAAACATCTTCTGCCTGCTTAATGGGAAAGCCGATGTGGGGTGATGCATAAAACCACAGTTTTAAATTAGCACAGATACCGTTATATAAACCATGTATCTAATAGACAACACCTACTCCCGGCACAATGAACTGGACTCAACACCCCCTATTCATTGCAGAGGAATATGTCTGACTCTAAGTATTTTAAAACATATGTATTCTCATGTCTCCATAAAGGAATCATGTGAGTGTATAAATGCATGAACACAGCACTGAAATTTAGTTAAACCCACTTATAAAAATAAATTTTAAAAGCAAAATGCTAAAACAGATAGAAAGTTTTAAAAACTACGTTCAGGGCCTGTGATGCAAGCTAGATTGACCACCTTTACACCCACAGCTGGATGAGACATAAGACTGGACACTTGGTGCTGACAAGATTGCTGAGGTTGTGTGAACAGAAGAACACCACTTAGAGCAATACTGTGTGCTATCCATTCTAGTGGTCCCAACTCTGCAGGTTTAAGGGAATCTTCCTCCAGTTAAAACATGCATGGGGGGCTTCCCTGGTGGCGCAGTGGTTGAGAGTCCGTCTGGCGATGCAGGGGACACGGGTTCGTGCCCCGGTCCGGGAAGATCCCACATGCCGCGGAGTGGCCGTGCCCGTGAGCCATGGTCGCTGAGCCTGTACATCTGGAGCCTGTGCTCCACAACGGGAGAGGCCCGCGTACAGAAAAAAAAAAAAAAAAAAAAAAAAAAAAAAACCATGCATGGGAAACCCAGTGGATGGTACACTGTGTAATTGGGAAAGTTTTCTAAAAGGTACCTCATTTTTCCTTTTGTCGTGCTCGGCTTCGCCATTCCAGCTGCATTACTCAAAATCTCCCCACTTGGAGTGTCAGCGCCTTTACCCTCCCGTTATGCACTGTTTGCAAAATGTGCAGAGGATGAACAGGAAGAGGGGAAATAAATGAGAGATTAGCTGTAGGTGTTTGGATGGGCACATGTCACTCTAGTTTCCCATCAGGAAGAAGAATTAACCAAAGGCTCAGCCTGAAGCCCCGGAACCAGACTAGGGCCTAAAGCCATCCTGCGGTATTGCAGCCAGCTCACAAAGAGGCGAGTTGAAAAATGGAAATCAGGGGCACAGCAATTCACAAACTTGCAGAGTTATAAAGGACAACTATCATCCAGAAATATATTGAGGAAAGGCAGTGAAGAGGATTTGAATGCAAGGCAGAATAGAAGGAAACAGATTTCAAGAGGTTGACTGGAGTCGTCTTTAAAGCACATGAAAAGCGACAGAATTTCGACAATGTTGCCCTTGGCTGAAAAGGGATTATGTGTATTTTATTGAATATATTCGGGAAAAAATGCATATGCCCTTTTTGGCCAAGCAAGCCCTCAGGCATTGCAAATCCACACTACATAGAAGTGTCCCTTACTTCCAGTCAAAAGGGCCATCCACAAATAGTGTAAAAAACACAAATGCAGGACAGGCCATGGAGAAAAGGGAGCCTGGTTACGCCGATGGACAGGATGTAAATTGCCAACAGCCTCTCTGGAGAACTGTATGTTGTTTTCTAAAACAGAGCTACAGAGCATAGCACACTTCCACTCATGGGCGTGTATTTTGAGAAAACTAAAAATCCACAACACACAGACAGCCCAAAGTTTAGGGCTGCTCTGTTTACAAGAACCTCGACTTCAGTACACTTTATATATCCCAGGAAAGGAAAAAAAAATGGATATAGATGTTGTGGTACTTATATAAAATGGAATGTCACTCAGACATAAAATCAATGTCATAAGGCCAATAGCAGCATAATGAGTGGCTTTAGGTACGATGATGCTAAGTGAAATGAGCCACAAAGAAAAAGAAACTTATTGTAATATATCACTTATAGAGGAAATGTAAACATGGCTACATATGAACTGAATTTCAAAAGAGAACAGAGTTACACATTTAGAAAACACACTTATGCCTCCCTAAGGGGAAAGGTGACATGGGGTGATGTGTAAAAGCAGAGTTTGAAATGAGCACAGATCCCATTCCATATACCAAATATGTAATAGACAAGACCTACTCCTTTCTCAATAAACTGGACACAAAACAACCTATTCACTGAAGAGGAATATATCTGAATGGTAATAACCTTGAAACTTATGTATTTATATATCTCCATAATGGAATCAAGTGTATGTAGATTGGCATAAACACAGATCAATGGAACAGGACAGAAAGCCCAGAGATAAACCTACATACCTATGGCTATCTCATCTATGACAAAGGAGCTAAGGATATACAATGGAGAAAAGACAGTCTCTTCAGTAATTGGTGCTGGAAAAACTGGACCCTTACACATAAAGGAATGAAATTAGAACACTCCATAACACCATACACAAAAATAAACTCTAAATTGATTAGAGATCTAAATATAAGACCAGACACTATAAAACTCTTAGAGGAAACCATAGGCAGAACACTCTATGACATAAATCACAGCAAGGTCCTTTTGGACCCACCTCCTAGAGAAATGGAAATAAAAACAGAAATCAACAAATGGGACCTAATGAAACTTAAAAGCTTTTACACAGTACAGGAAAACCTAAACAAGATGCAAAAACAACCCTCAGAATGGGAGAAAATATTTTCAAATGAAGCAACTGACAAAGGATTAATCTCCAAACTTTACAAGCACCGCATGTAGCTCAATATCAAAAAAACAAACAACCCAATCCAAAAACGGGCAGAAGACCTAATAGACATTTCTCCAAAGAAGATATACAGATTACCAAGAAACACATGAAAGGATGCTGAACATCACTAATCATTAGAGAAATGCAAATCAAAATTACCGTGAGGTATCACCTCACAGCAATCAGAGTGGCACTCATCAAAAATATCTACAAAACAATAAATGCTGGAGAGGCCTTTATTGGAGGAAAGGGAACACACTTGCACTGTGGGTGAGAATATAAATTGATAAGGGCACTAGGGAGAACAGTACGGAGGTTCCTTTAAATAACTAACAGTAGAAGTAACATAGGACACAACAATCCAACTACTGGGCATTTGCCTTGCAAAAACCATAATTCAAAAAGAGTTATGTACAAAAATGTTCATTGCAGCTCTATTTGCATTAGCCAGGACATGGAAGCAACCTAAGTGTCCATCGACAGATGAATGGATAAAGAACATCTGGCACATATATACAATCAAATATTACTCAACCATAAAAAGAAGCAAAACTGAGTTATTTGTACTGAGGTGGATGGACTTAGAATCTGTCCTACACAGTGAAGTAAGTCAGAAAGGGAAAAACAAATACTGTATGTTAACAGAGATATATGGAATCTAATGAAGAAAAAAAAAAGATTTTGAAGAACCTAGTGGCAGGACAGGATTAAGGACACAGACATAGAGAAAGGACTTGAGGACACCGGAAGGGGGATGGGTAAGCTGGGACGAAGTGAGAGAGTGGCATGGACATAAATACATTACCAAATGTAACACCGATAGCTACTGAGAATCAGCCACATAGAACAGGGAGATCAGCTCGGTGCTTTGTGACCACATAAAGGGGTGGGATATGGAGTGTGGGAGGGAGATGCAAGATGGAGGGGATCTGGTGATATTTGTATATGTATAGCTGATTCACTTTGTTATACAGCAGAAACGAACACTCCATGGTAAAGCAATTATACTCCAATAAACGTGTAAAAGGAAAAAAAAATAAGAAAGCCCAAGGATAAACCTACACACCTATGGTCAACTAATCTATGGCAAAGGAGGCAAGACTATACAATGGAGATAAGACAGTCTCTGCAATCATTGGTGCTGGGAAATATGGAGAGCTACATGTAAAAGAATGAAATTAGAACACTCCCCAACACCATACATAAAAATATATTCAAAATGGATTAGAGACCTTAATGTAAGACCGGACAGTATAAAACTCTGACAGGAAAACTTACGAAGGATACTCTGACGTAAATCACAGAAAAATCTTTTTTGATCCACCTCCTATAGCAATGAAATTAAAAAGAAATCTAAACAGATGGGACCTAATGAAACGTAAAAGCTTTTGCAAAGCAAAGGAAACTATAAACAAGACGAAAAGACAACCCTCAGAATGGCAGAAAATATTTGCAAACGAATCAATGGACAAATGATTAATCTCCAATATATATAAACAGCTCATGCAGCTCAATATTAATAAAACAAACAACCCAATACAAAAATGGAAGATCTAAATAGACATTTCTTCCAAGAAGACATAGAGATGGCCAGTACGCACATGAAAATCTGCTCAACATCACTAATTATTAGAGAAATGGAAATCGAAACTACAATGAGGTATCACGTCACACCTGTTAGAATGGGCATCATCAGAAAATCTACAAACAACAAATGCTGGAGAGGGTGTGGAGTAAAGGAACCTTCTTCCACTATTGTTGGGAATGTAAATCGATACAGTCTCTATGGAGAACAGTATGGAGGTTCCTTAAAAAACTAAAAATAGAATTACCATATAATCCAGCAGTCCCACTACTGGGCATATACCCAGAGAAAACCATAAATCAAAAAGACACATTCACCACAATGTTCATTGCAGCACTATTTACAATAGACAGGTAATGAAAGCAACCTAAGTGCCCACAGACAGACGAATGGATAAAGACGTGGTACATATATACAATGGAATATTACTCAGCCATACATAGGAATGAAATTGGGTCATTTGTAGAGACCTTGATGGATCTAGAGACTGTCATACAGAGTGAAGTAAGTCAGAAAGAGAAAAACAAATATTGTATATTAATGCATATATGTGGAACCTAGAAAAATGGTACAGATGAACCAGTTTGCAGGGCAGAGATAGAGACAGATGTAGAGAACAAACATATGGACACCAAGGAGGGAACGTCATGTGAGGGTGGTGGTGGGATGAATTGGGAGACTGGGATTCACATGTGCACACTTATATGTATAAAATACATATCCAATAAGAACCTGCTACATAAAAGAAATAAATTTAAAAAAATTAAAAATAAATAAATAACATTTAATAAAATAAAACAGAAAAAATGTTTTCCCTTCACATAGACGTCTTTATATTAATGCATTATTTCCATGTTTATATCTCCAAATTAAAAAAAAAAGAGGAATAAATAAAATCTAACTTGAACCAAAAAGAAAAAAAGGAAAATAAAACAGAACTCACCAGTTATACAGAGGAAAATCGTATCAGGGCACTTGCTCCAGTGGTAAAAAATTCTTATGTTTGTCAGAGGTGGGAAATCGTCTCCCATGCACTCAGCAGCGCTGCCCCCTACAAGGAGCATCCTCATTGCAAAGCTGGGGGAATGTGTCGAGGCGTCTGTGAGTAAATGTGAGCTGAGCCCCAGTCCTGCTGCAGCTGAACTCTTCCCAACCTTTCCAGGTAAAACACCTGAATATGTACAAGCACTTGCAAGCCTAGAGTAAGGGCTGTGGAGCCACACTAGCGAGAGCACGCAGGCCGACTTGGTGCCTGCAGGCCAGCCAGGATGGTCCTGGCCCCAGATGGTCTTCTGGAATCTTTCCATTTCCCTGCCTGAGATACGCCTCCTGCCACGGCCCCCACTGCTTTTTTACTTCCTCACCTCTGCCTGGGGATAATTTCCAGTGGCAGGTATGGGGACACATCCTCTTCTTTAGCAGGTGGCAGCCTGGCAACTCCTGCAAAATGTCCAGCAGAGCCCCACTCACACTGGGCCACCCACAAAGCCATGGCCACTCACTCCCTCCCACCACCCCAGCCCCGACACTGCTGTTGGGGCAGAGAATATGGCGTCAGGCACAGCTACAGGTGCTCTTCCTGACTGGAGAGGTGTTTATATTGACCTCAACCCAGGCACACCTGTGGGGGGGGGCTGGCAGGCAGTGTCAGCCTGCCCAAATCAGCCAATCCTCACCCCTCAGGGGCTCACAGTTGCAGAAAATGAACCTTGCTAAACGGGTCAGTCCCAAGGAACAGGTGTGGGCTCTTGAGAGTCAGGCTAGACAAGGGGCTGCAGCTGCGGCTTGTTTTCTTATCATTTTATCTGGTCCATGAGTGGAAAACAACTTCAAGAAGACCCTATCCTAATGAGAGGAACCCAGGAGTCAGGGAGAGGAGTGATGGTGGGTGGAGACAGAGGCCTGGTGCCCTGGCTGCAGTGGAAGTGTCTGGAAGACCAGGCAGAGAGAGGCTGCGCAGAGTGATAGCCAGGGTCACAGACCTGTCAGAGCTGCTGTTTGTTAGTTCAAGTCCTGCTCTGAGGTGTTCAGTGTCAGCTGTGAGCGACAGGTGAGCTGGGGGTTCTCTGCAAGGTGGGCTATGTGCACAGTTCCTGTGTGTCCAGCCCTGCTGTGGTACCTGCCCAGGGGAGTTCCATATCCTGGGAAGGGCCTGACTATGAGAGCCCCATGGGCTGCTATGTAGCTGCACAGGTGAGCTCCATACCCTGGGAGGGACTTGACCATGAGAGCCCCGTGGGCTGTGGGGTGCGGGATGCAGCCCAGGTGAGCTCCATATCCTGGGATTGGCCTGACCACGAGAGCCCCATGGGCTGCTGGAGACCTGGTAAAGGATATCAGGACAGTCAGTGAAGCCACCGAGGATATACATCCAGTAGCTCCTATTTCCTACACCCTGCTCCTCATTCAACCATCCACCAGGCCATGGCATTCTGTATTACACTTCAATGATGCCTTCTTCTGTATTCCATTCATCTCAGAGTCACAAGAATTTTTGGCTTGTGAGTGGCAGGACACAACATGCAACACAAGCAATAATGCTGGCCCGTCCTGCACCAATGGTTCAAAAATCCCCACACCATCATTGGGGAAATGTCCTCTAAAGACCTAAAAGTTCTACCTCTGTAAAAGGGAACCCTCCTTCAATATGCAGATGACATTCTGATCGCCAGGCCTACTAAAGACGCCTCTGAACTACCTAGCCAAGAAAGGATAGAAGGTGTCCAAGAAAAAGGCTCAAATATCCCAGGCCCAGGTGACATGCCTGGGCTTCAGTCTCACAGATATTCGGAGAAACATATCCCAGGATAGGGAAGAAGCCATTTGCAGCCTTACCTCTTCTAAAACTAGAAGACAGCTTAGGGGTTCCTGGGGAGGCCAAGGTTTTCTGCATCTGGATCCCTAACTACAGTCTAATAGCTGGGCCTCTATATGAAACACTGACAAGAAAAGATGATGATCCTTTTGAATAGAATCCAGAAGCAGCCTTCAAGAATGGAAAGAACAGTCAATTCAGACCCTTGCCCAGGAACTCACTAATTTAGCTAAGCCGTTTGACCTTTACATACCCGGTCAAAGGTTAATCACCCTTGGAGCCTTAGTGCAAAAACTGGGACCACTTGAAATGGAGCAACACAAGAATGCCCTTCAGGTATGATAAACTATGGTCACCAAGGGCTTTGCCCACCGACTCATCAGGCCAGGATACTGGGGTATCTAAAAAGCTGGAAATCAGCAGCCCACATGGCCAGCTCCATCCTAATGGAAAAGGAGCCCACGTGGTGATCCTAACCACCCATCATGCCCTGAAGTTGCAGGGCTCGCTCTGTGGACACACTGACCTCGAGTGAGGAGGCCCTCCAACTCCAACCTCTAGAGAGACAAACGGGGGCAATGGGCCCCCAAGATTACTCATGTTACCATCACTTGACCTGGAGTTTCTCTCAGAAAACAAGAAGACTGTGCCCCGAAAGAGCAGACTACTGCTTGCAGGACTTACTGCACCCAGAGGGGAGCTAATAAGCTTGGCTGGGGAAATGTATATCACGCTTTCACAATAGAAAACCCTACAGACACTGCAGTGATGGTGGCCAATATGACCGGCTGGACTGCTGGCTACTTCTAAAAGCCATTGACTCAGTGGACGTCATGGTCCTGGATCACCACTGACCCTGGACTGTCTGGGAGTTGCACGGGCAGGGCTCTGACACATGGTGCTGTTTGTACATTAATTCAGGGACCTAATTAAAGAAAGCACAGACTACTGGTCAGAGCATCTAGGCTGGCAAAACCCGTCAGCCTAAGGTCGCCGAACAAATGTGGGGTGGGGTGAAACCTGCCACCTCAACATCTATGCGCATCTCTTTCCTGGACGCTTAAAGGTCATTAGAATCTATAACACTTCCAATGCTGGTGCTCAGGCGGACGGGAAGTGAGGCAGGAGGCCTTGGGACAATCAACCTCACCTGGAGGCTGGTGGGGAGACGTTTTTCCCCTCCCCCCAGGTATCAGGGCTGACACCACAGCATGAAGCAGTTACAAAAGAGGTGTCTGCACCCTCAACACCCCAAGAATGAGGAACAGAACAAAAAGCAGAGGAGGTGTTCGTCTCTGGCAACATTCATTAAAAATTCCTGGGAGATAAAAAGAGAATCTGAGCAATAAAATAAAGTCTAACATGTTTTTCCTTTGTGCTTTGTCTAATTCACGTGCGTCTAGGGTTCCGTATGCAGAAGTCCCACACCCGGCACTTCAGACCTGATTTCTTAGTGCAGAATGGCTGGTTCGACACCTCAGATAGCGGGGTCCCATGCAGACTCCGAGGCTCAGTGCCTGAGCTGCAGCCAACCCAGCCCTCGAGAGCTCCATCCCCTCCCTCCCACTGACGCTGCTGGGATCCCTACACAGCAGTCCAGCCCAGAGCCCATGGGGGTGGGCACGCTCTCACCTCTCCATTCTGTTTTCAAAATAATGTTTCCTTTGCTTCTGAACCAAACTCAGTCTTGATCTGTTGGCTCCAATGACACTGGGCATGGGGACTCCTTTAGGGGTCCACTCTGGAGAATCAGTAACAGAAATTGAGAACCTTGTCACTTCAAATAACAGATGTGTGAGCCAAACTGTAGTTAACATAGAGCAGTGTATAATGCTCGGGTAAAATAAGATGTTTCTAAGACTTACATTTGATATTTGCATCACTTTACAATAAGCAAGTTCAGTGAAGACGTCTGTCTTATTTGTCTGGTCAACATTAGAGAAATGAAGTGATTTATTTCCATGGATGTACATCGAATACTCTTGGCTGAAGCTTCAATCTTGTTTTGAATGCTTTTCCATTGAAAAGGATACCTCTCTTTCAGCTCCCCCATTTCTGAGAAGTATAAAATCTTATAATTTATTATTACCAAAGGGGAAAGGTAGGAGAAGGGATAAATTAACAGTTTGGGATTAACACATACACACTGCTATGTATGAAATAGATCGTAAACAAGGAACTACTGTATAGCACAGGGAACTACACTGAATATTTTGCAATAACCTATAAGGGGAAATAATCTGAAAAAGAATCGATATTTTTATTGACATCATCTATCAATGACAAATAAAATGTAACCTAAGCAAGGCCGATGGTGAACGCTTCTGAACCTGAAGATTTCAGTCATCTAAAATTTGGGCTCTGCCTATTTCCCAAGGCTCTTAATGGACATAAGTGTAGCCGTAGCTTAAAAATTCATCAGTTTGGGTACGGGGAGGCACTGATTTGGAAAAATCCCTGGTGTTCTCCTTCCATGCACGGTACCCTTCCTACAGCTAAAACATGCCTGTCACACCTAGAGGATGGTACACCGTTTGATCGGAAAGAGTTTGGAAAAGGCACCTCATTTCCTCATCGCCTGGTGCTCGGGTTCACCCCTCCAGCATCTTTCCTAACAATCTCCTCACTTGGGGATATCAGCACCGTCAACATCCTGTTGCACACAGTTTGGAATTTGTCCAGAGGATGAAGCGGAAGGATGAGAAAAATTTAGAGACAAGTCTTAGGTGTTCGGACAGGCACATGCCACTCTAATTTCCAATCCGGAAGACAAATTCATCAAAGGCTAGAATTGCCCATGGAAACAGAATATGTCTAGTGGAAATCCCGCTGTTTTGTGTCCAGTTTCCAAAAACACAATTTGAAAAATGGAACTCAGGGGCACTAAAATTCATGAAACTGCAGAGTTGAAAATATCTATCATCAAAAAATGTCTTGAGGTAAGTCACAGAATAGGAGTTGTATGCAAGGGAGAGTGGCAGGAAACAGATTTGAAGAGGTAGAAAGGACTCCCCATTAAAGCACAAGAAAATGGGCTGAACATCGCCAATGATGCAGTTGGCCCAAAAGGGCGTATGCATTTTTTTCTGAATATATTCAAGTAAAGGCCATACACACTTTTTATCCAACCAAACATGTGGGCACTGGAAATCAATACTACAAAATGTATCACTTCATATCAGTCAGAAGGGCCATGCACATAAAGTGTAAACACCAGAAATGCAGGACAGGGCGAGGAGAAAAGGGAGCCCTGTGAGGCTGATAGTGGAAATGTAATTTGCCAACGGCCACTCTGGAGAAGTGTATTGTGTTTGCTAAAACATCTAAAAGATGAGCTACAGAGCATAGGGCACTTGCACTCATGGGCGTATACCTTGGGAAAACCAGAAATGGACAGAAAACAGGCACGCCAACGTTTACCACCTCTCTGTTAAAAAGGGCCTCCACATGGATATAACCTAAATGTCCCTGGAAAGATAAAATGGATAAAAGAGATGGGGTGCTTATGTAGAGTGGAATATTACTCATCCAGAAATCAATGAAATAAGGCCAGTTGGAACAACTCTGGAGGAGTTACATAAGATCATTCTAGGTAACATATGTCAGAAAGAAAGAGACACATATCATAAGATGTCACTTAAAGGTGGAATCAAAAATGGCTACACATGAAATAAACTACAAAACAGAAACATAGTCAAATATGTAGAAAATAGACATAAGGCTGCTAAATGGGAAAGGTGGGGAATGGTGTGGTATTATCCAGGAGGTTGAAATTAGCAAAGATACCATTCCAAGTACCAAATTGAATAACTGACAAGGCCTACACGGTACCTCAAAGAACTGCACTCAGCCCACTCAAGTCACTGGACAATAATACATATGACTCGTAAGCATCTGAAAAAGAATTTATTGTTGTCTCACAGTACATGAATCAAGTGGATGTACAGCAGCAAAAAACAGAGCTTTGAAAATCAGCTGTAACCAATATAAAATAAATTTAAAAATATTTATAAAAACAGTGAGACAGACAAAAATTCTTACAACTTTTGTTGAAGGGCTACGATGTAACATGGATTGAACACATGTAGACCCACAGCAGGATGATATATAAGGCTGGAAGCTATGCACGCTAGGAGATGTTAGAGAGGCTGGGTGAGGAAATGCAGACCTTTTAAAGTAATACTGCCTGGTACCCATTCCATGGGTCCCAAATCGGCAGGTTCAAGGGAATCTTCTGACAGCGAAAACATGCCTGGGAAACCGAGATGAATGTACACCGTGTGCTCAGGAATGGTGTCTAAAATGCACCTCATTTTTGATCTCCTGGTGCTGGGGTTCTCCATTCCAGCCACATTACTAACAATCTCCCCACTTGGAGAATCAGCACCTTTAACCTCCTGTTTCACACAGTTTGCAATTTGTGCAGAGGATAAATGGGAATGGGGGAACCAATGAGAGATTAGCTGTAGGAGTTTTGACAGGCACATGTCACTCTAATTTCCCATTAGGAAGAAGAATTTACCAAAGGCTCAGCCTGCCTCCTCAGAAGCAGAATAGGGCCAGAAGCAATCCAATGGTTTGGCGGTCAGCTCACAATAAAAGCGAGTTGCAAAATGGAGCTCAGGAGCAGACAATTCAAAGATCTGCAAAGATATAAATGATAACCAACGTCCAAAAATATATTCAGGTAAGACAACAAAGAGGATCTGAATGAGAGGCAGAATTGCAGGAAACATATTTCAAAAGGTAGATTGTACTCACACTTAAAGCATATGAAAAGCAGCAGAATTTCTCAAATGATGCAGTTGGGTAAAAGGGTGTATGCCTTTTTTCGTGAATATCTTCAGGAAAAAAACGCATACAGAGTTTTTGGCCAACCAAGCAAGCGGGAAATGCAAATCCTCACAACAAAGAAGTCTCAATTTCCACTGCTCAGAAAGGCCATCCAAAAAATGTGTACAAACCAGAAATGCAGGAGAGGCCATGGAGAACAGGGAGCCTAGTCACGCTGATGGGTGGGGTATAAATATCCAAAAGCCACTCTGAAGAAGTGTATGCTGTTTCCTAAAACATTTAAATACAAAGTCCCCGAGCAAAGGGGACTTCAACTCATGGACATATAACTTGGGAAGACTAAATATCGACAAGACACAGGCTCCCCAAAGTTTAGGGCTGCTCTGCATACAAGAACCTCAACTTTGGTACATCTAAAATATCCCAGGAAAAAGAGAAATGCATAAATAACTTGTGGTAATTTTGTACAATGGAATATCACTCAGACGTGAAATCAATGTCATAAGGCCAGTAGCAGCATAAAGAGTGGATTTAGGTATGATGATTCTAAGTGAAATTAGTCACACAGAAAAATAATCTATTCATAAGATATCACTTACAGAGGGAATGTCAAGATCACAACACATGAACTGAATTAAGAAAGAGAACAGAGTCTCACATTTAGAAAACACTCTTATGCCTGTTTAATGGGAAAGGAGAGGTGGGGTGATGCATAAAACCAGAGTTTGATATTAGCACAGGTACCATCCCATAAACCAAATAGAGAATAGACGAGACCTACACCTTCCTCAGTGAACGGGACTCAAAACACCTATTCCCCACAGAGGAATATATCTGACTAGTAAGAATCTTAAAACCTATGTACTTATATGTCTCCGTAAGGGAATCAAGTATGTCTAGACCGGCATAAACTGGTCAGTGAAAATCAGCTCAACCTCATTATAAAAAATGAATTTCAAAAACAAAACAAAAAAACAGCGAAATTCTTACACAATTCCTTCAGGGGTTCTGATGAAACCTGGAATGACCCTATCTGCAAAGACAGCTGGATGAGACATAAGGCTGGACACTTGGGACTGAGAGGACTGGTGAGATTGGGAGAGAAAATGCAGACCCTATAAAGTATCAATGCATGCCACCATAACATGGGTCCCAAATCTCCAGGTAGAAGGGAATATCACTACAGTTAAAACATGTATGGGAAACCTAGAGAATGGACACCCTGTGATGGTGAAAGGTTTCTAAATGTCTCCTAATTTTTCCTCTCCTTGTGCTCCAGTTTGGCATTCAAACTGCTTTACTATCAATCTCCCAACTTAGGAGAGCCAGCCCCTATAACCTCCTGGTTCGCACAGTTTGCTAATTGTGCAGAGGATGAAAGGGAAGAGGGAGAACCAATCAGAGAGTAGATGTAGGCATTTGGACGGGCACATGTCACTCTAAATTCACGTCAGGAAGAAGAATTAACCAAAGCCTCAGCCACCCACAGGGAACCAGTATAGCCACCCCTGGAACCATTATAGATCCTCAAGCAAAATTGTGGATTTGCGGTCAGCTCCCAAAAATGGGATTTGAAAATTGGAGCTCAGGGGAACAGCAATTCACAAAACTGCAGAGTTATAAAGGATAACTCTCTTCCAAAAATCTGTTGAGGGAATGTAACAAATCAGACTTGAAAATGAGGCAGAATTGCACAAAACATATTTCAAGAGGTAAAGTGGAATCGCCTTTAAAGCACAGGAAAAGCATCACAACTTCGACAATGATGCACTTGGCCAAAAACGGCGTATGCCTTTTCTCCTGAATATATTCAGGAGAAAACGCATACCCCCTGTTTGGCCAATCAAGCAAGCGTGCAATGCAAATCCACACTCTAAAGAATTGTCACTTCCCACCGGTCAAAAGGGACATCCGAAAATCTGTAAAAACCAGAAAGGCAAGAGACAGATGAGAAAGGCATGAAGCAATGTGATCCCAAGGGTCATGGAGTATTGTGATGACAAGTGCATGGAGCATTTTTATGACAAGTGTTCCGGATCATTGTGTTGTCAGGGTTCATGGAGCATTGTGATGACAGGTGTCATGGATCATTGTGATGACAGGGGTCATGAAGCATTGTGATGAGAAGGTCATGGAGCATTGGGATGAAAATGTTCATGGAGTATTGTGATGAGAGACGTCATGGAGTATTGTGATGAGAGACGTCATGGAGCATTGTGATGACAACGTACTGGAACATTGTAATGAGAAGACCTTGGAGCCTTGTGATGACAAGTCTCATGGAACATTCTGATGAAAAGGGGCATGGAGCATTGTGATTACAGGGGTCTTGGAGCATTGTGATGACAAGGGCATTGAGGATTGGGATGAGAAGGCTATGGAGCATTCTGATGACATGAATCATGGAGCTCTGTGATGACAAGGGCATGGGACATTGTGATGAAAATTGCATGGAGTCTTGTCATGACAGGGTTCAAGGATCATACTGACGACAAGTGTCAGGGAACATTGTGATGACAAGGGTATTGAGCATTGTGATGACAAAGGTCATGGAGCATTGTGATGAGAAGACCATGGATAATTGTGATGATGAGCATCATGGGGCATTGTGATGATAAGTGTTATGGAACATTTTGATCACAAGGATTTGGAGCATTGTGATGACAGAGGTCATGGAGCATTTTGATTTCATTGTGATGACAATAGCATGAAGCATTATGATGATGGGCATGGTGCATTGTGATGCCAGGATTCATGGATCATTGAGATGAGAAGGGGCATGGAGCATTGTGATTACAGGAGTCTTGGCGCATTGTGATGACAATGGCATGGAGCATCGTGAATGAGAAGGCCAAGGAGCATTCTGATCACATGCGTCCTGGAGCGTTGTGATGACAAGGGCATGGAGCATTGTGATTACAGGGTTCTTGGAGCATTGTGATGACAAGGGTCATGGAGCCTTGTGATGAGAAGGCTGTGGAAGATTGTGATGGCAGCGGTCATGGAGCATTGTTATGACAGAGGTAATGGAGCATTGTGATGACAAGGGCATGGAGAATTGGTCTGAAATATTTCATGGATTATTGTGATGAGAGGGGGCAAGGAGAATTGTGATGACAAGGGCATGGAACACTGTGATACATGGGTCATGGAGGATTGTAATGACAAGCGCATGGAGCATTGTGAGAAGAATGGCATCGAGCATTGTGAAGAAAAGCATCATGGAGCCTGTGATGACAAGGGCATGGAACAATGTGATGAGAGGTTTCATGGAGCATTGTGATGACAATGGCATGCAGCATTGTGATGCCAAGGGTCATGGAGATTTGTGATGACAAAGGTCATGGAGAATTTTGATGACAAGGGTGTGGTGCATTCTGTTGTGAAGGGCAGGGAGCATTGTGATTACAGGGTCATGGAGCAATTTGATGAAAAGTGTCATGGAACATTTGGATGACAGGGCTTATGGAACATTGTGATGTCAGGGGTCATGGAACATTTTCATGACAGGGGTTATGGACCATTGTGATGACAGGGGAGTGAGTGTATTGTGATGACTAGTGAGGGAACATTTTGATATCAGTGGTGAGAGAGCATTTTTATAAGACTTGCATGGAGCATTGTGATGACAAGCTTTATGGAGCATTGTGATGAAAAGGTTGTGGAGCATTCTGATGCCAAGTTTTATGGAGGATTGTGATGACAAAGGTAATGAAGTATTGTGATGACAAGGGCTTGGAGCATTGTGATGGCAAGGGTCATGGAGCATAGTGATGACAAGGGAATGGAGCATTGTGGTGACAACGGCCATTGAGAATTTTAATGAAAAGGTCGTGAAGCATTGTGATGACAAAGGCATGGAATTTGCTATGACAGGGTTCATGGGTCATTGCAATGAAAAGTGCATGGGGAATTGTGATGACAAGAGCATGTAACATTGTGATGAGAACTGTCTTGGAGCATTGTGATGACAAGGACCTGGAGAATTGTGATGACAAGGGACATGGGGCATTGTGATAACCAGGGCATGGAGCATTGTGATGGCAAGACCGTGGAGCACTGTGATGAGAAGACCATGGATAATTGTGGTGACGAGCATCATAGAGCACTGTAATGACAAGGGGCTTGGAGCAGTTTGATGACACGTGTCATGGAGCATTGTGATGACAGGCATCACGGATCATTGTGATGACAAGGGTCATGGAGCATTCTGATGTCAAGATTGTGGAGTATTGTGATGTCAAAGCATGTAACTCTGTGATGAGAAGTGTCATGGAACAGAGTAATGCCAAGAAAGTGGAGAATTGTGATGACAGAGAACATGGAGCATTGTGATGACTAGGGCATGGAGCATTGTGATGGCAAGACCGTTGAGCATTGTGATGAGAAGACTATGGATAATTGCGATGACAAGCGTCATGGAGCACTGTAATGACAAGGGGTATGGAGCATTGTGATGACAGTGGACATGGAGCATTGCGATGGCAAGGGTCATGGAGCATTCTGATGACAAGCTTGTGGAGTATTGTGATGACAGTGGCATGGAGCATTGTGATGAAAACGGCATCGGGCATTGTGATGAAAAAGGCATGGAGCCTTTTCGTGACAGGGTTCAAGGAGCATTCTGACGACAAGTGTCAGGGAGCATTGTGAGACAAGTGTATTGAGAATTGTGATGACAAAGGTCATGGAGCATTGTGATGAAAAGGGCATGGAGTATTGTGATGACAGGCATCATGGAGCGTTGTGATGACAAGTGTTATGGAACATTGTGATCACAAGCGTTTGGAGCATTGTGATGACAGAGGTCATGGATCATTTTGATTTCAAGGAGCATGGAGCATTGTGATGACAAGGGCATGAAGCAATGTGATCCCAAGTTTCATGGAGGATTGTGATGACAATGGTAATGGGGTATTGTGATGACAAGTGCATAGAGCATTGTAATGACAAGGTCATGTAGCATTTTGCTGACCAAGGCACGGAGCATTGTGATGACAGGTGTCATGGAGCACTGTGATGACAAGCGTCACGGAGCATTGTGAATACTGGGGTCATGGAGCATTGGGATGACAAGGGCATGGATCTTTGTGATGACAAGTGTCATGTAGCATTGGGCTGAAAATGTTCATGGAGTGTTGTGATAACAGGGGTCATGGAGCATTGTGATGACTAGGGAATGGAACATTGTGATGACAAGAGTCCCGGATCATTGTATTGTCAGGTGTCACGGAGTGTTGTGATGACAGTGGTCATGGAGCATTGGAATGATATTGGTCATGGAGCATTGTGATGAGAAGGTCATGGAGCATTGGGCTGAAAATGTTCATGGAGTATTGTGATGACAGGGGTCATGGAGCATTGTGATGACAGAGGTCATGGAACATTTTGATTTCATTTTGATGACAATAGCCTGAAGCATTATGATGACGGGCATGGTGCATTGTGATGACAGGGTTCATGGAGCATTGAGATGAAAACTGGCATGGAGCATTGTGATTACAGGGGTCTTGGAGCATTGTGATGACAAGGGCATGGAACATTGTGATGAGAAGGCCATGGAACATTCTGATGACATGCGTCATGGAGATTTGTGATGACAAGGGCATGGAGCATTGTGATTCCAGTGGTCTTAGAGCATTGTGATGACAAGTGTCATGGAGCCTTGTGATGACAAGGCCGTGGAATATTTTGATGGCAGGGGTCATGGAGCATTGTTATGACAGAGGTAATGGAGCATTGTGATGAGAAGGGCGTGGAGCATTCAATTAAAAGTTTTATTGAGCATAGCGATGACATATTTGTGGAAAGTTGTGATGAAAAGCACGTTTCACACTGTGATGACAAGGTCATGAGGAATGGTTCTGACAAATACATGGAGCATTGTGATGACAAGGGTCACCGAGCATTGTGATGAAAAGTTCATGGAACATTGTTGTTACATTGGTCACAGAGCCTTGTGATGACACGGGCATGGACCATTGTGATGACAAACGTTATGCCGCATTGTGATGACTGGAGTCATGGAGCATTGTGATGACAAAGGCATGCAGCATTGTGATGAGAAGTTCATGGAGTATTTTGAATACAGGTGTCCGGGAGCATTGTGATGACATATGTCATGTTCCACTGTGATGACAATGGCATGGGGCATTGTGATGCCAAATTTAATGGAGGATTGTGATGACAAATATAATGGAGCATTGTGATGACTAGGGATTGGAGCATTATGATAACAAGGGCCATTGAGAATTTTCATGACAATGTCATGAAGCATTGTGATGACAAGGTCCTGGAGCATTGTGATGAGAAAACCATGGAGCCTTGTGATGACAAGTCTCATGGAGCATACTGATGAAAAAGGGCATGGAGCATTGAGATTATAGGGGTCTTGGAACATTGTGATGATAAGGGCATGGAGCATTGTGAGGAGAAGGCCAAGGAGCATTCTGATGACATGGGTCATTGAGATTTGTGATGACAAGGGCATTTAGCAATGTGATGATAGCGTTCATAGAGCACTGTGATGACAATGACATGGATCTTTGTGATGACAAAAGTAATGGAGCATTTTTATGACTGAAGTCATGGAGCATTGTGATGACAGGTGTCATGGAACATTGTAAAGACTGGGGTGAGGGATTATTGTGATGAATAGTGATGTAACATTGTGATATCAGTGGTGAGAGAGCATTTTGATGAGAAGTTAATGGAGCCTTGTGATGACAAGTTTTAAGGAGCATTTTGATGACAAGATTGTGGAGCACATTGATGACAAGCGCATGGCGCATTGTGATGACAAGGGTCATGGAGCATTGTGCTGAGAAAGGCATAGAGCTTTGTAATGACAAGTGTCAAAGAGCATTGTGATGAAAAGTTCATGGAGCATTGTGGTTAAAATGGTCACAAAGACTGTTGAGGACGAGGGCATGGATCATTGTGATTACAAAGTTCATGAAGCATGGTGATGACTGGAGTCACGGAGCATTGTGATGAGAGGGGTCATGAAGAATTGTGATAACAAGGGCATGTAGCATTGTGATGACAAGGACATGGATCATTTGTCTAATAAGTTTCATGGATTATTGTGATGACAGTTGGAATGGCGCATTGTGATGACAAGGGCATGGAGCATTGTGATGACCAGGTCATGCAGTATTGTAAAGACAGGTGTCAGGGAGCATTGTGATGACATATGTAATGGCCCATTGTGATTACAATGGCTTGGAGCATTGTGATGACAATGGTCAGGGAGCATTATGCTGACAAGTGCTTGGATAATTGTGATGACAATTGTCATAGAGCATTCTGATGACAAGCTTGTGGAGTATTTTGATGACAATGTCATGGAGCATTGTAATGAAAACGGCATGGGACATTGTGATGAAAATAGCATGGAGCCTTTTCGTGACAGGTTTCAAGGAGCATTCTGACGACAAGTGTCAAGGAGGATTGTGATGACAAGTGTACTGAGAATTGTGATGACAAAGGTCATGGAGCATTGTGATGAAAAGGGCATGGAGTATTGTGATGACAGGCATCATGGAGCGTTGGGCTGACAAGTGTTATGGAACATTGTGATCACAAGTGTTTGGAGCATTGTGATGACGGAGGTCATGGATCATTTTGATTTCAAGGAGCATGGAGCATTTTGATGACAAGGGCATGAAGCAATGTGATCCAAAGGTTCAAGGAGGACTGTAAAGACAATGGTAATGGAGGATTGTGATGACAAGCGCATAGAGCACTCTAATGACAAGGTAATGTAACATTTTGCTGACAAAGGCATGGAGCATTGTGATGATGGGCATGATGGATTGTGATGACAGTGTTCATGGAGCATTGAGATGAAAATGGGCATGGAGCATTTTGATTACAGGGGTCTTGGAGCATTGTGATGACAAGGGCATGGATCATTGTGATGAGAAGGCCATGGAACATTCTGATGACATGCGTCATGGAGCTTTGTGATGATAAGGGCATGGAGCATTGTGATTAAAGGGGTCTTGGAGCATTGTGATGACAAGTGTCATGGAGCCATTTGAAGACAAGGCCATGGAACATTGTGAGAGCAGGGGTCATGGAGCACTGTTATGACAGGTGTAATGGAGCATTGTGATGAGAAGGGAATGGAGCATTGTGATGAGAAGGGAACGGAGAATTGTGATTACAAGGTTTATGGAGCATTGCAATGACAGATTTGTACACCATTGTGATGAAAAGCGCGTGGCACATTGTGATGACAAGGGTCATGGATCATGGTTCTGACAAAGACATGGAGCATTGTGATGACAATGCTCACGGAGCACTGTGATGTAAAATTCATGGATCATTTTGGTTACAAAGGTTACAGAGCCCTGTGATGATGCGCACATGGACCATTGTGATGACAAACGTTATGAAGCATTGTGATGAATGGAGTCACGGAGCATTGTGATGACAGGGGACATGGAGCATTGTGATGACAAGGGCATGGAGCATTGTGATGACAGGGACATGGAGCATTTGTCTGACAATTTCATAGATTATTGTGATGACAGTGGGCATGGTGCATTGCGATGACAAGGGCATGGAGCATTGTGATGAGAAGGTCATGGAGTATTGTGAAGAGAGTTGTCAGGGAGCATTGTGATGACATATGTCATGGTCCATTGTGATGACAATGGCATGGATCATTGTGATGCCAAATGTAACAGAGGATAGTGATGACAGATAAAATGGAGCATTGTGATGACTAGGGATTGGAGCATTATGATGACCAGGGCCATTGAGAATTTTCATGACAAGTTCGTGAAGCATTGTGATGACAATGTCCTGGAGCATTGTGATGACAAAATCATGGAGCCTTGTGATGACAAGTCTCATGGAGCATTCTGAAGAAAAGGTGCATGGAGCATTGTGATGACAGGGGTCTTGGAGCATTGTGATGACAAGGGCTGGAGCATTGTGTGGAGAAGGCCAAGGAGCATTCTGATGACATGCGTCATTGAGCTTTGTGATGACAAGAGCATGGAGCATTGTGGTTACAGGGGTCTTGGAGCATTGTGATGAAAAGGGCATGGATCATTGTGATGAAAAAGGCAAGGAGCCTAGTCATGACAGGGTTCAAGGAGCATACAGACAACAATTGTCAGGGAGCATTTTGATGCCAAGTGTATTGAGCATTGTGATGACAAAGGTCATGGAGCATTGTGATGAGAAGACCATGGATAATTGTGATGACGAGCGTCATGGGGCATTGTGAGGACAAGTGTTATGGAATATTGTGATCACAAGGGTTTGGATCATTGTTATGACAGAGGTCATGGAGCATTTTGATTTCACTGTGATGACAGTAGCATGAAGCATTATGATGATGGGCATGGTGCATTGTAATGACAGGGTTCATGGATCATTGAGATGAAAAGGGGCATGGAGCATTGTGATTACAGGGGTCTTGGAGCATTGTGATGAGAAAGGTCATGGAGCCTTGTGATGACAAGTCCATGGAACATCGTGATGGCAGGGGTCATGGAGCATTGTGATGAGAAGGTCGTGGAGCCTTCTGATGACATGTGTCATGGAGCTTTGTGATGACAAGTGCATGGAGCAATGTGATGAGAGCGTTCATGGAGCATTGGGATGACAATGACATGGAGCATTGTGATGCCAAGGGTCATGGTTCTTTGTGATGACAATGGTCATGGAGCATTTTGATGACAAGAGTGTTGTGCATTGTGATGAGAACGGCAGGGAGCATTGTGATGACTGTGTCATGGAGCAGTTTGATGAAAAGTGTCATGGAACATTTTGAGGACAGGGGTTATGGAACATTGTGATGTCAGGGGTCATGGAGCATTTTGATGAAAAGGGTCATGGAGCATTTTGATGACAGAGTTTATGGAAGATTGTGATGTCAGTGGTCATCGAACATTGTGATGATATGTGCATGTAGCATTGTGATGACAGGAGTCATGGAACATTGTGATGACAGGGGTGAGGGAGTATTGTGATGAATAGTGATGTAACATTGTGATATCAGTGGTGAGAGAGCAGTTTGATGAGAAGTGCATGGAGAATTGTGATGACAAGGTTTATGGAGCACTGTGAGGACAAGATTGTGGACCACTCTGATGACAAGGGCATGGCACTTTGTGATGACATGTGTCATGAAGCACTGTGCTGACAAGTGCATGGAGCACTGTGATGACAAGGGTCATGGAGCATTGTGCTGAGAAAGGCATAGAGCATTGTGATGACAAGGGTCAAAGAGCATTTTGATGAAAAGTTCATGGAGCATTGTGGTTAAAATGGTCACAGAGGCTGTTGATGAGGGGGCATGGACCATTGTTATGACAGGGGTCATGAAGAATTGTGATGACTAGAGTCTCAGAACATTATGATGACAGGGGTCATGAAGCATTGTGATAACAAGGGCATGGGGCATTGTGATGACAAGGGTCAGGGAGCATTTTGCTGACAAGTGCATGGAGAATTGTGATGACAAGAGTGATAGAGCATTGTGATGAAAAGCTTGTGGAGTATTTTGATGACAATGGCATGGAGCATTGTGATGAAAATGGCATGGGGCATTGTGATGAAAATGGCATGGACCCTTTTCGTGACAGGGTTCAAGGAGCATTCTGACGACAAGTGTCAGGGAGCATTGTGATGACAAGTGTATTGAGAATTGTGATGACAAATGTCATGGAGCATTGTGATGAAAATGGTATGGAATATTGTGATGACAGGCATCATGGAGCGTTGTGATGACAACTGTTATGGAACATTGTGATCACAAGGGTTTGGAGCATTTTGATGACAGAGGTCTTGGATCATTTTGATTTCAAGGAGCATGGAAAATTGTGATGACAAGGGTATGAAGCAATGTGATCCCAATGTTCATGGAGGATCGTGATGACAATGGTAATGGAGTATTGTGATGACAAACGCATAGAGCATTGTAATGACAAGGTCATGTAGCATTTTGCTGACAAAGGCATGGAGCATTGTGTTGACAAGTGTCATGGAGCACTGTGATGACAAGCGTCATGGAGCATTGTGAATACACGGGTCATGGAGCATTGGGATGGCAAGGGCATGGATCATTGTGATGACAAGGGTCATGGAGCATTGGGCTGAAAATGTTCATGGAGTAATGTGATGACAGGGGTCAATGAGCATTTGGATGACAAGGGCATGGATCATTGTGATGACAAGGGTCATGGAGCATTGGGCTGAAAATGTTCATGGAGTATTGTGATGACAGGGGTCATGGAGCATTGTGATGACAGAGGTCATGGAACATTTTGATTTCATTGTGATGACAATAGCCTGAAGCATTATGATGATTGGCATGGTGTATTGTGATGACAGGGTTCATGGAGCATTGAGATGAAAATGGGCGTGGAGCAATATGATTACAGGTGTCTTGGAGCATTGTGATGACAAGTGCATGGAGTATTTTGGTGACAATAGCATATATCATTGTGATGAGAAGTGCCATGGAGCATTGTAATGACAAGGACGTGGAAAATTGTGAGGACAAAGGACATTGAGCTTTGGGATGACCAGTGCATGGGGCATTGTGATGGCAAAACCGTGGAGCATTGTCATGAGAAGACCTTGGGTATTTGTGATGATGAGCATCATGGAGCACTGTAATGACAAAGGTCATGAAGCATTGTGATGACAGGTGTCAGGGAGCACTGTGATGACAGGATTCATTGAGCATTGTGATGACAAGGGCAGGGAGTATTTTGATGACAAGGGCATGGAGCATTGTGATGACAAGGGCCATTGAGAATTTTGATGACAAGGTCGTGAAGCATTGTGATGACAAACAATTGCAGCTTGCTCTGACAGGGGTCATGGAGAATTGCAATGACAAGTGCATGGAGAATTGTGATGACAAGAGCATGTAACATTGTGATGAGAAGTGTCATGTAGCATTGTGATGACAATGACTTGGAGAATTGTGATGACAAGGGACATGGAGCACTGTGATAACCAGGACATGGAGAATTTTGATGACAGTGGTTATGGAGCATTATTATGACAAGGGCCATGGTGCATTCTGACATAAGATATCACTTATGAAGGACATGTAAACATGGCTACATATGAACTGAATTCAGAAAGAGAACTGAGTCTCAGATTTAGAAAACACTCTTATGCTTGCTTAAGGGCAAAGAGACGAGGGGAGGTGCACAAAACCAGAGTTTGATATTAGCACAGGTACCGTTCCATAATCCAAATACAGAAGAGACAAGCCCTACTCCTTCCTCAGTGAACGGAACTCAACACCCTATTCCCCGCAGAGAAATATATCTGACTAGTAAGAATTTTAAAACCTATGTATTGATATGTCTCCATAAGGGAACCTAGTGTGTCTAGAATGACATAAACACGGCAGTGAGAATCAGCTGAAACCCACTATAAAAATGAATTTCAAAACAAAACAAAATAACAGTGAAATTCTTACACAATACCTTCAGGGTTTCTGATGAAACCTGGGATGACCCTATCTACAACGACAGCTGGATGTGGCTTAAGGCTGGTCACTTGGGTTTAAGAGGATTGGTGAGATTGGGTGAGAAAATGCAGACCCTTTAAAGCAATAATGCCTGACACCCATTCCATGGTTCCCAACTCTCCAGGTAGAAGGGAATATCACTACAGTTATAAAATGTAATGGAAACCTAGAGAATGGACACCGTCTGATGGTGAAAGGTTCCTAAAACTCTACTAATTTTTTATCTCCTTGTGCTCCAGTTTGACATTCCAAATGATTTACTATCAATCACCCAAGTTGGAGAGTCAGCCCATATAACCTCCTGGTTCGCACAGTTGGCAAATTGTTCAGAGGATATAAGGGAAGAGGGAGAACCAATGAGAGAGTAGCTGTAGGCATTTGCACGGCCACATTTCACTCTAATTCCCCTCACGAAGAATAATTAACAAAACTCTCAGCCTGTGCCGCACCCCTGGAACCAGTATAGGTCCTGAACCAAAATTTTGTGCTTCTGCTCAGCTCACAAAAAACTAGTTGAAAAATGGAGCTCTGGGGCACAACAATTCACAAACTTGCAGAGTTATAAAGGACTACTCTCTTCCAAAAATCTGTTGAGGAAAAGCCACGAGGAGGACTTGAAAATGAGGCAGAATTGCACGAAACAGATTTCAAGAAGTACATTGGAATCTCCTTTAAACACAGGAAAAGCATCACAACTTCGACAATTATGGAATTGACCATAAAGGGTGTATGCGTTTTCTCCTGAATATATTTAGGAGAAAACGCATACACCATTTTTGGCCAACCAAGCAACTGCACAATGCAATTGTGCACTACAAAGAAGTATCACTTCCCACCAGTCAAAAGGGACATCCACAACTGTGTAAAAACCAGAAAGACAAGACAGGCCCTGGAGAAGAGGGAGCTTCTTTATGCTGATGTGCGGGATGTAAATTGCCAACTGCCTCTCTGGAGGAGTGCATTGTGTTCCCTAAAACAAGTAAACAACAGAGATACAGAGCCAAGGGCACTTCCAGTCTAGGGAATATACCTTCGGAAAACTGAAAATCAATAAGACAGAGCCACCCCAAAATTTAGGGCTGCACTGCTTACAAGAACCTCAACTTGGGTACACTTTAAATATCCCAGGAAAGACAAATATGGTTCAATAAATTGTGGTACTTATGTATGATGGAATATCCCTCAGCCATGAAATCAATGTCATAAGGCCAGTAGCAGAAAAATGAGTAGATTTAGGTACGATGATTCTAAGTGAAATAAGTCACAGAGAAAAAGAAACTTATCATAAGGTATCACTTATGAAGATACTGTAAACATGGCTACACATGAACTGAGTTAGGAAAGAGAAGAAAGTCTCACATTTAGAAAACACTCTTATGCCTGCTTAAGGGGGAAGGAGAGGTGGGGTGATGCATAAAACCAGAGTTTGATATTAGTACAGGTACCATTCCAAAAAACAAATACGGAATAGACAAGACCTACACCTTCCTCAGTGAAAGGGACTCAAAACCCCATATTTCCCGCAGAGGAATATATCTGACTAGTAAGAATCTTAAAACCTATGTATTGATATGTCTTTGTAAGGGAATCAAGTGTGTCTAGACTGGCATAAACATGGCAGTGAGAATCAGATCAAAACCACTCGAAAAAGGAATTTCAAAAACAAAACAAAAAAACAGGGAAATTCTTTACAATTCCTTCAGGGTCTCTGATGAAACCTGGAATGACCCTATCTACAAAACAGCTGGATGAGACATAAGGCTGGACAATTGGCACTAAGAGGACTGGTGAGATTGGGAGAGAAAATGCAGACCCTTTAAAGTAGTAATGCATGCCACCATTCCATGGGTCCCAAATGTCAAGGTAGAAGGGAATATCACTACAGTTGTAACATGTATGGGAAACCTAGAGAATGGACACCCTGTGATGATGAAATGTTTCTAAGAGTCTCCTAATTTTTCCTATCCTTGTGCTCCAGTTTGGCATTCCAACTGCTTTACTATCAATCTCCCAAGTTAGGAGAGTCAGAACCTATAACCTCCTAGTTCGCACAGTTTGCTAATTGTGCAGAGGATGAAAGGGAAGAGGGAGAACCAATCAGAGAGTAGATGTAGGCATTTGGATGGGCACATGTCACTCTAAATTCCCGTCAGGAAGAAGAATTAACCGAAGCCTCAGCCACCCGCAGGGAACCAGTATAGTCACCCCTGGAACCAGTATAGATCCTGAAGCAAAATTGTGGATTTGTGGTCAGCTCCCAAAAATGGGATTTGAAAATTGGAGCTCAGGGGCACAGCAATTCACAAAACAGCAGAGTTATAAAGGACTACTCTCTTCCAAAAATCTGTTGAGGGAAGGCAACGAAGCGGACTTGAAAATGAGGCAGAATTGCACGAAACATATTTCAAGAGGTAAATTGGAATCGACTTTAAAGCACAGGAAAAGCATCACAACTTCGACAATGATGCACTTGGCCAAAAATGGCGTATGCATTTTCTCCTGAATATATTCAGGAGAAAACACATACGCACTTTTTGGCCAATCAAGCAAGTGCACAATGCAAATCCACACTACAATGAATTGTCACTTCCCACTGGTCAAAAGGGACATCGAAAATCTGTAAAATCCAGAAAGGCAAGAGAGAGATGTCAAGGGCATAAAGCAATGAGTTCCCAAGGGTCATGGAGGATTGTGTTCACAAGCGCATGGAGCATTGTGATGACAAGGTTCATTGAGCACTGTGATGACAAGCGTCACAGAGCATTGGGATTACAGGGGTCATGGTGCATTGGGATGACAAGGGCATGGAGCATTTTGATGACAAGTGTCCCGGATCATTGTGTTGTCAGGGTTCATGGAGCATTGTGATGACAGTGGTCATGGAGCATTGTGATGACAGGGGTCATGGAGCATTGTGATTGGAAGGTCATGGAGCATTGGGCTGAAATTATCATGGAGTATTGTGATGACAGGGGTCATGGAGCATTGTGATGACAAAGTAGTGTAGCATTATGATGAGAAGACCATGGAACCTTGTAATGACAAGTCTCATGGAGCATTCTGATGAAAAGGGGCATGGAGCATCGTGATTACAGTGGTATTGGTGCATTGTGATGACGAGGGCATGGAACATAGTGATGAGAAGTCCATGGAGCATTCTGATGACATGTGTCATGGAGTTTTGTGATGACAAGGACATGGAGCATTGTGATGACATGCATAATGGGTCTTTGTGATGACAAGGGCATGGAGCATTGTGATTACAGTGGTCTTGGAGCACTGTGAGGAAAAGGGCGTATTACATTTTGCTGAAAAAGGCATTGAGCCTTGTCATGACAGGGTTCAAGGAGCATACTGACAACAAGTGTCAGGGAGTATTGTGATGACAAGGGTATTGAGCATTGTGATGACAAAGGGCATGGAGTATTGTGATGACAGACATCATGGAGCGTTGTGATGACAAGTGTTATGGAACATTGTGATCACAAGGTTTTGGAGCATTGTGATGACAGAGGTCATGGATCATTTTGATTTCAAGGAACATGGAGCATTGTGATCACAGGGGCATGATTCAATGTGATCCCAAGTTTCATGGAGTACTGTGATGACAATGAAATGGAGTATTGTGATGACAAGCTCACAGAACATTGTAATGAAAAGTTCATGTAGCATTTTGCTGACAAAGGCCTGGAGAATTGTGATGACATGTGTCATGGAGCACTGTGATGACAAGCGTCAGAGAGCAATGTGAATAGAGGGGTCATGGATCATTGGGATGACAATTGCATGGATCATTGTGATGACAAGGTTCATGGAGCACTGGGCTGAAAATGTTCATGGCGTGTTGTGATGACGGGGGTCATGGAGCATTGTGATGACTAGGGAATGGAGCATTGTGGTGACAAAAATCCCGGATCATTGTGTTGTCAGGTTTCAAGGACTGTTGTGATGACAGTGGTCATGGAGCATTGTGATGATACTGGCCATGGAGCATTGTGATGAGAAGGTCGTGGAACATTGGGCTGAAAATGTTCATGGATTATTGTGATGACAGGGGTCATGGAGCATTGTGATGACAAGGGAATGGAGCATGGTGATGACAAGGTCCTGGAGCATTGTGATGAGAAGGCCATGGAGACTTGTGATGACAAGTCTCATTGAGCATTTTGATGAAAAGGGACATGGAGCTTTGTGATTACAGGGGTCTTGGAGCATTGTGATGACAAGGGCATGGAGCATTGTGATGAGAAGGCCATGAAGCATTCTGATGACATGGGTCATGGAGCTTTTTGATGACAAGGTCATGGAGCATTGTGATTACATGTATCTTGCATCATTGTGATGAAAAGGGCATGGATTATTGTGATGAAAATGGCATGGAGCCTTGTCATGACAGGGTTCAAGGAGCATACTGACGACAAGTGTCAGGGAGCATTGTGATGACAAGTGTATTGAGCATTGTGATGACAAAGATCATGGAGCATTTTGATGAGAAGACCATGGATAATTGTGATGATGAGCGTCATGGGGTTTTGTGATGATATGTGTTATGGAACATTGTGATAACAAGGATTTAGAGCATTATGATGACAGAGGTCATGGAGAATATTGATTTCACTGTGATGACAATAGCCTGAAGCATTATGATGATGGGCATGGTGCTTTGTGATGACAGGGCTCATGGAGCAATGAAATGAAAAAGGGCATGGAGCATTGTGTTTACAGGTGTCTTGGAGCATTGTGATGAAAAGGGAATGGAGCATTGTGATTACAGGGGTATTCATCATTGTTGTGACAAGTGTCATGGAAATTTGTGATGACTAGGCCAGGGAATATTGTGATGGCAGGGGTCATGGTGCATTGTTATGACAGAGGTAATGAAGCATTGTGATGAGAAGGGCAAGGAACATTGGTCTGAACTGTTTCATGGATTTTTGTGATGAGAGTGGGCATGGAGCATTGTGATGACAAGGGTACGGAACACTATGATACATTTGTCATGCAGGATAGTAATGACAAGGGCATGGAGCATTGTGATGAGAAGGGCATCGAGGATTGTGATGACAAGTGTCATGGAGCTTTGTGAGGACAAGGGCATTGGGCAATGTTATGAGAGGGTTCATGGAGCATTGTGATGACAATGACATGGAGCACTGTGATGCCAAGGGTCATGGAGCATTGTGATGACAAGTCATGGAGCATTTTGATGACAAGGGCATGGTGCATTGTGATGAGAACGGCAGGGAGCATTTTGATGACCGGCTCATGCAGCAATTTGATGAAAATTGTAATGGAACATTTTGATGGCAGGGGTTATAGAACATTGTGATGTCAGGGGTCTTGGAGCTTTGGGATGAAAAGGGTCATGGAGCATTTTGATGACAGGGGTTATGGAACATTGTGATGTCAGGGGTCATGGAACATTGTGATGATACAGGGATGTAGCAGTGTGATGACAGTGTCTTGGAGCATTGTGATTACAGGGGTGAGGGAGTATTGTGATGACTAGTGATGGAACACTGTGATATCTCTGGTGATAGAGCATTTTGATGAGAATTGCATGGAGCATTGTGATTACAAGGTTTATGGAGCATTGCAATGACAATATTGTGTACCGCTGTGATGAAATGGGTGTGGCATATTGTGATGACAATGGTCATGGAGCACTGTTCTGACAAAGATTTGGAGCATTGTGATGAAAATTTCGTGGAGCAATGTGGTTACAAAGGTCACAGAGCCTTGAGATGACGCGGGCCTGGACCATTGTGATGACAAACGTTATGAAACATTGTGATGACTGGAGTCATGGAGCATTGTGATGACAGGGGTCATGGAGCATTGTGATGACATGTGTCATGGAACATTGTGCTGACAAGTGAATGGAGCATTGTGATGACAAGTGTCTTGGAGCATTGTGCTGAGAAAGGCATAGAGCATTGTGATGACAAGGGTCCAAGAGCATTGTGATGATAAGTTCATGGAGCATTGTAGTTAAAAATGTCACAGAGACTGTTGATGACGAGGGCATGGAGCATTGTGATGACAAAGGTCATGAAGCATTGTGATGACGGGAGTCACGGAGCATTGTGATGACATGTTTCATGGAACTTTGTGCTGACAAGGGCATGGAGCACTGTGATGACAAGTGTCTTGGAGCATTGTGCTGAGAAAGGCATAGAGCATTGTGATGACAAGGGTCAAAGAGCAATGTGATGATAAGTTCATGGAGCATTGTGGTTAAAAATGTCACAGAGACTGTTGATGACGAGGGCATGGACCATTGTGATGACAAAGGTCATGAAGCATTGTGATGACTGGAGTCACGGAGCATTGTGATGACTGGTGTCATGGAGCATTGTGATAACAAGGGCATGGATCATTGTGATGACAAGGGCATGGAATATTGGTCTAATAAGTTTCATGGATTATTGTGATGACAGTTGGAATGGCGCATTGTGATGACAAGGGCATGGAGCATTGTGATTACCAGGTCATGCAGTATTGTGAAAAGAGGTGTCAGGGAGCATTGTGATTACATATGTAATGGCCCATTGTGATGACAATGGCATGGAGCATTGTGATGCCAAGTGTCATGGAGGATTCTGATGACAAAGTTAATGGAGCATTGTGATGACAATGGCTTGGTACATTGTGATGACAAGGGTCAGAGCGCATTGTGCTGACAAGTGCATGGAGAATTGTGATGACAAGGGTCATGGAGCATTCTGATGACAAGCTTGTGGTGTATTTTGATGACAATGGCATGGAGCATTGTGATGAAAACGGCATGGGGCATTGTGATGAATAAGGCACGGAGCATTTTCGTGACAGTGTTCAAGGAGCATTCTGATGACAAGGGTAATGGAGCATTGTGATGACATGTATATGGAGAATTGTGATGACAAAGGTCATGGAACATTGTGTTGATAACGGCATGGAGTATTGTGAATTACAGGCATCATGGTGCGTTTTGATGACAATTGTTATGGACCATTGTGATCACAAGGGTTTGGAGCATTGTGATGAAAGATGTCATGGATCATTTTGATTTCAAGGAGCATGGAGCATTGTGATGACAAGGGCATGAAGCAATGTGATCCCACGGTTCATGGAGGATTATGATGACAATGAAAATGGATTATTGTGATGACAAAGGCATGGAGCATTGTGATGACCAGGTCATGCAGTATTGAGAAGAGAGCTGTCAGGGATCATTGTGATGACATATGTAATGGCCCATTGTGATGACATATGTAATGGCCCATTGTGATGACAATGGCATGGAACATTGTGATGCCAAGTGTCATGGAGGATTCTGATGAGAAAGGTAATGGAGCATTTTGATGACAATGGCTTGGAGCATTGTGATGACAATGGCTTGGAGCATTGTGATGACAAGGGTCAGGGAGCATTGTGCTGAGAAGTGCATGGAGAATTGTGATGGCAAGGGTCATGGAGCATTCTGATGAGAAGCTTGTGCAGTATTTTGATGACAATTTCATGGAGCATTGTGATGAAAACGGCATGGGGCATTGTGATGAAAAAGGCATGGAACATTTTCGTGACAGGATTCAAGGAGCCTTCTGACGACAAGTGTCAGGGAGCACTGTGATGACAAGTGTATTGAGAATTGTGATGACAAATGTCATGGAGCATTGTGATGAAAAAGGCAGGGAGTATTGTGATGACAGGCATCATGGTGCGTTGTGATGACAAGTGCTATGGAACATTGTGATCACAAGGTTTCGGAGCATTGCGATGACAGAGGTCATGGATCATTTTGATTTCAAGGAGCATGGAGCATTTTGATGACAAGGGCATGAAGCAATGTGATCCCAAAGTTCGTGGAGGATTGTGGTGACAATGGTAATGGAGTATTGTGATGACAAGCCCATAGAGCATTGTAATGACAAGGTCATGTAGCGTTTTGCTGACAAAGGCATGGAGCATTGTGATGACAGGTGTCATGGAGCACTGTGATGACAAGCGTCACGGAGCATTGTGAATACAGGGGTCATGGAGCATTGGGATGAGAAGGGCATGGATCATTGTGATGACAAGGGTCATGGAGAACTGGGCTGAAAATGTTCATGGAGTGTTGTGATGACAATGATCATGGAGCATTGTGATGATATTGCTCATGGAGCATTGTGATGAGAAGGTCATGGAGAATTGGGCTGAAAATGTTCATGGAGTATTGTGATGACGGTGTCATTGAACATTTTGATGACATGAGAATGGAGCATGGTGATGACAAGGTCCTGGAGCATTGTGATGAGATGACCATGGTGACTTGTGATGACAAGTCTCATGGAGCATTCTGATGAAAAGGGGCATGGAGCATTGTGATTACAGGGGTCTTGGAGAATCGTGATGACAAGGGCATGAAGCAATGTGTGGAGAATGCCATGGAGCATTCTGATGACATGCGTCATGGAGCTTTTTGATGACAAGGGCATGGAACATTATGATTACAGGGGTTTTGGAGCATTCTGATGTAAAGGGCATGGATCATTGTGATGAAAAAGGCATGGAGCCTTGTCCTGACAGGGTTCAAGGAGAATACTGATGACAAGTGTTAGGGAGCATTGTGATGACAAGAGAATTGAGCATTGTGATGACAAAGATCATGGAGCATTGTGATGAGAAGACAATGGATAATTGTGATGATGATGGTCATTGGGTGTTGTGATGATAAGTGTTATGGAACATTGTGATTGCAAGGGTTTGGAGCATTATGATGACAGAGGTCATGGAGAATTTTTATTTCATTGTAATGACAATAGCCTGACACATTATGATGATGGGCATGGTGCATTGTGATGACAGAGTTCATGGAGCATTGAGATGAAAAATGGCATGGAGCATTGTGATTACAGGGGTTTTGGAGCATTGTAATGAAAAGGGCATGGGGCATTGTGATGAAAAAGGCATGGAGACTTTTTGTGACAGGGTTCAAGGAGCATTCTGATGAAAAGTGTCAGGGAGCATTTTGATGACAAGGGCATGGATCATTGTGATGACAAGGGTCATGTAGCACTGGGCTGAAAATGTTCTTGGAGTGTTGTGATGACAGGGTTCATGAAGCATTGTGATGACTATGGAATGGAGCATTGTGATGACAAGAGTCCCGGATCATTGTGTTGTCAGGTGTCATGGAGAGTTGTGATGACAATGGTCATGGAGCATTTTGATGATATTGGCCATGGAGCATTGTGATGAGAAGGTCGTGGATCATTGGGCTGAAAATGTTCATGGTTTATTGTGATGACAGGGGTCATGGAGCATTGTGATGACAAGGGAATGGAGCATGGTGATGACAAGGTCCTGGAACATTGTGATGAGAAGACCATGGAGACTTGTGATGACAAGTCTCATGGAGCATTCTGATGAAAAGGGGCATGGAGCATTGTGATTACACGGGTCTTGGAGCATTGTGATGACTAGGGCATGGAGCATTTTGATGAGAAGGCCATGGAGCATTCTGATGACATGCGTCATGGAATTTTGTAATAACAAGGACATGGAGCATTGTGATTTCATGGGTCTTGAGCATTGTGATGACAAGTGTCATGGAACCATGTGATGACTAGGCCGTGGAATATTGTTATGGCAGGGGTCATGGTTCATTGTTATAATGGGGAAATGGAGCATTCTGATGAGAAGGACATGGGACATTGGTCTGAAATGTTTCATGGATAATTGTGATGAGAGTGGGCTAGGAGCATTGTGATGACAAGGTCACGGTACACTGTGATACATGGGTCATGCAGGATTGTAATGACAAGGACATGGAGCATTGTGATGAGAAGGGCATGGAGACTTGTGATGACAAGTCTCATGGAGCATTCTGATGAAAAGGGTCATGGAGCATTGTGATTACAGGGGTCTTGGAGCATTGTGATGACTAGGGCATGGAGCATTGTGATGAGAAGGCCATGGAGCATTCTGATGATATGCGTCATGGAGTTTTGTGATGACAAGGGCATGGAGCATTGTGATTACAGTGGTCTTGGAACATTGTCATGACAAGGGCATGGAGCATTCTGAGGAGAAGACCAAGGAGCATTCTGATGGCAAGCGTCATTGAGCTTTGTGATGACAAGGGGAAGGAGTATTGAGATTACATGGGTTTGGAGCATTGTGATGAAAAGGGCATGGATCATTGAGATGAAAAAGCATGGAGCCTTGTCATGACAGGGTTCAAGGAGCATACTGACGACAAGTGTCAGGGAGCATTGTGATGACAATTTTATTGAGCATTGTGATGACAAAGATCATGGAGCATTGTGATGAGAAGACCATGGGTAATTGTGATGATGAGCGTCATGGGGTGTTGTGATGATAAGTGTTATGGAACATTGTGATCATAAGGGTTTGGGGCATTATGATGACACACGTCATGAAGAATATTGATTTCATTGTGATGACAATAGCCTGAAGCATTATGATGATGGGCATGGTGCATTGTGATGACAGGGTTCATGGATCATTGAGATGAAAAGGGGCATGGAGCATTGTGATTACAAGGGTCTTGGAGCATTGTGATGACAAGGGCATGGAGCATTGTGATGAGAAGGCCATGGAACATTCTGATGACATCCGTCATGGAGCTTTGTGATGAAAAGTGCATGAAGCATTGTGATTTCAGGGGTCTTGGGCATTGTGATGACAAGTGTCATGGAACCTTGTGATGAATAGCCAGTGGAACATTGTGATGGCAAGGGTCATGGTGCATTGTTATGACAGGGGTAATGGAGCATTTTGATGAGAAGGGCATGGAACATTGGTCTGAAATGCTTCATGGATTATTGTGATGAGAGTGGGCATGGAGCATTGTGATGAAAAGGGCACGGAACACTGTGATACATGGCTCATGCAGGATTGTAATGACAAGGGCATAGAGCATTGTGATGAGAAGGGCATCGAGCATTGTGATGACAAGTGTCATGGAGCTTTGTGATGAGAAGGGCATGGAGCAATGTGACGAGAGGGTCATGGAGCATTGTGATGACAATGACATTGAGCATTGTGATTCCAAGGGTCATGGAGCTTTGTGATGACAAGTCAGGGAGCATTTTGATTACAAGTGCATGGTGCATTTTGATGAGAACGGCAGGGAGCATTTTGATGACCGGGTCATGCAGCAATTTGATAAAAAGTGTAATGGAACATTTTGATGGCAGTGGTTATAGAACATTGTGATGGCAGGTGTCTTGGAGCTTTGGGATGAAAAGGGTCATGGAGCATTTTGATGACAAGGGTTATGGAACATTGTGATGTCAGGTGTCATGGAACATTGTGATGAGAAGGGGATGTAGCATTGTGATGACAGGGTCATGGAATATTGTGATTCCATGGGTGAGGGAGTATTGTGGTGACTAGTGATTGAACATTGTGATATCTCTGGTGAGAAAGCATTTTGATGAGAAGTGCATGGAGCATTGTGATTACAAAGTTTATGGAGCATTGCAATGACAATGTTGTGGACCGTTGTGATGAAATGTGCGTGGCACATTGTGATGACAATGGTCATGGAGCATTGTTCTGACAAAGACTTGGAGCATTGTGCTGACAAGGGTCACAGAGAATTATTTTGAAAAGTTCATGGAGCATTTTGGATACAAAAGTCACAAAGCCTTGTGATGACGCGGGCATGGACCATGGTGATGACAAACGTTATGAAACATTGTGATGGCTGGTGTCACGGAGCATTGTGATGACAAGGGTCATGGAGCATTGTGATGACAAGGGCATGGAGCATTGTGATGACAGGGGCATGGAGCATTGGTCTGACATGTTTCATAGATTATTGTGATGACAGTGGGCATGGTGCATTGTGATGACAAGGGCATGGGGCATTGTGATGAGAAGTTCATGGAGTATTGTGAAGAGAGGTGTCAGGGAGCATTGTGATGACATATGTCATGGTCCATTTCGATAACAATGGCATGGAGCATTGTGATGCCAAATGTAATGGAGTATTGAGATGACAAATATAATGGATCATTGTGATGATTAGGGATTGGATCATTATGATGACAAGGGCCGTTGAAAATTTTCATGACAAGGTCGAGAAGCATTGTGATGACAAGGTCCTGGAGCATTGTGATGACAAAGACATGGAGCCTTGTGATGACAATTCTCATGGAGCATACTGATGAAAAGGGTCATGGAGCATTGTGATTACAGGAGTCTTGGAACGTTGTGATGACAAGGGCATGGAGCATTGTGAGGCGAAGACCAAGGAGCATTCTGATGGCATGCGTAATTGAGATTTGTGATGACAAGGGCATGGAGCATTGTGATTACATGGGTCTTGGAGCATTGTGATGAAAAAGGCATGGATGATTGTGATGAAAAAGGCATGGAGCCTTGTCATGAAAGGGTTCAAGGAGCATACAGACAACAAGTGTCAGGGAGCATTTTGATGACAATTGTATTGAGCATTGTGATGACAAAATTCATGGAGCATTGTGATGAGAAGACCATTGATAATTGTGAAGACGAGTGTCATGGGGCATTGTGATGACAAGTGATAGGGTATATTGTGATCGCAAGGGTTTGTAGCATTGTTATGACAGAGGTCTTGGAGCATTTTGATTTCATTGTGATGACAATAGCATGAAGCATTATGATCATGGGCATGGTGCATTGTGATGACAGGGTTCATGGATCATTGAGATGTAAAGGGGCATAGAGCATTGTGATTACAGGGTTCTTGGAGCATTTTGATGAGAAGGGTCATGGAGCTTTGTGATGACAAGGCCATGGAACATCGTGATGGCAGTGGTCATGGAGCATTGTTATGACTGGGGTAATGGAGCATTGTGATGGCAAGGGCATGGAGCATTGTGATGAGAAGGACATGGAGCATTCTGATGACATGTGTCATGGAGCTTTGTGAAGACAAGGGCATGGATCAATGTGATGAGAGCGTTCATGGAGCACTGTGATGACAATGACATGGAGCATTGTGATGCCACATGTCATGGATCTTTGTGATGACAAAGGTCATGGAACATTTTGATGGCAAGGGATTTGTGCATTGTGATGAGAAGGGCAGGGAGCATTCTGATGACAGTGTCATGGAGCAGTTTGATGAAAAGTGTCATGGAACATTTTGATGACATGTGTTATGGAACATTGGGATGTCAGGGGTCATCGAACATTGTGATGATAAGTGCATGTAGCATTGTGATGACAGGAGTCATGGAACATTGTGATGACAGGGGTGAGGGAGTATTGAGAAAAATAGTGATGTAGCATTGTGATATCAGTGGTGAGAGAGCATTTTGATGAGAAGTGCATGGAGCATTGTGATGACAAATTTTATGGAGCATTGTGATGACAAGATTGTGGAGCACTGTGATGACAAGTGCATGGTGCATTGTGATGACATTTGTCATGGAGCATTGTGCTGACAAGCACATGGAGCATTGTGATGAGAAGGGTCAAAGAGCATTGTGATGAAAAGTTCATGGAGCATTGTGGTTAAAAAGGTCACAGAGACTGTTCATGATGAGGGCATGGACCATTGTGATGACAAAGGTCATGAAGCATTGTGATGACTGGAGTCATGGAGCATTGTGATGACAGTGTTCATGGAGCATTGTGATGACAAGGGCATGGAAAATTTTGATGACAAGGGCATGGAATATTGGTCTAATAAGTTCCATGGATTATTGCGATGAGACGTGGTATGGCACATTGTGATGACAAGGGCATGGAGCATTGTGATGACCAGGTCATGCAGTATTGTGAAGACAGGTGTCAGGGAGCATTGTGATGACATATGTAATCGTCCATTGTGATGACAATGGCATGGAGCATTGTGATGCCAAGTGTTATGGAGGATTCTGATGACAAAGATAATGGAGCATTGTGAAGACAATGGCTTGGAGCATTGTGATGACAAGGGTCAGGGAGCTTTGTGCTGACAAGTGCATGGAGAATTGTGATGATAAGGGTCATGGAGCATTCTGATGACACGCTTGTGGAGTATTTTGATGACAATGACATGGAGCATTGTGATGAAAATGGCATGGAGTATTGTGATGAAAAGTGCATGGAGTATCGTGATGACAGGCATCATGGAGCGTTGTATTGAAAAGTGTTATGGAACATTGTGATCACCAGGGTTTGGAGCATTGTGATGACAGAGGTCATGGATCATTTTGATTTCAAGGAGCATGGAGCATTGTGATGACAAGAGCATGAATCAATGTGATCCCAAGGTTCATGGAGGATTGTGATGACAATGGAAAAGGAGTATTGTGATGACAAGCGCATAGAGCATAGTAATGAAAAGGTCATGTAGCATTTTGCTGACAAAGGCATGGGGCATTGTGATGACATGTGTCATGGACCACTCTGATGACAAGCGTCATGCAGCATTGTGAATACACGTGTCATGGAGCATTGGGATGACAAGGGCATGGATCATTGTGATGCCAAGGGTCATGGAGCATTGGGCTGAAAATGTTCATGGAGTGTTTTGATGACAGGTGTTAAGGAGCATTGTGATGACAAGGGAATGGAGCATTGTGATGACAAGTGTCCCAGATCTTTGTGTTGTCAGTTGTCATGGAGTGATTTGATGACAGTGCTTATGGAGCATTGTGATGATATTGGCCATGGAGCATTGTGATGAGTAGGTCGTGGAGCATTGGGCTGAAAATGCTCATGGATTATTGTGATGACATGGGTCATGGAGCATTTTGTTGACAAGGGAACGGAGCATGGTGATGACAAGGTCCTGGAGCATTGTGATGAGAATACCATGGACACATGTGGTGACAACTCTCATGGAGCATTCTGATGAAAAGGGGCATGGAGCATTGTGATTACAGGGGTCTTGGAGCATTGTGATGACAAGGGCATGGAGCATTCTGATGAGAAGGCCATGAAGCATTCTGATGACATGCGTCATGGAGCTTTTTGATGACAAGGCATGGAGCATTGTGATTACAGGGATTTTGGAGCATTGTGATGAAAAGGGCACGGATTATTGTGATGAAAAAGGCATGGACCCTTGTCATGAGAGGGTTCAAGGAGCATACTGACGACAAGTGTCAGGGTGCATTGTGATGACATGTGTATTGAGCATTGTGATGACAAAGATCATGGAGCATTGTGATGAGAAGACCATGGGTAATTGTGATGATGAGCGTCATGGGGTGTTGTGATGATAAGTGTTTTGGAACATTGTGATCACAAGGGTTTGGAACATTATGATGAGAGAGGTCATGGAGAATATTGATTTCATTGTGATGACAATAGCCTGAAGCATTATGATGATGGGCATGGTGCATTGTGATAACAGGGTTCATGGAGCACTGAGATAAAAAGGGGCATGGATCATTGTGTTTACAGGGGACTGGGAGCATTGCGATGACAAGGGCATGGAGCCTTGTGATGAGAAGGCCATGGAAATTTCCGATGTCAAGGGCATGGAACATTGTGATGAGAAGGCCATGGAACTTTCTGATGACATGCGTCATGGAGCTTTGTGATGACAAGGGCATGGAGCATTGTGATTACAGGTGTCTTCAGCATTGTGATGACAAGTGTCATGGAACCTTGTGATGACTAGGCCGTGGAACATTATGATGGCAGGTGTCTTGGTGCATTCTTATGACAGGGGTAATGGAGCATGGTGATGAAAACGGCATGGATCATTGGTCTGAAATGTTTCATGGATTATTGTGATGAGAGTTTGCATGGAGCATTGTGAAGACAAGGTTATGGAACACTATGTTACATGGGTCATGCAGGATTGTAATGACAAGGGCATGGACCATTGAGATGAGAAGGGCATCGAGCATTGTGATGACAAGTGTCATGGAGCTTTGTGATGACAAGGGCATTGAGCAATGTGATGAGAGTGTTCATGGAACATTGTGATGACAATGACATGGAGCATTGTGATGCCAAGGGTCATGGAGCTTTGTGATGACAAGTCATGGAGCATTTTGATGACAAGGGCATGGTGCATTGTGATGAGAAGTGCAGGGAGCATTTTGATGACCGGGTCATGCAGCAATTTGATGAATAGTGTAATGGAATATTTTGATTGCAGGGGTTATAGAACATTGTGATGTCAGGGGTCTTGGAGCTTTGGGATGAAAAGGGTCATGGAGCATTTTGATGACAGGGGTCATGGAACATTGTGATGATAAGGGGATGTAGCAGTGTGATGACAGGGTCATGGAACATTGTGATTACAGGGGTGAGGGAGAATTGTGATGACTAGTGATGGAACACTGTGATATCTCTGGTGAGAGAGCATTTTGATGAGAAGTGCATGGAGCATTGTGATTACAAGGTTTATGGAGCATTGCAGTGACAATGTTTTGGACCGTTGTGATGAAATGCACGTGGCACATTTTGAAGACAATGGTCATGGAGCACTGTTCTGAAAAAGACATGGAGCATTGTGATGACAAGTGTCACAGAGAATTGTGATGAAAATTTCATGGAGCATTGTGGTTACAAAGGTCACAGAGCCTTGTGATGACGCGGGCATGGACCATTGTGATGACAAACGTTATGAAGCATTGAGATGACTGGAGTCACGGAGCATTGTGATGACAAGGGTCATGGAGCATTGTGCTGAGAAAGGCATAGAGCATTGTGATAACAAGGGTCAAAGAGCATTGTGATGAAAATTTCATGGAGCATTGTGGTTAAAAACGTCACAGAAACTGTTGATGGCGAGGGCATAAACCATTGTGATGACAAAGGTCATGAAGCATTGTGATGACTGGAGTCACGGAGCGTTGTGATGACAGGGGTAATGGAGCATTGTGATAACAAGGGCATGGAGCATTGTGATGACAAGGGCATGGAACATTGGTCTAATAAGTTTCATGGATTATTGTGATGACAGTTGGAATGGCGCATTGTGATGACAATGGCATGGAGCATTGTGATGACCAGGTCATGCAGTATTGTGAAGACAGGTGTCAGGGAGCATTGTGAAGACATATGTAATGGCCCATTGTGATGACAATGGCATGGAGCATTGTGATGCCTATTGTCATGGAGGATTCTGATGACAAATGTAATGGAGCATTGTGATGACAATGGCTTGGAGCATTATGATGACAAAGTTCAAGGAGCATTGTGCTGACAAGTGCATGGAAAATTGTGATGACAAGTGTCATGGAGCATTCTGATGACAAGCTTGTGGACTATTTTGATGACAATGGCATGGAGCATTGTGATGAAAACGGCATGGGGAATTGTGATGAAAGAGGCATGGTGCCTTTTCGTGACAGGTTTCAAGGAGCATTCTGATGACAAATGTCAGGGAGCATTGTGATGACAAGTGTATTTAGAATTGTGATGACAAAGGTCAAGGAGCATTGCGATGAAACGGGCATGGAGTATTGTTTTGACAGGCATCATGGAGCGTTGTTATGACAGTGTTATGGAACACTGTGATCACAAGGGTTTGGAGCATTGTGATGACAGAGGTCATGGATCATTTTGATTTCAAGGAGCATGGAGCATTGTGATGACAAGGGCATGAAACTATGTGATCCCAAGGTTCATGGAGGATTGTGATGACAATGGAAGTGGAGTACTGTGATGACAAGCGCATAGAGCATTGTAATGACAAGTTCATGTAGCATTATGCTGACAAAGGCATGGAGCATTGGGATTACATATGCCATGGAGCACTGTGATGACAAGCGTCACGGAGCATTGTGTATACAGGGTTCATGGAGCATTGGGATGACAAGGCAATGGATCATTGTGATGACAAGGGCCTTGGAGCACTGGGCTGAAAATGTTCATGGAGTGTTGTGATGACAGGGTTCATGGAGCATTGTGATGTCTAGGGAATGGAGCAATGTGATGACAAGAGTCCCGGATCATTGTGTTGTCAGGTGTCATGGAGTGTTGTGATGACAGTGGTCATGGAGCATTGTGATGATATTGGCCAAGGAGCATTGTGATGAGTAGGTCGTGGAGCATTGGGCTGAAAATGTTCATGGATTATTGTGATGAGAGTTTGCTTGGATCATTGTGACGACAAGGGTATGGAACAGTATGTTACATGGGTCATGCAGGATTCTAATGACAAGGGCATGGAGCATTGAGATGAGAAGTGCAGCGAGCATTTTGATGACCGCGTCATGCAGCAATTTGATGAATAGTGTAATGGAACATTTTGATTGCAGGGGTTATAGAAAATTGTGATGTCAGGGGTCTTGGAGCATTGTGATGACTAGGGCATGGAGCACTGTGATGAGAAGGTCATGGAGCATTCTGATGATATGTGTCATGGTGTTTTTTGATGACAAGGGCATGGAGTATTGTGATTACAGAGATCTTGGAGCATTGTGATGAAAAGGGCATGGATCATTGGGATGAAAAAGGCACGGAGCCTTGTCATGACAGGGTTTAAGGAGCATACTGTCGACCATTTTCAGGGAGCATTGTGATGACAAGTGTATTGATCATTGTGATGACAAAGATCATGGAGCATTGTGATGAGAAGACAATGGATAATTGTGATGATGAGCATCATGGGGTGTTGTGATGATAAGTGTTATGGAACATTGTGATCACAAGGGTTTGGAGCATTATGATGACAGAGGTCATGGAGAATATTGATTTCATTGTGATAATAATAGCCTGAAGCATTATGATGATGGGCATGGTGCACTGTGATGACAGGGTTCATGGAGCATTGATATGAAAAGGGACATTGAGCATTTTGTTTACAGGGGTCTTGGAGCATTGTGATGACAAGGGCATGGAGCATTGTGATGAGAAGGCCATGGAACTTTCTGATGACATGCGTCATGGAGCTTTGTAATGACAAGGGCATGGAGCATTGTGATTACAGCGGTCTTCAGCATTGTGATGACAAGTGTCATGGAACCTTGTGATGACTAGGCCGTGGAACATTGTGATGGCAGGTGTCATGGTGCATTGTTATGACAGGGGTAATGGAGCATGGTGATGAGAATGGCATGGAACATTGGTCTGAAAAGTTTCATGGATTATTGTGATGAGAGTTTGCATGGAGCATTGTGATGACAAGGGTACGGAACACTATGTTACATGGGTCATGCAGGATTGTAATGACAAGGGCATGGACCATTGAGATGAGAAGGGCATCGAGCATTGTGATGACAAGTGTCATGGAGCTTTGTGATGACAAGGGCATTGAGCAATGTGATGAGAGGGTTCATGGAGCATTGTGATGACAATGACATGGAGCATTGTGATGCCAAGGGTCATGGAGTTTTGTGATGACATGTCATGGAGCATTTTGAAGACAAGGGCATGGTGCATTGTGATGAGAAGTGCAGGGAGCATTTTGATGACCGGGTCATGCAGCAATTTGATGAAAAGTGTGATGGAACATTTTGATTGCAGGGGTTATAGAACATTGTGATGTCAGGGGTCTTGGAGCTTTGGGATGAAAAGGGTCATGGAGCATTTTGATGACAGGAGTCATGGAACATTGTGATGATAAGGGGATGTAGCATTGTGATGACAGGGTCATGGAACATTGTGATTACAGGGGTGAGGGAGAATTGTGATGACTAGTGATGGAACACTGTGATATCTCTGGTGAGAGAGCATTATGATGAGATGTGCATGAAGCATTGTGATTACATGGTTTATGGAGCATTGCAGTGACAAGGTTGTGGACCGTTGTGATGAAATGCGCGTGGCACATTTTGAAGACAATGGTCATGGAGCATTGTTCTGACAAAGACATGGAGAATTGTGATGACAAGTGTCACAGAGAATTGTGATGAAAATTTCATGGAGAATTGTGGTTACAAAGGTCACAGAGCCTTGTGATGACGTGGGCATGGACCGTTGTGATGACAAACGTTATGAAGCATTGAGATGACTGGAGTCACGGAGCATTGTGATGACAAGGGTCATGGAGCATTGTGATGACATGTGTCATGGAGCATTGTGTTGACAAGCGCATGGAGCATTGTGATGACAAGGGTCATAGAGCATTGTGCTGAGAAAGGCATAGAGCATTGTGATGACAAGGGTCAAAGAGCATTGTGATGAAAAGTTCATGGAGCAATGTGGTTAAAAATGTCACAGAGACTGTTGATGGCGAGGGCATGAACCATTGTGATGACAAAGGTCATGAAGCATTGTGATGACTGGAGTCACGGAGCGTTGTGATGACAGGGGTCATGAAGCATTGTGATAACAAGGGCATGGAGCACTGTGATGACACGCGTCATGGAGCCTTGTGAGTACATGGTTCATGGAGCATTGGGATGACAACGGCATTGAACATTGGGATGAGAATGTCATGGAGCGTTCTGATGACATGCATCATGGAGCTTTGTGATGACAAGGGCATGGAGCATTGTGATTACAGGGGTCTTGGAGCACTGTGATGACAAGGGCATTGAACACTGGGATGAGAATGTCATGGAGCGTTCTGATGACATGCATCATGGAGCTTTGTGATGACAAGGGCATGGAGCATTGTGATTACAGGGGTCTTGGAGCACTGTGAGGAAAAGGGCATGTAACATTGTGATGAAAAAGGCATGGAGCCTTGTCATGACAGGGTTCAAGGAGCATACTGATGACAAGTGTCAGGGACCATTGTGATGACAAGTGTATTGAGCATTGTGATGACAAATGTCATGGAGCATTGTGATTAGAAGACCATGGATAATTGTGATGACGAGCGTTATGGGGAGCTGTGATGATAAGTGTTAGGGAATATTGTCATCACAAGGATTTGGAGCATTGTGATGACAGAGGTCATAGAGCATTTTGATTTCATTGTGATGACAATAGCATGAAGCATTATGATGATGTGCATTGGTGTACTGTGATGACAGCGTTCATGTAGCATTGAGATGAAAAGGGGCATGGAGCAATATGATTACAGGAGTCTTGGATCATTGTGATGAAAAGGGCATGGAACATTGGTCTGAAATATTTCATGGATTATTGTGATGAGAGGGGGCAAGGAGCACTGTGATAACAAGGGCACGGAACACTGTGATACATGGTTCATGGAGGATTGTAATGACAAGCGCATGGAGCATTGTGAGAAGAATGGTATCGAGCATTGTGATGAAAAGCATCATGGATCCTGTGATGACAAGGGCTTGGAACAATGTGATGAGAGGTTTTTGGAGCATTGTGATGACAATGGCATGGAGCATTGTGATGCCAAGGGTCATGGAATTTTGTGCTGACAGAGGTCATGGAGCATTTTGATGACAAGGATGTGGTGCATTCTCTTGTGATGGGCAGGGAGCATTGTGATGACAGTGTCATGGAGCAATTTGATGAAAAGTGTCATGGAACATTTTGATGACAGGGGTTATGGAACATTGTGATGTCAGGAGTCATGGAACATTTTCATGACGGTGTTGTGGACCATTGTGATGACAGGGGAGTGTGTGTATTGTGATTACTAGTGAGGGAACATTTTGATATCATTCGTGAGAGAGCATTTTGATAAGAAGTGCATGGAGCATTGTGATGACAAGTATTATGGAGCATTGTGATGACAAGGTTGTGCAGCATTGTGATGACAAGCACATGGCGCATTGTGATGACATGGGTCATGGAGCACTGTGCTGACAAAGGCATGGAGCACTGTGATGACAAGGGTCAAAGAGCATTGTGATGAAAATTTCATGGAGCATTTTGGTGACAAAGGTCACAGAGCCTTGTGATGACGAGGGCATGGATCATTGTGATGACCAAGGTCATGAAGCATTGTGATGACTGGAGTCACGGAGCATTGTAATGACAGGGGACATGGAGCATTTTGATGAAAAGGCAATGAGCATTGTGATGACAGGGGCATGGAGCATTGGCCTGACATGTTTCATGGATTATTGTGATGACAGTGGGCATGGTGCAATGTGATGACCAAGGCATGGAGCATTGTGATGAGAAGGTCATGGAGTATTTTGAAGACAGGTCTCAGGGAGCATTGTGATGACATATGTCATGGTCCATTGCGATGACAATGGAATGGAACATTGTGATGCCAAGTGTCATGGAGGATTGTGATGATAAATGTAATGGAGCATTTTGATGACAAGGGCTTGCAGCATTGTGATGACAAGGGACATGGAGCATTGTGATGACAAGGGCATGGAGCATTGTGAGGACAAGGGCCATTGAGAATTTTGATGACAAGTTCCTGAAGCATTGTGATGAGAAGCACATGGAGCTTCCTATGACAGGGGTCATGGAGCATTGCAATGACAAGTGCATAGAGAATTGTGATGGCAACTCATTTTACACGGTGATGAGAAGTGTCATGGAGCATAGTGACGCCAAGAACGAGGAGAATTGTGATGACAGGGGACATGGAGCATTGTTAAGACCAGGGCAAGGAGCATTGTGATGGCAAGACCGTGGAGCATTGTGATGAGAAGACCATAGATAATTGTGATGACGATCGTCATGGAGCACTGTAATGACAAGGGGAATGGAGCATTGTGATGAGAGTGGCCATGGAGCATTGTGATGACAAGGGTCATGGAGCATTTTGATGAGAAGGGCGTGGAGCATTGTGATGAGAAGACCATGGATAATTGTGATGACGAGCGTCATGGAGCACAGTAATGACAAGGGGTATGGAGCATTGTGATGACAGTGGCCATGGAGCATTGTGATGACAAGTGTCATGGAGCATTCTGATGACAAGCTTGTGGAGTATTGTGACGACAATGGCATGGAGTACTGTGATGAAAAGAGCATGGAACATTGTGATGATAAAGGCATGAAGCCATTTCATGATAGGTTTCAAGGAGCATTCTGATGACAAGTGTCAGGGAACATTGTGATGACAAGTGTATTGAGAATTGTGATGAAAAAGATCATGGAGCATTTTGACGAACAGGGCATAGAGTATTGTGATGACAGGCATCATGGAGCGTTGTGATGACAAGTGTTATGGAACATTGTGATCACAAGGGTTTGGAGCATTGTGATGATAGAAGTCATGGATCATTTTGTTGTCCAGGAGCATGGAGCATTGTGATGACAAGGGCATGAAGCAATGTGAACCCAAGGTTCATGGAGGATTGTGATGACAATGGTAAGGGAGTATTGTGATGACAAGCAAATGGAGCATTTTGATGACAAGGTCATGTAGCCTCTTGCTGACACAGGCAAGGAGCATTGTGATGATAAGGGTCATGGAGCACTGTGATGAGAAGCATCACGGATCATTGTGATTACAGGGGTCATGGATCATTGGGATGGCAAGGACATGGATCATTGTGATGACAAGTGTCATGGAGCATTGGGCTGAAAATGTTCATGGAGCATTGTGATGACTAGGGAATGGAGCATTTTGATGACAAGAGTCCCGGATCACTGTGTTGTCAGGGGTCATGGAGCGTTGTGATGTCAGTGGTCATGGAGCATTGTGATGATAGGGATCATGAAGCATTGTGATGAGAAGTTCCTGGAGAATTGGACTGAAAATGTTCAGGAAGTATTGTGAGGACAGGGGTCATGGAGCATTGTGATGACAAGGGAATGGAACACTGTGATGAAAAGTTCCTGGAGTATTGTGATGAGAAGACCAAGAAGCCTTTTAATAAGAAGTCTCATGGAGCATTCTGATGAAAAGGGGCATGGAGCATTGTTATTACATGGGTCTTGGAGCATTGTGATGACAAGGGCATGGAGCAATGTGATGAGAGGGTTCATGGAGCATTGTGATGACAATGACATGGAGCACTGTGATGCCAAGGGTCATGGCGCTTTGTGATGACAAAGGTCATGGAGCATTTAATGATAAGTGCATGCTGCATTGTGATGAGAAGGGCAGGGAGTATTTTGATGACAGGGTCATGCAGCAATATGATGAAAAGTGTATTGGAACATTTTGATGACAGGGGTTATAGAATATTGTGATGTCAGGGGTCATGGAATATTGTGATGATAAAGGAATGTAGCATTGTGATGACAGGGGTCATGGGACATTGTGATTACAGGGGTAAGGGAGTATTGAGACGACTACTGATGGAACACTGTGATATCTCTGGTGAGAGAGCATTTGGATGAGCAGTGTATGGAGCATTTTGATTACAAGGTTTATGGAGCATTGCAATGACAAATATCTGGAACGTTGTGATGAAAAGTGAATGGCACTTTTTGATGACAAGGGTCATGGAATATTTTTCAGACAAAGGCAAGGAGCATTGTAATGACAATTGTCACGGATCATTGTGATGAAAATGGAATGGGGCATTGTGATGAAAAAGGCATGGAGCCTTTTCGTGACAGGGATCAAGGAGCATTCTGATGACAAGTGTCAGGGAGCATTGTGATGACAAGTGTACTGAGCATTGTGATGACAAAGTTCATGGAGCATTGTGATGAAAAGGGCATGGAATTTTGTGATGACAGGCATCATGGAGCGTTGTGATGACAAGTATTATGGAACATGGGGATCACAATGGTTTGGAGCATTGTGATGACAGAGGTCAATGATCATTTTGATTTCAAGGACCATGGAGCATTGTGATGACAAGAGCATGAAGCAATGTGATCCTAAGGTTCATGGAGGATTGTGATGACAATGGAAATGGAGTATTGTGATGACAAGCGCATAGAGCATTGTAATGACAAGGTCATGTAGCATTTTGCAGACAAAGGCATGGAGCATTGTGATGACATGTGTCATGGAGCACTGTGATGACAAGTGTCACGGAGCATTGTGAATAGAGGGGTCATGGAGCATTGGGATGACAAGGGCATGGATCTTTGTGATGACAAGGGTCATGGGGCATTGGGCTGAATATATTCATGGAGTATTGTGATGACAGGCGTCATGGAGCATTGTGATGACAGAGGTCATTAAGAATTTTGATTTCATTGCACTGACAATATCCGGAAGCATTATGATGATGGGCATGATGCATTGTGATGACAGGGTTCATGGAGCATGGAGATGAAAAGGGGCATGGAGCATTGTGATTACAGGGATCTTGGAGCACTGTAATGACAAGGGCATGGAGCATTTTGATGAGAATGCCATGGAACATTCTGATGACATGTGTCATGGAGCTTTGTGATGACAAGGGAATAGAGCATTGTGATTACAGGGGTCTTGGAGCATTGTGATGACAAGTGTCATGGAGGCTTGTGATGACAAGGCCATGGAACATCGTGATGGAAGGGGTCATGGAGCATTGTTATGACAGGGGTAATGGAGCATTGTGATGAGAAGGGCATGGAGCATTGTGATTACAAGGTTTATGGAGCAATACCATGACAAATTTGTGGACCGTTGTGATGAAAAGCGCGTACCACATTGTGATGACAAGGTTCATGGAGCATTTTTCTGACAAAGGCATGGAGCATTTTGATGACATGGGTCACGGAGCATTGTGATGAAAAGTTCATGGAGCATTGTGGTTATAAAGGTCACAGAGCCTTTTGCTGACGCGGGCATGGACCACTGTGATGACAAATGTTATGAAGCATTGTGATGACTGGAGTCACGGAGCATTGTGATGACAGGGGTCATGGAGCATTGTGATGACAAGGGCATTGAGCATTGTGGTGACAGGGGCATGGAGCATTGGTCTGACAAGTTTCATAGATTATTGTGATGACAGTGGACATGGTGAATTGTGATGACAAGGGCATGTATTATTGTGATGAGAAGGTCATGGAGTATTGTGAAGACGGGTGTCAGGGAGCATTGTGATGACATATGTCATGGTCCATTGCAATGACAATGGCAGGGAGCATTGTGATGCCAAATGTAATGGAGGATTTTGATGACAAATATAATGGAGCATTGTGATGACTAGGGCTTGGAGCATTATGATGACAAGGGCCATTGAGAATTTTCAAAACATGGTCGTGAAGCATTGTGATGCCAAGGTCCTGGAGAATTGTGATGAGAAATCCATAGAGACTTGTGATGACAAATGTCATGGAGCATACTGATGAAAAGGGACATGTACCATTGTGATTACGGGGGTCTTAGAACATTGTGATGATATGGGCATGGAGCATTGTGAGGAGAAGGCCAAGGAGCATTCTGAAGACATGTTTCATTTAGCTTTGTGATGACAAGGGCATGTAGCATTGTGTTTCAAGGGGTCTTGGTGCATTGTGATGAAAAGGGCATGGATCATTGTGATGAAAAAGGCATGGAGCCATGTCATGACAGGGGTCAATAAGCATACAGACAACAAGTGTCAGGGAGAATTTTGATGACACGTGTATTGAGCATTGTGATGACAAAGGTCATGGAGCATTGTGATGAGAATTCCATGGATAATTGTGATGACGAGTATCATGGGGCACTGTGAGGAGAAGTGTTATGGAACATTGTGATCACAAGGGTTTGGAGCATTGTTATGACTGAGGTCTTGGAGCATTTTGATTTCATTGTGATGACAATAGCATGAAGCATTATGATGATCGGCATGGTGCATTGTGATGAGAGGTGTCTTGGAGCATTGTGATGAGAAGGCTCATGGAGCCTTGTGATGACAAGGCCACGGAACATCGTGATGGCGGGGGTCATGGAGAATTGTTATCACAGGGGTAATGGAGGACTGTGACGGCAAGGGCATGGAGCATTGTGATGAGAAGGTCACGGAGCATTGGGCTGAAAATATTCATGGAGTATTGTGATGACAGGGGTCATGGAGCATTGTGAAGACAAGGGAATGGAGCATGGTGATGACAAGGTCCTGGAGCACTGTGATGAGAAGACCATGGAGACATATAATGACAAGTCTCATGGAGCATTCTGATGATAAGGGGCATGGAGCATTGTGATTACACGGGTCTTGGAGCATTGTGATGACAAGGGCATGGAGCATTCTGAGGAGAAGTCCATGGAACATTCTGATGACATATGTCATGGAGCTTTGTGATATCAAGGGCATGGAGCATTGTGATTACAGGGGTTTTGGAGCATTGTGAAGACAAGGGTCATGTAGCCTTGTGATGACAAGGCCGTGGAACATTGTGATGGCAGGGGTCATGGAGCATTGTTATGACAGAGATAATGGAGCATTGTGATGAGAAGGGCATTGAGCATTGGTCTGAAATATTTCATGGATTATTGTGATGAGAGTGGGCATGGAGCACTGTGATGACAAGGGCACGGAACACTGTGATACATGGGTCATGGAGGATTGTAATGACAAAGGCATGGAGCATTGTGATGTAAAAGGCATGGAGCCTTGTCATCACAGGGTTCAAGGAGCATACTGACGACAGGTGTCAGGGAGTATTGTAATGACAAGTGTATTGAGCATTGTGATGACAATGATCAAGGAGCATTGTGATGAGAACACCATGGACAACTGTGATGATGATCGTCATGGGGTGTTGTGATGATAAGTGTTATGGAACATTGTGATCACAAGGGTTTGGAGCATTATGATGACAGAAGTCATGGAGAATTTTGATTTCATTGTAGTGACAATAGCCTGAAGCATTATGATGATGGGCATGGTGCATTGTGATGGCAGGGTTCTTGGAGCTTTGAGATGAAAAAGGGCATGGAGCATTGTGATTACAGTGGTCTTGGAGCATTGTGATGACAAGGGCATGGAGCATTGTGATGAGAAGGCCATGGGACCTTCTGGTGACATGCGTCATGGAGCTTTGTTATGACAAGGCCGTGGAACATTGTGATGGCAGTGGTCGTGGTGCATTGTTATGACAGAGGTAATGGAGCATTGTGATGAGAAGGGCATTGAGCATTGGTTTGAAATATTTCATATTTTATTGTGATGAGTGTGGACTGGAGCATTGTGATGACAAGGGCACGGAACACTGTGATACATGGGTCATGGAGGATTGTAATGACAATTTCATGGAGCAATGTGATGAGAGGGTACATGGAGCATTGTGATGACAATGCCATGGCGCATAGTGAGGAAAAAGCCATGGAGCATTCTGATGACATGCGTCATGGAGCTTTTGATGACAAGTGCATGGAGCATTGTGATTACAGGTGTCTTGGAGCATTGTGATGAAAAGGGCATGGAGCCTTGTCATGACAGTGTTCAAGGAGCATACTGACGACAAGTGTCAGGTAGCATTGTGAAGACAAGTGTATTGAGCATTGTGATGAAAAAGATCAGGGAGCATTGGGATCAGAAGACCAAGGATAATTGTGATGATGATCATCATGGGGTGTGGTGATGATAAATGTTATGGAACATTGTGATCAAAAGGGTTTGGAGCATTATGATGACAGAGGTCACGGAGACTTTTGATTTCATTGTAATGACAATAGCCTGAAGCATTATGATGATGGGCGTGGTGCATTGTGATGACAGGGTTCATGGAGCATTGAGATGAAAAGGGGCATGGAGCATTGTGAATACAGGGGTCTTGTAGCATTGTGATGACAAGCGCATAGAGCATTGTAATGACAAGATCATGTAGAATTTTGCAGACAAATGCATGGAGCACTGTGATTACAGGTGTCATGGAGCACTGTGATGACATGTGTCACGGAGCATTGTGAATACAGGGGTCATGGATCATTGTGATGACAAGGGTCATGGAGCAATGGGCAGAAAATGTTCATGGAGTATTGTGATGACAGGGGTCATGGAGCATTGTGATGACAGAGGTCATGGAGAATTTTGATTTCATTGTGCTGACAATAGCCGGAAGCATTATGATGATGGGCATGATGCATTGTGATGACAGGGTTCATGGAGCATTGAGATGAAAAGGGGCATGGAGCATTTTGATTACAGGGGTCTTGGAGCATTGTGATGACAAGGGCATAGAGCATTTTGATGAGAAGTCCATGGAACATTCTGATGACATGTGTCATGTAGCTTTGTGATGACAAGGGCATGGAGCATTGTGATTACAGGTGTCTTGGAACATTGTGATGACAAGGGTCATGGAGCCTTGTGATGACAAGGCCCTGGAACATTGTGATGGCAGGGGTCAAGGAGCATTGTTATGACAGGTGTAATGGAGCACTGTGATGAGAAGGGCATGGAGCATTGTGATTACAAGTTTTATGGAGCATTGCGATGACAAATTTGTTGACCGTTGGGATAAAAATCGCGTGGCACATTGTGATGACAAGGGTCATGGAGCATTTTTCTGACAAAGGCATGGAGCACTGTGATGACAAGTGTCACAGAGCATTGTGATGAAAAGTTCATGAATCATTGTGGTTAAAAAGGTCACAAAGCCTTGTGATGACGCGGGAATGGACCATTGTTATGACAAATGTTATGAAGCATTGTGATGACTGGAGTCAAGGAGCATTGTGATGACAGGGTCATGGAGCATTGTGATGACAAGGGCATGGAGCATTGTGCTGAGAAAGGCGTAGATCACTGTGATGACAAGGGTCAAAGAGCATTGTGATGAAAGTTCATCGAGCATTGTGGTTAAAAAGGTCACAGAGACTGTTGATGATGAGGGAATGGACCATTGTGATGACAAAGGTCATGAATCATTGTGATGAGTGGAGTCACGGTGCATGGTGATGACAGGGGTCATGGAGCATTGTGATAAAAAGGGCATGGAGCATTGTGATGACAAGGGCATGGAACATTGTTCTAATATGTTTCATGGATTATTGTGATGACATTTGGTATGGCACATTGTGATGACAAGTGCATGGAGCATTGTGATGTCCAGGTCATGCATTATTGTGAAGAGAAGTGTCAGGGAGCATTGTGATGACATATGTAATGGCCCATTGTGATGAAAATGGCATGGAGCATTGTGATGACAATGGCTTTGAGCATTGAGATGAAAAGGGTCAGGGAGCATTGGGCTGACAAGTGCATGGAAAATTGTGATGACAAGGGTCATGGAGCATTCTGATGACAATCTTGTGGAGTATTTTGATGATAATGGCATGGAGCATTGTGATGAAAACGGCATGGGGCAATGTGATGAAAAAGGCATGTAGCCTTTTCGTGGCAGGGTTCAAGGAGCATTCTGACGACAAGTGTCAGGGAGTATTGTGATGACAAGTGTATTGAGAATTGTGATGACAAAGGTCATGGAGCATGGTGATGAGAAGGCCATGGATAATAGTGATGATGATCGTCATGGGGTGTTGTGATTATAAGTGTTATGGAACATTGTGATCACAAGGTTTTGGAGCATTATGATGACAGAGGTCATGGAGAATTTTGATTTCATTGTGATGACAATAGCCTGAAGCATTATGATGATGGGCATGGTGCATTGTGATGACAGAGTTCATGGAGCATTGAGATGAAAAGGGGCATGGAGCACTGTGATTACAGGGGTCTTGGAGCATTGTGATGACAAGCGCATAGAGCATTGTAATGACAAGGTCATGTAGAATTTTCCTGACAAAGGCATGGAGCATTGTGATGACAGTTGTCATGGAGAACTGTGATGACAAGTTTCACGGAGCATTGTGAATACAGGGGTCATGAAGCATTGGGATGACAAGTGCATGGATCATTGTGATGACAAGTTTCATGGAGCATTGGGCTGAAAATGTTCATGGAGTGTTGTGATGACAGGGGTCATGGAGCATTGTGATGACAGAGGACATGGAGAATTTTTATTTCATTGTGATGACAATAGCCTGAATCATTATGATAATCAGCATGATGCATTGTGATGACAGGGTTCATGGAGCATTGAGATGAAAAGGGGCATGGAGCACTGTGTTTACAGGGGTTTTGGAGCATTGTGATGACAAGGGCATGGAGCATTTTGATGAGAAGGCCAAGGAACAATCTGATGACATGTGTCATGGAGCTTTGTGATGACAACGGCATGGAGCGTTGTGATTAAAGGGGTCTTGGAGCATTGTGATGACAAGTGTCATGGAGCCTTGTGATGACAAGGCCGTGGAACATTGTGATGGCAGGGGTCATGGAGCACTGTTATGACAGGGGTAATGGAGCATTGTGATGAGAAGGGCATTGAGGATTGTGATGACAAGGGCATGGAGCATTGGTCTAATAAGTTTCATGGATTATTCGATGAGAGTTGGAATGGCGATTTGTGATGACAAGGGCATGGAGCATTTTGATGACCAGGTAATGCCGTATTGTGAAGAGAGGTGTCAGGGCGCATTGTGATGACATATGTAATGGCCCATTGTGATGACAATGGCATGGAGCATTGTGATGCCAAGTATCATGGAGGATTGTGATGACAAAGGTAATGGAGCATTGTGATGACAATGGCTTGGAGCACTGTGATGACAAGTGTCAGGGAGCATTTTGCTGACAAGTGCATGAAGAATTATGATGACAAGGGTCATGGAACATTCTGATGACAAGCCTGTGGAGTATTTTGATGACAATGACATCGATCAGTTTGATGAAAACGGCATGGGGCCTTGTGATGACAATGTCATGGAGCCTTTGGTGACAGGGTTCAAGGAGCATTGTGACGACAAGTGTCAGGGAGCATTGTGATGACAAGTGTATTGAGAATTGTGATGACAAAAGTCATGGTGCATTGTGATGAAAAGGGCATGGATTATTGTGATGACAGGCATCATGGAGCGTTGTGATGACAAGTGTTATGGAACATTGTGATCACAAGGTTTTGGAGCATTGTGATGAGAGAGGTCATGGATCATTTTGATTTCAAGGAGCATGGAGCATTGTGATGACAAAGGCATGAAGCAATGTGATCAAAAGTTTCATGGAGGATTGTGATGACAATGGTAAAGGAGTATTGTGATGACAAGCACATAGAGCATTGTAATGACAAGGTCATGTAGCATTTTGCTGACAAAGTCATGGAGCATTGTGATGACAGGTGTCATGGAGAACTCTGATGACAAGCGTCACGGAGCATTGTGAATACAAGGGTCATGGAGCATTGGGGTGAGAAGGGCATGGATCATTGTGATGACAGGGGTCATGGAGCATTGTGATGAAAATGTTCATGGAGTATTGTGATGCTTTGGGTCATGGAGCATTGTGATGACAGAGGTCATAGAGAATTTTGATTTCATTGTGCTGAAAATAGCCAGAAGCATTATGATGATGGGCATGATGCACTGTGATGTCAGGGTTCATGGACCATTGATAGGAAAAGGGGCATGGAGCACTGTGATTACAGGGGTCTGGGAGCATTGTGATGACAAGGGCATGGAGCATTTTGATGAGAAGGCCATGGAATATTCTGATGACATGTGTCATGGAGCTTTGTGATGACAAGGGCATGGAGCATTTTGATTACAGGGGTCTTGGAGCATTGTGATTAAAGTGTCATGGAGCCTTGTGATGACAAGGCCGTGGAACATTGTGATGGCAGGGGTCATGGAGCATTGTTATGACAGGTGTAATGGAGCATTGTGATGAGAAGGGCATGGAGCATTGTGATTACAAGTTTTATGGAGCATTGCAATGACAAATTTCTGGACCGTTGGGATGAAATGCGCGTGGCCCATTGTGATGACAAGGGTCATGGCGCATTTTTCTGCCAAAGGCATGGAGCATTGTGATGACAAGGCTCACGGAGCATTGTGTTGAAAAGTTCATGGAGCATTGTGGTTACAAAGGTAACAGAGCCTTGTGATGACGCGGGCACTGACCATTGTGATGACAAATGTTATGAAGAATTGTGATGACTGGAGTCACGGAGCATTTTGATGACAGGGGTCATGGAGCATTGTGATGAGAAGGGCATGGAGCATTGTGATAAGAAAGGCATAGAGCATTGTGATGACAATTGTCAAAGAGCTTTATGATGAAATGTTCATGGAGCATTGTGGTTAAACTGGTCACAGAGACTGTTGATGATGACGGCATGGACAATTGTGATGACAAAGGTCATGGAGCATTGTGATGAATGGAGTCACGGAGCATTGTGATGACAGGGGTCATGGAACATTGTGATAACAAGGGCATGGAGGATTGTGATGACAAGGGCATGGAGCATTGTTCTAATAAGTTCCATGGAGTATTTTGATGACAGTTGGAATGGCGCATTGTGATGACAAGGGCATGGAGCATTGTGATGACCAGGTCTTGCAGTATTGTGAAAAGAGGTCTCAGGGAACATTGTGAAGACATATGTAATGACCCATTGTGATGACAATGGCATGGAGCATTGTGATGCCAAGTGTCATAGAGGATTCTGATGATAAATGTAATAGAGCATTGTGATGACAATGACTTGGAGCATTGTGATGACAAGGGTCAGGGAGCATTGTGCTGACAAGTGCATGGAGAATTGTGATAACAAGGGTCATGGAGCATTCTGATGACAAGCTTGTGGAGTATTTTGATGAAAATGGCATGGAGCATTGTTACGAAAATGGCATGGGGCATAGTGATGAAAAAGGCATGGAGCCTTTTCGTGACATGGTTCAAGGAGCAGTCTGACGACAAGTGTCAGGGATCATTGTGATGACAAGTGTATTGAGAATTGTGATGAAAAAGGTCATGGAGCATTTTGATGAAAAGGGGATGAAGCATTGTGATGACAGGCATCATGGAGCGTTGTGATGACAAGTTTTATGGAACATTGTGATCACATGGTTTTGGAGCATTGTGATGACAGTGGTCATGGATCATTTTGATTTCAAGGAGCATGGAGCATTATGATGACAAAGGCATGAAGCAATGTGATCATATGTTTCAAGGAGGATTGTGATGACAATGGTAATGGAGTATTGTGATGACAAGCACATAGAGCATTGTAATGACATGGTCATGTAGCATTTTGCTGACAAAGTCATGAAGCATTGTGATGACAGGTGTCATGGAGCACTGTTATGACAAGCATCACAGAGCATTGTGAATACAGGGGTCATGGAGCATTGGGATGACAAGGGCATGGATCATTGTGATGACAAGTGTCATGGAGCAGTGGGCTGAAAATGTTCATGGAGTATTGTGAGGACAGGGGTCATGGAGCATTGTGATGACAGAGGTCATGGAGAATTTTGATTTCATTGTGCTGGCAATAGCTGGAAGCATTATGCTGATGGGCATGATGCATTGTGATGACAGGGTTAATGGACCATTGATTTGAAAAGGGGCATTGAGCATTGTGATTACAAGGGTCTGGGAGCATTTTGATGACAAGGGCATGGAGCATTTTGATGAGAAGGCCATGGAACATTCTGATGACATGTGTCATGGAGCTTTGTGATGACAAGGGCATGGAGCATTGTGATTACAGGGGTTTTGTAGCACTATGATGACAAGGGTCAAGGAGCATTTTTCTGAAAAAGGCATGGAGGATTGTGATGACAATGGTCTCGGAGCATTGTGATGAAAAGTTCATGGAACATTGTGGTTACAAAGGTAACAGAGCATTTTGATGACACAAGCATCGACCATTGTGATGACAAATGTTTTGAAGAATTGTGATGACTGGAGTCACGGAGCATTGTGATGAAAGGGGTCATGGAGCAATATGATGACAAGGGCATGGAGCATTGTCCTGAGAAAGGCATAGAGCATTGTGATGACAAGGGTCAAAGAGCATTGTGATGAAATGTTCATGGAGCATTGTGCTTAAAAATGTCACAGAGAGTGTTGATGATGAGGGCATGGACCATTGTGATGACAAAGGTCATGGAGAATTGTGATGACTTGAGTCACAGGGCATTGTGATGACAGGGGTCATGGAACATTGTGATAACAAGGGCATGGAGCATTGTGATGACAAGGGCATGGAGCATTGGTCTAATAAGTTTCATGGAGTATTGCGATGACAGTTGGAATGGCGCATTGTGATGACAAGGGCATGGAGCAATGTTATGACCAGGTCTTGCTGTATTGTGAAGAGAGGTGTCAGGGAGCACTGTGATGACATATGTAATGGCCCACTGTGATGACAATGGCATGGAGCATTGTGAGGCCAAGTGTCATGGAGGATTCTGATGACAAAGGTAATGGAGCATTGTGATGACAATGGCTTGGAGCATTGGGATAACAAGGGTCAGGGAGCATTGTGCTGACAAGTGCATGGAGAATTGTGATGACAAGGGTCATGGAGCATTCTGATAAGAAGCTTGTGGAGTATTTTGATTACAATGGCATGGAGCATTTTGATGAAAATGGCATGGGGCTTTGTGATGAAAAAGGCATGGAACCTTTTTGTGGCAGTGTTCAAGGAGCATTCTGACGACCAGTGTCAGGGAGCATTGTGATGACAAGTGTATTGAGAATTGTGATGACAAAGGTCATGGAGCATTGTGATGAAAACGGCATGGAGTGTTGTGATGGCAGGCATCATGGAGCGTTGTGATGACAAGTGTTATGGAACATTGTGATCACAAGTGTTTGGAGCATTGTGATGACAGAGGTCATGGATCATTTTGATTTCAAGGATCATGGAGCATTGTGATTACAAGGGCATGAAGCAATGTGATCCCAAGGTTCATGGAGGATTGTGATGACAATGGTAATGGATTATTGTGATGACAAGCGCATAGAGCATCGTAATGACAAGCTCATGTAGCATTTTGCTGACAAAGGCATGGAGCATTGTGATGACAGGTGTCATGGAGCACTCTTATGACAAGCGTCACGGAGCACTGTGAATACAGGGGTCATGGAGCATTGGGATGACAAGGGCATGCATGATTGTGATGACAAGGGTCATGGATCATTGGGCTGAAAGTGTTCATGGAGTATTGTGATGACATGGGTCATGGAGCATTGTGATGAGCAGGGAATGGAGCATTGTGATGACAAGAGTCCCAGATCATTGTGTTGTCAGGTGTCATGGAGTGTTGTGATGAGAGTGGTCATGGAGCATTTTGATGATATTTGTCATGGAGCATTGTGATGAGAATTTCATGGAGCATTGGGCTGAAAATATTCATGGAGTATTGTGATGACAGTGGTCATGAAGCATTGTGAGGACAAGGGAATGCAGCATGTTAATGACAAGATTCTGGAGCATTGTGATGATAAGACCATGGAGACTTGTGATGACAACTCTCATGGAGCATTCTGATGAAAAGGGGCATGGAGCATTGTGATTACAGGGGTCTTGGAGCCTTGTGATGACAAAAGCATGGAGCATTGTGAGGAGAAGGCAATGGAGCATTCTGATGACATGTGTCATGGAGCTTTGTGATGACAAGGGCATGGAGCATTGTGATTACAGGGGTCTGGGAGCACTGTGATGAAAAGGGCATGGATCATTGTGATGAAAAGGCATGGAGACTTGTCATGACAGGGTTCAAGGAGCATACTGATGACAAGTGTCAGGGAGCATTGTGATGACAAGTGTATTGAGAATTGTGATGACAAAGGTCATGGAGCATTGTGATGAGAAGACCATGGATAATTGTGATGATGAGCGTCAGAGGGTGTTGTGATGATTAGTGTTATAAAACATTGTGATCACAAGGGTTTGGAGCATTATGATGACAGTGGTCATGGATAATTTTGATTTCATTGTGATGACAATAGCCTGAAGCATTATGATGATGGGCATGGTGCATTTAGATGACAGGCTTCAAGGTGCATTGAGATGAAAAGTAGCATGGAGCATTGTGATTACAGGGGTCTTGGAGCATTGTCATGACATGGGCATGGAGCATTGTGATGAGAAGGCCATGGAACATTTTGATGTCATGTGTCAAGGAGCTTTGTGCTGACAAGGGCATGGAGCATTGTGATTACAGGGTTCTTGGAGCATTGTGATGACAAGTGTCATGTATCCTTGTGATGACAAGGCCTTGGAATATTGTGATGGCAAGGGTCATTGATCAATATTATGACAGAGGTAATGGAGCATTGTGATGAGAATGGCATTGACCATTGGTCTGAAATATTTCATGGATTATTGTGATGAGAGTGGGCATGGAGCATTCTGATGACAAGGGAACGGAACACTGTGATACATGGGTCATGCAGGACTGTAATGACAAGGCATGGAGCATTGTGATGAGAAGGGCATCGAGCATTGCGATGACAAGTGTCATGAAGCTTTGTGAAGACAAGGGCATGGAGCAATGTGATGAGAGGGTTCATGGAGCATTGTGATGACAATAACATGGAGCATTGTGATGCCAAGGGTCATGGAGTTTTGTGAAGACAAAGGTCATGGAGCATTTTGATGCCAAGTGTGTGGTGCATTTTGATGAGAAAGGCAGGGAGCATTTTGATGACTGGGTCATGCAAAAATTTGATGATAAATGTAATGGAACATTTTGATGACAGGGGTTATAGAACATTGTGATGCCAAGGGTCATGGATCTTTGGGATGAAAAGGGTCATGGAGCATTTTGATGACAGTGGTTATGGAACATTGTGATGTCACGGGTCATGGAACATTGTGATAATAAGGGGATGTAGCATTGTGTTGAGAGGGGTCATGGAACATTGTGATAACAGGGGTGAGGGAGGATTCTGATGACTAGTGATGGAACATTGTGATATCTCATGTGAGAGAAGATTTGGATGAGAAGTGCATGGAGCATTGTGATTACATGGTTTATTTAGCATAGCGATGACAATGTTGTGGATCCTTGTGATGAAAAGCGCATGGCACATTGTGATGACAAGGGTCATGGAGCATTGTTCTGACAAAGGCATGGAGAATTGTGATGACAAGGGTCACGGAGCATTGTGATGAAAAGTTCATGGAGCATTGTGGTTACAAAGGTCACAGAGCCTTGTGATGACGTGGGCATGGACCGTTCGTATGACAAACGTTATGAAGCATTGTGATGACTGGAGTCACGGAGCATTGTGATGACAGGGGTCTTGGAGCATTTTGATGACAAGGGCATTGAGCATTGTGATGACAGGGGCATGGAGCATTGGTCTGACAAGTTTCATAGACTACTGTGATGATATTGGACATGGTGAATTGTGATGACAAGGACATGGAGCTTTTTGATGAGAAGGCCATGGAACATTCTGATGACGTGTGTCATGGAGCTTTGTGATGACAAGGGTCATGGAGCCTTGTGAGGACAAGGCCGTGGAACATTGTGATGGCAGGGGTCATGGAGCATTGTGATGACAAGGGCGTGAAGAATTGTGATGACCAGGTCTTGCTCTATTGTGAAGAGAGTTGTCAGGGAGCACTGTGATGATATATGTAATGGCCCATTGTGATGACAATGGCATGGAGCATTGTGATGCCAAGTTTCATGGCGGATTCTGATGACATAGGTAATGGAGCATTGTGATGACAATGGCTTGGAGCACTGTGATGACAAGGGTCACTGGGCATTGTGCTGACAAGTGCATGGTGCATTGTGATGACAAGGGCATGGAGCATTTGATGAAAAGGCCATGGAACATTCTGATGACATGTGTCATTGAGATTTGTGATGACAAGGGCATGGAGCATTGTGATTACAGGGGTCTTGGAGCATTGTGATGACAAGAGTCCCGGATCATTGTGCTGTCAGGTGTCATGGAGTGTTGTGATGACATTGGTCATGGAGCATTGTGATGATATTGGTCATGGAGCATTGCGATGACATGGGAATGGAGCATGGTGATGACAATTCCTAGAGCACTGTGATGAGAAGACCATGGAGACTTTTGATGAGAAGTCTCATGGAGCATTCTGTTGAAAAGGGGCGTGGAGCATTGTGATTACAGGGGTCTTGGAGCATTGTTATGACAACGGCATGGATCATGGTGATGAGAAGGCCATGGAGCATTCTGATGACATGCGTCATGGAGCTTTGTGATGACAAGGGCATGGAGCATTGTGATTACAGGGGTCTTGGAGCATTGTTATGAAAAGGGCATGAAACATTGTGATGAAAAAGGCATGCAGCCTTGTCATGACAGGGTTCAAGGAGCATACTGACGACAAGTGTCAGGCATCATTGTGATGACAAGTGTATTGAGCATTGTGATGACAAAGATCATGGAAAATTGTGATGAGAAGACCATGGATACTTGTGATGACGAGCGTCATGGGGCATTGTGATGACAACTGTAATGAAGCCTTGTGATGACAAGGCTGTGGAACATTGTGATGGCAGGGGTCATGGGGCATTGTTATGACAGGGGTAATGGAGCATTTTGATGAGAAGTGCATGGAACATTGGTCTGAAATATTTCATGGATTATTGTGATGAGAGTGGCATGGTGTATTGTGATGACAAGGACATGGAGCATTTTGATGACAGGTACATGGAGCATTGTTATGACAGGGGCATGGAGCATTGGGCTGACAAGTTTCATAGATTATTGTGATGACAGTGGGCATAGTGAATTGTGATGACAATGGCATGGAGCATTGTGAAGAGAAGGTCATGGAGTATTGTGAAGACAGGTGTCAGGGAGCATTGTGATAACAAGGGCATGGAACATTGGTCTAAAGTTTCGTGGATTACTGCGATGACAGTTGGAATGGCACACTGTGATGACAAGGGCATGGAGCATTGTGAAGACCAGGTCTTGCAGTATTGTGAAGACAGGTGTCAGTGAGCATTGTGATGACATATGTAATGGCCCATTGTGATGACAATGGCATGGAGCATTGTGATGCCAAGTATCATGGAGGATTGTGATGACAAAGGTAATGGAGCATTGTGATGACAATGGCTTGGAGCACTGTGATGACAAGTGTCAGGGAGCATTTTGCTGACAAGTGCATGAAGAATTATGATGACAAGGGTCATGGAACATTCTGATGACAAGCCTGTGGAGTATTTTGATGACAATGACATCGATCAGTTTGATGAAAACGGCATGGGGCCTTGTGATGACAATGTCATGGAGCCTTTGGTGACAGGGTTCAAGGAGCATTGTGACGACAAGTGTCAGGGAGCATTGTGATGACAAGTGTATTGAGAATTGTGATGACAAAAGTCATGGTGCATTGTGATGAAAAGGGCATGGATTATTGTGATGACAGGCATCATGGAGCGTTGTGATGACAAGTGTTATGGAACATTGTGATCACAAGGTTTTGGAGCATTGTGATGAGAGAGGTCATGGATCATTTTGATTTCAAGGAGCATGGAGCATTGTGATGACAAAGGCATGAAGCAATGTGATCAAAAGTTTCATGGAGGATTGTGATGACAATGGTAAAGGAGTATTGTGATGACAAGCACATAGAGCATTGTAATGACAAGGTCATGTAGCATTTTGCTGACAAAGTCATGGAGCATTGTGATGACAGGTGTCATGGAGAACTCTGATGACAAGCGTCACGGAGCATTGTGAATACAAGGGTCATGGAGCATTGGGGTGAGAAGGGCATGGATCATTGTGATGACAGGGGTCATGGAGCATTGTGATGAAAATGTTCATGGAGTATTGTGATGCTTTGGGTCATGGAGCATTGTGATGACAGAGGTCATAGAGAATTTTGATTTCATTGTGCTGAAAATAGCCAGAAGCATTATGATGATGGGCATGATGCACTGTGATGTCAGGGTTCATGGACCATTGATAGGAAAAGGGGCATGGAGCACTGTGATTACAGGGGTCTGGGAGCATTGTGATGACAAGGGCATGGAGCATTTTGATGAGAAGGCCATGGAATATTCTGATGACATGTGTCATGGAGCTTTGTGATGACAAGGGCATGGAGCATTTTGATTACAGGGGTCTTGGAGCATTGTGATTAAAGTGTCATGGAGCCTTGTGATGACAAGGCCGTGGAACATTGTGATGGCAGGGGTCATGGAGCATTGTTATGACAGGTGTAATGGAGCATTGTGATGAGAAGGGCATGGAGCATTGTGATTACAAGTTTTATGGAGCATTGCAATGACAAATTTCTGGACCGTTGGGATGAAATGCGCGTGGCCCATTGTGATGACAAGGGTCATGGCGCATTTTTCTGCCAAAGGCATGGAGCATTGTGATGACAAGGCTCACGGAGCATTGTGTTGAAAAGTTCATGGAGCATTGTGGTTACAAAGGTAACAGAGCCTTGTGATGACGCGGGCACTGACCATTGTGATGACAAATGTTATGAAGAATTGTGATGACTGGAGTCACGGAGCATTTTGATGACAGGGGTCATGGAGCATTGTGATGAGAAGGGCATGGAGCATTGTGATAAGAAAGGCATAGAGCATTGTGATGACAATTGTCAAAGAGCTTTATGATGAAATGTTCATGGAGCATTGTGGTTAAACTGGTCACAGAGACTGTTGATGATGACGGCATGGACAATTGTGATGACAAAGGTCATGGAGCATTGTGATGAATGGAGTCACGGAGCATTGTGATGACAGGGGTCATGGAACATTGTGATAACAAGGGCATGGAGGATTGTGATGACAAGGGCATGGAGCATTGTTCTAATAAGTTCCATGGAGTATTTTGATGACAGTTGGAATGGCGCATTGTGATGACAAGGGCATGGAGCATTGTGATGACCAGGTCTTGCAGTATTGTGAAAAGAGGTCTCAGGGAACATTGTGAAGACATATGTAATGACCCATTGTGATGACAATGGCATGGAGCATTGTGATGCCAAGTGTCATAGAGGATTCTGATGATAAATGTAATAGAGCATTGTGATGACAATGACTTGGAGCATTGTGATGACAAGGGTCAGGGAGCATTGTGCTGACAAGTGCATGGAGAATTGTGATAACAAGGGTCATGGAGCATTCTGATGACAAGCTTGTGGAGTATTTTGATGAAAATGGCATGGAGCATTGTTACGAAAATGGCATGGGGCATAGTGATGAAAAAGGCATGGAGCCTTTTCGTGACATGGTTCAAGGAGCAGTCTGACGACAAGTGTCAGGGATCATTGTGATGACAAGTGTATTGAGAATTGTGATGAAAAAGGTCATGGAGCATTTTGATGAAAAGGGCATGAAGCATTGTGATGACAGGCATCATGGAGCGTTGTGATGACAAGTTTTATGGAACATTGTGATCACATGGTTTTGGAGCATTGTGATGACAGTGGTCATGGATCATTTTGATTTCAAGGAGCATGGAGCATTATGATGACAAAGGCATGAAGCAATGTGATCATACGTTTCAAGGAGGATTGTGATGACAATGGTAATGGAGTATTGTGATGACAAGCACATAGAGCATTGTAATGACATGGTCATGTAGCATTTTGCTGACAAAGTCATGAAGCATTGTGATGACAGGTGTCATGGAGCACTGTTATGACAAGCATCACAGAGCATTGTGAATACAGGGGTCATGGAGCATTGGGATGACAAGGGCATGGATCATTGTGATGACAAGTGTCATGGAGCAGTGGGCTGAAAATGTTCATGGAGTATTGTGAGGACAGGGGTCATGGAGCATTGTGATGACAGAGGTCATGGAGAATTTTGATTTCATTGTGCTGGCAATAGCTGGAAGCATTATGCTGATGGGCATGATGCATTGTGATGACAGGGTTAATGGACCATTGATTTGAAAAGGGGCATTGAGCATTGTGATTACAAGGGTCTGGGAGCATTTTGATGACAAGGGCATGGAGCATTTTGATGAGAAGGCCATGGAACATTCTGATGACATGTGTCATGGAGCTTTGTGATGACAAGGGCATGGAGCATTGTGATTACAGGGGTTTTGTAGCACTATGATGACAAGGGTCAAGGAGCATTTTTCTGAAAAAGGCATGGAGGATTGTGATGACAATGGTCTCGGAGCATTGTGATGAAAAGTTCATGGAACATTGTGGTTACAAAGGTAACAGAGCATTTTGATGACACAAGCATCGACCATTGTGATGACAAATGTTTTGAAGAATTGTGATGACTGGAGTCACGGAGCATTGTGATGAAAGGGGTCATGGAGCAATATGATGACAAGGGCATGGAGCATTGTCCTGAGAAAGGCATAGAGCATTGTGATGACAAGGGTCAAAGAGCATTGTGATGAAATGTTCATGGAGCATTGTGCTTAAAAATGTCACAGAGAGTGTTGATGATGAGGGCATGGACCATTGTGATGACAAAGGTCATGGAGAATTGTGATGACTTGAGTCACAGGGCATTGTGATGACAGGGGTCATGGAACATTGTGATAACAAGGGCATGGAGCATTGTGATGACAAGGGCATGGAGCATTGGTCTAATAAGTTTCATGGAGTATTGCGATGACAGTTGGAATGGCGCATTGTGATGACAAGGGCATGGAGCAATGTTATGACCAGGTCTTGCTGTATTGTGAAGAGAGGTGTCAGGGAGCACTGTGATGACATATGTAATGGCCCACTGTGATGACAATGGCATGGAGCATTGTGAGGCCAAGTGTCATGGAGGATTCTGATGACAAAGGTAATGGAGCATTGTGATGACAATGGCTTGGAGCATTGGGATAACAAGGGTCAGGGAGCATTGTGCTGACAAGTGCATGGAGAATTGTGATGACAAGGGTCATGGAGCATTCTGATAAGAAGCTTGTGGAGTATTTTGATTACAATGGCATGGAGCATTTTGATGAAAATGGCATGGGGCTTTGTGATGAAAAAGGCATGGAACCTTTTTGTGGCAGTGTTCAAGGAGCATTCTGACGACCAGTGTCAGGGAGCATTGTGATGACAAGTGTATTGAGAATTGTGATGACAAAGGTCATGGAGCATTGTGATGAAAACGGCATGGAGTGTTGTGATGGCAGGCATCATGGAGCGTTGTGATGACAAGTGTTATGGAACATTGTGATCACAAGTGTTTGGAGCATTGTGATGACAGAGGTCATGGATCATTTTGATTTCAAGGATCATGGAGCATTGTGATTACAAGGGCATGAAGCAATGTGATCCCAAGGTTCATGGAGGATTGTGATGACAATGGTAATGGATTATTGTGATGACAAGCGCATAGAGCATCGTAATGACAAGCTCATGTAGCATTTTGCTGACAAAGGCATGGAGCATTGTGATGACAGGTGTCATGGAGCACTCTTATGACAAGCGTCACGGAGCACTGTGAATACAGGGGTCATGGAGCATTGGGATGACAAGGGCATGCATGATTGTGATGACAAGGGTCATGGATCATTGGGCTGAAAGTGTTCATGGAGTATTGTGATGACATGGGTCATGGAGCATTGTGATGAGCAGGGAATGGAGCATTGTGATGACAAGAGTCCCAGATCATTGTGTTGTCAGGTGTCATGGAGTGTTGTGATGAGAGTGGTCATGGAGCATTTTGATGATATTTGTCATGGAGCATTGTGATGAGAATTTCATGGAGCATTGGGCTGAAAATATTCATGGAGTATTGTGATGACAGTGGTCATGAAGCATTGTGAGGACAAGGGAATGCAGCATGTTAATGACAAGATTCTGGAGCATTGTGATGATAAGACCATGGAGACTTGTGATGACAACTCTCATGGAGCATTCTGATGAAAAGGGGCATGGAGCATTGTGATTACAGGGGTCTTGGAGCCTTGTGATGACAAAAGCATGGAGCATTGTGAGGAGAAGGCAATGGAGCATTCTGATGACATGTGTCATGGAGCTTTGTGATGACAAGGGCATGGAGCATTGTGATTACAGGGGTCTGGGAGCACTGTGATGAAAAGGGCATGGATCATTGTGATGAAAAGGCATGGAGACTTGTCATGACAGGGTTCAAGGAGCATACTGATGACAAGTGTCAGGGAGCATTGTGATGACAAGTGTATTGAGAATTGTGATGACAAAGGTCATGGAGCATTGTGATGAGAAGACCATGGATAATTGTGATGATGAGCGTCAGAGGGTGTTGTGATGATTAGTGTTATAAAACATTGTGATCACAAGGGTTTGGAGCATTATGATGACAGTGGTCATGGATAATTTTGATTTCATTGTGATGACAATAGCCTGAAGCATTATGATGATGGGCATGGTGCATTTAGATGACAGGCTTCAAGGTGCATTGAGATGAAAAGTAGCATGGAGCATTGTGATTACAGGGGTCTTGGAGCATTGTCATGACATGGGCATGGAGCATTGTGATGAGAAGGCCATGGAACATTTTGATGTCATGTGTCAAGGAGCTTTGTGCTGACAAGGGCATGGAGCATTGTGATTACAGGGTTCTTGGAGCATTGTGATGACAAGTGTCATGTATCCTTGTGATGACAAGGCCTTGGAATATTGTGATGGCAAGGGTCATTGATCAATATTATGACAGAGGTAATGGAGCATTGTGATGAGAATGGCATTGACCATTGGTCTGAAATATTTCATGGATTATTGTGATGAGAGTGGGCATGGAGCATTCTGATGACAAGGGAACGGAACACTGTGATACATGGGTCATGCAGGACTGTAATGACAAGGCATGGAGCATTGTGATGAGAAGGGCATCGAGCATTGCGATGACAAGTGTCATGAAGCTTTGTGAAGACAAGGGCATGGAGCAATGTGATGAGAGGGTTCATGGAGCATTGTGATGACAATAACATGGAGCATTGTGATGCCAAGGGTCATGGAGTTTTGTGAAGACAAAGGTCATGGAGCATTTTGATGCCAAGTGTGTGGTGCATTTTGATGAGAAAGGCAGGGAGCATTTTGATGACTGGGTCATGCAAAAATTTGATGATAAATGTAATGGAACATTTTGATGACAGGGGTTATAGAACATTGTGATGCCAAGGGTCATGGATCTTTGGGATGAAAAGGGTCATGGAGCATTTTGATGACAGTGGTTATGGAACATTGTGATGTCACGGGTCATGGAACATTGTGATAATAAGGGGATGTAGCATTGTGTTGAGAGGGGTCATGGAACATTGTGATAACAGGGGTGAGGGAGGATTCTGATGACTAGTGATGGAACATTGTGATATCTCATGTGAGAGAAGATTTGGATGAGAAGTGCATGGAGCATTGTGATTACATGGTTTATTTAGCATAGCGATGACAATGTTGTGGATCCTTGTGATGAAAAGCGCATGGCACATTGTGATGACAAGGGTCATGGAGCATTGTTCTGACAAAGGCATGGAGAATTGTGATGACAAGGGTCACGGAGCATTGTGATGAAAAGTTCATGGAGCATTGTGGTTACAAAGGTCACAGAGCCTTGTGATGACGTGGGCATGGACCGTTCGTATGACAAACGTTATGAAGCATTGTGATGACTGGAGTCACGGAGCATTGTGATGACAGGGGTCTTGGAGCATTTTGATGACAAGGGCATTGAGCATTGTGATGACAGGGGCATGGAGCATTGGTCTGACAAGTTTCATAGACTACTGTGATGATATTGGACATGGTGAATTGTGATGACAAGGACATGGAGCTTTTTGATGAGAAGGCCATGGAACATTCTGATGACGTGTGTCATGGAGCTTTGTGATGACAAGGGTCATGGAGCCTTGTGAGGACAAGGCCGTGGAACATTGTGATGGCAGGGGTCATGGAGCATTGTGATGACAAGGGCGTGAAGAATTGTGATGACCAGGTCTTGCTCTATTGTGAAGAGAGTTGTCAGGGAGCACTGTGATGATATATGTAATGGCCCATTGTGATGACAATGGCATGGAGCATTGTGATGCCAAGTTTCATGGCGGATTCTGATGACATAGGTAATGGAGCATTGTGATGACAATGGCTTGGAGCACTGTGATGACAAGGGTCACTGGGCATTGTGCTGACAAGTGCATGGTGCATTGTGATGACAAGGGCATGGAGCATTTGATGAAAAGGCCATGGAACATTCTGATGACATGTGTCATTGAGATTTGTGATGACAAGGGCATGGAGCATTGTGATTACAGGGGTCTTGGAGCATTGTGATGACAAGAGTCCCGGATCATTGTGCTGTCAGGTGTCATGGAGTGTTGTGATGACATTGGTCATGGAGCATTGTGATGATATTGGTCATGGAGCATTGCGATGACATGGGAATGGAGCATGGTGATGACAATTCCTAGAGCACTGTGATGAGAAGACCATGGAGACTTTTGATGAGAAGTCTCATGGAGCATTCTGTTGAAAAGGGGCGTGGAGCATTGTGATTACAGGGGTCTTGGAGCATTGTTATGACAACGGCATGGATCATGGTGATGAGAAGGCCATGGAGCATTCTGATGACATGCGTCATGGAGCTTTGTGATGACAAGGGCATGGAGCATTGTGATTACAGGGGTCTTGGAGCATTGTTATGAAAAGGGCATGAAACATTGTGATGAAAAAGGCATGCAGCCTTGTCATGACAGGGTTCAAGGAGCATACTGACGACAAGTGTCAGGCATCATTGTGATGACAAGTGTATTGAGCATTGTGATGACAAAGATCATGGAAAATTGTGATGAGAAGACCATGGATACTTGTGATGACGAGCGTCATGGGACATTGTGATGACAACTGTAATGAAGCCTTGTGATGACAAGGCTGTGGAACATTGTGATGGCAGGGGTCATGGGGCATTGTTATGACAGGGGTAATGGAGCATTTTGATGAGAAGTGCATGGAACATTGGTCTGAAATATTTCATGGATTATTGTGATGAGAGTGGCATGGTGTATTGTGATGACAAGGACATGGAGCATTTTGATGACAGGTACATGGAGCATTGTTATGACAGGGGCATGGAGCATTGGGCTGACAAGTTTCATAGATTATTGTGATGACAGTGGGCATAGTGAATTGTGATGACAATGGCATGGAGCATTGTGAAGAGAAGGTCATGGAGTATTGTGAAGACAGGTGTCAGGGAGCATTGTGATCACAAGGGCATGGAACATTGGTCTAAAGTTTCGTGGATTATTGCGATGACAGTTGGAATGGCACACTGTGATGACAAGGGCATGGAGCATTGTGAAGACCAGGTCTTGCAGTATTGTGAAGACAGGTGTCAGTGAGCATTGTGATGACATATGTAATGGCCCATTGTGATGACAATGGCATGGAGCATTGTGATGCCAAGTATCATGGAGGATTGTGATGACAAAGGTAATGGAGCATTGTGATGACAATGGCTTGGAGCACTGTGATGACAAGTGTCAGGGAGCATTTTGCTGACAAGTGCATGAAGAATTATGATGACAAGGGTCATGGAACATTCTGATGACAAGCCTGTGGAGTATTTTGATGACAATGACATCGATCAGTTTGATGAAAACGGCATGGGGCCTTGTGATGACAATGTCATGGAGCCTTTGGTGACAGGGTTCAAGGAGCATTGTGACGACAAGTGTCAGGGAGCATTGTGATGACAAGTGTATTGAGAATTGTGATGACAAAAGTCATGGTGCATTGTGATGAAAAGGGCATGGATTATTGTGATGACAGGCATCATGGAGCGTTGTGATGACAAGTGTTATGGAACATTGTGATCACAAGGTTTTGGAGCATTGTGATGAGAGAGGTCATGGATCATTTTGATTTCAAGGAGCATGGAGCATTGTGATGACAAAGGCATGAAGCAATGTGATCAAAAGTTTCATGGAGGATTGTGATGACAATGGTAAAGGAGTATTGTGATGACAAGCACATAGAGCATTGTAATGACAAGGTCATGTAGCATTTTGCTGACAAAGTCATGGAGCATTGTGATGACAGGCGTCATGGAGAACTCTGATGACAAGCGTCACGGAGCATTGTGAATACAAGGGTCATGGAGCATTGGGGTGAGAAGGGCATGGATCATTGTGATGACAGGGGTCATGGAGCATTGTGATGAAAATGTTCATGGAGTATTGTGATGCTTTGGGTCATGGAGCATTGTGATGACAGAGGTCATAGAGAATTTTGATTTCATTGTGCTGAAAATAGCCAGAAGCATTATGATGATGGGCATGATGCACTGTGATGTCAGGGTTCATGGACCATTGATAGGAAAAGGGGCATGGAGCACTGTGATTACAGGGGTCTGGGAGCATTGTGATGACAAGGGCATGGAGCATTTTGATGAGAAGGCCATGGAATATTCTGATGACATGTGTCATGGAGCTTTGTGATGACAAGGGCATGGAGCATTTTGATTACAGGGGTCTTGGAGCATTGTGATTAAAGTGTCATGGAGCCTTGTGATGACAAGGCCGTGGAACATTGTGATGGCAGGGGTCATGGAGCATTGTTATGACAGGTGTAATGGAGCATTGTGATGAGAAGGGCATGGAGCATTGTGATTACAAGTTTTATGGAGCATTGCAATGACAAATTTCTGGACCGTTGGGATGAAATGCGCGTGGCCCATTGTGATGACAAGGGTCATGGCGCATTTTTCTGCCAAAGGCATGGAGCATTGTGATGACAAGGCTCACGGAGCATTGTGTTGAAAAGTTCATGGAGCATTGTGGTTACAAAGGTAACAGAGCCTTGTGATGACGCGGGCACTGACCATTGTGATGACAAATGTTATGAAGAATTGTGATGACTGGAGTCACGGAGCATTTTGATGACAGGGGTCATGGAGCATTGTGATGAGAAGGGCATGGAGCATTGTGATAAGAAAGGCATAGAGCATTGTGATGACAATTGTCAAAGAGCTTTATGATGAAATGTTCATGGAGCATTGTGGTTAAACTGGTCACAGAGACTGTTGATGATGACGGCATGGACAATTGTGATGACAAAGGTCATGGAGCATTGTGATGAATGGAGTCACGGAGCATTGTGATGACAGGGGTCATGGAACATTGTGATAACAGGGGCATGGAGGATTGTGATGACAAGGGCATGGAGCATTGTTCTAATAAGTTCCATGGAGTATTTTGATGACAGTTGGAATGGCGCATTGTGATGACAAGGGCATGGAGCATTGTGATGACCAGGTCTTGCAGTATTGTGAAAAGAGGTCTCAGGGAACATTGTGAAGACATATGTAATGACCCATTGTGATGACAATGGCATGGAGCATTGTGATGCCAAGTGTCATAGAGGATTCTGATGATAAATGTAATAGAGCATTGTGATGACAATGACTTGGAGCATTGTGATGACAAGGGTCAGGGAGCATTGTGCTGACAAGTGCATGGAGAATTGTGATAACAAGGGTCATGGAGCATTCTGATGACAAGCTTGTGGAGTATTTTGATGAAAATGGCATGGAGCATTGTTACGAAAATGGCATGGGGCATAGTGATGAAAAAGGCATGGAGCCTTTTCGTGACATGGTTCAAGGAGCAGTCTGACGACAAGTGTCAGGGATCATTGTGATGACAAGTGTATTGAGAATTGTGATGAAAAAGGTCATGGAGCATTTTGATGAAAAGGGCATGAAGCATTGTGATGACAGGCATCATGGAGCGTTGTGATGACAAGTTTTATGGAACATTGTGATCACATGGTTTTGGAGCATTGTGATGACAGTGGTCATGGATCATTTTGATTTCAAGGAGCATGGAGCATTATGATGACAAAGGCATGAAGCAATGTGATCATACGTTTCAAGGAGGATTGTGATGACAATGGTAATGGAGTATTGTGATGACAAGCACATAGAGCATTGTAATGACATGGTCATGTAGCATTTTGCTGACAAAGTCATGAAGCATTGTGATGACAGGTGTCATGGAGCACTGTTATGACAAGCATCACAGAGCATTGTGAATACAGGGGTCATGGAGCATTGGGATGACAAGGGCATGGATCATTGTGATGACAAGTGTCATGGAGCAGTGGGCTGAAAATGTTCATGGAGTATTGTGAGGACAGGGGTCATGGAGCATTGTGATGACAGAGGTCATGGAGAATTTTGATTTCATTGTGCTGGCAATAGCTGGAAGCATTATGCTGATGGGCATGATGCATTGTGATGACAGGGTTAATGGACCATTGATTTGAAAAGGGGCATTGAGCATTGTGATTACAGGGGTCTGGGAACATTTTGATGACAAGGGCATGGAGCATTTTGATGAGAAGGCCATGGAACATTCTGATGACATGTGTCATGGAGCTTTGTGATGACAAGGGCATGGAGCATTGTGATTACAGGGGTTTTGTAGCACTATGATGACAAGGGTCAAGGAGCATTTTTCTGAAAAAGGCATGGAGGATTGTGATGACAATGGTCTCGGAGCATTGTGATGAAAAGTTCATGGAACATTGTGGTTACAAAGGTAACAGAGCATTTTGATGACACAAGCATCGACCATTGTGATGACAAATGTTTTGAAGAATTGTGATGACTGGAGTCACGGAGCATTGTGATGAAAGGGGTCATGGAGCAATATGATGACAAGGGCATGGAGCATTGTCCTGAGAAAGGCATAGAGCATTGTGATGACAAGGGTCAAAGAGCATTGTGATGAAATGTTCATGGAGCATTGTGCTTAAAAATGTCACAGAGAGTGTTGATGATGAGGGCATGGACCATTGTGATGACAAAGGTCATGGAGAATTGTGATGACTTGAGTCACAGGGCATTGTGATGACAGGGGTCATGGAACATTGTGATAACAAGGGCATGGAGCATTGTGATGACAAGGGCATGGAGCATTGGTCTAATAAGTTTCATGGAGTATTGCGATGACAGTTGGAATGGCGCATTGTGATGACAAGGGCATGGAGCAATGTTATGACCAGGTCTTGCTGTATTGTGAAGAGAGGTGTCAGGGAGCACTGTGATGACATATGTAATGGCCCACTGTGATGACAATGGCATGGAGCATTGTGAGGCCAAGTGTCATGGAGGATTCTGATGACAAAGGTAATGGAGCATTGTGATGACAATGGCTTGGAGCATTGGGATAACAAGGGTCAGGGAGCATTGTGCTGACAAGTGCATGGAGAATTGTGATGACAAGGGTCATGGAGCATTCTGATAAGAAGCTTGTGGAGTATTTTGATTACAATGGCATGGAGCATTTTGATGAAAATGGCATGGGGCTTTGTGATGAAAAAGGCATGGAACCTTTTTGTGGCAGTGTTCAAGGAGCATTCTGACGACCAGTGTCAGGGAGCATTGTGATGACAAGTGTATTGAGAATTGTGATGACAAAGGTCATGGAGCATTGTGATGAAAACGGCATGGAGTGTTGTGATGGCAGGCATCATGGAGCGTTGTGATGACAAGTGTTATGGAACATTGTGATCACAAGTGTTTGGAGCATTGTGATGACAGAGGTCATGGATCATTTTGATTTCAAGGATCATGGAGCATTGTGATTACAAGGGCATGAAGCAATGTGATCCCAAGGTTCATGGAGGATTGTGATGACAATGGTAATGGATTATTGTGATGACAAGCGCATAGAGCATCGTAATGACAAGCTCATGTAGCATTTTGCTGACAAAGGCATGGAGCATTGTGATGACAGGTGTCATGGAGCACTCTTATGACAAGCGTCACGGAGCACTGTGAATACAGGGGTCATGGAGCATTGGGATGACAAGGGCATGCATGATTGTGATGACAAGGGTCATGGATCATTGGGCTGAAAGTGTTCATGGAGTATTGTGATGACATGGGTCATGGAGCATTGTGATGAGCAGGGAATGGAGCATTGTGATGACAAGAGTCCCAGATCATTGTGTTGTCAGGTGTCATGGAGTGTTGTGATGAGAGTGGTCATGGAGCATTTTGATGATATTTGTCATGGAGCATTGTGATGAGAATTTCATGGAGCATTGGGCTGAAAATATTCATGGAGTATTGTGATGACAGTGGTCATGAAGCATTGTGAGGACAAGGGAATGCAGCATGTTAATGACAAGATTCTGGAGCATTGTGATGATAAGACCATGGAGACTTGTGATGACAACTCTCATGGAGCATTCTGATGAAAAGGGGCATGGAGCATTGTGATTACAGGGGTCTTGGAGCCTTGTGATGACAAAAGCATGGAGCATTGTGAGGAGAAGGCAATGGAGCATTCTGATGACATGTGTCATGGAGCTTTGTGATGACAAGGGCATGGAGCATTGTGATTACAGGGGTCTGGGAGCACTGTGATGAAAAGGGCATGGATCATTGTGATGAAAAGGCATGGAGACTTGTCATGACAGGGTTCAAGGAGCATACTGATGACAAGTGTCAGGGAGCATTGTGATGACAAGTGTATTGAGAATTGTGATGACAAAGGTCATGGAGCATTGTGATGAGAAGACCATGGATAATTGTGATGATGAGCGTCAGAGGGTGTTGTGATGATTAGTGTTATAAAACATTGTGATCACAAGGGTTTGGAGCATTATGATGACAGTGGTCATGGATAATTTTGATTTCATTGTGATGACAATAGCCTGAAGCATTATGATGATGGGCATGGTGCATTTAGATGACAGGCTTCAAGGTGCATTGAGATGAAAAGTAGCATGGAGCATTGTGATTACAGGGGTCTTGGAGCATTGTCATGACATGGGCATGGAGCATTGTGATGAGAAGGCCATGGAACATTTTGATGTCATGTGTCAAGGAGCTTTGTGCTGACAAGGGCATGGAGCATTGTGATTACAGGGTTCTTGGAGCATTGTGATGACAAGTGTCATGTATCCTTGTGATGACAAGGCCTTGGAATATTGTGATGGCAAGGGTCATTGATCAATATTATGACAGAGGTAATGGAGCATTGTGATGAGAATGGCATTGACCATTGGTCTGAAATATTTCATGGATTATTGTGATGTGAGTGGGCATGGAGCATTCTGATGACAAGGGAACGGAACACTGTGATACATGGGTCATGCAGGACTGTAATGACAAGGCATGGAGCATTGTGATGAGAAGGGCATCGAGCATTGCGATGACAAGTGTCATGAAGCTTTGTGAAGACAAGGGCATGGAGCAATGTGATGAGAGGGTTCATGGAGCATTGTGATGACAATAACATGGAGCATTGTGATGCCAAGGGTCATGGAGTTTTGTGAAGACAAAGGTCATGGAGCATTTTGATGCCAAGTGTGTGGTGCATTTTGATGAGAAAGGCAGGGAGCATTTTGATGACTGGGTCATGCAAAAATTTGATGATAAATGTAATGGAACATTTTGATGACAGGGGTTATAGAACATTGTGATGCCAAGGGTCATGGATCTTTGGGATGAAAAGGGTCATGGAGCATTTTGATGACAGTGGTTATGGAACATTGTGATGTCACGGGTCATGGAACATTGTGATAATAAGGGGATGTAGCATTGTGTTGAGAGGGGTCATGGAACATTGTGATAACAGGGGTGAGGGAGGATTCTGATGACTAGTGATGGAACATTGTGATATCTCATGTGAGAGAAGATTTGGATGAGAAGTGCATGGAGCATTGTGATTACATGGTTTATTTAGCATAGCGATGACAATGTTGTGGATCCTTGTGATGAAAAGCGCATGGCACATTGTGATGACAAGGGTCATGGAGCATTGTTCTGACAAAGGCATGGAGAATTGTGATGACAAGGGTCACGGAGCATTGTGATGAAAAGTTCATGGAGCATTGTGGTTACAAAGGTCACAGAGCCTTGTGATGACGTGGGCATGGACCGTTCGTATGACAAACGTTATGAAGCATTGTGATGACTGGAGTCACGGAGCATTGTGATGACAGGGGTCTTGGAGCATTTTGATGACAAGGGCATTGAGCATTGTGATGACAGGGGCATGGAGCATTGGTCTGACAAGTTTCATAGACTACTGTGATGATATTGGACATGGTGAATTGTGATGACAAGGACATGGAGCTTTTTGATGAGAAGGCCATGGAACATTCTGATGACGTGTGTCATGGAGCTTTGTGATGACAAGGGTCATGGAGCCTTGTGAGGACAAGGCCGTGGAACATTGTGATGGCAGGGGTCATGGAGCATTGTGATGACAAGGGCGTGAAGAATTGTGATGACCAGGTCTTGCTCTATTGTGAAGAGAGTTGTCAGGGAGCACTGTGATGATATATGTAATGGCCCATTGTGATGACAATGGCATGGAGCATTGTGATGCCAAGTTTCATGGCGGATTCTGATGACATAGGTAATGGAGCATTGTGATGACAATGGCTTGGAGCACTGTGATGACAAGGGTCACTGGGCATTGTGCTGACAAGTGCATGGTGCATTGTGATGACAAGGGCATGGAGCATTTGATGAAAAGGCCATGGAACATTCTGATGACATGTGTAATTGAGATTTGTGATGACAAGGGCATGGAGCATTGTGATTACAGGGGTCTTGGAGCATTGTGATGACAAGAGTCCCGGATCATTGTGCTGTCAGGTGTCATGGAGTGTTGTGATGACATTGGTCATGGAGCACTGTGATGATATTGGTCATGGAGCATTGCGATGACATGGGAATGGAGCATGGTGATGACAATTCCTAGAGCACTGTGATGAGAAGACCATGGAGACTTTTGATGAGAAGTCTCATGGAGCATTCTGTTGAAAAGGGGCGTGGAGCATTGTGATTACAGGGGTCTTGGAGCATTGTTATGACAACGGCATGGATCATGGTGATGAGAAGGCCATGGAGCATTCTGATGACATGCGTCATGGAGCTTTGTGATGACAAGGGCATGGAGCATTGTGATTACAGGGGTCTTGGAGCATTGTTATGAAAAGGGCATGAAACATTGTGATGAAAAAGGCATGCAGCCTTGTCATGACAGGGTTCAAGGAGCATACTGACGACAAGTGTCAGGCATCATTGTGATGACAAGTGTATTGAGCATTGTGATGACAAAGATCATGGAAAATTGTGATGAGAAGACCATGGATACTTGTGATGACGAGCGTCATGGGGCATTGTGATGACAACTGTAATGAAGCCTTGTGATGACAAGGCTGTGGAACATTGTGATGGCAGGGGTCATGGGGCATTGTTATGACAGGGGTAATGGAGCATTTTGATGAGAAGTGCATGGAACATTGGTCTGAAATATTTCATGGATTATTGTGATGAGAGTGGCATGGTGTATTGTGATGACAAGGACATGGAGCATTTTGATGACAGGTACATGGAGCATTGTTATGACAGGGGCATGGAGCATTGGGCTGACAAGTTTCATAGATTATTGTGATGACAGTGGGCATAGTGAATTGTGATGACAATGGCATGGAGCATTGTGAAGAGAAGGTCATGGAGTATTGTGAAGACAGGTGTCAGGGAGCATTGTGATCACAAGGGCATGGAACATTGGTCTAAAGTTTCGTGGATTATTGCGATGACAGTTGGAATGGCACACTGTGATGACAAGGGCATGGAGCATTGTGAAGACCAGGTCTTGCAGTATTGTGAAGACAGGTGTCAGTGAGCATTGTGATGACATATGTAATGGCCCATTGTGATGACAATGGCATGGAGCATTGTGATGCCTATTGTCATGGAGGATTCTGATGAGAAACGTAATGGAGCATTGTGATGACAATGGCTTGGAGCATTGTGATGACAAGGGTCAGGGAGCATTGTGCTGACTAGTGCATGGAGAATTGTGATGACAATGGCATGGAGCATTCTGATGAAAAGCTTGAGGACTATTTTGATGACAATGGAATGGAGCATTGTGATGAAAACGGCATGGGGAATTGTGATGAAAGGGGCATGGAGCCTTTTCGTGACAGGATTCAAGGAGCATTCTGATGACAAGTGTCAGGGAGCATTTTGATGACTAGTGTATTGAGAATTGTGATGACAAAGGTCATGGAGCATTGCGATGAAAAGGGCATGGAGTATTGTGATGACAGGCATCATGGAGCATTGTGATGACAAGTGTTATGGAACACTGTGATCACAAGGGTTTGGAGCATTGTGATGACAGAGGTCATGGATCATTTTGATTTCAAGGAGCATGGAGCATTATGATGACAAGGGCATGAAACAACCTGATCCCAAGGTTCATGGAGGATTGTGATGACAATGTAAATGGAGTATTGTGATGACAAGCGCAGAGAGCATTGTAATGAAAAGGTCATGTAGCATTTTGCTGACAAAGGCATGGAGCATTGTGATGACATGTGTCATGGAGCACTGGGCTGAAAATGTTCATGGAGTGTTGTGATGACTCTCGTCATGGAGCATTGTGATGACTAGGGATTGGAGCATTGTGATGACAAGAGTCCCGAATCATTGTGTTCTCAGGTGACATGGAGTGTTGTGATGACAGTGGTCATGGAGCATTGTGATGATATTGGCCATAGAGCATTGTGATGAGTAGGTCGTGGTGCATTGGGCTGAAAATTTTCATGGATTATTGTGATGACAGGGGTCATGGAGCATTGTGATTACAAGGGAATGGAGCATGGTGATGATAAGTTCCTGGAGCATTGTGATTACAAGGGAATGGAGCATGGTGATGATAAGTTCCTGGAGCATTGTGATGAGAAGACCATGGAGACTTGTGATGACAAGTCTCATAGAGCATTCTGATGAAAAGGGGCATGGAGCATTGTGATTACTGGGGTCTTGGAGCACTGTGATGACTAGGGCATGGAGCATTGTGATGAGAAGGCCATGGAGCATTCTGATGACATGCGTCATGGAGTTTTTTGAGGACAACCATGGAGCATTGTGATTACAGGGGTCTTCGAACATTGTGATGACAAGGGCATGGAGCATTGTGAGGAGAAGACCAAGGAGCATTCTGATGGCATGCGTCATTGAGCTTTGTGATGACAATGGCATGGAGCATTGAGATTACATGGGTCTTGGAGCATTGTGATGAAAAGGACATGGATCATTGTGATGAAAAAGGCATGGAGCCTTCTCATGACAGGATTCAAGGAGGATACAGACAACAAGTGTCAGGGAGCATTTTGATGACAAGTGTATTGAGCATTGTGATAACAAAGGTCATGGAGCATTGTGATGAGAAAACCATTGATAATTGTGATGACGAGAGTCATGGGACATTGTGATGAAAAGTGATATTGTATATTGTGATCACAAGTGTTTGGAGCATTGTTATGACAGAGGTCATGGAGCATTTTGATTTCATTGTGATGACAATAGCATGAAGCATTATGATGATGGGCATGGTGCATTGTGATGACAGGGTTCATGGATCATTGAGATGAAAAGAGGCACAGAGGATTGTGATTACAGGGTTATTGGAGCATTGTGATGAGAAGGGTCATGGAGTTTTCTGATGACACGACCATGGAACATCGTGATGGCAGGGGTCATGGAGCATTGTTATCACAGGGGTAATTGAGCCTTGTGATGGCAAGGGCATGCAGCATTGTGATGAGAAGGCCATGGAGCATTCTGATGACATGTGTCATGGAACTTTGTGAAGACAAGTGCATGGAGCAATGTGATGAGATCGTTCATGGAGCATTGTGATGACAATGAAATGGAGCATTGTGATGCTAAGGGTCATGGATCTTTGTGATGACAATGGTCATGGAGCATTTTGATGGCAAGGGCGTTGTGCAATGTGATGAGACGGGCAGGGAGCATTGTGATGACAAATTTTAAGGAGCATTGTGATGACAAGATTGTGGAGCACTGTGATGAGAAGCACATGGTGCACTGTGATGACATGTGTCATTGAGCATTGTGCTGACAAGCGCATTAAGCATTGTGATGACAAGTCTCATGGAACATTCTGATGAAAAGGGGCATGGAGCATCGTGATTACAGGGGTCTTGGAGCATTGTGATGAGAAGGGCATGGAGCATTGTGATGAGAAGGCCATGAAGCATGCTGATGACATGCGTCATGGAGATTTTTAATGACAAGGGCATGGAGCATTGTGATTACAGGGGTCTTGGAGCATTGTGATGAATAGGGCATGGATCACTGTGATGAAAAAGGCATGGAACCTTGTCATGACAGTGTTAAAGGAGCATACTGACGACAAGTGTCAGGGAGCATTGTGATGACAAGTGTATTGAGCATTGTGATGACAACGATCATGGAGCATTGTGATGAGAAGACCGTGGATAATTGTGATGATGAGTGTCATGGGGTGTTGAGATGATAAGTGTTATTGAACATTTGATCACAAGGGTTTGGAGCATTATGATGACAGAGGTCATGGAGAATATTGATTTCATTGTGATGACAATAGCCTGAAGCATTATGATGATGGGCATGGTGTATTGTGATGACAGGGTTCATGGAGCATTGAGATGAAAAGGGTCATGGAGCACTGTGATTACAAGGGTCTTGGAGCATTGTGATGACATGGGAATGGAGCATTGTGATGAGAAGGCCATGGAACTTTCTGATGACATGTGTCATGGAGCTTTGTGATGACAAGGGAATGCAGCATTTTGATTTCAGAGGTCTTGAGCATTGTGATGACAAATGTCATGGAACCTTGTGATGACTAGGTAGTGGAACATTGTGATGCCAAGAGTCATGGTGCATTGTTATGACAGGGGTAATGGAGCATTTTGATGAGAAGGGTATGGAACATTGGTCTGAAATGTTTCATGGATTATTGTGATGAGAGTGGGTATGGAGCATTGTGATGACAAGGGCACGGAACACTGTGATACATGGGTCATGCAGGATTGTAATGAAAAAGGCATGGGGCATTGTCATGAGTAAGGCATCGAGCATTGTGATGACAAGTGTCATGGAGCTTTGTGATGACAAGGACATGGAGCAATGGGATGAGAGGGTTCAGGGAGCATTGTGATGACAGTGACATGGAGCATTGTGATGCCATGGGACATGGAGCTTTGTGATGACAAGTCATGGAGCATTTTGATGACAAGTGCATGGTGCATTGTGATGAGAAGGGCAGGGAGCATTTTGATGAACGGGTCATGCAGCAATTTGATAAGAATTGTAATGGAATATTGTGATGGCAGTTTTTATATGACATTGTGATGTCAGGGGTCTTGGATCTTTGGGATAAAAAGGGTCATGGAGCATTTTGCTGACAGGAGTTATGGAACATTGTGATTTCAGGGGTCATGGAACATTGTGCAGATAAGTGGATGTAGCACTGTGATGACAGGGTCATGGAACATTGTGATTCCAGGTGTGAGGGAGTATTGTGATGACTACTGATGGAACATTGTGATATCTCTGGTGAGAGAGCATTTTGATGAGAAGTCCATGGACCATTGTGATTACAAGGTTTATGTAGCATTGCAATGAAAAGTTTGTGGTCGGCTGTGATGAAATGCGCGTGGCACATTGTGATGACAATGGTCATAGATCATTGTTCTGACAAAGACATGGAGCATTGTGATGACAAGGGTCACAGAGAATTGTGATGAAAAGTTCATGGAACATTGTGGTTACAAAAGTCACAGAGCCTTGTGATGACGCGGGCATGGACAATTGTGATCACAACGTTATGAATCATTGTGATGACTGGAGTCACTGAGCATTGTGATGACAGGGGTCATGGAGCACTGTGCTGACAAGCGCATTAAGCATTGTGATGACAAGTCTCATGGAACATTCTGATGAAAATGGGCATGGAGCATTTTGATTACAGGGGTCTTGGAGCATTGTGATGAGAGGGGCATGGAGCATTGTGATGAGAAGGCCATGAAGCATGCTGATGACATGCGTCATGGAGCTTTTTAATGACAAGGGCATGGAGCATTGTGATTACAGGGATCTTGGAGCATTGTGATGAATAGGGCATGGATCACTGTGATGAAAAAGGCATGGAACCTTTTCATGACAGGGTTCAAGGAGCATACTGACGACAAGTGTCAGGGAGCATTGTGATGACAAGTGTATTGAGCATTGTGATGACAATGATCATGGAGCATTGTGTTGAGAAGACCGTGGATAATTGTGATGATGAGTGTCATGGGGTGTTGAGATGATAAGTGTTATTGAACATTGTGATCACAAGGGTTTGGAGCATTATGATGACAGAGGTCATGGAGAATATTGATTTCATTGTGATGACAATAGCCTGAAGCATTATGATGATGGGCATGGTGTATTGTGATGACAGGGTTCATGGGGCATTGAGATGAAAAGGGTCATGGAGCACTGTGATTACAAGGGTCATGGAGCATTGTGATGACATGGGAATGGAGCATTGTGATGAGAAGGCCATGGAACTTTCTGATGACATGCGTCATGGAGCTTTGTGATGACAAGGGCATGAAGCAATGTGATCCCAAGGTTCATGGAGGATTGTGATGACAATGGTAAGGGAGTATTGTGATGACAAGCAAATGGAGCATTTTGATGACAAGGTCATGTAGCATATTGCTGACACAGGTATGGAGCATTGTGATGATAAGGGTCATAGAGCACTGTGATGAGAAGCATCACGGATCATTGTGATTACAGGGGTCATGGAGCATAGGGATGGCAAGGGCATGGATCATTGTGATGACAAGTGTCATGGAGCATTGGGCTGAAAATGTTCATGGAGCATTGTAATGACTAGGGAATTTAGCACTGTGATGACAAGATTCCCGGATCACTGTGCTGTCAGTGGTCATGGAGCGTTGTGATGAGAGTGGTCATGGAGCATTGTGATGATAGGGATCATGAAGCATTGTGATGAGAAGTTCCTGGAGAATTGGACTGAAAATATTCAGGAACTATTGTGAGGACATGCGTCATGGAGCATTGTGATGACAAGGGAATGGAGCACTGTGATGAAAAGTTCCTGGAGAATTTTGATGAGAAGACCATGGAGCCTTGTAATAACATGTTTCATGGAGCATTCTGATGAAAAGGGGCATGGAGTATTGTGATTACAATGGTCTAGGGGCATTGTGATGACAAGGGCATTGAGCCTTGTGATTACTGGTGTCTTGGAGCATTGTGATGAAATTGGCATGGATCATTGTTATGAAAATGCTATGGAGCTTTGTCATGACAGGGTTCCAGGAGCATACTGATGAAAAGTGTCAGGGAGCATTGTGATGCCAAGTGTATAGAGCACTGTGATGACAAAGGTCATGGAGCACTGTGATGAGAAGACCATGGATAATTGTGATGATAAGCGTCATGGGACATTGTGAGGATAAGTGTTGGAACATTGTGATCACAAGGATTTGGAGCATTGTGATGAGATAGATTATCAAATATTTTGATTTCATTGTGATGACAATAGCCTGAAGCATTATGATGATGGGCATGGTGCATTTTTATGACAGGGTTCATGGAGCATTGAGATGGAAATGTGCATGGAGCATTGTGATTAGAGGGTTCATGGAGCATTGTGATGAAAATGGCATGGAGCATTGAGATGCCAAGGGACATGGATCCTTGTTATGACAAAGGTCATGGAGCATTTTGATGACAAGGGCGTGGTACATTGTGATGAGAAGGGCAGGGAGTATTGTGATGAGAGGGTTATAGAGCAATTTGATGAAAAGGGTCATGGAATATTTTGATGACAGGTGTTATGGAACATTGTGATGTCAGGGGTCATTGAGCATTTTGAGGAAAATTGTTATGGAGCATTTTGATGACAGGGGTTATGGAACATTGTGATGTCAGGGGTCATCGAACTTTGTGATGATATGTGCATGTAGCACTGCAAAGACAGAAGTCATGGAATATTGTGATGACAGGGGTGAGGGAGTATTGTGATGAATAGTGATGTAACATTGTGATATCAGTGGTGAGAGAGCATTTTGATGAGAAGTGCATGGAGCATTGTGATGACAAATTTTAAGGAGCATTGTGATGACAAGATTGTGGAACACTGTGATGACAAGCGCATGGTGCATTGTAATGACATGGGTCATGGAGCATTGTGCTGACAAGCGCATGGAGCATTGTGATGACAAGGGTCATGGAGCATTGTGCTGAGAAAGGCATAGAGCATTGTGATGACAAGGGTCAAAGAGCATTGTGATGAAAATTTCATGGAGCATTGTGGTTAAATATGTCACAGAGACTGCTGATGACGAGGGCATGGACCATTGTGATGACAAAGGTCATGAAGCATTGTGATGAATGGAGGCATGGAGCATTGTGATGACAGGGGTCATGGACCTTTGTACTAACAAGGGCATGGAGCATTGTGATGACAAGGGAATGGAGCATTGGTCTAATAAGTTTCATGGATAATTGTGATGAGAGTGGGCATAGAGCATTGTGATGATAAGGGCATGGAACACTGTGATACATGGGTCATGAAGGATTATAATGACAAGGTCATGGGGCATTGTGATGAGAAGGGCATAGAGCATTTTGATGACAAGTGTCATGGAGCTTTGTGATGACAAGGGCATGGAGCAATGTGATGAGAGGGTTCATGGAGCACTGTGATGACAATGACATGGAGCATTGTGATGCCAAGGGTCATGGCGCTTTGTGATGACAAATGTCATGGAGCATTTTGATGACAAGTGCATGGTGCATTGTGATGATAAGGGGAGGGAGTATTTTGATGACAGGGTCATGCAGCAATATGATGGAAAGTGTATTGGAACATTTTGATGTCAGGGGTTATAGAATATTGTGATGTCAGGGGTCATGGAACATTGTGATGATAAAGGGATGTAGCATTGTGATGACAGGGGTCATGGGACATTTTGATTACAGTAGTGAGGGAGTATTGTGACAACTAGTGATGGAACACTGTGATATCTCTGGTGAGAGAGCATTTTGAAGAGAAGTGTATGGCGCATTGTGATTACAAGTTTTATGGAGCATTGCAATGACAATTTTCTGGACCGTTGTGATGAAAAGCAAATGGCACATTGTGATGACACGGGTCATGGAACATTTTTCAGACAAAGTCATGGAGCATTTTGATGAAAATGGTCACGGAGCATTATGATGAAAACGGAATGGGGAATTGTGATGAAAAAGGCATGGAGCCTTTTCGTGACAGGGATCAAAGAGCATTCTGATGACAAGTGTCAGGGAGCATTGTGATGACAAGTGTACTGAGCATTGTGATGACAAGTGTTATGGAACACTGGGATCACAAGGGTTTGGAGCATTGTGATGACAGAGGACATGGATCATTTTGATTTCAAGGAGCATGGAGCATTGTGATGACAAGGGCATGAAGCAATGTGCTCTCAATGTTCATGGAGGATTGTGATGACAATGGAAATGGAGTATTGTGATGACAAGCGCATAGAGCATTGTAATGACAAGGTCATGTAGCATTTTGCTGACAAAGTCATGGAGCATTGTGATGACAGGTGTCATGGAGCACTGTGATGACAAGGCCACGGAACATCGTGATGGCAGGGATCATGGAGCATTGTTATGACAGGGGTAATGGAGCATTGTGACTGCAAGGGCATGGAGAATTGTGATGAGAAGGCCATGGAGCATTCTGATGACATGTGTCATGGAGCTATGTGATGACAAGGACATGGAGCAATGTGATGAGAGTGTTCATGGAGGATTGTGATGACAATGACATGGAGCATTGTGATGCCAAGGGTCATGGATCTTTGTGATGACAAAGGTCATGGAGGATTTTGATGACAAGGGCGTTGTGCATTGTGATGAGAAGGGCAGGGAGCATTGTGATGACAGGGTCAGGGAGCAATTTGATGAAAAGAGTCATGGAACATTTTGATGACAGGGGTTATGGAACATTGTGATGTCAGAGGTCATGGATCTTTATGATGAAAATGGTCATGGAACATTTTGATGACAGGGGTTATGGAGCATTGTGATGTCAGGGGTCATCGAACATTGTGATGATAAGTTCATGTAGCATTGTGATGACAGCGGTCATGGAACATTGTGATAACAGGGGTGAGTGAGTATTGTGACGAATAGTGATGTAACATTGTGATATCTGTGGTGAGAGAGCATTTTGATGAGAAGTGCATGGAGCATTGTGATGACAAGGTTATGGAGCATTGTGATGACAAGCTTGTGGAGCACTGTGATGACAAGTGCATGGTGCATTATGATGACATGTGTCAGGGAGCATCGTGCTGACAAGCGCATGGAGCATTGTGATGACAAGGGTCACGTAGCATTGCGCTGAGAAAGGCATAGAGCATTGTGATGACAAGGATCAAAGAGCACTGTGATGAAATGTTCATGGAGCATTGTTATTACAAGGGTCATGGTGCATTGTGATGACAAGGGCATGGAGCATTGGTCTAATAAGTTTCATGGATTATTGCGATGACTGTTGGAATGGTGCATTGTGGTGACAAGGGCATGGAGCATTGTGATGACCAGTTCATGCAGTATTGTGAAGAGAGGTATCAGGGAGCATTGTGATAACATATGTAATGGCCCATTGTGATGACAATCTCATGGAGCATTGTGATGCCAGGTGTCATGGAGGATTCTGATGACAAAGGTAATGGTGCATTGTGCTGACAGTGGCTTGGAGCATTGAGATGACAAGGTCTGGGAGCATTGTGCTGAAAAGTGCATGGAGAATTGTGATGACAAGTGTCATGGAACATTCTCATGATAAGCTTGAGGAGTTTTTGCTGACAGTGGCGTGGAGCATTGTGATGAAAACGGCATGGGGCATTGTGTTGAAAAAGTCATGGTGCCTTTTCGTGACAGGGTTCAAGGAGCATTCTGGCGACAAGTGTCAGGGAGCATTGTGATGACATGTGTATTGAGAATTGTGATGACAAAGGTCATGGAGCATTGTGATATAAAGTGCATGCAGTACTGTGATGACAGGCATCATGGAGCGTTGTGATGACAAGTTTTATGGAACATTGTGATCACAAGTGTTTGGAGCATTGTGATGACAGAGGTCATGGATCATTTTGATTTCAAGGAGCATGGAGCATTGTGATAACAAGGGCATGTAGCAATGTGATCCCAAGATTCATGGAGGATTGTGATGACAATGGTAATGGAGTATTGTGATGACAAGCGCATAGAGCATGGTAATGACAAACTCATGTAGCATTTTGCTGACAAAGGCATGGAACATTGTGATGACAGGTGTCATTGAGCCCTGTGATGACAAGCGTCACGGAGCATTGTGAATACAGGGGTCATGGAGCATTGGGATGACAAGGGCATGGAGCATTATGATGACTGGTGTCATGGAGCACTGTGATGAAAAGCATCACCGAACATTGTGAATACAGGGGTCATGGAGCATTGGGATGACAAGGGCATGGATCATTGTGATGACAAGGGTCATGGAGCATTGGGCTGAAAATGTTCATGGATTATTGTGATAACAGGGGTCATGGAGCATTGTGATGACAGAGGTTATGGAGAATATTGATTTCATTGTGCTGACAATAGCCGGAAGCATTATGATGATGGGCATGGTGCATTGTGATGACAGGTTTCATGGAGCATTGAGATGAAAAGGGGCATGGAGCATTGTGATTACTGGGATCTTGGAGCACTGTGATGACAAGGGCATGGAGCATTTTGATGAGAAGGACATGGAACATTCTGATGGCATGTGTCATGGAGCTTTGTGATGACAAGGGCATGGAGCATTGTGATTACAGGGGTCTTGGAGCATTGTGATGACAAGTGTCATGGAGCCTTGTGATGACAAGGCCGTGGAATATTGTGATCGCAGGGGTCATGGAGCATTGTTATGACAGGCGTAATGGAGCATTGTGATGAGAAGGGCATGGAGCATTGTGATTACAAGGTTTATGGAGCATTACCATGACAAATTTTTGGATCGTTTTGATGAAAATCACGTAGCACATTGTGATGACAAGGGTCATGGAGTATTTTTCTGACAAACGCATGGAGCATTTTGATGACAAGGGTCACGGAGCATTGTGATGAAAAGTTCATGGAGCATTGTGGTTATAAAGGTCACAGAGCCTTGTGATGACGCGGGCATAGACCATTGTGATGACAAATGTTATGAAGCATTGTGATGACTGGAGTCACGGAGCATTGTGATGACAGGGGTCATGGAGCATTGTGATGACAAGGACATGGAGCATTGTGGTGACAGGGGCATGGAGCATTGGTCTGACATGTTTCATAGAGTATTGTGATGACATTGGACATGGTGCATTGTGATGACAAGGGCATGGATCATTGTGATGAGAAGGTCATGGAGTATTGTGAAGACAGGTGTCAGTGAGCACTGTGATGACATATGTCATGGTCCATTGCCATGACAATGGCAGGGAGCATTGTGATGCCAAATGTAATGGAGGATTTTGATGACAAATATAATTGAGCATTGTGATGACTAGGGCTTGGAGCATTATGATGACAAGGGCCATTGAGAATGTTCAGAACAAAGTCGTGAAGAATTGTGATGACAAGGTCCTGGAGCATTGTGATGAGAAATCCATAGAGACTTGTGATGATAAATCTCATGGAGCATACTGATGAAAAGGGGCATGGACCATTGTGATTACAGGGGTCTTGGAACATTGTGATGACATGGGCATGGAGCATTGTGAGGAGAAGCCCAAGGAGCATTCTGAAGGCATGTTTCATTGAGCTTTGTGATGACAAGGGCATGGAGCATTGTGTTTAAAGGGGTCTTGGAGCATTGTGAGGAAAAGGGCATGGATCATTGTGATGAAAAAGGCATGGAGCCTTGTCATGACAGGGTTCAAGGAGCATACAGACAACAAGTGTCAGGGAGCATTTTGATGACAAGTGTATTGAGCATTGTGATGACAAAGGTCATGGAGCATTGTGATGAGAAGACCATGGATAATTGTGATGATGAGTGTCATGGGGCACTGTGATGACAAGGGTTATGGAATATTGTGATCACAAGGGTTTGGAGCATTGTTATGACAGAGGTCATGGAGCATTTTGATTTCATTGTGATGACAATAGAATGAAGCATTATGATGATGGGCATGGTGCATTGTGATGAGAGGGTTCATGGATCATTTAGATGAAAAATTGGCATGGAGCATTGTGATTACGGGGTCTTGGATCATTGTGATGAGAAGGGTCATGGAGGCTTGTGATGACAAGTGAATGGCGAATTGTGATGACAAGGTTCATGGACCATTCTCATGACAATCTTGTGGAGTATTTTGATTACAGTGGCGTGGACCATTGTGATGAAAACGGCATAGGGCATTGTGATGAAAAAGGCATGGAGCATTTTCGTGAGAGGTTCAAGGAGCATTTTGATGACAAGTGTCAGGGAGCATTGTGATGACAAGTGTATTGAGAATTGTGATGACAAAGGTCATGGAGCATTCTGATAAAAGTGCATGGAGTATTGTGATGACAGGCATCATGGAGCGTTGTGATGACAAGTGTTATGGAACATTTTGATCACAAGGGTTTGGAGCATTGTGAGGACAGAGGTCATGGATCATTTTGATTTCGAGGAGCATGGAGCATTGTGATTACAAGGGCATGAAGCAATGTGATCCCAAGGTTCATGGAGGATTGTGATGACAATGGTAATGGAGTATTGTGATGACAAGCGCATAGAGCATTGTAATGACAAGTTCATGTAGCATTTTGCTGACAAAGGCATGGAGCATTGTGATGACAGGTGTCATGGAGCACTGAGATGACAAGCGTCACGGAGCATTGTGAATAAATGGGTCATGGAGCATTGGGATGACAAGGTCATGGATCACTGTGATGACAAGGGTCATGGAGCATTGGGCTGAAAATGTTCATGGAATATTGTGATGACAGGGGTCATGGAGCATTGTGATGACAGAGGTCATGGAGCATTTTGATTTCATTGTGCTGACAATAGCCGGAAGCATTATGATGATGGGCATGGTGCATTGTGAATACAGGGTTCATGGAGCATTGAGATGAAAAGGGGCATGGAGAATTGTGATTACAGGTGTCTGGGAGCACTGTGATGACAAGGACATGGAGCATTTTGATGAGAAGGACATGGAACATTCTGATGGCATGTGTCATGGAGCTTTGTGATGACAAGGGCATGGAGCATTGTGATTACAGGGTTCTTGGAGCATTGTGATGACAAGTGTCATGGAGCCTTGTGATGACAAGGCCGTGGAATATTGTGATCGCAGGGGTCATGGAGCACTGTTATGACAGGGGAAATGGAGCATTGTGATGAGAAGTGCATGGAGCATTATGATTACAAGGTTTATGGAGCATTACAATGACAAATTTGTGGACCGTTGTGATGAAAATTGCGTAGCACATTGTGATGACAAGGGTCATGGAGCATTTTTCTGACAAACGCATGGAGCATTTTGATGACAAGGGTCACGGAGCATTGTGATGAAAAGTTCATGGAGCATTGTGGTTATAAAGGTCACAGAGCCTTGTGATGACTCGGGCATGGACCATTGTGATGACAAATGTTATGAAGCATTGTGATGACTGGAGTCAACGAGCATTGTGATGACAGTGGTCATGGAGCATTGTGATGACAAGGGCATGGATCACTGTGGTGACAGGGGCATGGAGCATTTGTCTGACAAGTTTCATAGATTATTGTGATGACATTGGACATGGTGCATTGTGATGACAAGGGCATGGATCATTGTGATGAGAAGGTCATGGAGTATTGTGAAGACAGGTGTCAGGGAGCATTGTGATGATATATGTCATGGTCCATTGCAATGACAATGGCAGGGAGCATTGTGATGCCAAATGTAATGGAGGATTTTGATGACAAATATAATGGAGCATTGTGATGACTAGGGCTTGGAGCATTATGATGACAAGGGCCATTGAGAATTTTCAGAACAAGGTCGTGAAGCATTGTGATGACAAGGTCCTGGAGCATTGTGATGAGAAATCCATAGAGACTTGTGATGATAAATCTCATGGAGCATACTGATGAAAAGGGGCATGGACCATTGTGATTACAGGGGTCTTGGAACATTGTGATGACATGGGCATGGAGCATTGTGAGGAGAATTCCAAGGAGCATACTGAAGACATGTTTCATTGAGCTTTGTGATGACAAGGGCATGGAGCATTGTGTTTAAAGGGTTCTTGGGGCATTGTGAGGAAAAGGGCATGGATCATTGTGATGATAAAGGCATGGAGCCTTGTCATGACAGGGTTCAAGGAGCATACAGACAACAAGTGTCAGGGAGCATTTTGATGACAAGTGTATTGAGCATTGTGATGACAAAGGTCATGGAGCATTGTGATTAGAAGACCATGGATAATTGTGATGACGAGTGTCATGGGGCACTGTGATGACAAGTGTTATGGAATATTGTGATCACAAGGGTTTGGAGCATTGTTATGACAGAGGTCATGGAGCATTTTGATTTCATTGTGATGACAATAGCATGAAGCATTATGATGATGGGCATGGTGCATTGTGATGACAGGGTTCATGGATCATTGAGATGAAAAGGACATGGAGCATTGTGATTACAGTGGTCTTGGAACACTGTGATGACAAGGGCATGGAACATTGTGAAGAGAAGGCCATGGAACCTACTGATGACATGCGTCATGGAGCTTTGTTATGACAAGTTCATGGAGCATTTTGATTAGAGGTGTCTTGGAGCATTGCAAAGACATGGGTAATGGAGCCTTGTGATGACAAGGCCATGGTACATTGTGATGGCAATGGTCATGGAGAATTGTTATGACAGAGGTAATGGAGCATTGTTATGAGAAGGGAATTGAGCATTTGTCTGAAATATTTCATGGATTATCGTGATGAGATTGGGCATGGAGCATTGTGATGAAAAGGGCACGGAACACTGTGATACATGGGTCATGGAGGATTGTAATGTCAAGGGCAAGAAACAATGTGATGAGAGGGTTCATGGAGCACTGTGATGACAATGACACCTAGCGTTGTGAGGAGAAGGCCATGGAGCATTCTGATGTCTTGCGTCATGGAGCTTTGTGATGACAAGGGCATAGAGCTTTGTGATTACAGGGGTCTTGGAGCATTGTGATGAAAAGGGAATGGATCACTGTGCTGAAAAAGGCATGGAGCCTTGTCATGGCAGGTTTCAAGGAGCATACTGACGACAAGTGTCAGGGAGCATTGTGATGACAAGTGTATTGAGCATTGTGATGACAAACATCATGGAGCATTGTTTTGAGAAGACCATGGATAATTGTGATGATGATCGTCATGCGGTGTTGTGATAATAAGTGTTATGAAACATTGTGATCACAAGGGTTTGAAGCATTATGATGACAGAGTTCATGGAGAATTTTGATTTCATTTTGATGACAATAGCCTGAAGCATTATGATGATGGGCATGGTGCATTGTGATGACACGGTTCATGGAGCATTGAGATGAAAAGGTGCATGGAGCATTGTGATTACAGAGTTCTTGGAGCATTGTAATGACAAGCGCATAGAGCGTTCTAATGACAAGGTCATGTAGAATTCTGCTGACAAATGCATGGAGCATTGTGATGACAGGTGTCATGTAGCTTTGTGATGACAAGTCATGGAGCATTTTGATGACAAGTGCATGGTGCATTGTGATGACAAGGGCAGGAAGCATTTTGATGACCAGGTCATGCAGCAATTTGATGAAAAGTGTAATGGAACATTGTGATGGCAGTGGTCATGGAGCATTGTTATGACAGAGTTAATGGAGCATTTTGATGTGAAGGACATTGAGCATTGGTCTGAAATGTTTCAAGGATTATTGTGATGAGAGTGGGCATGGAGCATTGTGATGACAAGGGCACGGAACACTGTGATACATGGGTCATGGAGGATTGTAATAACAAGAGCATGGAGCATTGTGATGAGAAGGGCATCGAGTATTGTGATGACAAGTGTCATGGAGCTTTGTAATGACAAGGGCATGGAGCAATGTGATGAGAGCGTTTATGGAGCACTGTGATGACAATGACATGGAGCACTGTGATGCCAATGGTCATGGAGCTTTGTGATGACAAACGTCATAGAACATTTTGATGACAAGGGTGTGGTGCATTGTGATGAGAAGGGCAGGGAGCATTTTGATGACAGGGTCATGCAGCAATTTGATGAAAAGTGTAATGGAACATTTTGATGAAAGGGGTTATAGAACATTTTGATGCCAGGGGTTATGGAGCTTTGGGATGAAAAGGGTCATGGAGCATTTTGATGACAGGGATTATGGAAGATTGTGATGTCAGGGGTCATGGAACATTGTGCTGATAAGGGGATGTAGCATTGTGATGACTGGGGTCATGGAACATTGTGATTACCGGGGTGAGGGAGGATTGTGATAACTGGTGACGGAACATTGTGATATCTCAGGTGAGAGAGCATTTGGATGAGAAGTGCATGGAGCATTTTGATTACAAGGAGTATGGCGGATAGCGATGAGAAGGTTGTGGATCAATGTGATGAAAAGCACGTGGCACATTGTGATGACAAGGGTCATGGAGTATTGTTCTGACAAAGGCATGGAGCATTGTGATGACAAGGGTCACGGAGCATTGTGATGAAAATTTCATGGAGCATTGAGGTTACAAAGGACACAGAGCCTTTTAAGGACGCGAGCATGGACCGTTGTGTTGACAAACGTTATGAAGAATTGTGATGACTGGATTCAGGGAGCATTGTGATGACAGGGGTAATGGAGCAGTGTGATGACAAGGGCATGGAGCATTGCGATGACAGGGACATGGAGCATTGGTCTGACAATTTCATAGATTACTGTGATGACAGTGGACACGGTGCATTGTGATGACAAGGGCATGGAGCATTGTGATGAGAAGGTCATGGATTATTGTGAAGACAGGTGTCATGGAGCACTGTGATGACAAGGGTCATGGAGCATTGTGAATACAGGGGTCATGGAGCATTGGGATGACAAGGGCATGGATCATTGTGATGAGAAGTTCATGGAGTATTGTAAAGACAGGTGTCAGGGAGCATTGTGATGACATATGTCATGGTCCACTGCGATGACAATGTCAGGGAGCATTGAGATGCCAAATGAAATGGAGGATTTTGATGACAAATATAATGGAGCATTGTGATGACTAGGGCTTGGAGCATTATGATGACAAGGGCCATTGAAAATTTTCATGACATGGTCGAAGAGCATTGTGATGACAAGGTCCTGGAGCTTTGTGATTAGACAACCATGGAGCCTTGTGAAGACAAGTCTCATGGAGCATACTGATGAAAAGGGGCATGGAACATTCTGATTACAGGGGTCTTGAAACATTGTGATAAAAAGTGCATGGAGCATTGTGATGACAAAGGCATGGAGCATTGGTCTAATACGTTTCATGGATTATTGTGATGACAGATGGAATGGCGCATTGTGATGACAAAGGCATGGAGCATTGTGATGACCAGGTCATGCCGTATTGTGAAGACAGGTGTCAGGGAGCATTGTGATGACATATGTAATGGCCCATTGTGATGAAAATGGCATGGAGCATTGTGATGCCAGGTATCATGGAGGAGTCTGATCACAATTGTCAAAGAGCAATGTGATGACATATGTAATGGCCCATTGTGATGACAATGGCATGGAGCACTGTGATGCCAAGTGACATGGAGGATTCTGATGAAAAAGTTAATGGAGCATTGTGATGACAATGGCTTGGAGCATTGTGATGACAAGGGTCAGGGAGCATTGAGCTGACAAGTGCATGGAGAATTGTGATGACAAGGGTCATGGAGCATTCTGATGACAATCTTGTGTAGTATTTTGATGACAATGGCATGGAGCATTGTGATGAAAACGGTATGGGGCTTTGTGATGAAAAACGCATGGAGACTTTTCGTGACAGGTTTCAAGGAACATACTGATGGCAAGTGTCAGGGAGCATTGTGATGACATGTATATTGAGAATTGTGATGACAAAGTCATAGAGCATTGTGATGTAAATCCATGGAGTATTGTGATGACAGGCATCATGGTGCTTTGTGATGACAAGTGTTATGGAACACTGTGATCACAAGGATTTGGAGCATTGTGATGACAGTGGTCATGGATCATTTTGATTTCAAGGAGCATGGAGCATTGTGATGACAAAGGAATGAAGCAATGTGATCCCAAGGTTCATGGAGGATTGTGATGACAATGGAAATGGAGTATTGTGATGACAAGCGCACAAAGCATTGTAATGACAAGGTCATGTAGCATTTTGCTGACAAAGGCATGGAGCATTGTGATGACATGTGTCATGGAGCACTGTGATGACAAGCGTCACGGAGCATTGTGAATACAGGGGTCATGGAGCATTGGGATGATAAGGGCATGGAACATTTGTCTGAAATATTTCGTGGATGATTGTGATGAGAGTGGGCATGGAGCCTTCTGATGACAAGGGTACGGAACACTATGATACATGGGTCATGCTGGATTGTAATGACAAGGGCATGGAGCATTGTGATGAGAAGGGCATCGAGCATTGTGATGACAAGTGTCATGGATCTTTGTGATGAAAAGGACATCGAGCAATGTGATGAGAGGGTTCAGGGAGCATTGTGATGACAGTGACATGGAGCATTGTGATTCCAAGGGTCATGGATCATTGACATGACAAGTAATCGAGCATTTTGATGACAAGGGCAGGTTGCATTGTGATGAGAAGGGCAGGGAGCATTTTGATGACCGGGTTATGCACCAATTTGATGAAAAGTGTAATGGAATATTTTGATGGCAGTGGTTATAGAACATTGTGATGTCAGGGGATTTGGAGCGTTGGGATGAAATGGGTCATGGAGCAATTTGATGACAGGGGTCATGGAACATTGTGATGATAAGGGGATGTAGCACTGTGATGACAGGGTCATGGAATATTGTGATTACAGGGGTGAGGGAGTATTCTGATGACTAGTGATGGAACACTGTGATATTTCTCGTGAGAGAGCATTTTGATGAGAAGTGCATGGAGCATTGTGATTACAGGATTTATGGAGCATTGCAATGACAAGGTTGTGGACCGTTGTGATGAAATGTGTGTGGCACATTGTGAAGACAATGGTCATGGAGCATTGCTCTGACAAAGATATGGAGCATTGTGAAGACAATGGTCACAGAGAATTGTGATGAAAAGTTCAAGGAGCATTGTGGTTACAAAGGTCACAGAGCCTTGTAATTACGCGGGCATGGAACATTGTAATGACAAATGTTATGAAGCATTGTGATGACTGGAGTCACGGACCATTGTGCTGACAGGGGTCATGGAGCATTGTGATGACATGTGTCATGGAGCATTGTGCTGACAAGCGCATGGAGCATTGTGATGACAAGGGTCATGGAGCATTGTGCTGAGAAAGGCATAGAGCATTGTGATGACAAGGGTCAAAGAGCATTGTGATGAAAAGTTCATGGATCATTGTAGTTAAAAAGGTCACAGAGACTGTTGATGACGAGGGCATGGACCATTGTGATGACAAAGGTCATGAAGCATTGTGATAACTGGAGTCACGGAGCATTGTGATGACAGGGGTCATGGAGGATTGTGATAACAAGGGCATGGAGCACTGTGATGAAAAGGGCATGGAACATTGGTCTAATATGTTTCATGGATTATTGTGATGACAGTTGGAATGGCACATTGTGATGACAAGGGCATGGAGCCTACTGATGACCAGGTCATGCAGTATTGTGAAGACAGGTGTCAGGGAGCATTGTGATGACATATGTAATGGCTCATTGTGATGACAATGGCATGGAGCATTGTGATGCCAAGTGTCATGGAGGATTCTGTTGACAAAGGTAATGCAGCATTCTGATGACAAGGGTCAGGGAGCATTGTGCTGACAAGTGCATGGAGAATTGTGATGACAAGGGTTATGGAACATTCTGATGACAAGCTTGTGGAGTATTTTGATGACAATGGCATGGAGCATTGTGAAGAAAATGGCATGGGGCATTGTGTTGAAATAGGCATGGAGCCATTTCGTGACAGGGTTCAAGGACCATTCTGATGACAAGTGTCAGGGAGCATTGTGATGACAAAGGTCATGGAGCATTGTGATGACAAGTCATGGAGCATTTTGATGACAAGAGCATGGTGCATTGTGATGAGAATTTCAGGAAGAATTTTGATGACCGGGTCATGCAGCAATTTGATGAAAATTGTAATGGAACATTTTGATGCCAGGGGTTATAGAACATTGTGATGTCAGGGGTCTTGCAGCTTTGGGATGAAACGGATCATGGAGGATTTTGATGGCAGTTGTCATGGAACATTGTGATGATAAGGGGATGTAGAGTTGTGATGACAGTGTCATGGATCATTGTGATTACAGGGGTGAGGGAGTATTATGATGACTAGTGATGTAACACTGTGATATCTCTTCTGAGAGAGAATTTTTATGAGAAGGGCATGGAGCATTGTGATTACAAGGTTTATGGAGAATTGCAATGACAAGGTTGTGGACCGTTGTGATGAAATGTGCGTGGCATATTGTGAAGACAGTGGTCATGGAGCATTGTTCTGACAAAGACATGGAGGATTGTGATGGCAAGTATCACAGAGAATTGTGATGAAAAGTTCATGGAGCATTTCGGTTACAAAGGTCACAGAGCTTTGTGATGACGCGGGCATGGACCACTGTGATGAGAAACGTTATGAAGCATTGAGATGCCTGGAGTCACGGAGCATTGTGATGACACGGGTCATGGAGCATTGTAATGACATGTGTCATGGAGCATTGTGCTGACAAGCGAATGGAGCATTGTGATGACAAGGGCCATGGAGCATTGTGCTGAGAAAGGCATAGAGCATTGTGATGACAAGGGTCAACGAGCATTGTGATGAAAAGTTCATGGAACATTGTGCTTAAAAAGGTCACAGAGACTGTTGATGACGAGGGCATGGAAAACTGTGATGACAAAGGTCATGAAGCATTGGGATGACTGGAGTTATGGAGCAGTGTGATGACAGGGGTCATGGACATTTGTGATAAAAAGGGCATGGAGCATTGTGATGACAAGGGACTGGAGCATTGGTCTAATAAGTTTCATGGATTATTGCGATGACATTTGGAATGGTGCATTATGTTGACAAGGGCATGGAGCATTGTGATGACCTGGTCATGCAATATTGTTAAGAAAAGTGTCAGGGAGCATTATGATGACATATGTAATGGCCCATTGGGATGACAATGGCATGGAGCATTGTGATGCCAAGTGTCATGGAGGATTCTGATGACAAAGGTAATGGAGCGTTGTGATGACATTGGCTTGGAGCATTGTGATGACAAGGGTCAGGGAGCATTGTGCTGACAAGTGCATGGAGAATTGTGATGACAAAGGTCATGGAGCATTCTGAACACAAGCTTGTGGAGTATTTTGATGACAATGACATGGAGCATTGTGATGAAAACGGAATGGGGCATTGTGATGAAATAGGCATGGAGCCTTTTCGTGGCAGGGTTTAAGGAGCATTCTGATGACAAGTGTCAGGGAGAATTGTGATGACAAGTGTATTGAGAATTGTTATGACAAAGGTCATGGAGCATTGTGATGAAAAGGGCATGGAGTATTGTGATGACAGGCATCATGGAGTGTTGTGATGACAAGTGTTATGGAACATTGTGATCACAAGGGTTTGGAGCATTGTGATGACAGAGGTCATGGATCATTTTGATTTCAAGGAGCAGGGAGCATTGTGATGACAAGTGCATGAAGCAATGTGATCCCAAGGTTCATGGAGGATTGTGATGACAATGGAAATGGAGTATTCTGATGACAAGCACATAGAGCATTGTAATGACAAGGTCATGTAGCATTTTGCTGACAAAGGCATGGAGCATTGTGATGACATGTGTCATGGCTCACTGTGATGACAAGCGTCACGGATAATTGTGAATACAGGGGTCATGGAGCACTGGGATAACAAGGGCATGGATCATTGTGAGGACAAGTGTCATGGAGCACTGGGCTGAAAATGTTCATGGAGTGTTGTTATGACAGGGGTCATGGAGCTTTGTGATGACTAGGGAATGGAGCATTGTGATGACAAGTGTCCCGGATCATTGTGTTGTCAGGTGTCATGGAGTGTTGTGATGACAGTGGTCATGGAGCATTGTGATGATATTGGCCATGGAGCATTGTGATGAGTAGGTCGTGGAGCACTGGGCTGAAAATGTTCATGGATTATTGTGATGACAGGCGTCATGGAGCATTGTGATGACAAGGGATTGGAGCATGGTGATGACAAGGTCCTGGAGCACTGTGATGAGAAGACCATGGAGACTTGTGATGACAAGTCTCATGGAGCATTCTGATGAAAAGGGGCATGGAGCATTGTGATTACAGGTGTCTTGGTGCATTGTGATGACGAAGGCATGGAGCATGGTGATGAGAAAGCCAAGGAGCATTCTGATGACATGCGTCATTGAGTTTTGTGATGATAAGGGCATGGAGCATTGTGATTACAGTGATCTTGGAGCATTGTGATGAAGACGGCATGGATCATTGTGATGTAAAAGGCATGGAGTCTTGTCATGACAGGGTTCAAGGAGCATAGTGACGACAAGTGTCAGGGAGCATTGTGATGACAGGTGTATTGAGCATTGTGATGACAAAGATCATGGAGCACTGTGATGAGAATACCATGGATAATTGTGATGATGAGCGTCATTGGGTGTTGTGATGATAAGTGTTATGGAACATTGTGATCACAATGGTTTGGAGCATTATGATGACAGAGGTCATGGAGAATATTGTTTTCATTGTGATGACAATAGACTGAAGCATTATGATGATGGGCATGGTGCATTGTGATGAAAGGGTTCATGGAGCATTGAAATGAATAGTGGCATAGAGCATTGTGATTACAGGGTTCTAGGAGCATTGTGATGAGAAGTGTCAAGGAGCTTTGTGATGACAAGGCCATGGAACATCGTGATGGCAGGGGTCATGGAGCATTGTTATGACTGGTGTAATGGAGCATTGTGTTGGCAAGGACATGGAGCACTGTGATGAGAAGGCCATGGAGCATACTGATGACATGTGTCATGGAGCTTTGTGAAGACAATGGCATGGAGCAATGTGATGAGAACATTCATTTAGCATTGTGATGACAATGACATGGAGCATTGTGATGACAAGGGTCTTGGATATTTGTGATGACAAATATCATGGAGCATTTTGATGGCAAGGGCGTTGTGCATTGTGATGAGAAGGGCAGGGAACATTCTGATGACAGGGTCATGGAGCAATTTGATGAAAAGTGTCATGGAACATTTTGATGACAGGTGTTATGGAACATTGTGATGTCAGGGGTCATCGAACATTGTGATGATAAGTGCATGTAGCATTGTGATGACAGGAGTCATGGAACATTGTGATGACAGGGGTGAGGGAGTATTGTGACAAATAGTGATGTAGCATTGTGATATCAGTGGTGAGAGAGCATTTTGATGTGAAGTGAATGGAGCATTGTGATGTAAAATTTTAAGGAGCATTGTGATGACAAGATTGTGGAGCACTGTCATGACAAGCGCATGGCGCATGGTGATGACATGTGTCATTGAGCACTGTGCTGACAAGCTCATGGAGCATTGTGATGACAAGTGTCAAAGAGCATTGTGATGAAAATTTCATGGAGCATTGTGGTTTATAAGATCACAGAGATTGTTTATGACGAGGGCATGGACCACTGTGATGACAAAGGTCATGAAGCATTGTGATGACTGGAATCACGGAGCACTGTGATGACAGGGGTTATGGAGCATTGTGATAAAAAGGGCATGGAGCTTTGTGATGACAAGGGCATGGAACATTGGTCTAATATGTTTCATGGATTATTGTGATGACACTTGGAATGGCGCATTGTGATGACAATGGGATGGAGCATTGTGATGACCAGGTCATGCAGTATTGTGAAGAGAGGTGTCAGGGAGCATTGTGATGACATATGTAATGGCCCAATTTGATGACAATGGCATGGAGCATTGTGATGACCAGGTCATGCAGTATTGTGAAGACAAGTGTCAGGGAGCATTGTGATGACATATGTAATGGCCCATTGTGATGACAATGGCATGGAACATTGTGATGCCAAGTGTCATGGAGGATTCTGATGACAAAGATAATGGAGCATTGTGATCACAATGGCTTAAAGCATTGTGATGACTAGGGTCAGGGAGCATTGTGCTGACAAGTGCATGGAGAATTGTGATGACAAGTGTCATGGAGCATTCTGATGACAAGCTTGTGGAGTATTTTGATGACAATGGCACAGAGCATTGTGAAGAAAACGGCATGGGGCATTGTGATGAAAAAGGCATGTAGCCTTTACGTGACAGGGTTTAAGGAGCAATCTGATGACAAGTGTCAGGGAGCATTGTGATGACAAGTGTATTGAGAATTGTGATGACAAAGGTCATGGAGCATTGTGATGAAAAGGGCATGGAGTATTGTGATGACAGGCATCATGGAGCATTGTGATGACAAGTGTTATGGAACACTGTGGTCACAAGGGTTTGGAGCATTGTGATGACAGAGGTCATGGATCGTTTTGATTTCAAGGAGCAGGGAGCATTGTGATGACAAGGGCATGAAGCAATGTGATCCCAAGGTTCATGGAGGATTGTGATGACAATGGAAATGGAGTATTCTGATGACAAGCACATAGAGCATTGTAATGACAAGGTCATGTAGCATTTTGCTGACAAAGGCATGGAGCATTGTGATGACATGTGTCATGGCTCACTGTGATGACAAGCGTCATGGATAATTGTGAATACAGGGGTCATGGAGCACTGGGATAACAAGGGCATGGATCATTGTGAGGACAAGTGTCATGGAGCACTGGGCTGAAAATGTTCATGGAGTGTTGTTATGACAGGGGTCATGGAGCTTTGTGATGACTAGGGAATGGAGCATTGTGATGACAAGTGTCCCGGATCATTGTGTTGTCAGGTGTCATGGAGTGTTGTGATGACAGTGGTCATGGAGCATTGTGATGATATTGGCCATGGAGCATTGTGATGAGTAGGTCGTGGAGCACTGGGCTGAAAATGTTCATGGATTATTGTGATGACAGGCGTCATGGAGCATTGTGATGACAAGGGATTGGAGCATGGTGATGACAAGGTCCTGGAGCACTGTGATGAGAAGACCATGGAGACTTGTGATGACAAGTCTCATGGAGCATTCTGATGAAAAGGGGCATGGAGCATTGTGATTACAGGTGTCTTGGTGCATTGTGATGACGAAGGCATGGAGCATGGTGATGAGAAAGCCAAGGAGCATTCTGATGACATGCGTCATTGAGTTTTGTGATGATAAGGGCATGGAGCATTGTGATTACAGTGATCTTGGAGCATTGTGATGAAGACGGCATGGATCATTGTGATGTAAAAGGCATGGAGTCTTGTCATGACAGGGTTCAAGGAGCATAGTGACGACAAGTGTCAGGGAGCATTGTGATGACAGGTGTATTGAGCATTGTGATGACAAAGATCATGGAGCACTGTGATGAGAATACCATGGATAATTGTGATGATGAGCGTCATTGGGTGTTGTGATGATAAGTGTTATGGAACATTGTGATCACAATGGTTTGGAGCATTATGATGACAGAGGTCATGGAGAATATTGTTTTCATTGTGATGACAATAGACTGAAGCATTATGATGATGGGCATGGTGCATTGTGATGAAAGGGTTCATGGAGCATTGAAATGAATAGTGGCATAGAGCATTGTGATTACAGGGTTCTAGGAGCATTGTGATGAGAAGTGTCAAGGAGCTTTGTGATGACAAGGCCATGGAACATCGTGATGGCAGGGGTCATGGAGCATTGTTATGACTGGTGTAATGGAGCATTGTGTTGGCAAGGACATGGAGCACTGTGATGAGAAGGCCATGGAGCATACTGATGACATGTGTCATGGAGCTTTGTGAAGACAATGGCATGGAGCAATGTGATGAGAACATTCATTTAGCATTGTGATGACAATGACATGGAGCATTGTGATGACAAGGGTCTTGGATATTTGTGATGACAAATATCATGGAGCATTTTGATGGCAAGGGCGTTGTGCATTGTGATGAGAAGGGCAGGGAACATTCTGATGACAGGGTCATGGAGCAATTTGATGAAAAGTGTCATGGAACATTTTGATGACAGGTGTTATGGAACATTGTGATGTCAGGGGTCATCGAACATTGTGATGATAAGTGCATGTAGCATTGTGATGACAGGAGTCATGGAACATTGTGATGACAGGGGTGAGGGAGTATTGTGACAAATAGTGATGTAGCATTGTGATATCAGTGGTGAGAGAGCATTTTGATGTGAAGTGAATGGAGCATTGTGATGTAAAATTTTAAGGAGCATTGTGATGACAAGATTGTGGAGCACTGTCATGACAAGCGCATGGCGCATGGTGATGACATGTGTCATTGAGCACTGTGCTGACAAGCTCATGGAGCATTGTGATGACAAGTGCCAAAGAGCATTGTGATGAAAATTTCATGGAGCATTGTGGTTTATAAGATCACAGAGATTGTTTATGACGAGGGCATGGACCACTGTGATGACAAAGGTCATGAAGCATTGTGATGACTGGAATCACGGAGCACTGTGATGACAGGGGTTATGGAGCATTGTGATAAAAAGGGCATGGAGCTTTGTGATGACAAGGGCATGGAACATTGGTCTAATATGTTTCATGGATTATTGTGATGACACTTGGAATGGCGCATTGTGATGACAATGGGATGGAGCATTGTGATGACCAGGTCATGCAGTATTGTGAAGAGAGGTGTCAGGGAGCATTGTGATGACATATGTAATGGCCCAATTTGATGACAATGGCATGGAGCATTGTGATGACCAGGTCATGCAGTATTGTGAAGACAAGTGTCAGGGAGCATTGTGATGACATATGTAATGGCCCATTGTGATGACAATGGCATGGAACATTGTGATGCCAAGTGTCATGGAGGATTCTGATGACAAAGATAATGGAGCATTGTGATCACAATGGCTTAAAGCATTGTGATGACTAGGGTCAGGGAGCATTGTGCTGACAAGTGCATGGAGAATTGTGATGACAAGTGTCATGGAGCATTCTGATGACAAGCTTGTGGAGTATTTTGATGACAATGGCACAGAGCATTGTGATGAAAACGGCATGGGGCATTGTGATGAAAAAGGCATGTAGCCTTTACGTGACAGGGTTTAAGGAGCATTCTGATGACAAGTGTCAGGGAGCATTGTGATGACAAGTGTATTGAGAATTGTGATGACAAAGGTCATGGAGCATTGTGATGAAAAGGGCATGGAGTATTGTGATGACAGGCATCATGGAGCATTGTGATGACAAGTGTTATGGAACACTGTGGTCACAAGGGTTTGGAGCATTGAGATGACAGAGGTCATGGATCATTTTGATTTCAAGGAGCATGGAGCATTGTGATGACAAGGGCATGAAGCAATGTGATCCCAAGTTTCATGGAGGATTGTGATGACAATGGAAATGGAGTATTGTGATGACATGCACATAGAGCACTGTAATGACAAGGTCATGTAGCATTTTGCTGACAAAGGCATGGAGCACTGTGATGACAAGCGTCACGCATCATTGTGAATACAGGGGTCATGGAGCATTGGGATGACAAGGTCATGCATCATTGTGATGACAAGGGTCATGGAGCACTGGGCTGAAAGTGTTCATGGAGTGTTGTGATGACAGGGGTCATGGAGCATTGTGATGACTAGGGAATGCAGCATTGTGATGACAAGAGTCCCAGATCACTGTGTTGTCAGGTGTCATGGAGTGTTGTGATGACAGTGGTCATGGAGCACTCTGATGATATTGGCCATGGAGCATTGCAATGAGTAGGTCGTGGAGCATTGGGCTGAAAAATTTCATGGTTTATTGTGATGACAGGTGTCATGGAGCATTGTGATGACAAGGGAATGGAGCATGGTGATGACAAGGTCCTGGAGCACTGTGATGAGAAGACCATGGAGACTTGTGATGACAAGTCTCATGGAGCATTCTGATGAAAAGGGGCATGGAGCATCGTGATTACAGTGGTCTTGGTGCATTGTGATGACGAGGGCATGGAACATTGTGATGAGAAGTCCATGGAGCATTCTGATGACATGCGTCATGGAGTTTTGTGATGACAAGGACATGGAGCATTGTGATTACAGGGATTTTGGAGCATTGTGATGAAGAGGGCATGGATCATTGTGATGACAAGGGCACGGAACACTGTGATACATGGGTCATGCAGGATTGTAATGACAAGGGCATGGAGCACTGTGATGAGGAGGGCATCAAGCATTGTGATGACAAGTGTCATGGAGCTTTGTGATGACAAGTGCATGGAGCCATGTGATGAGAGGGTTCATGGAGCATTGTGATGACAATGACATGGAGCATTGTGATGACAATGGAAATGGAGCATTGTGATGACAAGTGTATTGAGAATTGTGATGACAAAGGTCATGGAGCATTGTGATGTAAAGGGCATGGAGTATTGTGATGACAGGCATCATGGAGCGTTGTGATGACAAGTGTTTTGGAACACTGTGATCACAAGGGTTTGGAGCATTGTGATGACAGAGGTCATGGATCATTTGTATTTCAAGGAGCATGGAGCATTGTGATGACAAGGGTATGAAGCAATGTGATCCCAATGATCATGGAGGATTGTGATGACAATGGAAATGGAGTATTGTGATGACAAGCGCATAGAGCATTGTAATGAAAAGGTCATGTAGTATTTTGCTGACAAAGGCATGGAGCATTTTGATGACATGTGTCATCGAGCCCTGTGATGACAAGCGTCACGGAGCATTGTGAATACTGGGGTCATGGAGCATAGGGATGACAAGGGCATGGATCATTGTGATGACAAGGGTCATGGAAAATTGGGCTGAAAATGTTCATGGAGTATTGTGAAGACAGGGGCTATGGAGCATTGTGATGACTAGGGAATGGAACATTTTGATGACAAGAGTGCCGAATCATTGTGTTGTCAGGTGTCATGGAGTGTTGTGATGACAGTGGTCATGGAGCATTTTGATGATATTGGCCATGGAGCTTTGTGATGAGAAGACCGTGGGTAATTGTGATGTCGATCATCATGGAGCACTGTAATGACAAGGGGCATGAAACATTGTGATGCCAGGTGTCAGGGAGCATTGTGATGACATGGGTCATGGAGCATTGTGATGACAAGGGCATGGAGCATTGTGATGACAAGTGCATGGAGCATTGTGATGACAAGTGCATGGAGCATTGCAATGTCAAGTGGATGGAGAATTGTGATGACAAGAGCATGTAACATATTGCTGAGAAGTGTCATATAGCATTGTGATGACATGGACGTGGAGAACTGTGATGACAAGGGACATGGAGCATTGTGATAACCAGGGCATGGTGCATTGTGATGACAGGGGTCATGGAGCATTATTATGAGAACAGCCATGGTGCATTCTGACATAAGATATCACTTATGAAGGGAATGTAAACATGGCTACATATAAACTGAATTAGGGAAGAGAACAGAGTCTCAGATTTAGAAAACACTCTAACGCTTGCATAAGGGGAAAGAGAGGTGGGGAGATGCACAAAACATAAGATTGATATTAGCACAGGTACCGTTCCATAGTCCAAAAACAGAAGAGACAAGCCCTACTCCTTCCTCAGTGAATGGAACTCAACATCCCTATTCCACGCAGAGAAACATATCTGACTAGTAAGAATTTTAAAACCTATGTATTTATATGTCTCTGTAAGGGAAACAAGTGTGTCTAGAACGACATAAACATGGCAGTGAGAATCAGCTCAAACCCAATATAAAACTGAATTTCAAAACAAAACATAAAAACAGTAAAATTCTTACACAATACCTTCAGGGGTTCTGGTGAAATTTGGAATGACCCTATCTACAATGACAGCTGGATGTGGCATAAGGCTGGTCACTTGGGACTGAGAACATTGGTGAGATTGGGTGAAAAAATGCAGACCCTTTAAATCAATAATGCCTGCCACCCATTCCATGGTTCCCAACTCTCCAGGTAGAAGGGAATATCACTACAGTTATAACGTGTATGGGAACCTAGAGAATGGAAACCATCTGATGGTGAAAGGTTTCTAAAACTCTACTAATTTTTTCTCTCCTTGTGCTCCAGTTTGACATTCCAACTGCTTTACTATCAATCTCCCAACTTTGAAAGTCAGCCCCTATAACCTCCTGGTTCGCACAGTTGGCAAATTGTGCAGAGGATATAAGGGAAGAGAGAGAACCAATGAGAGAGTAGCTGTAGGCATTTGGACAGCCACATGTCACTATAATTTCCCGTCACAAAGAGGAATTAACCAACATCTCAGCCTGCCCACCCAGAATCATTATAAATCCAGAAGCAAAACTGTTGATTTGCGGTCAGCTCACAAAAACGCGAGTTGAAAAATGGAGCTCAGGGCCACAGCAATTCACTAACCTGCAGAGTTATAAAGGACTACTCTCTTCCAAAAATCTGTTGAGAGAAAGCCACGAGGCGGAAGGTAAAATGAGGAAGAATGGCATGAAACAGATTTCAAGAGGTACAATGGAATCGCCTTTAAACACAGGAAAAGCATTACAACTTCGAAAATTATGGAAATGGCCATAAAGGGCATATGGGTTTTCACGTGAATATATACAGGAGAAAACGCATATGCCCTTTTTGGACAAGCAAGCAAGTGGGCAATGCAAATCGGCACTACAAAGAAGTATCACTTCCTACCGGTCAAAAGGGACATCCGCAAAATGTGTAAAAAACAGAAAGGCAAGACAGGCCCTGGAGAAAATGGAGCCTGGTTATGCTGATGGGTGGGATGTAAATTGCCAACTGCCTATCTGGAGGAGTGCATTGTGTTCCCTAAAACAAGTAAACAACAGAGGTACAGAGCCAAGGGCACTTCCAGTCTAGGGAATATACCTTGGGAAAACTGAAAATCAATAAGACAGAGCCACCACAATATTTAGGGTTGCACTGCTTACAAGAAGCTCATTTGGGTGCACCTTAATTATCCCTGAAAGATAAAAATGGTACAAAAATTTGAGGTACTTACCTCCGATGAAATATCCCTCAGCCATGAAATCAACGTCATAAGACCAGTAGCAGCAAAATGAGTGGATTCAGGTACCATGATTCTAAGTGAAATAAGTCACACAGAAAAAGAAACTTATCATAAGATATCACTTATAGATATCCTGTAAACATGGCTACACATGAACTGAGTTAGGAAAGAGAACAGAGTCTCACATTTAGAAAACACTCTGATGCCTGCATAAGGGGGAAGGAGAGGTGGGGTGATGCATAAAACCAGAGTTTAATATTAGAACAAGTACCATTCCAAAAACCTAATACGGAATAGCAAGTCCTACAACTTCCTCAGTGAACGGGATGCAACAACACATATTACGTGCAGAGGAATATATGTGACTAATAAGAATCTTAAAACCTATGTATTGATATGTCTCTATAAGGGAATCAAGTTTGTCTAGACTGGCATAAACATGGCAGCGAGAATCAGATCAAACCCACTATAAAAAGGAATTTGGAAAACAAAAAAAAAGGGAAATTCTTTACAATTCCTTCAGGGTTTCTGATGAAAGCTGGAATGACCCTATCTACAATGACAGCTGGATGTGGCATAAGGCTGGACAAATGGGACTGAGAGGATTGGTGAGATGGGTTGAGGAAATGCAGACCCTTTAAAGAAATAATGCATGGCCCCCATTCCATGGGTCCCATGTCTCCAGGTTGAAGGGAATATTACTACAGCTATAACATGTACGGGAAACCTAGAGAATGGACACACTGTGAATACAAAAGGTCTCTAAACTCAACGAATAGTCCCTATCCTGGTGCTCCGGTTTGACATTCCAACTGCTTTACTATCAATATCCCAACTTGGAGAGACAGCACCTATAAACTCCTGGTTGGTACAGGTTGCCAATTTGGCAGAAGATGAAAGGGAAGAGGGAGAAACAATGAGAGAATAGCTGTAAGGCATTTGGACGAGCATATGCCACTCTTATATCCCGGGAGCAAGGAGAATTAACCAATGTCTCGGCCACACACCGGGAAGGAGTTTAGGTCCTGAACCAAAATTTTGGACTTGCGTTCAGCTCACAAAACAACGAGTTAAAAAATGGAGCTCAGGGGCACAGAAATTCACAAACTGGCAGACAACTAAATGGCAACTATCTTCCAAAAATCTGTTGAAGGAAGGCAACGAGGCGGACTTGAAAGCGAGGCAGAATAGCAGGAAACAGATTTCAAGCGGTAGGTTGGAATCACCTGTAAAGCACAGGAAGAGGGACACAACTTCGACAATGATGCACTTGGCCCAAAAGGTCGTATGTGTTTTCTCCTGAATATATTCAGGGGAAAACGCATACGACCTTTTTGGCCAAGCCAGCAAGAGGGCAATGCAAATCTGCAGTACAAAGAAGTATCACTTCACACCAGTCAAAAGGGACATCGGCAAAATGTGTAAAAACCAGAAAGGCAAAAGTGGACCTGGAGAACAGGGAGCCTTTTTATGCTGATGGGCGGAATGTAAGTTGCCAACTGCCACTCTGGAGGAGTGCATTGTGTTCCCTAAAACAAGTAAACAACTGAGCTACATAGCCAAGCGCACTTAAAGTCTAGGGAATATACCTTGGGAAAACTGAAAATTAATAAGACAGAGCCACCCCAAAATTTAGGGATGCACTGCTTACAAGAACCTCAACTTGGGTTCACCGTAAGTATCCCAGGAAAGATAAAAATGGTTCAAAAAATTGTGGTACTTATGTACGATGGAATATCCCTCAGCCATGAAATCAATGTCATAAGACCAGTAGCAGCAAAATGAGTGGATTCAGGTACGATGATTCTAAGTGAAATAAGTCACACAGAAAAAGAAGCTTATCATAGGATATGACTTATGAAGATCCTGTAAACATGGCTACACATGAACTGAGTTAGGAAAGAGAACAGTGTCTCACATTTAGAATACACTCTTATGCCTGCTTAAGGGGGAAGGAGAGGTGGGGTGATGCATAAAACCAGAGTTTGATATAAGCACAGGTACTGTTCCAAAAACCAACTATGGAATAGAAATACCTTCACCTTCCTCGGGGAAAGGGACTCAAAACACCATATTTTCCGCAGAGGAATATATCTGACTAGTAAGAGTCTTAAACCTATGTATTGATATGTCTCCATAAGGGAATCAAGTATGTCTAGACTGGCATAAACATGGCAGTGAGAATCAGCTCAAACCCACTATAAAAAGGAATTTCAAAAACAAAACAAAAAAACAGGGAAATTATTTACAATTCCTTCAGGGTCTCTGATGATACCTGGAATGAATCTATCTACAACTAAAGCATGATGTGGCATAAGGCTGGACACTTGGGACTGAGAGGCTTGGTGAGACTGCGTGAGCAAACACAGACCATTTAAAGCAATATTGCGTGGCCTTCATTCCATGGTTCCAAACTCTCCAGGTAGAAGGGAATATTACTACAGCTATAAAATGTACGGGAAACCTAGAGAATGGACACACTGTGAATACGAATGGTCTCTAAAACTCAACAAATAGTCCCTCTCCTGGTTCTCCGGTTTGACTTTCCAACTGATTTACTATCAATCTCCCAACTTGGAGACACAGCACCTTTAACCTCCTCGACAACACAGGTTGCCAATTTGGCAGAGGATGAAAGGGACCAGGGAGAACCAATGAGAGAGTAGCTGTTAGGCATTTGGACGGGCACATGTGACTCTAATTGCCCGGCAGGAAGAAGAATTAACCAAAGACTCATCTTGCTGCCAGAAACCAGTATAGGTCCTGAACCAAAATTTTGGATTTGCGGTCAGCTCACAAAAAACGATTTGATAAATGGAGCTCAGGGGCACAGCAGTTCACAAACTGGCAGAGTAATAAAGGACAGCTATCGGCCAAAAATTGTTTGAAGGAAGGCAACGAGGTGGACTTGAAAGCGAGGCAGAATCGCAGTAAACAGATTTCAAGAGGTACGTTGGAATCACCTTTCAAGCACAGGAAGAGGGGCACAACTTCGACAATGATGCACTTGTCCAAAAATGGTGTATTCGTTTTCTCCTGAATATATTCAGGAGAAAATGCATACGCCCTTTTTGGCCAAGCTAGCAAGCGGGCAAGGCAAATCTGCAGTACAAGGAAATATCCCTTCCCACCGGTCAAAAGGGACATCGGCAAAATGTGTAAAAACCAGAAAGGCAAGAGAGGACCTGGAGAACAGGGAGGCTTGTTATGCTGTTGTGCGGGATGTAAGTTGCCAACTGCCTCTCTGGAGGAGTGCATTGTGTTCTCTAAAACATGTAAACAACAGAGCTACAAAGCCAAGGGCACTTCCAGTCTAGGGAATATACCTTGGGAAAAATGAAAATCAATAAGACAGAACCACACCAAAATTTAGGGATGCACTGCTTACAAGAACCTCAACTTGGGTTCACCTTAAGTATCCCAGGAAAGATAAAAATGGTTCCAAAAATTGTGGTACTTACGTACGATGGAATATCCCTCAGCCATGAAATCAATGTCATAAGACCAGTAGCAACAAAATGAGTGGATTCAGGTACGATGATTCTAAGTGAAATAAGTCACACAGAAAAAGAAACTTATCATAAGATATCACTTATTATGGTCCTGTAAACATGGCTACACATGAACTGAGTTAGGAAAGATTACAGAGTAACTAATCTTATCATAAGATATCACTCATAGCAGGAATGTACACATAACTACACATGAACTGAATGACAAACACAAAAGAGTCACACATTTAGGAAACATCTTTTGCCTGCTTAAGAGGAAAGCCGAGGCGGGGTGATGCATAAAACCACAGTTTTAAATTAGCACACATACCGTTATATAAACCATGTATGTAATAGACAACACCTACTCCCGGCACAATGAACTGGACTCAACACCCCCTATTCATTGCAGAAGAATATGTCTGACTCTATGTATTTTAAAACATATGTATTCTCATGTCTCCATAAAGGAATCATGTGTGTGTATAACGGCATGAACACAGCACTGAAATTCAGTTAAACCCACTTATAAAAATAAATTTCAAAAGCAAAATGCAAAAACAGAGAGAGAGTCTTAAAATTTACGTTCAGGGCCTGTGATGCAAGCTAGATTGACCACCTTTACACCCACAGCTGGATGAGACATAAGACTGGACACTTGGGGCTGACAAGATTTCTGAGGTTGTGTGAACAAAAGAACACCACTTAGGGCTTCCCTTGTGGCGCAGTGGTTGAGTGTCCCCCTGGCGATGCAGGGGACAAGGGTTTGTGCCCCGGTCCGGGAAGATCCCACATGCCGTGGAGTGGCTGGGCCCGTGAGCCACGGCCGCTGAGGTTGAGCCTGCGTGTCCGGAGCCTGTGCTCTGCAACGGGAGAGGCCACAGCAGTGAGAGGCCTGCGTACCGCCAAAAAAAAAAAAAAAGAACACCACTTAGAGCAATACTGTGTGCTACCCATTCTAGTGGTCCCAACTCTCCAGGTTTAAGGGAATCTTCCTACAGTTAAAACATGCATGGGAAACCCAGTGGATGGTACACTGTGTAATTGGGAAAGTTTTCTAAAAGGTACCTCATTTTTCCTTTTGTCGTGCTCGGCTTCGCCATTCCATCTGCATTACTAAAAATCTCCCCACATGGAGTGTCAGTGCCTTTACCCTCCAGTTATGCACAGTTTGCAAATTGTGCAGAGGATGAACAGGAAGAGGGGAAATAAATGAGAGATTAGCTGTAGGTGTTTGGATGGGCACATGTCACTCTAGTTTCCCATCAGGAAGAAGAGTTAACCAAAGGCTCAGCCTGAAGCCCTGGAACCAGGGTAGGGCCTAAAACCATCCTGCGGTATTGCAGCCAGCTCACAAAGAGGCGAGTTGAAAAATGGAAATCAGGGGCACAGCAATTCACAAACTTGCAGAGTTATAAAGGACAACTATCATCCAGAAATATATTGAGGAAAGGCAGTGAAGTGGATTTGAATGCAAGGCAGAATTGAAGGAAACAGATTTCAAGAGGTAGATTGGAGTCGTCTTTAAAGCACATGAAAAGCGACAGAATTTCGACAATGTTGCCCTTGGCTGAAAAGGGACTATGTGTATTTTCCTGAATATATTCGGGAAAAAATGCATATGCCCTTTTTGGCGAAGCAAGCCATCAGGCATTGCAAATCCACACTACAGAGAAGTGTCCCTTACCTCCATTCAAAAGGGCCATCCACAAATAGTGTAAAAGCCATAAATGCAGGACAGGCCATGGAGAAAAGGGAGTCTGGTTATGCCGATGGACAGGATGTAAATTGCCAACAGCCTCTCTGGAGAACTGTATGTTGTTTTCTAAAACAGAGCTACAGAGCATAGCACACTTCCACTCATGGGCGTGTATTTTGGGAAAACTAAAAATCCACAACACACAGCCAGCCCAAACTTTAGGGCTGCTCTGTTTACAAGAACCTCGACTTAGGTACACTTTATATATCCCAGGAAAGGAAAAAAAAATGGATATAGATGTTTTGGTACTTATATACAATGGAATGTCACTCAGACATAAAATCAATGTCATAAGGCCAATAGCAGCTTAATGAGTGGCTTTAGGTACGATGATGCTAAGTGAAATGAGCCACAAAGTAAAAGAAACTTATTGTAATATATCACTTATAGAGGGAATGTAAACATGGCTACACATGAACTGAATTTCAAAAGAGAACAGAGTTACATATTTAGAAAACACACTTATGCCTCCTTAAGGGGAAAGGTGACGTGGGGTGATGTGTAAAAGCAGAGTTTGAAATTAGCACAGATCCCATTCCATATACCAAATATGTAATAGACAAGACCTACTCCTTTCTCAATGAACTGGACACAAAACAACCTATTCACTGAAGAGGAATATATCTGACTGGTAATAACCTTGAAACCTATGTATTTATATGTCTCCATAATGGAATCAAGTGTATGTAGATTGGCATAAACACAGATCAATGGAACAGGACAGAAAGCCCAGAGATAAACCTACATACCTATGGCTATCTCATCTATGACAAAGGAGCTAAGGATATACAATGGAGAAAAGACAGTCTCTTCAGTAATTGGTGCTGAGAAAACTGGACCCCTACACATAAAAGAATGAAATTAGAACACTCCATAACACCATACACAAAAATAAACTCTAAATTGATTAGAGATCTAAATATAAGACCAGACACTATAAAACACTTAGAGGAAACCATAGGCAGAACACTCTATGACATAAATCACAGCAAGATCCTTTTGGACCCACCTCCTAGAGAAATGGAAATAAAAACAGAAATCAACAAATGGGACCTAATGAAACTTAAAAGCTTTTACACAGTACAGGAAAACATAAACAAGATGCAAAAACAACCCTCAGAATGGGAGAAAATATTTTCAAATGAAGCAATTGACAAAGGATTAATCTCCAAACTTTACAAGCACCTCATGTAGCTCAATATCACAAAAACAAACAACCCAATCCAAAAACGGGCAGAAGACCTAAATAGACATTTCTCCAAAGAAGATATACAGATTACCAAGAAACACATGAAAGGATGCTGAACATCACTAATCATTAGAGAAATGCAAATCAAAACTACCCTGAGGTATCACCTCACAGCAGTCAGAGTGGCAATCATCAAAAAAATCTACAAAACAATAAATGCTGGAGAGGCCTTTATTGGAGAAAAGGGAACACACTTGCACTGTGGGTGGGAATGTAAATTGATACGGGCACAAGGGAGAACAGTACGGAGGTTCCTTTAAATAACTAACAATAGAAGTACCATACGACACAACAATCCAACTACTGGGCATTTGCCTTGCGAAAACCATAATTCAAAAAGAGTTATGTACAAAAATGTTCATTGCAGCTCTATTTGCATTAACCAAGACATGAAAGCAACCTAAGTGTCCATCGACAGATGAATGGATAAAGAAGATCTGGCACATATATACCATCAAATATTACTCAACCATAAAAAGAAGCAAAACTGAGTTATTTGTACTGAGGTGGATGGACTTAGAACCTGTCCTACACAGTGAAGTAAGTCTGAAAGGGAAAAACAAATACTGTATGTTAACAGAGATATATGGAATCTAATGAAGAAAAAAAAAAGATTTTGAAGAACCTAGTGGCAGGACAGGATTAAGGACACAGACATAGAGAAAGGACTTGAGGACACCGGAAGGGGGATGGGTAAGCTGGGACGAAGTGATAGAGTGGCATGTACATAAATACATTACCATATGTAACACCGATAGTTACTGGGAAGCAGCCACATAGAACAGGGAGATCAGCTCGGTGCTTTGTGACCACATAAAGGGGTGGGATATGGAGTGTGGGAGGGAGATGCAAGAGGGAGGGAATCTGGTGATCTTTGTATATGTATAGCTGATTCACTTTGTTATACAGCAGAAACGAACACTCCATTGTAAAGCAATGATACTCCAATTAATGTGTAAAAGGAAAAAAAAAAAGGAAAGAAAGCCCAAGGATAAACCTTCACACCTATGGTCAACTAATCTATGAGAAAGGAGGCAAGACTATACAAAGGAGATAAGACAGTCTCTTCAATCATTGGTGCTGGGAAATATGGAGAGCTACATGTAAAAGAATGAAATTAGAACACTCTCCAACACCATACATAAAAATATATTCAAAATGGATTAGAGACCTTAATGTAAGACCAGACAGTATAAAACTCTGAGAGGAAAACTTACGAAGGATACTCTGACGTAAATCACAGCCAGATCTTTTTTGATCCACCTCCTATAGTAATGAAATAAAAAAGAAAACTAAACAGATGGGACCTAATGAAACGTAAAAGCTTTTGCAAAGCAAAGGAAACTACAAACAAGACGAAAAGACAACCCTCAGAATGGCAGAAAATATTTGCAAACGAATCAATGGACAAATGATTAATCTCCAATATATATAAACAGCTCATGCAGCTCAATATTAATAAAACAAACAATCCAATACAAAAATGGAAGATCTAAATAGACATTTCTTCCAAGAAGACATAGAGATGGCCAGTACGCACATGAAAATCTGCTGAACATCACTAATTATTAGAGAAATGGAAATCGAAACTACAATGAGGTATCACATCACACCTGTTAGAATGGGCATCATCAGAAAATCTACAAACAACAAATGCTGGAGAGGGTGTGGAGAAAAGGAAACTTCTTCCACTATTGTTGGGAATGTAAATCGATACAGTCTCTATGGAGAACAGTATGGAGGTTCCTTAAAAAACTAAAAATAGAATTACCATATAATCCAGCAATCCCACTACTGGGCATATACCCACAGAAAACCATAAATCAAAAAGACACATTCACCACAATGTTCACTGCAGCACTATTTACAATAGCCAGGTAATGAAAGCAACCTAAGTGCCCACAGAGAGACGAATGGATAAAGATGTGGTACATATATACAATGGAATATTACTCAGCCATACATAGGAATGAAATTGGGTCATTTGTAGAGACCTTAATGGATCTAGAGACTGTCATACGGAGTGAAGTAAGTCAGAAAGAGAAAAACAAATATTGTATATTAATGCATATATGTGGAACCTAGAAAAATGGTACAGATGAACCAGTGTGCACGGCAGAGACAGAGACACAGATGTAAAAAACAAACATATGGACACCAAGGAGGGAACGCCATGTGAGGGAGGTGGTGGGATGAATTGGGAGACTGGGATTCAAATGTGCACACTTATATGTATGAAATAGATATCCAATAAGAACCTGCTGTATAAAAGAAATAAATTTTAAAAAAATAAAACTAAATAAATAACATTTAATAAAATAAAACAGAAAAATTTTTTCCCTTCACACAGACGTCTTCATATTAATGCATTATTTCCATGTATATATCTCCAAATTAAAAAAAAAAAGAGGAATAAATAAAATCTAACTTGAACCAAAAAGAAAAAAAGAAAAAAAAAAACAAACAAACAGAACTCACCAGTTATAGAGAGGATAATCGTATCAGGGCACTTGCTCCAGTGGTAAAAAATTCTTAAGTTGGTCAGAGGTGGGAAATCGTCTCCCATGCAGTCAGCTGTGCTCGCCCCCACAAGGAGCATCCTCATTGCAAAGCTGGGGGAATGTGTCGAGGCGTCTGTGAGTAAATGTGAGCTTAGCCCAAGTCCTGCTGCAGCTGAACTCTTCCCACACTTTCCAGGTAAAACAACTGAATATGTACAAGCACTTGCAAGCCTAGAGGAAGGGCTGTGGAGCCACACTAGCGAAAGCACGCAGGCCGACTTGGTGCCTGCAGGCCAGCCAGGATGGTCCTGGCCCCAGATGCTCTTCTGGAATCTTTCCATTTCCCTGCCTGAGATACCCCTCCCGCCACGGCCCCCACTGCTTTTTTACTTCCTCACCTCTGACTGGGGAGAAATTCCAGTGGCAGGTATGGATGACACATCCTCTTCTTTAGCAGTTGGCAGCCTGGCAACTCCTGCAGAAAGTCCAGCAGAGCCCAAATCACACTGGGCCACCCACAAAGCCACGGCCCCTCACTCCCGCCCACCACCCCAGCCCCGAAACTGCTGATGGGGCAGAGAATATGGCGTCAGGCACAGCTACAGGGGCTCTTGCTGACTGGAGAGGTGTTTATGTTGACCTCAACCCAGGCTCACCTGTGGGGAGGTGTTGGCAGGCAGTGTCAGGCTGCCCAAATCAGCCAATCCTCAACCCTCAGGGGTTCACAGTTGCAGAAAATGAACCTTGCTAAACGGGTCAGTCCCAAGGAACAGGTGTGGGCTCTTGAGAGTCAGGCTAGACAAGGGGCTGCAGCTGCGGCTTGTTTTCTTATCATTTTATCTGGTCCATGAGTGGAAAACAACTTCAAGAAGACCATATCCTAATGAGAGGAACCCAGGAGTCAGGGAGAGGAGTGATGGTGGGTGGAGACAGAGGCCTGGTGCCCTGGCTGCAGTGGAAGTGTCTGGAATACCAGGCAGAGAGAGGCTGCACAGAGTGATAGCCAGGGTCACAGACCTGTCAGAGCTGCTGTTTGTTAGTTCAAGTCCTGCTCTGAGGTGTTCTGTGTCAGCTGTGAGCGACAGGTGAGCTGGGGATTCTCTGCAAGGTGGGCTATGTGCACAGTTCCTGTGTGTCCAGCCCTGCTGGGGTACCTGCCCAGGGGAGTTCCGTATCCTGGGAAGGGCCTGACTATGAGAGCCCCATGGGCTGCTGGGTAGCTGCACAGGTGAGCTCCATACCCAGGGAGGGACTTGACCACGAGAGCCCCGTGGGCTTTGGGGTGCGGGATGCAGCCCAGGTGAGCTCCATATCCTGGGATTGGCCTGCTGGGCTGCTGGAGACCTGGTAAAGGATATCAGGACAGTCAGTGAAGCCACCGAGGATATACATCCAGTAGCTCCTATTTCCTACACCCTGCTGCTCATTCTACCATCCACCAGGCCATGGCATTCTGTATTAGACTTCAATGATGCCTTCTTCTGTATTCCATTCATCTCAGAGTCACAAGAATTTTTGGCTTGTGAGTGGCAGGACACAACATGCAACACAAGCAATAATGCTGGGCCGTCCTGCCCCAATGGTTCAAAAATCCCCACACCATCATTGGGGAAATGTCCTCTAAAGACCTAAAAGTTCTACCTCTGTAAAAGGGAACCCTCCTTCAATATGCAGATGACATTCTGATCGCCAGGCCTACTAAAGACGCCTCTGAACTACCTAGCCAAGAAAGGATAGAAGGTGTCCAAGATAAAGGCTCAAATATCACAGGCTCAGGTGACATGCCTGGGCTTCATTCTCACAGATATTCGGAGAAACGCATCCCAGGATAGGGAAGAAGCCATTTGCAGCCTTACCTCTTCTAAAACTAGAAGACAGCTTAGGGGTTCCTGGGGAGGCCAAGGTTTTCTGCATCTGGATCCCTAACTACAGTCTAATAGCTGGGCCTCTACATGAAACACTGACACGAAAAGATGATGATCCTTTTGAATAGAATCCAGAAGCAGCCTTTCAAGAATGGAAAGAGCAGTCAATTCAGATCCCTGCCCAGGAACTCGCTAATTTAGCTAAACCCTTTGACCTTTACATTCCCGGTCAAAGGTTAATTGCCTTTGGAGACTTAGTGCAAAAACTGGGACCACTTGAAATGGAGCAACACAAGAATGCCCTTCAGGTATGATAAACTATGGTCCCCAAGGGCTTTGCCCACCGACTCATCAGGCCAGGATACTGGGGTATCTAAAAAGCTAGAAATCAGCAGCCCGCAAGGCCAGCTCCCTCCTAAGGGAAAAGGACCCCACGTCGTGATCCTAACCACCCATCATGCCCTGAAGTTGCAGGGGTCGCTCTGTGGACACACTGACCTCGAGTGAGGAGGCCTTCCAACTCCAACCTCCAGAGAGACAAATGGGGGCATCGGGGCCCCAAGATGACTTGTGTGACCATCACTTGACCTGGAGTTTCTCTCAGAAAACAACAAGACTGTGCCCCGAAAGAGCAGACTACTGCTTGCAGGACTTACTGCACCCAGAGGGGAGATAATAAGCTTGGCGGGGGAAAAGTATATCACGCTTTCACAATAGAAAACCCTACAGACACCGTGGTGATGGTGGCCAATATGACCAGCTGGACTGCTGGCTACTTCTAGAGGTCGTTGACTCAGTGGACGTCATGGTCCTGGATCACCACTGACCCTGGACTGTCTGGGAGTTGCGCGGGCAGGGCTCTGACACATGGTGCTGTTTGTACGTTAATTCAGGGACCTAATTAAAGAAAGCACAGACTACTGGTCAGAGCATCTAGACTGGCAAAAAACGGCAGCCTAAGGTCAGCGAACAAATGTGGGGTGGGGTGAAACCTGCCACCACAGCATCTTTGTGCATCTCTTTCCTGGACCCTTAAAGGTCATTAGAATCTATAACACTTCCAATGCTGGTGCTCAGGTGGACGAGAAGTGAGGCAGGAGGCTTTGGAACAATCAACCTCACCTGGAGGCTGGTGGGGAGACGTTTTGCCCCTCCCCCCAGGTATCAGGGCTGCCACCACAGCATGAAGCAGTTACAAAAGAGGGGTCTGCACCCTCAACACCCCAGGAATGAGGAACGGAACAAAAAGCAGAGGAGGTGTTTGTCTCTGGCAACGTTCATTAAAAATTCCTGGGAGATAAAAAGAGAATCCGGGCAATAAAATAAAGTCTAACCTGTTTTTCCTTTGTGCTTTGTCTAATTTCACGTGCTCCTAGGGTTCCGCAATCAGAGGTCCCACACCCAGCACTTCAGACCCGATTTCCTAGTGCAGAATGGCTGGGTCGACACCTCAGCTAGCGGAGTCCCATGCAGACTCCACGGCATAGAGCCTGAGCTGCAGCCAACCCAGCCTTCGAGAGCTCCATCCCCTACCTCCCACTGACGCTGCCGGGATCCCTACACAGTAGCCCAGCCCACAGCCCGTGGGGGAGTGCACGCTCTCACCTCTCCATTCGGTTTTCAAAATAATATTTCCTTTGCTTCTGAACCAAACTCAGTCTTGATCTGTTGGCTCCAATGACACTGGGCTTGGGGACTCCTGTTGCGGTACACTCTGGAGGATCAGTAACAGAAAATGAGAACATTGTAACTTCAATGAACAGATGTGTGAGCCAAACTGTAGTTAACATAGAGCAGTGTATAATGCTCGGGTAAAATAACATTTTTCTAAGACTTACATTTGATAATTCCATCACTTTACTATAAGCAAGTTCAGTGAAGACGTCTGTCTTATTTGTCAGGTCAACATTAGAGAAATGAAGTGATTTATTTCCATGGTTGTACATCGAATACTCTTGGCTGAAACTTCAATCTTGTTTTGAATGCTTTTCCATTGAAAAGGATACCTCTCTTTCAGCTCCCCCATTCCTGAGAAGTATAAAATCTTATAATTTATTATTACCAAAGGGGAAAGGTCGGAAAAGGGATAAATTAACAGTTTGGGATTAACACATACACACTGCTATGTATAAAATAGATCATCAACAAGGAACTACTGTATAGCACAGGGAACTACACTGAATATTTTGCAATAACCTATAAGGGGAAATAATCTGAAAAAGAATCGATATTTTTATTGACATCATCTATCAATGACAGATAAAATGTAACCTAAGCAAGGCCGATGGTGAGCGCTTCTGAACCTGAAGATTTCAATCATCTAAAGTTTGGGCTCTGCCTATTTCCCAAGGCCCTTAATGGACATACGTGTAGCCGTAGCTTAAAAATTCCCCAGTTTGGGGTTCGGGGAGGCACTGATTTGGAAAAATCCCTGGTGTTCTCCTTCCATGCACGGGACCCTTCCTACAGCTAAAACATGCCTGTCACACCTAGAGGATGGTACACCATTTGATCGGAAAGAGTTTGGAAAAGGCACCTCATCTCCTCATCGCCTGGTGCACGGGTTCACCCCTCCAGCATCTTTCCTAACAATCTCCTTACTTGGGGATATCAACACCGTCAACATCCTGTTGCACACAGTTTGGAATTTGTCCAGAGGATGAAGCGGAAGGATGAGAAAAATTTAGAGACAAGTCTTAGTTGTTCAGACAGGCAAATGCCACTCTAATTTCCAATCCGGAAGACAAATTCATCAAAGGCTAGAATTGCCCATGGAAACAGAATAGGGCTAGAGGAAATCCCGCTGCTTTGTGTCCAGTTTCCAAAAACACAAGTTGAAAAATGGAACTCGGGGGCAATAAAATTCATGAAACTGCAGAGTTGAAAATATCTATTGTCGAAAAATGTCTTGAGGTAAGTCACAGAAAAGGACTTGTAAGCAAGGGGGTGTGGCAGGAAACAGATTTGAAGAGGTAGAAAGGAATCCCCATTAAAGCACAAGAAAAGGGGCTGAACATCGCCAATGATGCAGTTGGCCCAAAAGGGCGTATGCATTTTTTTGTGAATATATTCAAGTAAAGGCCATACACACTTTTTATCCAACCAAACAGGTGGGCACTGGAAATCAATACTACAAAATGCATCACTTCACATCAGTCAGAAGGGCCATCCACATAAAGTGTAAACACCAGAAATGCAGGACAGGGTGAGGAGAAAAGGGAGCCCTGTGAGGCTGATAGTGGAAATGTAATTTGCCAACGGCCACTCTGGAGAAGTGTATTGTGTTTGCTAAAACATCTGAAAACTGAGCTACAGAGCATAGGGCACTTGCACTCATGGGCGTATACCTTGGGAAAAACAAAAAATGACAGAAAACAGGCACTCCAACGTTTACCACCTCTCTGTTAAAAAGGGCCTCCTCTTGGATATAAACTAAATGTCCCTGGAAGGATAAAATTGATAAAAGAGATGGGGTACTTATGTAGAGTGGAATATTTCTCATCCAGAAATCAATGAAATAAGGCCAGTTGGAACAACTCTGGAGGAGTTACATACGATCATTCTAAGTGACACATGTCAGAAAGAAAAAGACACATATCATAAGATGTCACTTAAAGGTGGAATCAAAAATGGCTACACATGAAATAAACTACAAAACAGAAACATAGTCAAATATGTAGAAAATAGACATAAGGCTGCTAAATGGGAAAGGTGGGGAATGGTGAGGTATTATCCAGGAGGTTGAAATTAGCAAAGATACCATTCCAAGTACCAAATTGAATAACTGGCAAGGCCTACACGGTACCTCAAAGAACTGCACTCAGTCCACTCAAGTCACTGGAAAATAAGACATACGACTCGTAGGCATCTGAGAAAGAATTTATTGTTGTCACACAGTACACGAATCAAGTGGATGTACAGCAGCAAAAAACAGAGCTTTGAAAATCAGCTGTAACCAATATAAAAATAAATTTAAAAATATTTATAAAAACAGTGAGACAGACAAAAATTCTTACAACTTTTGTTGAAGGGCTACGATGAAACATGGATTGAACACATGTAGACCCACAGCAGGATGATATATAAGGCTGGAAGCTATGCACGCTGAGAGATGTTAGAGAGGCTGGGTGAGGTAATACAGACCTTTTAAAGTAATACTGCCTGGTACCCATTCCATGGGTCCCAAATCTGCACTTTCAAGGGAATCTTCTGACAGGGAAAACATGCTGGGAAACCGAGATGAATGTACACCGTGTGCTCAGGAGAGGTGTCTAAAATGCACCTCATTTTTGATCTCCTGGTGCTGGGGTTCGCCATTCCAGCCACATTACTAACAATCTCCCCACTTGGAGAATCAGCACCTTTAACCTCCTGTTTCACACAGTTTGCAATATTTGAAGAGGATAAATGGGAAGAGGAGGAACCAGTGAGAGATTAGCTGTAGGAGTTTTGACAGGCACATGTCACTCTAATATCCCTTTAGGAAGAAGAATTAACCAAAGGCTCAGCCTGCCTCCCCAGAACCAGAATAGGGCCGGAATCAATCCAATGGTTTGGCGGCCAGCTCACAAAAAAAGCGAGTTGCAAAATGGAGCTCAGGAGCAGACAATTCAAAGACCTGCAAAGATATAAATGATAACCAACGTCCAAAAATATATTCAGGTAAGGCAACGAAGAGGTTCTGAATGAGAGGCAGAATTGCAGGAAACATTTTTCAAAAGGTAGATTGTACTCACATTTAAAGCATATGAAAAGCAGCAGAATTTCTAAAATGATGCAGTTGGGCAAAAGGGTGTATGCGTTTGTTTTGTGAATATCTTCAGGAAAAAAACACATACAGAGATTTTGGCCAACCAAGCAAGAGGGAAATGCAAATCCGCACAATAAAGAAGTCTCAATTCCCACTGCTCAGAAAGTCCATCCAAAAAATGTGTACAAATCCAAAATGCAGGAGAGGCCATGGAAAACAGGGAGACTAGTCACGCTGATGGGTGGGGTATAAATATCCAAGAGCTACTCTGAAGAAGTGTATGCTGTTTCCTAAAACATCTAAAATACAAAGCCCCCGAGCAAAGGGGACTTCAACTCATGGACATATAACTTGGGAAGACTAAATATCAACAAGACACAGGCACCCCAAAGTTTAGGGCTGCTCTGCATACAAGAACCTCAACTTCGGTACACCTAAAGTATCCCAGGAAAAAGAGAAATGCATAAAAAACTTGTGGTAATTTTGTACAATGGAATATCACTCAGACGTGAAATCAATGTCATAAGGCCAGTAGCAGCATAATGAGAGGATTTAGGTATGATGATTGTAATGGAAATTAGTCACACAGAAAAAGAATCTTATCATAAGATATCACTTACAGAGGGAATGTCAACATCACAACACATGAACTGAATTAGGAAAGAGAGCAGCGTCTCACATTTAGAAAACACTCTTATGCCTCCTTAAGGGGAAAGGAGAGGTGGGGTGATGCATAAAACCAGAGTTTGATATTAGCACAGGTACCATTCCATAAACCAAATACAGAATAGACAAGACCTACACCTTCCTCAGTGAACGGGACTCAAAACCCCTATTCCCCACAGAGGAATATATCTGATTAGTAAGAATCTTAAAACCTATGTACTGATATGCCTCTGTAAGGGAATCAAGTGTGTCTAGACCGGCATAGACACGTCAGTGAAAATCAGCTCAACCCCATTATAAAAATGAATTTCAAAAACAAAACAAAAAACAGCGAAATTCTTACATAATTCCTTCAGGGGTTCTGATGAAACCTAGAATGACCCTATCTGCAAAGACAGCTGGATGAGACATAACGCTGGACACTTGGGACTGAGAGGACTGGTGAGATTGGGAGAGAAAATGCAGACCCTTTAAAGTAGTAATGCATGCCACCATTCCATGGGTCCCAAATTTCCAGGTAGAAGGGAATATCACTACAGTTATAACATGTATGGGAAACCTAGAGAATGGACACCCTGTGATGGCGAAAGGTTTCTGAAAGTCTCCTACTTTTTCCTCTCCTTTTGCTACAGTTTGGCATTCCAACAACTTTACTATCAATCTCCCAACTTAGGAGAGTCATCCCCTATAACCTCCTGGTTCGCACAGTTTGCTAATTGTGCAGAGGATGAAAGGGAAGAGGGAGAACCAATCAGAGAGTAGATGTAGGCCTTTGGACGGACACATGTCACTCTAAATTCCCGTCAGGAAGAAGAATTAACCAAAGCCTCAGCCACCCACAGGGAACCAGTATAGCCACCCCTGGAACCAGTATAGTTCCTGAAGCAAAATTGTGGATTTGCGGTCAGCTCCCAAAAATGGGATTTGAAAATTGGAGCTCAGGGGCAAAGCAAATCAAAAACCTGCAGAGTTATAAAGGACTACTCTCTTCCAAAAATCTGTTGAGGGAAGGCAAAAAAGCGGACTTGAAAATGAGGCAGAATTGCACAAAACATATTTCAAGAGGTAAATTGGAATCGCCTTTAAAGCACAGGAAAGGCATCACAACTTCGAGAATGATGCACTTGGCCAAAAACAGCATATGAATTTTCTCCTGAATATATTCAGGAGAAAAGGCATAGGCCCTTTTTGGCCAATCAAGCAAGCGCGCAATGCAAATCCACATTACAAAGTATTGTCAATTCCCACCGTTCAAAAAGGACATCCGAAAATCTGTAAAAACCAGAAAGGCAAGATAGAGGTGACAAGGGCATAAAGCAATATGATCCCAAGGGTCATGGAGGATTGTGATGACAAGCGCATGGAGCATTGTGATGACAAGATTATGTATCATTTTGCTGTCAAAGGCATTGTGATGACAAGGTTCATGGAGCACTGTGATGACAAGCGTCATGGAGCATTGTGATTACAGGGTTCATGGAGCATTGGGATGACAAGGGCATGGAGCATTTTGATGACAAGATTCCCGGATCATTGTGTTGTCAGGGTTCATGGAGCGTTGTGATGACAGTGGTCATGGAGCATTGTGATGACAGAGGTCATGGATCATTGTGATGAGAACGTCATGGAGCATTGGGCTGAAAATGTTCATGGAGTATTGTGATGAGAGGGGTCAAGGAGCATTGTGATGACAAGGTACTGGAGCATTGTGATGAGAAGTCCATGGAGCCATGTGATGACAAGTCTCATGGAGCATTCTGATGAAAAGGGTCATGGATCATTGTGATTACAGTGGTCTTGGAGCATTGTGATGACAAGGGCATGGAACATTGGGATGAGAATGTCATGGAGCATTCTGATGACATGCATCATGGAGCTTTGTGATGACAAGGGCATGGAACACTGTGATTACAGGGCTCTTGGAGCATAGTGATGACAAGGGCAGTGAACAATGGGATGAGAATGTCATGGAGCGTTCTGATGACATGTATCATGGAGCTTTGTGAGGACAAGGGCATGGAACATTGTGATTACAGGGGCCTTGGAGCACTGTGAGAGAAAGGGCATGTAACATTGTGATGAAAAAGGCATGGAGCCTTGTCATGACAGGGTTCAAGAAGCATACTGATGACAAGTGTCAGGGACCATTGTGATGACAAGGGTATTGAGCACTGTGATGACAAATGTCATGGAGCTTTGTGATTAGAAGACCATGGATACTTGTGATGACGAGCGTTATGTGGAGCTCTGATGATAGGTGTTATGGAATATTGTGATCACAAGGATTTGGAGCACTGTGATGATAGAGGTCATAGAGCATTTTGATTTCATTGTGATAACAATAGCATGAAGCATTATGATGATGCGCATTTGGTGCATCGTGATGACAGCGTTCATGGAGCATTGAGATGAAAAGGGGCATGGAGCATTATGATTACAGGAGTCTTGGATCATTGTGATGAAAAGGGCATGGAACATTGGTCTGAAATGTTTCATGGATTATTGTGATGAGAGGGGGCAAGGAGCATTGTGATAACAAGGGCATGGAACACAGTGATACATGGTTCATGGAGGATTGTAATGACAAGTGCATGGAGCATTGTGAGAAGAATGGCATCGAGCATTGTGATGAAATGCATCATGGATCGTGTGATGACAAGGGCTTTGAACAATGTGATGAGAGGTTTTTGGAGCATTGTGATGACAATGGCATGGAGCATTGTGATGCCAAGTGTCATGGAGTTTTGTGATGACAAAGGTCATGGAGCATTTTGATGACAAGGGTGTGGTGCATTCTCTTGTGATGGGCAGGGAGCATTGTGATGACAGGGTCATGGAGCAATTTGATGAAAAGTGTCATGGAACATTTCGATGACAGGGGTTATGGAACATTGTGATGTCAGGAGTCATGGAACATTTTCATGACAGTGTTGTGGACCATTGTGATGACAGGGGAGTGTGTGTATTGTGATTACTAGTGAGGGAACATTTTGATATCATTCGTGAGAGAGCATTTTGATAAGAAGTGCATGGAGCATTGTGAGGACAAGTTTTATGGAGCATTGTGATGACAAGCTTGTGGAGCACTGTGATGACAAGCACATGGCACATTGTGATGACATGGGTCGTGGAGCAATGTGATGACAAGGGTCACCGAGCATTGTGATGAAAATTTCATTGAGCATTTTGGTGACAAAGGTCACAGAGCCTAGTGATGATGAGGGAATGGACCATTGTGATGATAAAGTTCATGAAGCATTGTGATGACTGGAGTCACGGAGCATTGTGATGACAGGGGTCATAGAGCTTTGTGATGAAAAGGCAATGAGCATTGTGATGACAGGGGCATGGAGCATTGGCCTGACATATTTCGTGGATTATTGTGATGACAGTGGGCATGGTGCAATGTGATGACAAAGGCATGGAGCATTGTGATGAGAAGGTCATGGAGTATTTTGAAGACAGGTCTCAGGGAGCATTGTGATGACATATGTCATGGTCCATTGCGATGACAATGGAATGGAATATTGTGATGCCAAGTGTCATGGAGGATTGTGATGACAAATATAATGGAGCATTTTGATGACAAGTGCTTGGAGCATTGTGATGACAATGGACATGGAGCATTGTGATGACAAGGGCATGGAGCATTGTGATGACAAGGGCCATTGAGAATTTTGATGGCAAGTTCATGAAGCATTGTGATGAGAAGCACATGGAGCTTCCTATGACAGGGGTCATGGAGCATTGTGATGAAAACTGCATACAGAATTGTGATGACAAATCATGAAACAGGGTGATGAGAAGTGTCATGGAGCATAGTGATGCCAAGAACGAGGAGAATTGTGATGACAGGGGACATGGAGCATTGTGATGACCAGGGCATGGAGCATTGTGATGGCAAGACCGTGGAGCTTTGTGATGAGAAGACCATGGATAATTGTGATGACGAGCGTCATGGAGCACTGTAATGACAAGGGGAATGGAGCATTGTGATGAGAGTGGCCATAGAGCATTGTGATGACAAGGGTCATGGAGCATTTTGATGACAAGGGCGTAGAGCATTGTGATGAGAAGACCATGGATAATTGTGATGACGAGCGTCATGGAGCACAGTAATGACAAGGGGTATGGAGTATTGTGATGACAGTGGCCATGGAGCATTGTGATGACAAGTGTCATGGAGCATTCTAATGACAAGCTTGTGGAGTATTGTGACGACAATGGCATGGAGCATTGTGATGAAAAGGGCATGGTGCATTGTGATAAAAAAGGCATGAAGCCATTTCATGACAGGTTTCAAGGAGCATTCTGACGACAAGTGTCAGGGAACATTGTGATGACAAGTGTATTGAGAATGGTGATGAAAAACATCATGGAGCATTTTGACGAAAAGGGCATGGAGTATTGTAATGACAGGCATCATGGAGCGTTGTGATGACAAGTGTTATGGAACATTGTGATCACAAGGTTTTGGAGCATTGTGATGATAGAAGTCATGGATAATTTTGTTTTCAAGGAGCATGCAGCATTGGGATGACAAGGGTATGAAGCAATGTGATCCCAAGGTTCATGGAGGATTGTGATGACAATGGTAAGGGAGTATTGTGATGACAAGCAAATGGAGCATTGTGATGACAAGGTCATGTAGCATTTTGCTGACACAGGCATGGAGCATTGTGATGATAAGGGTCATGGAGCACTGTGATGAGAAGCATCACGGATCATTGTGATTACAGGGGTCATGGAGCATAGGGATGGCAAGGCCATGGATCATTTTGATGACAAGTGTCATGGAGCATTGGGCTGAAAATGTTCATGGAGCATTGTGATGACTAGGGAATGGAGCATTGTGATGACAAGAGTCCCGGATCACTGTGTTGTCAGGGGTCATGGAGCGTTGTGTTGACAGTGGTCATGGAGCATTGTGATGATAGGGATCATGAAGCATTGTGATGAGAAGTTCCTGGAGAATTGGACTGAAAATGTTTAGGATGTATTGTGAGGACTGAGGTCATGGAGCATTGTGATGACAAGGGAATGGAGCACTGTGATGAAAAGTTCCTGGAGCATTGTGATGAGAAGACCATGGAGCCTTGTAATAACAAGTCTCATGGAGCATTCTGATGAAAAGGGGCATGGAGTATTGTGATTACAGTGGTCTTGGAGCATTGTGATGACAAGGGCATGGAGCACTGTGATTACTGGTGTCTTGGAGCATTGTGATGAAATTGGCATGGATCATTGTTATGAAAATGGCATGGAGCCTTGTCATGACAGGGTTCCAGGAGCATACTGATGACAAGTGTCAGGGAGCATTGTGATGACAAGTTTATAGAGCATTGTGATGACAAAGGTCATGGAGCACTGTGATGAGAAGAGCATGGATAATTGTGATGATGAGCGTCATGGGGCGTTGTGATGATAAGTGTTATAGAACATTGTGATCACAAGGATTTGGAACATTGTGATATGACAGATCATCGAATATTTTGATTTCATTGTGATGACAAGAGCCTGAAGCATTATGATGATGGGCATGGTGCATTTTGATGACAGGGTTCATGGAGCATTGAGATGCAAAGGGGCATGGAGCATTGTGATTAGAGGGTTCATGGAGCATTGTGATGACAATGGCATGGAGCATTGAGATGCCAAGGGTCATGGAGATTTGTGATGACAAAGGTCATGGAGCAATTTGATGACAAGGGGTGGTGCAATGTGATGAGAAGGGCAGGGAGCATTGTGATGACAGGGTCATAGAGCAATTTGATGAAAATTTTAACGGAATATTTTGATGACAGGGGTTATGGAACACTGTGATGTCAGGGGTCATCGAACTTTGTGATGATAAGTGCATGTAGCATTGCAAAGACAGGAGTCATGGAACATTGTGATGACAGTGGTGAGGGAGTATTGTGATGAATAGTGATGTAACATTGTGATATCTGTGGTGAGAGAGAATTTTGATGAGAAGTGCATGGAGCATTGTGATGACAAGTTTTATGGAGCATTGTGGTGACAAGATTGTGGAGCACTGTGATGACAAGCGCAGGGTGCACTGTGATGACATGGGTCATGGTGCATTGTGCTGACAAGCGCATGGAGCATTGTGATGACAAGGGTCATGGAGCATTGTGCTGAGGAAGGCATAGAGCATTGTGATGACAAGGGTCAAAGAGCATTGTGATGAAAATTTCATGGAGCAATGTGGTTAAATATGTCACAGAGACTGTGGATGACGAGGGCATGGACCATTGTGATGACAAAGGTCATGAAGCATTGTGATGAATCGATTCATGGAGCATTGTGATGACAGGGGTCATGGAGCACTGTGATAACAAGGGCATGGAGCATTGTGATGACAAGGACAGGGAACATTGGTCTAATAAGTTTCATGGATTATTGCGATGACAGTTGGAAAGGCGCATTGTGATGACAAGGGCATGGAGCATTGTGATGACCAGGTCATGCAGTATTGTGAAGAGAGGTGTCAGGGAGCATTGTGATGACATATGTAATGGCCCATTGTGATGACAATGGCATGGAGCATTGTGATGCCAAGTGTCATGGAGGATTCTGATGACAATGGAAATGGAGCATTGTTATGACAATGGCTTGGAGCATTGTGATGACAAGGGTCAGGAAGCATTGTGCTGACAAGTGCATGGAGAATTGTGATGACAAGCGTCATGGAGCATTCTGATGACAAGCTTGTGGAGTATTTTGATGACAATGGCATGGATCATTGTGATGAAAACGGCTTGGGCATTGTGATGAAAAAGGCATGGAGCATTTTCGTGAAAGGGTTCAAGGAGCATTCTGATGACAAGTGTCAGGGAGCATTGTGATGACAAGTGTATTGAGAATTGTGATGACAAAGGTCATGGAGCATTGTGATGAAAAAGGCATGGAGTAATGTGATGACAAGCATCTTAGAGCGTTGTGATGACCAGTGCTATGGAACATTGTGATCCCAAGTGTTTGGAGCATTGTGATGACAGAGGTCATGGATCATTTAGATTTCAAGGTGCATGGAGCATTGTGATGACAAGGGCATGTAGCAATGTGATCCCAAGGTTCATGGAGGACTGTGATGACAATGGGAATGGAGTATTGTGATGATAAGCGCATAGAGCATTGCAATGACAAGGTCATGTAGCATTTTGCTGACAAAATCATGGAGCGTTGTGATGACAGGTGTCATGGAGCACTGTGATGACAAGCGTCAAGGAGCATTGTGAATACAGGGGTCATGGAGCATTGGGATGACAAGGGCATGGATCATTTTGATGTCAAGTGTCATGGAGCAGTGGGCTTAAAATGTTCATGGAGTATTGTGATGACAGGGGTCATGGAGCATTGTGATGACAGAGGTCAAGGAGAATTTTGATTTCATTGTGCTGACAATAGCCGGAAGCAATATGATGATGGGCATGATGCATTGTGATGACAGGGTTCATGGAGCATTGAGATGAACAGGGGCATGGAGCATTGTGATTACAGGGGACTTGGAGCATTGTGATGACAAGGGTATGGAGCATTTGGATGAGAAGGACATGGAACATTCTAATGACATGTGTCATGGTGCTTTGTGATGACAAGGGCATGGAGCATTGTGATTACAGGGGTCTTGGAGCATTGTGATGACAAGGGTCATGGAGCTTTGTGATGACAAGGCCGTGGAACATTGTGATGGCAGGGGTCAAGGAGCATTGTTATGACAGGGGTAATGAAGCATTGTGATTTGAAGGGCATGGAGCATTGTGATTACAAGATTTATGGAGCATTGTGATGACAAATCTGTGGACCATTGGGATAAAATCGCGTGGCACATTGTGATGACAAGGGTCATGGAGCATTTTTCTGACAAAGGCATGGAGCACTGTGATGACAAGGGTCACGGAGCATTGTGATGAAAAATTCATGAAGCATTGAGGTTAAAAATGTCACAAAGCCTTGTGATGACACGGACATGGACCATTGTGATGACAAATGTTATGAAGCATTGTGATGACTGGAGTCACGGAGCATTGTGAAGACAGGGTCATGGAGCATTGTGATGAAAAGGGCATGGAGGATTGTGCTGAGAAAGGCGTAGATCATTGTGATGACAAGGGTCAAAGAGCATTGTGATGAAATGTTCATGGAGCATTGTGGTTAAAAAGGTCACAGAGACTGTTGATGATGAGGTAATGGACCATTGTGATGACAAAGGTCATGAAGCATTGTGATGACTGGAGTCACGGAGCATGGTGATGACAGGGGTCATGGAGCATTGTGATAACAAGGGCATGGAGCATTGTGATGACAAGGGAATGGAGCATTGGTCTAATATGTTTCATGGATTATTGCGATGACATTTGGAATGGCGCATTGTGATGACAAGGGCATGGAGCATTTTGATGACCAGCTCATGCAGTATTGTGAAGAGAAGTTTCAGGGAGCATTGTGATGACATATGTAATGGCCCATTGTGATGAAAATGGCATGGAGCATTGTGATGCCAAGTTTCATGAAAGATTCTGATGACAAAGGTAATGGAGCATTGTTATGACAATGGCTTGGAGCATTGTGATGACAAGGGTCAGGGAGCATTGTGCTGACAAGTGCATGGAGAATTGTGATGACAAGGGTCATGGAGCATTCTGATGACAAGCTTGTGGAGTATTTTGATGACAATGGCATGGAGCAGTGTTATGAAAACGGCATGGGGCAATGTGATGAAAAAGGCATGCAGCCTTTTCGTGACAGGTTTCAAGGAGCATTCTGATGACAAGTGTCAGGGACCATTGTGATGACAAGTGTATTGAGAATTGTGATGACAAAAGTCATGGAGCATGGTGATGAGAAGGCCATGGATAATTGTGATGATGATCGTCATGGGGTGTTGTGATTATAAGTGTTATGGAACATTGTGATCACAATGCTTTGGAGCATTACGATGACAGAGGTCATGGAGAATTTTGATTTCATTGTGATGACAATAGCCTGAAGTATTATGATAATGGGCATGGTGCACTGTGATGACAGAGTTCATGGAGCATTGAGATGAAAAGGGGCATGTAGCATTGTGATTACAGGGGTCTTGGAGCATTGTGGTGACAAACGCATAGAGCATTGTAATGACAAGGTCATGTAGAATTTTCCTGACAAAGTCATGGAGTATTGCGATGACAGGTGTCATGGAGAACTGTGACACAATTGTCACGGAGCATTTTGAATACAGGGGTCATGGATCATTGGGATGACAAGTGCATGGATCATTGTGATGACAAGGGTCATGGAGCATTGGGCTGAAAATATTCATGGAGTATTGTGATGACAGGGGTCATGGAGCATTTTGATTACAGGGGTCTTGGAGCACTGTGATGACAAGAGTCCCGGATCATTGTGTTGTCACGTGTCATGGAGTGTTGTGATGACAGGATTCATGGAGCATTGAGATGAATAGTGGCATGGAGCACTGTGTTTACAGGGGTTTTGGAGCATTGTGATGACAAGGGCAAGGAGCATTTTGATGAGATGGCCATGGAACATTCTGATTACATGTGTTATGGAGCTTTGTGATGACAACGGCATGGAGCATTGTGATTAAAGGGGTCTTGGAGCATTGTGATGACAAGTGTCATGGAGCCTTGTGATGACAAGGCCATGGAACATTGTGAGGGCAGGTGTCATGGAGCATTGTTATGACAGGTGTAATGGAGCATTGTGATGAGAAGGGCATGCAGCATTGTGATTACAATTTTTATGGAGCATTGTGATGACAAATTTTTGGACCGTTGGGGTGAAAAGCACGTGGCACATTGTGATGACAATGATCATGGAGCATTTTAATGACAAAGGTATGGAGCATTGTGATGACAATGGTCACGGAGCATTGTGATGAAATGTTCATGGAGCATTGTGGATACAAAGGTAACAGAGCCTTGTGATGTCGTGGGCATGGACCATTGTGATGACAAATATTATGAAGCACTGTGATGACTGGAGACACAGAGCATTGTGATGACAGGTGTCATGGAGCATTGTGAAGACAAGGTCCTGGAGCATTGTGATGAGATGACCATGGAGACTTGTGATGACAAGTCTCATGGAGCATTCTGATGAAAAGGGGCATGGAGCATTGTGATTACAGGGGTCTTGGAGCATTGTGATGACAAGGGCATGGAGCACTGTGAGGAGAAGGCCATGGATCATTCTGATGACATACGTCGTGGAGCATTGTGCTGAGAAAGGTATAGAGCATTGTGATGACAGGGGATAAAGGGCATTTTGAAGAAAAGTTCATGGAGCATTGTGGTTAAAAAGGTCACAGAGACTCTTGATGATGAGGGCATGGACCATTGTGATGACAAAGGTCATGAAGCATTGTGATGACTGGAGTCACGGAGCATTGTGATGACAGGGGTCATGGAGCATTGTGATAACAAGGGCATGGAGCATTGTGATGACAAGGGCATGGAGCATTGTGATGACCATGTGATGCAGTATTGTGAAGACAGTTGTCAGGGAGCATTGTGCTGACATATATAATGGCCCATTGTGATGACAATGGCATTGAGCATTGTGATGCCAAGTGTCATGGAGGATTCAGAAGACAAATGTAATGGAGCATTGTGATGACAATGGCTTGGAGCATTGTGATGACAAGGGTCAGGGAGCATTCTGCTGACAAGCTTGTGGAGTACTTTGATGACAATGGCATGGAGCATTGTGATGAAAACGGCATGGGGCATTGTGATGAAAATGGCATGGAGACTTTTCGTGACACGGTTCAAGGAGCATTCTGACGACAAATGTCAGGGAGCATTGTGATGACAAGTGTATTGCGCATTGTGATGACAAAGATCATGGAGGATTGTGATGAAAAGGCAATGGATAAATGTGATGATGAGCGTCATGGGGTGTTGTAATGATAAGTGTTATGGAACATTGTGATCACAAGGTTTTGGAGCATTATGATGACAGAGTTCATGGAGAATATTGATTTCACTGTGATGACAATAGCATGAAGCATTATGATGATGGGCATGATGCATTGTGATGACTGGATTCATGGATCATTGAGGTGAAAAGGGGCATAAAGCATTGTGATTACAGGATTCTTGGAGCATTGTGATGAGAAGGGTCATGGAGTTTTGTGATGACAAGTCCATGGAACATCATGATGGCAGGGGTCATGGAGCATAGTTATGACAAGTGTAGTGGAGTATTGTGATGGCAAGGGCATGGATCATTGTGATGAGAAGGCCGCGGAGCCTTCTGATGACATGTGTCATGGAGCTCTGTGAAGACAAGGGCATGGAGCAATGTGATGAGAGCGTTTATGGAGCATTGTGATGACAATGACATGGAGCATTGTGATGCCAATGGTCATGGATCTTTGTGATGACAAAGGTCATGGAGCATTTTGATGGCAAGGGCGTTGGGCATTGAGATGAGAAAGGCAGGGAGCATTCTGATGACAGTGTCATGGAGCAATTTGATGAAAAGTGTCATGGAACATTTTGATGACAGGTGTTATGGAACACTGTGATGTCAGGGGTCATCGAACATTGTGATGATAAGTGCATGTAGCACTGTGATGACAGGAGTCATGGAACATTGTGATGACAGGGGTGAGGGAGTATTGTGACAAATAATGATGGAGCATTGTGATATCTGTGGTGAGAGAGCATTTTGATGAGAAGTGCATGGATCTTTGTGATGACAAATGTTAAGGAGCATTGTGATGACAAGATTGTGGACCACTGTGATGACAAGCGCAAGGTGCATTGTGATAACATGTGTCATGGAGCATTGTGCTGACAAGCACATGGAGCATTGTGATGACAAGGGTCAAAGAGCATTTTGAGGAAAAGTTCTTGGAGCATTGTGGTTAAAAAGGTCACAGAGACTGTTGATGACGAGGGCATGGACCATTGTGATGACAAAGGTCATGAAGCATTGTGATGACTGGAGTCACGGAGCATTGTGATTTTAGGCGTCATGGAGCATTGTGATAACAAGGGCATGGAGCATTGTGATGACAAGGGCATGGAACATTGGTCTAATAAGTTTCATGGATTATTGCGATGACATTTGGAATGGTGCATTGTGATGACAAGGGCATGGAGCATTGTGATGACCAGGTCATGCAATATTGTGAAGAGAGGTGTCAGGGAGCATTGTTATGACATATGTAAAGGCCCATTGTGATGACAATGGCATGGAGCACTGTGATGCCAAGTGTCATGGAGGATTTTGATGACAAAGGTAATGGAGCATTGTGATGACAATGGCTTGGAGCATTGTGATGACAATGGTCAGGGAGCATTGTGCTGACAAGTGCATGGAGAATTGTGATGACAAGGGTCATGGAGCATTCTGATGACAATCTTGTGGAGTATTTTGATGACAATGGCATGGAGCAGTGTGATGAAAACCACATGCGGCATTATGATGAAAAAGTCATGGAGCATTTTCGTGACAGGTTTCAAGGAGCATACTGATGACAAGTGTCAGGGAGCATTGTGATGACAAGTGTATTGAAAATTGTGATGACAAATGTCAGGGAGCATTGTGATGAAAAGTGCATGGGGTGTTGTGATGACAGGCATCATGGAGCGTTGTGATGACAAGTGCTATGGAACATTGTGATCACAAGTGTTTGGAGCATTGTGATGACAGAGGTCATGGATCATTTTGATTTCAAGGAGCATGGAGCATTGTGATGACAAGGGCATGAAGCAATATGATCCCAAGGTTCATGGAGGATTGTGATGACAATGGAAATGGAGTATTGTGATGACAAGCGCATAGAGCATTGTAATGACAAGGTCATGTAGCATTTTGCTGACAAAGGCATGGAGCATTGTGATGACGTGTCATGGAGCACTGTGATGACAAGCGCATGGATCATTGTGATGACAAGTGTCATGGAGCACTGGGCTGAAAATGTTCATGGAGTGTTGTGATGACAGGGGACATAGAGCACTGTGATGACTAGGGAATGCAGCAATGTAATGAAAAGAGTCCCGGATCATTGTGTTGTCAGTTGTCATGGAGTGTTGTGATGACAGTGGTCATGGAGCATTGCGATGATATTGGCCATCGAGCATTGTGATGAATAGGTCCTGGAGCACTGTGCTGAAAATGTTCATGGATTATTGTGATGACAGGGGTCATGGAGCATTGTGATGACAAGGGAATGGAGCATGGTTATGACAGGTCTTGGGGCATTGTGATGAGAAGACAATGGAGACTTGTGATGACAAGTCTCATGAAGCATTCTGATGAAAAGGGGTATGCAGCATTGTGATTACAGGGGTCTTGGAGCATTGTGATGAAAAGGGCAAGGAGCATTGTGATTACAGGGGACTTCAGCATTGTGATGACAAGTGTCATGGAACCTTTTGATGACTAGGCCTTGGAACATTGTGATGTCAGGGGTCATGGTGCATTGTTATGACAGAGGTAATGGAGCATTGTGATGAGAAGGGCATGGAACCTTGGTCTGAAATGTTTCATGGATTATTGTGATGAGAGTGGGCATGGAGCATTGTGATGACAAGGCTACGGAACACTATGATACATGGGTCATGCAGGACTGTAATGAGAAGGGCAGGTAGCATTGTGATGAGAAAGGCATCGAGCATTGTGATGCCAAGGGTGATGGAGCTTTGTGATGACAAGTCATTGAGCATTTTGATGACAAGGGCATGGTGCATTGTGATGAGCAGGGCAGGGAGCATTTTGAGCACCGGGTCATGCAGCAATTTGATAAAAAGTGTAATAGAACATTTTGATGGCAGGGGTTATAGAACATTGTGATGTCAGGGGTCTTGGAGCTTTGGGATGAAACGGGTCATGGAGCATTTTCTTCTCAGGGGTTATGGAAGATTGTGATATCAGGGGTCATGGAACATTGTGATGATAAGGGGATGAAGCATTGTGATGACAGATTCATGGAACACTGTGATTCCTGGTGTGAGTGAGTATTGTTATGACTATTGTTGGAATATTGTGATATCTCTGGTGAGAGAGCATTTTGATGAGAAGTGCATAGACCATTGTGATTACAAGGTTTATGGAGCTTTGCAATGACAAGGTTGTGGACCGTTGTGATGAAATGCACGTGGCACATTGTGATGATAATGGTCATACAGCATTGTTCAGGCAAAGACATGGAGCATTGTGATGACAAGGGTCACAGAGAATTGTGATGAAAATTTCATGGAGCATTTTGGTTACAAAGGTCACAGAGCCATGTGATGACGCGGGCATGGACCATTGTGATGACACACGTTATGAAATATTGTGATGACTGGAGTCACGTAGCATTGTGATGACAGGGGTCATGGAGCATTTTGGTGACAAGGGCATGGAGCATTGTGATGACAGGGGCATGGAGCATTGGTCTGACAAGTTTCACAGATTATTGTGATGACAGTGGACATGGTGCATTGTGATGAGAAGGTCATGGAATATTGTGAAGAGAGGTGTCAGGGAGCATTGTGATGACATATGTCATGGTCCATTGCTCTGACAATGGCATGGAGCATTGTGATGCCAAATGTAATTGAGAATTGTAATGAAAAATATAATTGAGCATTGTGATGATTAGGGCGTGGAGCATTATGATGACAAGGGCCATTGAAAATTTTCATGACAAGGTCGAGAAGCATTGTGATGACAAGGTCCTGGAGCATTGTGATGAGAAAACCATGGAGCCTTGTGATGACAAGTCTCATGGAGCATACTGATGAAAAGGGGCATGGAGCATTGTGATTACAGGGGTCTTGGAACATTGTGATGAAAAGGGCATGGAGCATTGTGAGGAGAAGGCCATGAAGCATTCTGATGATAAGCGTCATGGAGCTTTCTGATGACAAGGTCATGGTGCATTGTGATTACAGGGATCTTGGAGCATTGTGATGAAAAGGGCATGGATAATTGTGATTAAAAAGGCATGGAGCCTTGTCATGACAGGGTTCAAGGAGCATACTGACGACAAGTGTCAGGGAGCTTTGTGATGACAAAGATCATGGAGCATTGTGATGAGAAGACCATGGATAATTGTGATGATGAGCGTCATGGGGTGTTGTGATGATAAGTTTTATGGAACATTGTGATCACAAGGTTTTGGAGCATTATGATGACAGAGGTCATGGAGAATATTGATTTCATTGTGATGACAATAGCCTGAAGCATTATGATGATGGGCATGGTGCATTGTGATGACAGGGTTCATGGAGCATTGAGATGAAAAGGGGCATGGAGCATTGTGTTTACAGGGGTCTTGGAGCATTGTGATGACAAGGGCATGGAGCATTGTGATGAGAAGGCCGTGGAACATTCTGTTGACATGCGTCATGGAGCTTTGTGATGACAAGGGCATGGAGCATTGTGATTACAGGGGTCTTCAGCATTGTGATGACAACTGTCATGGAACCCTGTGATGACAAGGCCGTGGAACATTGTGAAGGCAGGTGTCATGGTGCATTGTTATGACAAGGGTAATGGAGCATTGTGATGAAAAGGGCATGGAACATTGGTCCGAAATGTTTCATGGATTACTGTGATAAGAGTGTGCATGGAGGATTGTGATGACAAGGGTACGGAACACTATGATACATGGGTCAAGCAGGATTGTAATGACAAGGGCATGGAGCATTGTGATAAGAAGGTCATCAAGCATTGTGATGACAAGTGTCATGGAGCTTTGTGCTGACAAGGGCATTGGGCAATGTGATGAGAGCATTCATGGAGCACTGTGATGACAATGACATGGAGCATTCTGATGCCAAGGGTCATGGATCTTTCTGATGGCAAAGGTCATGAAGCATTTTGATGGCAAGTGCGTTGTGCATTGTGATGAGAAGGGCAGGGAGCATTCTGATGTGAGGGTCATGGAGCAATTTGATGTAAAGTGTAATGGAACAATTTGATGAAATTTGTTATGGAACATTGTGATGTCAGGGGTCATCGAGCATTGTGATGATATGTGCATGTAGCATTGTGATGACAGGAGTCACGGAACATTGTGATGACAGGGGTCAAGGAGCATTGTTATGACATGTGTTATGGAGCATTGTGCTCACAAGCGCATGGAGCATTGTGAAAACAAAGGCATGGAGCATTGTGATGACAAGGGCATGGAACATTGGTCTAATATATTTCATGGATTATTGTGATGACAGTTGGAATGGTGCATTGTGATGACAAGGACATGGAGCATTGTGATGACAAGGGTCATGGAGCTTTGTGATGACAACTCATGGACCATTTTGATGACCAGTGCATGGGGCATTGTGATGAGAAGGGCAGGGAGCATTTTGATGACCGGGTCATGCAGCAATTTGATGAAAATTGTAATGGAATATTTTGATGGCAGGGGTTATAGAACATTGTGATATCAGGGGTCTTGGAGCTTTGGGATGAAAAGGGTCATGGAGCATTTTGATTACAGGGGTTATGGAACATTGTGATGTCAGGGGTCATGGAACATTGTGATGATAAGGGGATGTAGCAGTGTGATGACAGGGTCATGGAACATTTTGATTACAGGGGTGAGGGAGTATTGTGATGACTAGTGATGGAACACTGTGATATCTCTGGTGAGAGAGCATTTTGATGAGAAGTGCATGGAGCATTGTGATTACAAGGTTTATGGAGCATTGCAATCACAAGGTTGTGGACCGTTGTGATGAAATGCGTGTGGCACATTGTGAAGACAATGGTCATGGAGCATTGTTCTGACAAAGACATGGAGCATTGTGATGACAAGGGTCACAGAGAATTGTGATGAAAAGTTCATGGATGATTGTGGATAAAACGGTCACAGAGCCTTGTGATGACACGGGCATGGACCATTGTGATGACAAACGTTATAAAACATTGTGATGACTGGAGTCACGGAGCATTGTGATGACAGGGGTCATGGAGCATTGCGATGGCATGTGTCAATGAGCATTGTGCTGACAAACGCATGGAGCATTGTGGTGACAAGGGTCATGGAGCTTGTGACGACATGTGTCATGGAGCATTGTGCTGACAAGCGCATGGAGCATTGTGATGACAATTGTCTTGGAGCATTGTGTCGAGAAAGGCATAGAGCATTGTGATGACAAGGGTCAATGAGCATTGTGATGAAAAGTTCATGGATCATTTTGGTTAAAAAGCTCACAGAGACTGATGATGACGAGTGCATGGACCATTGTGGTGACAAAGGTCATGAAGCATTATGAGGACTGGAGTCACAGAGCATTGTGATGGCAGGGGTCATGGAGCATTGTGATAACAAGGGCATGGAGCATTGTGATGACCAGGGCATGGAGCATTTGTCTAATAAGTTTCAGGGATTATTGCGATGACAGTTGGAATGGCACATTGTGATGACAAGGGCATGGAGCATTGTGATGGACAGGACATGCAGTATTGTGAAGACAGATGTCAGGGAGAATTGTGATGACATATGTAATGGCCCATTGTGATGACAATGGCATGGAGCATTGGGATGCCAAGTGTCATGGAGGATTCTGATGACAAAGGTAATGGAGCATTGTGATGACAATGGCTGGGAGCATTGCGATGACAAGGGTCAGGGAGCATTGTGCTGACAAGTGCATGGATAAATGTGATGACAAGGGTCATGGAGCATTCTGATGACAAGCTTGTGGAGTATTTTGATGACAATGGCACGGAGCATTGTGATGAAAATAGCATGGGGCATTGTGATGAAAAAGGCATGGAGCCTTTTCGTTACAAGGTTCAAGGAGCATTCTGATGACAAGTGTCAGGGAGCATTGTGATGACAAGTGTATTGAAAATTGTGATGACAAAGGTCTTGGAGCATTGTGATGAAAAGGGCATGGAGTATTGTGATGACAGGCATCATGGAGCGTTGTGATTACAAGTGTTATGGAACATTGTGATCACAAGTGTTTGGAGCATTGTGATGACAGAGGTCATGGATCATTTTGATTTCAAGGAGCATGGAGCTTTGTGATGACAAGGGCATGAAGCAATGTGATCCGAAGGTTCATGGAGGATTGTGATGACAATGGAAATGGAGTATTGTGATGACAAGCGCATACAGCATTGTAATGGAGAGGTCATGTAGCATTTTGCTGACAAAGGCATGGAGCATTTTGATGACATGTGTCATGGAGCACTGTGATGACAAGCGTCACGGAGTATTGTGAATACACGGGTCATGGAGCATTGGGATGACAAGGGCATGGATCATTGTGATGACAAGGGTCATGGATCACTGGGCTGAAAATGTTCATGGAGTGTTGTGATGACTGGGGTCATGGAGCATTGTGATGACTAGGGAATGGAGCATTGTGATGACAAGAGTCCCAGATCATTTTGTTGTCAGTTGTCATGGAGTGTTGTGATGACAGTGGTCATGGAGCATTGTGATGATATTGGCCATGGAGCATTGTGATGAGTAGGTCGCGGAGCATTGGGTTGAAAATATTCATGGACTATTGTGATGACAGGGGTCATGGAGCATTGTGATGACAAGGGAAAGGAGCATGGTGATGAAAGGGTCCTGGAGCATTGTGAGGAGAAGACCATGGAGACATGTGATGACAAGTCTCATGGAGCATTCTGATGAAAAGGGGCATGGAGCATTGTGATTACAGAGGTCTTGGAGCATTGTGATGACAAGGGCATGGAGCATTATGATGAGAAGAACATGAAGCATTCTGATGACATGCGTCATGGAGCTTTTTGATGACAATGGCATGGATCATTGTGATTAAAGGGATCTTGGAGCATTGTGATGAAAAGGGCATGGATTATTGTGATGACAAAGGCATGGAGCCTTGTCATGCCAGGGTTCAAGGGGCATACTGATGACAAGTGTCAGGGAGCATTGTGACGACAAGTGTATTGAGCATTGTGATGACAAAGATCATGGAGCATTGTGAAGAGAAGACCATGGATAATTGTGATGATGAGCGTCATGGGGTGTTGTGATGATAAGTGTGATGGAACATTGTGATCACAAGTGTTTGGAGCATTATGATGACAGAGGTCATGGAGAATATTGATTTCATTGTGATGATAATAGCCTGAAGCATTATGATGATGGGCATGGTGCATTGTGATGGCAGGTTACATGGAGCATTGAGATGAAAAAGGGGCATGGAGCATTGTGATGACAAGGGCATGGAACATTGTGATGAGAAGGCCATGGAACCTTCTGATGACATGCGTCATGGAGCTTTGTGATGAGAGGGGCAAAGAGCATTGTGATTACAGGGGCCTTCAGCATTGTGATGACAAGTGTCATGGAACCTTGTGATGACTAGGCCGTGGAACATTTTGATGGCAGGTGTCATGGTGCATTGTTATGACAGAGGTAATGGAGCATTGTGATGAGAAGGGCATGGAACATTTGTCTGAAATGTTTCATGGATTATTGTGATGAGAGTGGGCATGGAGCATTGTGATGACAAGGGTATGGAACACTATGATACATGGGTCATGCAGGATTGTAATGACAAGGGCATGGAGCATTGTGATTAGAAGTGCATCGAGCATTGTGATGACAAGTGTCATGGAGCTTTGTGATGACAAGGGCATTGAGCAATGTGATGAGAGTGTTCATGGAGCACTGTGATGACAATGACATGGAGCATTGTGATGCCAAGGGTCATCGAGCTTTGTGATGACAAGTCATGGAGCATTTTGATGACAAGGGCATGGTGCATTGTGATGAGAAGTGCAGGGAGCATTTTGATGACCGGGCCATGCAGCAATTTGATGAAAATTGTAATGGAATATTTTGATGGCAGGTGTTATAGAACATTGTGATGTCAGGGGTCTTGGAGCTTTGGGATGAAAAGGATCATGAAGCATTTTGATGACAGGGGTTATGGAACATTGTGATGTCAGTGGTCATGGAACATTGTGATGATAAGGGGATGTAGCAGTGTGATGACAGGATCATGGAATATTGTGATTATAGGGGTGAGGCAGTATTGTGATGACTAGTGATGGAACACTGTGATATCTCTCGTGAGAGAGCATTTTGATGAGAAGTGCATGGACCATTGTGATTACAACTTTTATGGAGCATTGCAATGACAAAGTTGTGGACCGTTGTGATGAAATGCGTGTGGCACATTGTGAAGACAATGGTCATGGAGCATTGTTATGACAAAGACATGGAGCATTGTGATGACAAGGGTCACTGTGAATTGTGATGAAAAGTTCATGGAGCATTGTGGTTACAATGGTCACAGAACCTTGTGATGACACGGGCATGGATCATTGTGATGACAAACGTTATGAAGCATTGTGATGACTGGAGTCACAGAGCATTGTGATGACCGGGGTCCTGGAGCATTGTGATGACGTGTCATGGAGCATTGTGCTGACAAGCGCATGGAGCATTGTGATGACAAGGGTCATGGAGCATTGTGCTGAGAATGGCATAGAGCATTGTGATGACAAGGTTCAAAGATCGTTGTGATGAAAAATTCATGGATCATTTTGGTTAAAATGCTCACAGAGAGTGATGATGACGAGGGCATGGACCATTGTGGTGACAAGGTCATGAAGCATTGTGATGACTGGAGTCACAGAGCATTGTGATGGGAGGGGTCATGGAGCATTGTGATAACTAGGGCATGGAGCATTGTGATGACCAGGGCAAGGAGGTCATGGATCATTTTGATTTCAAGGAGCATGGAGCATTGTGAGGACAAGGGCATGAAGCAATGTGATCCCAAGTTTCATGGAGTATTGTGATGACAATGGAAATGGAGTATTGTGATGACAAGAGCATGTAACATTTTGATGAGAAGTGTCATGTAGCATTGTGATGACAAGTACGTGGAGAATTGTGATGACAAGGGACATGGAGCATTGTGATAACCAGGGCATGGTGCATTGTGATGACAGGGGACATGTAGCATTATTATGAGAACGGCCATGGTGCATTCTGACATAAGATATCACTTATGAAAGGAATGTAAACATGTCTACATATGAACTGATTTAGGGAAGAGAACAGAGTCTCAGATTTAGAAAACAATCTAACGCTTGCTTAAGGGGAAAGAGAGGTGGGGAGATGCACAAAACTTAAGATTGATATTAGCACATGTACCGTTCCATAATCCAAAAACAGAAGAGACAAGCCCTACTCCTTCCTCAGTGAATGGAACTCAACATCCCTATTCCCCGCAGAGAAATATATCTGAGTAGTAAGAATTTTAAAACCTATGTATTGATATGTCTCCGTAAGGGAACCAAGTGTGTCTACAACGACATAAACATGGCAGTGAGAATCAGCTCAAACCCACTATAAAAAGGAATTTCAAAACAAAACATATAAACAGTAAAATTGTTACACATTACCTTCAGGGGTTCTGATGAAACCTGGAATGACCCTATCTACAATGACAGCTGGATGTGGCATAAGGCTGGTCACTTGGGACTGAGAGGATTGGTGAGATTGGGTGAAAAAATGCAGACCCTTTAAAGCAATAATGCCTGCCACCCATTCCATGGTTCCCAACTCTCCAGGTAGAAGGGAATATCACTACAGTTATAACGTGTATGGGAACCTAGAGAATGGAAACCATCTCATGGTGAAAGGTTTCTAAAACTCTACTTGTACTCCAGTTTGACATTCCAACTGCTTCACTATCAATCTCCCAACTTGGAAAGTCAGCCACTATAACCTCCTGGTTCGCACAGTTGGCAAATTGTGCACAGGATATAAGGGAAGAGAGAGAACCAATGAGAGAGTAGCTGTAGGCATTTGGACGGCCACATGTCTCTCTAATTTCCCGTCACAAAGAGGAATTAACCAAAGTCTCAGCCTTCCCCCCAGAACCAGTATAAGTCTAGAAGCAAAACTGTTGATTTGCGGTCAGCTCACAAAAACGCGACTTGAAAAATGGAGCTCAGGGCCACAGCAATTCACTAACCTGCAGAGTTATAAAGGACTACTCGCTGCCAAAAATCTGTTGAGGGAAAGCCACGAGGCGGAAGGGAAAATGAGGAAGAATGGCATGAAACAGATTTCAAGAGTTACATTGGAATCGCCTTTAAACACAGGAAAAGCATTACAACTTCGAAAATTATGGAAATGGCCATAAAGGGCATATGGGTTTTCACGTGAATATATTCAGGAGAAAACACATATGCCCTTTTTGGACAAGCAAGCAAGGAGGCAATGCAAATCGGCACTACAAAGAAGTATCACTTCCCACCGGTCAAAAGGGACATCTGCAAAAAGTGTAAAAACCAGAAAGGCAAGACAGGCCCTGGAGAACAGGGAGCCTTGTTATGCTGATGGGCGGGATGTAAATTGCCAACTGCCTCTCTGGAGGAGTGCATTGTGTTCCCTAAAACAAGTAAACAACAGAGCTACAGAGCCAAGGGCACTTCCAGTCTAGGGAATATACCTTGGGAAAACTGAAAATAAATAAGACAGATCGACACAAAAATTCAGGGCTGCACTGCTTACAAAAACCTCAACTTGCGTACACCTTAAATATCCCAGGAAAGACAAAAATGGTTCAAGAAATTGTGGTACTTACATACAATGGAATATCCCTCAGCCATGAAATCAATGTCATAAGACCAGTAGCATCAAAATGAGTGGATTTAGGTACGATAATTCTAAGTGAAATAAGTCACACAGAAAAAGAAACTTATCATAAGATATCACTTATGAAGAACCTGTAAACATGGCTACACATGAACTGAGTTAGGAAAGAGAAGAGAGACTCACATTTAAAAACACGCTTATGCCTGCTTAAGGGGGAAGGAGAGGTGGGGTGATGCATAAAATCAGAGTTTGATATTAGTACAGTTACCTTTCCAAAAACCAAATACGGAATAGACAAGACCTACACCTTCCTCAGTGAAAGGGACTCAACACCCTATATTCACCACAGAGTAATATATCTTACTAGTATGAATCTTAAAACGTATGTATTGATATGTCTCCGTAAGGGAATCAAGTGTGTCTAGACTGGCATAAACATGACAGTGAGAATCAGATCAAACCCACTATAAAAAGGAATTTCAAATACAAAACAAAAAAAACAGCAAAATTTCTTACAATTCCTTCAGGGTCTCTGATGAAACCTGAAATGACCCTATGTACAATGACAGCTGGATGTGGCATAAGGCTGGATACTTGGGACTGAGAGGATTGGTGAGATTGGGTGAGCAAATGCAGACCCTTTAAAGAAATAATGAGTGGCACCCATTCCATGGGTCCCAACTCTCCAGGTTGAAGGGAATATTACTACAGCTATAACATGTACGGGAAACCTAGAGAATGGACACACTGTGAATACGAATGGTCTCTAAATTTCAACTAATAGTCCCTCTCCTGGTGCTCCGGTTTGACTTTCCAACTGCTTTACTATCAATCTCCCAACTTGGAGAGACAGCCCCTTTAACCTCCTGGTTCTCACAGGTTGCCAATTTGGCAGAGGATGAAAGGGAAGAGGGAGAACCAATGAGAGAGTAGCTGTTAGGCATTTGGAAGGGAACATGTCCCTCTAATTTCCCGGCTGGAAGAAGAATTAACCAAAGTCTCAGCCAACCACCGGACACCAGTATAGGTCCTGAACCAAAGTTTGGACTTGCATTCAACTCACAAAAAACGAGTTGAAAAATGGAGCTCAGGGGAACAGCAATTCACAAACTGGCAGAGAAATATAGGACAACTATCTTCCAAATATCTGTTTAATGCAAGGCAACGAGGCGGACTTGAATTCGAGGCAGAATAGCAGGAAACAGATTTTAAGAGGTATGTTGGAATTGCCTTTAAATCACAGGAGATGGGCACAGCTTCGACAATGATGCACTTGGCCAAAAAGGGCGTATTCCTTTTCTCCTGTATATATTCAGGAGAAAACGAATACGCCCTTTTTGGCCACCCAGCAAGCGGGCAATGCAAATCTGCACTATAAAGAATTATCACCTCCAACCAGTCAAAAGGGATATCTGCAAAATGTGTAAAAAGCAGAAAGGCAAGACAGGCCCTGGAGAACTGGGAGCCTTGTTATGCTGAAGGGCGGGACGTAAATTGACAACTGCCTCTCTGGAGGAGTGCATTGTGTTCCCCTAAACAAGTAAACAACAGAGCTACAGAGCCAAGGGCACTTCCAGCCTAGTGAATATACCTTGGGAAAACTGAAAATCAATAAGACAGAGCCACCTTCAAATTTAGGGCTGCACTGCTTACAAGAACCTCAACTTGTGTACATCTTAAATATCCCAGGAAAGATAAAAATGGTTCAAGAAATTGGGGTACATATGTACGATGGAATATCCCTCAGCCATGAAATCAATGTCATAAGACCAGTAGCAGCAAAATGAGTGGATTTAGGTACGATGATTCTAAGTGAAATAAGTCACAGAGAAAAAGAAACTTATCATAAGATATCACGTATGAAAGTCCTGTAAACATGGCTACACATGAACTGAGTTAGGAAAGAAAAGAGAGTCTCATATTTAAGAAACACTCTTATGCCTGCTTAAGGGGGAAGGAGAGGTGGGGAGATGCATAAACCCAGAGTTTGATATTAGTACATGTACATTTCCAAAAATCAGATATGGAATAGACAAGACCTACACCTACCTCAGTGAAAGGCACTCAAAACTCCATATTACCTGCAGAGGAATATATCTGACTAGTAAGAATCTTATAACCTATTTATTGATATGTCTCCATGAGGCTATCAAGTGTTTCTAGACTGGCATAAACATGGCACTGAGAATCAGCTCACACCCACTATATAAAGGAATTTCAAACACACAAAAAAAAGAGGAAATTCTTTACAATTTCTTCAGGGTCTTTGATGAAACCTGGAATGACCCTATCTACATCGACAGCTGGATGTGGCATAAGGCTGGACACTTGGGACTAAGAGGATTGGTGAGATTGGGTGAGCAAATGCAGACCCCTAAAAGCAATAATGTGTGGCACCCATTCCATGGGTCCCAACTCTCCAGGTTGAAGGGAATATTACTACAGATATAACATGTATGGGAAACCTAGAGAAAGTACACTCTGTGAATACGAAAGGTTTCTAAAACTCAACTAATAGTCCCTCTGCTGGTGCCCTGCTTTGACTTTCCGACTGCTTTACTATCAATCTCCCAACTTTGAGAAACAGCCCCTTTAACCTCCTAGTTTGCCCAGGTTGCCAATTTGGCAGAGGATGAAAGGGAAGAGGGAGAATCACAGAGAGATTAGCTGTTAGGCGTTTGGACGGTCACATGTCACTCTAATTTCATGTCAGGGAGGAGAATTAACCAACGACTCAGCCAAGCACAGTAAACCAGTATAGGTCGTGAAGCAGTCTTTTGGACTTGCGTTCAGCTCACAAAAACGAGTTCAAAAAAGGAGCTCAGGGGCACAGCAATTCACAAACAGGCAGAGTAATAAAGGACAACTATCATCCAAAAATCTGTTGAGTGAAGGCAACGAGGCGGACTTGAAAGCGAGGCAGAATAGCAGGAAACAGATTTCAAGAGGTACGATGGAATTGCCTTGAAAGAACAGGTAGAGGGCACAACTTTGTCAATGATGCACTTGGCCAAATAGGGCGTATGCATTTTCTCCTGAATATAATCAGGAGAAATCACGTACGCCCTTTTTCACCAAGCAAGCAAGCGGGCAATGCAAATCTGCACTACAAAGAAGTATCAATTCCCACCGGTCAAAAGGGACATCCACAAAATGGGTAAAAACCAGAAAGGCAAGACAGGCCCTGGAGAACAGCGAGACTTGTTATGCTGATGGGCGGGATGTAGATTGCCAACTACCTCTCTGGAGGAGTGCATTGTGTTCCCTAAAACAAGTAATCAACAGAGCTACAGAGCCAAGGGCACTTCCAGTATAGGGAATATACCTTGGGAAAACTGAAAATCAATAAGACAGAGCCACCACAAAATTTAGGGCTGCAGTGCTTACAAGAACCTCAACTTGGGTACACCTTAAGTATCCCAAGAAAGATAAAAATGGTTCAAAAAATTGTGGTACTTACGTATGATGGAATATCCCTCAGCCAAGAAATCAATGTCATAAGACCAGTAGCAGCAAAATGAGTGGATTCAGGTATGATGACTCTAAGTGAAATAAGTCACAAGGAAAAAGAAACTTATCATAAGATATCACTTATGAAGATCCTGTAAACATGGCTACACATGAACTGAGTTAGGAAAGAGAACAGAGTCTCACATTTCGAAAAAACGGCTATGCCAGCTTAAGGGGAAAGGAGAGGTCGGGAGATGCATAAAACCAGAGTTTGATATAAGCAAAGGTACCGTTCCAAAAACCAAGTATGGAATAGACAAGACCTACACCTTCCTCAGTGAAAGGGACTCAAAACCCCATATTTCCCGCAGAAAAATATATCTGACTAGTAAGAATCTTAAAACCTATGTATTGATATGTCTCCGTAAGAGAATCAAAAATTTCTAGACTGGCATAATCAAGGCAGCGAGAATCAGCTCAAATCCATTATAAAAAGGAATTTCAAAAACAAAACAAAAAAACAGGGAAATTCTTTACAATTCCTTCAGGGTCTCTGATGAAACCTGGAATGACCCTATCTACAACGACAGCTGGATGTGGCATAAGGCTGGACACATGGGACTGAGAGGATTGGTGAGATAGGGTGAGCAAATGCAGACCCTTTGAAGCAATAATGCAAGGCACCCATTCCATGGGCTCCAACTCTCCAGGTTGAAGGGAATATTACTACAGCTATTACATGTACGGGAAACCTAGAGAATGGACACACTGTGAATACGAAAGGTCTCTAAAACTCAACGAATAGTCCCTCTCCTGGTACTCCGGTTTGACTTTCCAACTGCTTTACTATCAATCTCCCAACCTGGAGAGACAGCACCTTTAACCTCGTGTTTTGCACAGGTTGCCAATTTGGCAAAGGATGAAAGTGAAGAGGGAGAACCAAAGAGAGAGTAGCTGTTAGGCATTTGGACGGGCACATGTCACTCTTATTTCCCGGCAGGAAGAAGAATTAACCAAAGACTCAGCCACCTACCGACAACCAGTATAGGTCCTGAACCAAAAATTTGCACATGCGTTCAGCTCACAAAAAAACGAGTTGAAAAATGAGCTCAAGGGCACAGAAATTCACAAACTGGCAAAGTAATAAAGGACAACTATCATCCAAAAATTTGTTGAGGGAAGGCAACGAGGCGGATTTGAAAGCGAGGCAGAATAGCAGGAAACAGATTGCAAGAGGTACGTTGGAATCACCTGTAAAGCACAGGAAGAGGGGCACAACTTCGAAAATGATGCACTTGGCCAAAAAGGGCGTATGCATTTTCTCCTGTATATATGCAGTAGAAAACGCATACGCCCTTTTTGGCCAAGCAAGCAAGCGGGCAATGCAAATCTGCACTACAAAGAAGTATCACTTCCCACCCGTCAAAAGGGACATCCACAAAATGTGTAAACACCAGAAAGGCAAGACAGGCCCTGGAGAACAGGGAGCCTTGTTATGCTGTTGGGCAGGATGTAAATTGCCAACTGCCTCACTGGAGGAGTGCATTGTGTTCCCTAAAACAAGTAAACAACAGAGCTACAGAGCCAAGGGCACTTCCAGTCTAGGGAATATACCTTGGGAAAACTGAAAATCAATAAGACAGAGCCACCCCAAAATTTAGGGCTGCCCTGCTTACAAGAACCTCAACTTGGGTACACCTTAATTATCCCAGGAAATATAAAAATGGTTCAAAAAATTGAGGTACTTATGTACGATGGAATATCCCTCAGCCATGAAATCAATGTCATAAGACCAGTAGCAGCAAAATGAGTGGATTCACGTACGATGATTCTAAGTGTAATAAGTCACACAGAAAAAGAAGCTTATAATAAGATATCACTTAGGAAGATCCTGTAAACATGGCTACACATGAACTTAGTTAGGAAAGAGAACAGAGTCTCACATTTAGAAAACACTCTTATGCTTGCTTAAGGGGGAAGGAGAGGTGGGGTGATGCATAAAACCAGAGATTGATATAAGCACTGGTAGCGTTCCAAAACCAACTATGGAATAGACAAGACCTACCCCTTCCTCAGTGAAAGGGACTCAAAACACCATATTTCCCACAGAGGAATATATCTGACTAGTAAGAATCTTAAAACCTATGTATTGATATGTCTCCGTAAGGGAATCAAGTGTGTCTAGACTGGCATAAACATGGTAGCGAGAATCAGCTCAAACCCACTATGAAAAGGAATTTGAAAAACAAAAAAACAGGGAAATTCTTTACAATTCCTTCAGGGTCTCTGATGAAACCTGGAATGACCATATCTACAATGACAGCTGGATGTGGCATAAGGCTGGACACATGGGACTGAGAGGATTGGTGAGATTGGGTGAGCAAATGCAGACCCTTTAAAGCAATAATTCATGGCACCCATTCCATGGGTCCGATGTCTCCCGGTTAAAGGGAATATTACTACAGCTATAACATGTACGGGAAACCTAGAGAATGGACACACTGTGAATACGAAAGGTCTCTAAAACTCAATGAATAGTCCCTCTCCTGGTGCTCCGGTTTGACTTTCCAACTGCTTTACTATCAATCTTCCAGCTTGGAGAGACAGCAGCTTTAACATCCTGGTTCGCACAGGTTGCCAATTTGACAGTGGATGAAAGCGAAGAGGGAGAACCAATGAGAGAGTAGCTGTTATGCATTTGGACGGGCACATGTCACTCTTATATCCCGGGAGGAAGAAGAATTAACCAAAGTCTCAGCCACCCACGGGAACCAGTATATTTCCTGAACCAAAATATTGGACATGCGTTCAGCTAACAAAAAACAAGTTAAATAGTGGAGCTCAGGAGCACAGCAATACACAAACAGGCAGAGTAATAAAGGACAACTATCATCCCAAAATCAGTTGAGGGAAGGCAACGAGGCGGACTTGAAAGCGAGGCAGAATAGCAGGAAACAGATTTCAAAAGGTACGTTGGAATCACCTGTAAAGCACAGGAAGAGGCTCACAACTTCGACAATTATGCACTTGGCCTAAAAAGGCGTATGTGTTTCCTCCTGAATATATTCAGGAGAAAACGCATACGCCCTTTTTGGCCAAGGAAGCAAGCAGGCAATGCAAATGTGCACTACAAAGAAGTATCACTTCCCACCGGTCAAAAGGGACATCCGCAACATGGGTAAAATTCAGAAAGGCAAGACAGGCCCTGGGGAACAGGGAGCCTTTTTATGCTGATGGGCGGGATGTAAATTGCCAACTGCCTCTCTGGAGGAGTGCATTGTGTTCCCTAAAACAAGTAAACAACAGAGCTACAGAGCCAAGGGCACTTCCAGTCCAGGGAATATACCTTGGGAAAACTGAAAATCAATAAGACAGAGCCACCCCAAAATTCAGGGCGGCACTGATTACAAGAACTTCAACTTGGGTACACCTTAATTATCCCAGGAAAGATAAAATTGGTTCAAAAAATTGTGGTACATATGTATGATGGTTTATCCCTCAGCCATGAAATCAATGTCATAAGACCAGTTGCAGCAAAATGAATGCATACAGGTACGATGATTCTAAGTGAAATAAGTCACACAGAAAAAGAAACTTATCATAAGATATCACTTATGAAGATCCTGTAAACATGGCTATACATGAACTGATTTAGGAAAGAGAACAGAGTCTCACATATAGAAAACACTCTTATGCCTGCTTAATGGGGAAGGAGAGGTGGGGTGATGCATAAAACCAGAGTTTGATATAAGCACAGGTTCCGTTCCAAAAACCAACTATGGAATAGACAATACCTACACCTTCCTCAGTGAAAGGGACTCAAAACCGCATATTTCCCTCCGAGGAATATATCTGACTAATAAGAATCTTAAAACCTATATTGATATGTCACCTTAAGGGAATCAATCGTGTCTAGACTGGCATAAACATGGCAGCGAGAATCAGCTCAAACCCACTATAAAAAGGAATTTGAAAAACAACAAAAAAAGGGAAATTCTTTACAATTCCTTCAGGGTTTCTGAATGAAACCTGGAATGACCCTATCTACAATGACATCTGGATGTGGCATAAGGCTGTACATATGGGACTGAGAGAATTGGTGAGATTGGGTGAGCAAACGCAGACCCTTTAAAGCAATAATGCATGGCAACCATTCCATGGGTCCCAACTCTCCAGGTTGAAGGGAATATTACTAGAGCTATAACATATACGGGAATCCTAGAAAATGGACACTCTGTGAATATGAAAGGTCTCTAAAACTCAACAAATAGTCCCTCTACTGGTGCTCAGGTTTGACTTTCCAACAGATTTACTGTCAATCTCCCAGCTTGGAGAGACAGCACCTTTAACCTCCTGGTTCGCAGAGGTTGCCAATTTGACAGTGGATGAAAGTGAAGAGGGAGAACCAATGAGAGAGTAGCTGTTAGGCATTTGGACGGGCACATGTCACTCTTATTTCCCGGGAGGAAGAAGAATTAACCAAAGTCTCAGCCACCCACCGGGAACCAGTATAGGTCCTGAATCACAATTTTGGAGTTGGGTTCAGCTCACAAAAAACGAGTAGAAAAATGGAGATTAGGGGCACAGCAATTCACAAAGTGGCAGAGTAATAAAGGACAACTATCGTCCAAAAATCTGTTGAGGGAAGGCAACGAGCGGACTTGAAACGAGGCAGAATAGCAGGAAACAGATTTCAAGAGTTACGTTTGAATTGGCTTTCAAGCACAGGAAAAGGGACACAACTTCGACAATGATGCACTTGGCCAAAGAGGGCTTATGCGTTTTCTCTTGAATATATTCACGAGAAAACGCATACACCCTTTTTGGACAAGCAAGCAAGCGGGCAATGCAAATCTGCACTACAAAGGTGTATCACTTCCCACTGGTCAAAAGGGACATCCTCAAAATGTGTAAAATCCAGAAAGGCAAGACAGGCCCTTGAGAACAGGGAGCCTTTTTATGCTGATGGGCGGGATGTAAATTGCCAACTGCCTGTCTGGAGGAGTGCATTGTGTTCCCTAAAACAAGTAAACAATAGAGCTACAGAGCCAAGGGCACTTCCAGTCTAGGGAATATACCTTGGGAAAACTGAAAATCAAAAAGACAGAGCCACCCCAAAATTTAGGGCTGCACTGCTTACAAAAACGTCAACTTTGGTACACTTTAAATATCCCAGGAAAGATAAAAATGGATCAAAAAATTGTGGTACTTACGTACGATGGATTATCCCTCAGCCATGAAATCAATGTCATAAGGCCAGTAGCAGCAAAATGAGTGGATTCAGGTACGATGATTCTAAGTGAAATAAGTCACACAGAAAAAGAATCTTATCATAAGATATCACTTATGTAGGTCCTGTAAACATGGCTACACAGGAACTGATTTAGGAATGTAAGAGATTCTCACATTTAGAAAACAACTGTATGCCCGCTTAAAGGGGAAGGAGAGGTGGGTAATGCATAAAACCAGAGTTTGATATTAGTACAGCTACCATTCTAAAAACCAAATACAGAATAGATATTACCTAAACCTTCTTAAGTGAAAGGGACTCAACCCCGCATATTCCCCGCAGAGGAATATATCTGACTAGTAAGAATCTTAAAACCTATGAATTGATATGTCTCCAAAAGGGAATCAAGTGTGTCTAGACTGGCATAAACATAGCAGTGAGAATAAGTTCAAACCCACTATAAAGTGGAATTTCAAACACCAAACAATAAAACAGGGACATTCTTTACAATTCTTTCAGGGTCTCTGATGAAACCTAGAATGACCCTATCTACAATGACAGCTGGATGTGGCATAAGGCTGGAAACTTGGGACTGAGAGTATTGGTGAGATTGGGTGAGCAAATGCAGCCCCTTTAAAGCAATAATGTGTGGCACCCATTCCATGGGTCCCAACTGTCCAGGTTGAAGGGAATATTACTACAGCTATAACATGTACGGGAAATCTAGAGAATGGACACACTGTGAATACGAAAGGTTTATAAAACTCAACTAATAATCCCTCTCCTGTTGCTCCAGTTTGACTTTCCAACTGCTTTACTATCAATCTGCCAACTTGGAGAGACAGCCCCTTTAACCTCCTGGTTCGCACAGTTGCCAATTTGGCAAAGATGAAAGGGAAGAGGGAGAACAAATGAGAGAGTAGATGTTAGGCATTTGGACGTACATGTCACATTAATTGCCCAGCAGGAAGAAGAATTAACCAAAGTCTAAGCCACGCGCCGGGAAACAGTATAGGTCCTGAACCAAAATTTTGGACTTGCGGTCTGCTCACAAAAAACGAATTTAAAAATGGAGCTCAGGGGCACAGCAATTTAGAAACTGACAGAGTAATAAAGGACAACTATCACCCAAAAATCTGCTGAGGGAAGGCAACGAGGCGGACTTGAAAGCGAGGCAGTATAGCAGGAAACAGATTTCAAGAGGTATGTTGGAATCACCTTTAAAGCACAGGAAGATGGGCACATCTTCGACAATGATGCACTTGCCCAAAAAGGGCGTATATGTTTTCTCCTGAATATATGCAGGAGAACACGCATACACCCTTTTTGGCCAAGCAAGCAAGCGGGCAATGCAAATCTGCACAACAAAGAAGTATCACTTCCCACTGGTCGAAAGGGACATCTGCAAAATGTGTAAAAACCAGAAAGGCAAGACAGGCCCTGGAGACCAGGGAGCCTTTTTATGCTGATGGGCGGGATGTAAATTGCCAACTACCTCTCTGGAGGAGTGCATTGTGTTCCCTAAAACAAGTAAACAACAGAGCTACAGAGTCAACGGCACTTCCAGTCTAGGAAATATACCTTGGGAAAACTGAAAATCAATAAGACAGAGCCACCACAAAATTTAGGGCTGCACTGCTTACAAGAACCTCAACTTGGGTATACCTTAAATATCCCAGGAAAGACAAAAATGGTTCAAGAAATTGTGGTACTTACGTATGATGGTATATCCCTCAGCCATGAAATCAATGTCATAAGGCCAGTAGCAGCAAAATGACTGGATTCAGGTACGATGACTCTAAGTGAAATAAGTCACACAGAAAAAGAAACTTATCATAAGATATCACTTATGAAGGTCCTGTAAACATGGTCTCAAATGAACTGATTTAGGAAAGATACCAGAGTAACGAATCTTATCATAAGATATCACTCATAGCGGGAATGTACACATGGCTACACATGAACTGATTTACAAACACAACGGAGTCTCCAATTTAGAAAACAAGCTTCTGCCTGCTTAATGGGAAAGGCGAGGTGGGCTGATGCATAAAATCACAGTTTTAAATTAGCACAGATACCGTTACATAAACCAAGTATGTAATAGACAACACCTAATCCCGCCACAATGAACTCGACTCAACATCCCCTATTCATTGCAAGGAATATGTCTGACTCTCAGTATTTTAAAACATATGTATTCTCATGTCTCCATAAAGGAATCATGTGTGTGTATAACCGCATGAACAGAGCACTGAAATTCAGTTAAACCCACTTATAAAAATAAATTTCAAAAGCAAAATGCAAAAACAGCGAAACAGTGAGAAAGTCTTAAAAATTTCGTTCAGGGCCTGTGATGCAACCTGGATTGACCACCTTTACACCCACAGCTGGATGAGACATAAGACTGGACACTTGGGGCTGACAAGATTGCTGAGGTTGTGTGAGCAAAAGAACACCACTTAGAGCAATACTGTGTGCTACCCATTCTAGTGGTCCCAACTCTCCAGGTTTAAGGGAATCTTCCTACAGTTAAAACATGCATGGGAAACCCAGTGGATGGTACACTGTGTAATTGGGAAAGTTTTCTAAAAGGTACCTCATTTTTCCTTTTGTCGTGCTCGGCTTCGCCATTCCATCTGCATTACTAAAAATCTCCCCACTTGGAGTGTCAGCGCCTTTACCCTCCTGATATGCACAGTTTGCAAATTGTGCAGAGGATGAACAGGAAGAGGGTGAATAAATGAGAGATTAGCTGTAGGTGTTTGGATGGGCACATGTCACTCTAGTTTCCTACCAGGAAGAAGAATTAACCAAAGGCTCAGCCTGAAGCCGTGGAACCAGACTAGTGCCTAAAGCCATCCTGCGGTATTGCAGCCAGTTCACAAATAGGCGAGTTGAAAAATGGAAATCAGGGGCACAGCAATTCACAAACTTGCAGAGTTAAAAAGGACAACTATCATCCAGAAATATATTGAGGAAAGGCAGTGAAGAGGATTTGAATGCAAGGCAGAATTGAAGGAAAGAGATTTCAAGAGGAAGATTAGAGTCGTCTTTAAAGCACATGAAAAGTGACAGAATTTCGACAATGTTGCCCTTGGCTGAAAAGGGACTATGTGTATTTTCTTGAATATATTCGGGAAAAAATGCATATGCCCTTTTTGGCCAAGCAAGCCATCAGGCATTGGAAATCCACACTACAGAGAAGTGTCCCTTACCTCCAGTCAAAAGGGCCATCCACAAATAGTGTAAAAACCACAAATGCAGGACAGGCCATGGAGAAAAGGGAGCCTGGTTACGCCGATGGACAGGATGTAAATTGCCAAAAGCCTCTCTGGAGAACTGTATGTTGTTTTCTAAAACAGAGCTACAGAGCATAGCACAATTCCACTCATGGGCGTGTATTTTGAGAAAACTAAAAATCCACAACACACAGCCAGCCCAAACTTTAGGGCTGCTCTGTTTACAAGAACCGCGACTTCAGTACACTTTAAATATCCCAGGAAAGGAAAAAAAAATAGATATAGATGTTGTGGGACTTATATACAATGGAATGTCACTCAGACATAAAATCAATGTCATAAGGCCAATAGCAGCTTCATGAGTGGCTTTAGGTATGTTGATGCTAAGTGAAATGAGCCACAAAGTAAAAGAAACTTATTGTAATATACAATTTATAGAGGGAATGTAAACATGGCTACACATGAACTGAATTTCAAAAGAAAACAGAGTTACACATTTAGAAAACACACTTATGCCTCCTTAAGGGGAAAGGTGACGTGGGGTGATGTGTAAAAGCAGAGTTTGAAATTAGCACAGATTGCATTCCATATATCAAATATGTAATAGACAAGACCTACTCCTTTCTCAATGAACTGGACACAACACACCCTATTCACTGAAGAGGACTATATCTGACTGGTAATAACCTTGAAACCTATGTATTTATATGTCTCCATAATGGAATCAAGTGTATGTAGATTGGCATAAACACAGATCAATGGAACAGGACAGAAAGCCCAGAGATAAACCTACATACCTATGGCTATCTCATCTATGACAAAGGAGCTAAGGATATACAATGGAGAAAAGACAGTCTCTTCAGTAATTGGTGCTGGGAAAACTGGACCCCTACACATAAAAGAATGAAATTAGAACACTCCATAACACCATACACAAAAATAAACTCTAAATTGATTAGAGATCTAAATATAAGACCAAACACTATAAAACACTTAGAGGAAACCATAGGCAGAACACTCTATGACATAAATCACAGCAAGATCCTTTTTGACCCACCACTTAGAGAAATGGAAATAAAAACAGAAATCAACAAATGGGACCTAATGAAACTTAAAAGCTTTCACACAGTACAGGAAAACATAAACAAGATGCAAAAACAACCCTCAGAATGGGAGAAAATATTTTCAAATGAAGCAATTGACAAAGGATTAATCTCCTAACTTTACAAGCACCGCATGTAGCTCAATATCACAAAAACAAACAACCCAATCCAAAAACGGGCAGAAGACCTAAATAGACATTTCTCCAAAGAAGATATACAGATTACCAAGAAACACATGAAAGGATGCTGAACATCACTAATCATTAGAGAAATGCAAATCAAAACTACCCTGAGGTATCACCTCACAGCAGTCAGAGTGGCAATCATCAAAAAAATCTACAAAACAATAAATGCTGGAGAGGCCTTTATTGCAGAAAAGGGAACACACTTGCACTGTGGTTGGGAATGTAAATTGATATGGGCACTAGGGAGAAGAGTACGGAGGTTCCTTTAAATAACTAACAATAGAAGTACGATACGACACAACAATCCAACTACTGGACATTTGCCTTGTGAAAACCATAATTCAAAAAGAGTTATGTACAAAAATGTTCATTGCAGCTCTATTTGCAATAGCCAGGTCATAGAAACAACCTAAGTGTCCATCAACAGATGAGTGGATAAAGAAGATCTGGCACATATATACAATGGAATATTACTCAGCCATACATAGGAATGAAATTGGGTCATTTGTAGAGACCTTGATGGATCTAGAGACTGTCATACAGAGTGAAGTAAGTGAGAAAGAGAAAAACAAATATTGTATATTAATGCATATATGTGGAACCTAGAAAAATGGTACAGATGAACCAGTGTGCAGGGCAGAGATAGAGACACAGATGTAGAGAACAAACATATGGACACCAAGGGGGGAACACCATGTGAGGGTGGTGGTGGGGTGAATTGGGAGACTAGGATTCACATGTGCACACTTATATGTATAAAATAAATATCCAATAAGAACCTGCTGTATAAAAGAAATAAATAAATTTTAAAAAATTAAAAATAAATAAATAACATTTAATCAAATAAAACAGAAAAAAAGTTTTTCCCTTCACATAGATGTCTTTATATTAATGCATTATTTCCATGTTTATATCTCCAAATTTAAAAAAAAAGAGGAATAAATAAAATCTACCTTGAACCAAAAAGAAAAAAAGAAAAAAAAAAAAAAAAAAAAAACAGAACCCACCAGTTATACAGAGGAAAATCGTATCAGGGCACTTGCTCCAGTGGTAAAAAATTCTTAAGTTGGTCAGAGGTGGGAAATCGTCTCCCATGCACTCAGCAGCACTCTCCCCCACAAGGAGCATCCTCATTGCAAAGCTGGGGGACTGTGTCGAGGCATCTGTGAGTAAATGTGAGCTGAGCCCCAGTCCTGCTGCAGCTGAACTCTTCCCACCCTTTCCAGGTAAAACACCTGAATATGTACAAGCACTTGCAAGCCTAGAGGAAGGGCTGTGGAGCCACACCAGCGACAGCACGCAGGCCGACTTGGTGCCTGCAGGCCAGTCAGGATGGTCCTGGCCCCAGATGCTCTTCTGGAATCTTTCCATTTCTCTGCCTGAGATACCCCTCCTGCCATGGCCCCTACTGCTTTTTTACTTCCTCACCTCTGCCTGGGGAGAAATTCCAGCGGCAGGTATGGATGACACATCCTCTTCTTTAGCAGGTGGCAGCCTGGCAACTCCTGCAGAAAGTCCAGCAGAGCCCCACTCACACTGGGCCACCCACAAAGCCACGGCCTCTCCCTCCGTACCACCACCCCAGCCCCGACACTGCTGACGGGGCAGAGAATATGGCGTCAGGCACAGCTACAGGGGCTCTTGCTGACTGGAGAGGTGTTTATATTGACCTCAACACAGGCACACCTGGGGAGGGCTTGCAGGCAGTGTCAGGCTGCCCAAATCAGCCAATCCTCACCCCTCAGGGGCTCACAGTTGCAGAAAATGAAATTTGTTAAACGGGCCAGGCCCAAGGAAGAGGTGTGGGCTCTTGAGAGTCAGGCTAGAAAAGGGGCTGCATCTGCGGCTTGTTTTCTTATCATTTTATCTGGTCCATGAGTGGAAAACAACTTCAAGAAGACCCTATCCTAATGAGAGGAACCCAGGAGTCAGGGAGAGGAGTGATGGTGGGTGGAGACAGAGGCCTGGTGCCCTGGCTGCAGTGGAAGTGTCTGGAAGACCAGGCAGACAGAGGCTGCACATGTGATAGCCAGGGTCACAGACCTGTCAGAGCTGCTGTTTGTTAGTTCAAGTCCTGCTCTGAGGTGTTCTGTGTCAGCTGTGAGCGACAGGTGAGCTGGGGGTTCTCTGCAAGGTGGGCTATGTGCACAGTTCCTGTGTGTCCAGCCCTGCTGGGGTACCTGCCCAGGGGAGTTCCGTATCCTGGGAAGGGCCTGACTATGAGAGCCCCATGGGCTGCTGGGTAGCTGCACAGTTGAGCTCCATACCCTGGGAAGGACTTGACCACGAGAGCCCCATTGGCTATGGGGTGCGGGATGCAGCCCAGGTGAGCTCCATATACTGGGATTGGCCTGACCACGAGAGCCCCATGGGCTGCTGGAGACCTGGTAAAGGATATCAGGACAGTCAGTGAAGCCACCGAGGATATACATCCAGTAGCTCCTATTACCTACACCCTGCTGCTGATTCTACCATCCACCAGGCCATGGCATTCTGTATTACACTTCAATGATGCCTTCTTCTGTATTCCATTCAGCTCAGAGTCACAAGAATTTTTGTCTTGTGTGTGGCAGGACACAACATGCAACACAAGCAATAATGCTGGGCCGTCCTGCCCCAATGGTTCAAAAATCCCCACACCATCATTGGGGAAATGTCCTCTAAAGACCTAAAAGTTCTACCTCTGTAAAAGGGAACCCTCCTTCAATATGCAGATGACATTCTGATCGCCAGGCCTACTAAAGACGCCTCTGAACTACCTAGCCAAGAAAGGATAGAAGGTGTCCAAGAAAAAGGCTCAAATATCCCAGGCTCAGGTGACATGCCTGGGCTTCATTCTCACAGATATTCAGAGAAATGCATCCCAGGATAGGGAAGAAGCCATTTGCAGCCTTACCTCTTCTAAAACTAGAAGACAGCTTAGGGGTTCCTGGGGAGGCCAAGGTTTTCTGCATCTGGATCCCTAACTACAGTCTAATAGCTGGGCCTCTACATGAAACACTGACACGAAAAGATGAAGATCCTTTTGAATAGAATCCAGAAGCAGCCTTTCAAGAATGGAAAGAGCAGTCAATTCAGACCCTTGCCCAGGAACTCCCTAATTTAGCTAAACCCTTTGACCTTTACATACCCGGTCAAAGGTTAATCGCCCTTGGAGCCTTAGTGCAAAAACTGGGACCACTTGAAATGGAGCAACACAAGAATGCCCTTCAGGTATTATAAAGTATGGTCACCAAGGGCTTTGCCCACCGACTCATCAGGCCAGGATACTGGGGTATCTACAAAGCTAGAAATCAGCAGCCCACATGGCCAGCTCCCTCCTATGGGAAAAGGACCCCATGTCGTGATCCTAACCACCCATCATGCCCTGAAGTTGCAGGGGTCTCTCTGTGGACACACTGACCTCGAGTGAGGAGGCCCTCCAACTCCAACCTCCAGAGAGACAAATGGGGGCAACGGGCCCCCAAGATGACTCGTGTGACCATCACTTGACCTGGAGTTTCTCTCAGAAAACAACAAGACTGTGCCCCGAAAGAGCAGACTACTGCTTGCAGGACTTACTGCACCCAGAGGGGAGCTAATAAGCTTGGCGGGGGAAACGTATATCACGCTTTCACCATAGAAAACCCTACAGACACCGCGGTGATGGTGGCCAATATGACCGGCTGGACTGCTGGCTACTTCTAAAGGCCGTTGACTCAGTGGACGTCATGGTCCTGGATCACCACTGACCCTGGACTGTCTGGGAGTTGCGCGGGCACGGTTCTGACACATGGTGCTGTTTGTACATTAATTCAGGGACCTAATTAAAGAAAGCACAGACTACTGGTCAGAGCATCTAGGCTGGAAAAAACCGTCAGCCTAAGGTCACCGAACAAATGTGGGGTGGGGTGAAACCTGCCACCTCAGCATCTCTGCACATCTCTCTCCTGGACACTTAAAGGTCATTAGAATCTATAACACTTCCAATGCTGGTGCTCAGGCGTACAAGAAGTGAGGCAGGAGGCCTTGGGACAATCAACTTCACCTGGAGGCTGGTGGGGAGACGTTTTGCCCCTCCCCCGAAGTATCAGGGCTCCCACCACATCATGAAGCAGTTACAAAAGAGGGGTCTGCACCCTCAACACCCGAAGAATGAGGAACAGAACAAAAAGCAGAGGAGGTGTTCGTCTCTGGCAACGTTCATTAAAAATTCCTGGGAGATAAAAAGAGAATCTGGGCAATACAATAAAGTCTAACATGTTTTTCCTTTGTGCTTTGTCTAATTTCATGTGCTCCTAGGTTTCCGCATGCAGAGGTCCCACACCCAGCACTTCAGACCCGATTTCGTAGTGCAGTATGGCTGGGTCCACAACTCAGCTAGCGGGGTCCCATGCAGACTCCACGGAATAGAGCCTGAGCTTCAGCCAACCCAGCCCTCGAGAGCTCCATCCCCTCCCTCCCAGTGACGCTCCTGGGATCCATACACAGCATCCCAGGCCACAGCCCGTGGGGGAGTGCACGCTCTCACCTCTCCATTCTGTTTTCAAAATAATGTTTCCTTTGCTTCTGAACCAAACTCAGTCTTGATCTGTTGGCTCCAATGACACTGGGCACGGGGACTTCTGTTGGGGTCCACTCTAGAGGATCAGTAACAGAAATTGAGAACATTGTAACTTCAATGAACAGATGTGTGAGCCAAACTGTAGTTAACATAGAGCAGTGTATAATGCTCGGGTAAAATAAGATTTTTCTAAGACTTACCTTTGATATTTCCATCACTTTACTATAAGCAAGTTCAGTGAAGACGTCTGTCTTATTTGTCAGGTCAACATTAGAGAAATGAAGTGATTTATTTCCATGGATGTACATCGAATACTCATGGCTGAAGCTTCAATCTTGTTTTGAATGCTTTTCCATTGAAAAGGATACCTCTCTTTCAGCTCCCCCATTTCTGAGAAGTATAAAATCTTATAATTTATTATTACCAAAGGGGAAAGGTAGGAGAAGGGATAAATTAACAGTGTGGGATTAACACATACACACTGCTATGTATAAAATAGATCATCAACAATGAACTACTCTATAGCACAGGGAACTACACTGAATATTTTGCAATAACCTATAAGGGGAAATAATCTGAAAAAGAATAGATATTTTTATTGACATCGTCTATCAAATACAGATAAAATGTAACCTAAGCAAGGCCGATGGTGAATGCTTCTGACCCTGAAGATTTCAATCATCTAAAGTTTGGGCTCTGCCTATTTCCCAAGGCGCTTAATGGACATACGTGTAGCCGTAGCTTAAAAATTCCCCAGTTTGGGGTTCGGGGAGGCACTGATTTGGAAAAATCCCTGGTGTTCTCCTTCCATGCACTGCACCCTTCCTACAGCTAAAACATGCCTGTCACACCTAGAGGATGGTACACCATTTGTTCGGAAAGAGTTTGGAAAAGGCACCTCATCTCCTCATTTTCTGGTGATCGGGTTCACCCCTCCAGCATCTTTCCTAACAATCTCCTCACTTGGGGATATCAGCACCGTCAACATCCTGTTGCACACAGTTTGGAATTTGTCCAGAGGATGAAGCGGAAGGATGAGAAAAATTTAGAGACAAGTCTTAGTTGTTCGGACAGGAACATGCCACTCTAATTTCCAATCTGGAAGACAAATTCATCAAAGGCTAGAATTGCCCACGGAAACAGAATAGGGCTAGAGGAAATCCCGCTGTTTTGTGTCCAGTTTCCAAAAACACAAGTTGAAAAATGGAACTCAGGGGCACTAAAATTCATGAAACTGCAGAGTTGAAAATATGTATCGTCAAAAAATGTCTTGAGGTAAGTCACAGAAAAGGACTTGTAAGCAAGGGAGAGTGGCAGGAAACAGATTTGAAGAGGTAGAAAGGACTCCCCATTAAAACACAAGAAAAGGGGCTGAACATCGCCAATGATGCATTTGGCCCAAAAGGGCGTATGCAATTTTTTCCGAATATATTCAAGTAAAGGCCATACACACTTTTTATCCAACCAAACAGGTGGGCACTGGAAATCAATACTACAAAATGTATCACTTCACATCAGTCAGAAGGGCCATCCACATAAAGTGTAAACACCAGAAATGCAGGACAGGGCGAGGAGAAAAGGGAGCCCTGTGAGGCTGATAGTGGAATTGTAATTTGCCAATGGCCACTATGGAGAAGTGTATTGTGTTTGCTAAAACATCTAAAAGATGAGCTACAGAGCATAGGGCACTTGCACTCATGCACGTATCTGCACTGTGATGAAAAGGTCATGGAGCATTGTGGTGACAAATTTCACAGAGCATTGTGATGATGAGGGCATTGACCATTGTGATGACACAGGTCATGAAGCCTTGTGATGACGGGACACACGGAGCATTGTGATGACTTGGGTCATGTAGCATTGTGATGACAGGGGCATGGAGCTTTGGTCTGACAAGTTTCATGGATAATTGTGTTGACAGTGGGCATGGCACATTGTGATGACAAGGGCATGGAGCATTGTGATGACAAGTCATGGATTATGGTGAAGACAGGTGTCAGGGAGCACTGTGATGGCATATTTCATGTACCATTGTGATGACAATGGCATGGAGCATTGTGATGCCAAGTGTTATGGAGGATTGTGATGACAAAGGTAATGGGGAATTGTGATTAAAAAGGCTTGGAGCATTGTGATGACAAGGGTCATGGAGCATTGTGATGACAAGGGCATGGAGCATTGTGATGACAACGGCCATTGAGAATTTTGATGAAAATGTCGTGAAGCATTGTGATGACAAAGGCATGGGGCTTGCTATGACAGGGGTCAGGGGGCATTTCGATGACAAGTGCATGGAGAATTGTGATGACAAGGGCATGTAACATTGTGATGAGAACTGTCATGGAGCATTGTGATGACAAGGACGTGGAGAATTGTGATGACCAGGGCATGGAACATTGTGATGGCAAGACCGTGGAGCACTGTGATGAGAAGACCATGGATAATTCTGGTGACGAGCATCATGGAGCACTGTAATGACAAGGGGCATGGAGCATTGTGATGATACGTCTCATGGAGCATTGTGATGACAGGGGTCATGGATCATTGTGATGACAAGGGTCATGGAGTATTGTGATGACAAGCTTGTGGAGTATTGTGATGACAAAGCATATAACACTGTGATGGGAAGTGTCATGGAACATAGTGTGGCCAAGAATGTGGAGAATTGTGATGACAGGGAACATGGAGCATTGTGACAACCAGGGCATGGAGCATTGTGATGGCAAGACCGTGGAGCATTGTGATGAGAAGACCATGGATAATTTTGAGGATGAGCGTAATGGAGCGCTATAATGACAAGGGGTGTGGATAATTGTGATGACAGTGGCCATGGAACATTGTGATGACAAGAGTCATGGAGCATTTTGATGACAAGCGTGTGGAGCATTGTGATGAGATGACCACGGATAATTGTAAATGGCCAGCGTCATGGAGCACTGTAATGACACGTGGTATGGAGCATTGTGATGGCAGTGCTCATGGAGCATTGTGATGACATGTGTCATGGAGCATTCAGATGACAAGCTTGTGGAGTACTGTGATGACAATGGCATGGAGCATTGTGATGAAAAGGGCATGGAGCATTGTGATGAAAAATGCATGGAGCCTTTTCATGACAAGGTTCAAGGAGCATTCTGATGACAAGTGTCAGAGAGCATTGTGATGACAAGTGTATTGAGAATTGTGATGACAAATATCATGGAGCATTGTGACGACAAGGGCATGGAGTATTGTGATGACAGGCATCATGGAGCGTTGTGATGACAAGGGATATGGAACATTGTGATCACATGGGTTTGGAGGATTGTGAAGACAGAGGTCATGGATCATTGTGATTTCAAGGAGCATGGAGCATTGTGATGACAGGGGTCATGGAGCATTGTGATGTCAGGGGACAAGGAACATTTTGATGAAAAGGTTCATGGAGCATTTTGGTGACAGGGGTTATGGAACATTGTGATGTCAGGGGTCATCGAACATTGTGATGATAAGTGCATGTAGCATTGTGATGACAAGGTTTATGGAGCATTGTGATGACAAGATTGCGGAGCACTGTGATGACAAGCGCATGGCAAATTGTGATGACATGTGTCAAGGAGCACTGTGCTGTCAAGCGAATGGAGCATTGTAATGACAACGGTCATGGAGCATTGTGCTGAGAAAGGCATAGAGTATTGTGATGACAAGGGTCAAAGAGCATTGTGATGAAAAGTTCATGGAGCATTGTGGTTAAAAAGGTCACAGAGACTGTTGATGATGAGGGCATGGACCATTGTGATGACAAAGGTCATGAAGCATTGTGATGACTGGAGTCACGGAGCATTGTGATGACAGGGGTCATGGAGCTTTGTGATATCAAGTGCATGGAGCATTGTGAAGACCAGGTCATACAGTATTGTGAAGACAGGTGTCAGGGAGCATTGTGATGACATATGTAATGGCCCATTGTGATGACAATGGCATGGAGCATTGTGATGCAAGTGTCATGGAGGATTCTGATGACAAAGGTAATGGAACAGTGTGAGGACAATGGCTTGGAGCATTGTGATGACAAGTGTCAGGGAGCATTGTGCTGACAAGTGCATGGAGAATTGTGATTACAAGGGTCATGGAGCATTCTGATGACAAGCTTGTGTAGTATTTTGATGACAATGGCATGGATCATTGTGATGAAAACTGCATGGGGCATTGTGAGGAAAAAAGCATGGAGCCTTTTCATAACAGGGTTCATGGAGCATTCTGAAGACAAGTGTCAGGGAGCATTGTGATGACAAGTGTATTGAGAATTGTGATGACAAAGGTCATGGAGCATTGTGATGAAAAGGGCATGGAGTATTGTGATGACAGGCATCATGGAGCTTTGTGATGACAAGTGTTATGGAACTTGGTGATCACAAGTGTTTGGAGCATTGTGATGATACAGGTCATGGATCATGTTGATTTCAAGAAGCATGGAGCATTGTGATGGCAAGGGCAAGAAACAATGTGATACCAAGATTCATGGAGGATTGTGATGACCATGGTAATGGTGTATTGTTATGACAAGCTCATAGAACATTGTAATGACAAGTTCATGAAGCATTTTGCTGACAAAGGCATGGAGAATTGTGATGACAGGTGTCATGGAGCACTGTGATGACATGCGTCACAGAGCATTGTGAATACAGGGGTCATGGAGCATTGGGATGAAAAGGGCATGGATCATTGTGATGAGAAGTGTCATGGAAGATTGGGCTGAAAATGTTTATGGAGTATTGTGATGACAGGGGTCATGGAGCATTGTGATGACAAGAGTCCCTGCTCACTGTGTTGTCAGGGGTAATGGAGTGTTGTGATGACAGTGGTCATGGAGCATTGTGATGATATTGGTCATGGAGTATTGTGATGAGAGTGTCATGGAGAATTGGGCTGAAAATGTTCATGGAGTACTCTGATGACAGGGGTCATGGAACATTGTGGTGACAAGGAAATGGAGCATGGTGATGACAAGGTCCTGGAGCATTGTGATGAGAATACCATGGAGACAGACATGTGATGAAAACTATCATGGAGTATTCTGATGAAAAGGGGCATGGAGCATTGTGATTACAGTGGTCTTGGAGCATTGTTATGACAAGGGCATGGAGCATTGTGAAGAGAAGGACATGGAGCATTCTGATGAATGCGTCATGGAGCACTGTGATGACAAGTGCATGGAACATTGTTATTACAGGTGTCTTGGAGCACTGTGATGAAAAGGGCATGGATCATTGTGATGAAGAAGGCATGGAGCCTTGTCATGACAGTGTTCAAGGAGCATACTGACGACAAGTGTCAGGGAGCATTGTGATGACCAGTGTATTGAGCATTGTGGTGACAAAGGTTATGGAGCATAGTGATGAGAAGACCATGGATCACTGTGATTATGAGCATCATGGGGGGTTGTGATGATAATTGTTATGGAATATTGTGATCACAACGGTTTGGAGCATTGTGATGACAGAGGTCATGGAGCATTTTGATTTCATTGTGATGACAATAGCCTGAAGCATTATGATGATGGGCATGGTGCATTGTGATGATAGGATTCATGGAGCTTTGAGATGAAAAGGGGCATCGAGCATTTTGATAACAAGGGTCTTGGAGCATTGTGATGACAAGGGCATGGAGCATTGTGATGAGAAGTCCATGGAACATTCTGATGACATGCGTCATGGGGCTTTCTGATGACAAGGGCTTGGAGCATTGTGATTACAGGGTTCTTGGAACACTGTGATGACAAGTGTCATGGAGCATTGTGAATGACAAGGCCGTGGAACATTGTGATGGCAGGGGTCATGAAACATTGTTATGACAGGTGTAATAGAGCATTGTGATGAGAAGGGCAGGAAGCATTGTTGTGAAATATTTCATGGATTATTGTGATGAGAGTGGGCATGGAACATTGTGATGACAAGAGCACGGAACGCTGTGATACATTGGTCATGGAGGATTGTAATGACAAGGGCATGGATCATTGTGATGAGAAGGGCATCGAGCCCTGTGATGACAAGTGTCATGGAGCTTTATGATGACAAGGGCATGGAGCAATGTGATGAGAGTGTTCATGGAGCATTGTGATGACAATGACATGGAGCATTGTGATGTCAAGGGTCATGGAGCTTTGTGATGACAGAAGTCATGGAGCATTTTGATGACAAGGGTGTGGTGCATTGTGATGAGAAGGGCAGGGAGCAGTTTGTGGACAGGGTTATGCAGCAATTTGATGAAAAGTGTAATGGAAAAATTTGATGACAAGGGTTATAGAACATTGTGATGTCAGGGGTCATGGAGCTTTGGGATGAAAAGGGTCATGGAGCATTTTGATGACAGGGGTTGTGGAACATTGTGATGCCAGGGGTCATGGAACATTGTGATGATAAGGGGAGGTAGCATTGTGATGACAGGGGTCATGGAACATTGTGATTACAGGGGTGAGGGAGTAATGTGATGACTAGTGATGGAACATTATGATATCTCATGTGAGAGAGCATTTTGATGAGAAGTGCATGGAGCATTGGGATTATAAGATTTATGGAGCATATCGATGACAAGGTTGTGGATCCTTGTGATGAAAAGCACGTGGCACATTGTGATGACAAGGGTCATGGAGCATTGTTCTGACAAAGGCATGGAGCACTGTGATGAAAATTTCATGGAACATTTTGGTAAAAAATATCACAGAGACTTTTGATGACTCGGTAATGGACCACTGTGATGACAAAGGTCATGGAGCATTTTGGTGACAAGGGCATGGAGCATTCTGATTACAGGGGTCTTGGAGCATTGTGATGTAAAGGGCATGGATCATTGTGATGAAAAATGCTTGGAGCCTTGTCATGAGAGGGTTCAAGGAGCATACAGACAACATTTGTCAGGGAGCATATTGATGACAAGTGTATTGAGCATTGTGATGACAAAGGTCATTGAGCATTGTGATGAGAAGACCATGGATAATGTGATGACGAGCGTCATGGGGCACTGTGATGACAAATGTTATGGAATATTGTGATCACAAGGGTTTGGAGCATTGTGATGACAGGGTCTTGGAGCAATTTGATGAAAAGTGTAAAGGAACATTTTGATGACAGGTGTTATGGAACATTGTGATGTCACGGGTCATGGAGAACTTTGATGAAAAGGGTCATGTAGCATTTTCATGATAGGGGTATAGAACATTGGGATGTCAGGGTTCATCGAACGTTGTGATGACAATGCCTGTAGCATTGTGGTGACAGGAGTCATGGACCAATTTGATGAAAAGGGTCAAGGAACATTTTGATGACAAGGGTTATGGAACATTGTGATGTCATGGGTCATGGAGCTTTTTAATGAAAAGGATCATGGAGCATTTTGATGACAGGTGTTATGTAACATTGTGATGACAGGAGTTATGGAACATTGTGATGACAGGGGTGAGGGAGTATGGTGACGAATAGTGATTTAACATTGTGATATCTGTGGTGAGAGAGAATTTTGATGAGAAGTGCATGGAGCATTGTGATGACAAGGTTTATGGAGTATTGTGATGACAAGATTGTGGAGCACTGTGATGTTCAAGCGCATGGTGCATTGTCATGACATCTGTCATGGAGCATTGTGCTGACAAGCGCATGGAGCATTGTGATGACAAGGGTCATGGAGCATTGTGCTGAGAAAGGCATAGAGCATTGTGATGACAAGGGTCAAAGAGCATTGTGCTTAAAAAGGTCACAGAGACTGTTGATGCCGGGGGCATGGACCACTGTGATGACAAAGGTCATGAAGCATTGTGATGACTGGAGTCACGGAGCATTGTGATGACAGGGGTCACGGAGCATTGTGATAACAAGGGCATGCAGCATTGTGATGACAAGGGCATGGATCATTGGACTAATAAGTTTCATGGATTACTGTGATGACAGTTGGAATGGCGCATTGTGATGACAAGGGCATGGAGCATTGTGATGACAAGGGTCAAGGATCATTGTGCTGAGAAAGGCACAGAGGATTGTGATGACAACGGTCAAAGAGCATTGTGATGAAAAGTTCATGGAACATTGTGGTTAAAAAGGTCACAGAGACTGTTGATGATGAGGGCATGGACCATTGTGATGACAATGTCATGAAGCATTGTGATGACTGGAGTCACGGAACATTGTGATGACAGGGGTCATAGAGCATTGTGATAACTAGGGCATGGAGCACTGTGATGAGAAGGGCATGGAACATTGGCCTAATAAGTTTCATGGATTATTGCGATGACAGTTTGAATGGCACATTGTGATGACAAGGGCATGGACCATTGTGATGACCAGGTCATGCAGTATTGTGAAGACAGGTGTCAGGGAGCATTGTGATGACATATGTAATGGCCCATTGTGATGACAATGGCATGGAGCATTGTGATGCCAAGTGTCATGGAGGATTCTGATGACAAATGTAATGGAGCATTGTGATGGCAATGGCTTGGAACATTCGGGAGACAAGGGTCAGGGAGCATTGTGCTGACAAGTGCATGGAGAATTGTGAAGACAATGGTCATGAAGCATTCTGATGACAAGCTTTTGGAGTATATTGATGACAGTGGCATAGAGCATTGTGATGAAATCAGCATGGGGCATTGTGATGAAAAATGCATGGAGCCTTTTCGTGACAGGGTTAGGAGCATTCTCATGACAAGTGTCAGGGAGCATTTTGATGACAAGTGTATTGAGAATTGTGATGACAAAGATCATGGAGCATTGTGATGAAAAGGGCATGGATCATTGTGATGAGAAATGCATGGAGCCTTGTCATGACAGGATTCAAGGAGCATACAGACAACAAGTGTCAGGGAATATTTTGATGACAAGTGTACTGAGCATTGTGATGACAAACGTCATGGAGCATTTTGATGAGAAGACCATGGATAACTGTGATGACGAGCGTCATGGGGCATTGTGATGACAAGTGATATGGAATATTGTGATCACAAGGGTTTGGAGCATTGTTATGACAGAGGTCATGGAGCATTTTGATTTCATTGTGATGACAATAGCATGAAGAATTATGATGATGGGCATGGTGCATTGTGATGAGAGGGTTCGTGGATCATTGAGATGAAAAGGGGCATAGAGCATTGTGATTAGATGGTTCTTGGAGCATTGTGATGAGAAGGGTCAAGGAGCTTTGTGATGACAAGGCCATGGAACATCGTGATAGCAGGGGTCATGGAGCATTGTTATGACTGGGATAATGGAGCATTTTTATGGCAAGGGCATGGAGCATTGTGATGACAAGTCATGGAGCATTTTGATGACATGGGTGCGTTGCATTTTGATGAGAAGGGAAGGGAGCATTTTGATGACAGGGTCATGGAACAATTTGATGAAAAATATCATGGAACATTTTGATGACAGGTGTAATGAAACATTGTGATGTCAGGGGTCATGGAGCATTTTGATGAAAAGGATCATGGAGCAGTTTGATGACAGGTGTTATGGAACATTTTGATGTCAGGAGTCATCGAACATTGTGATGATAAGTGCATGTAGCATTGTGATGACAGGTGCCATGAAACATTGTGATGACAGAGGTGAGGGAGTACTGTGACAAATAGTGATGTAGCATTGTGATAGCAGTGTTGAGAGAGCATTTTGATGAGAAGTGCATGGAGCATTGTGATGACAAATTTTATGGAGCATTGTGATGACAAGATTGTGGAGCACTGTGATGATAAGCGCATGGTGAATTGTGATGACATGTGTCATGGAACATTGTGCTGACAAGCGTATGGAGCATTGTGATGACAAGGGTCATGGAGCATTGTGCTGAGAAGGGCATAGAGCATTGTGATGACAAGGGTCAAAGAGCATTGTGATGAAAATTTCATGGAGCATTGTGGTTAAAAAGGTCACAGAGACTGTTGATGACGAGGACATGGACAATTGTGATGACAACGTTCATGAAGCATTTTGATGACTGGAGTCACGGAGCATTGTGATGACAGGGGTCATGGAGCATTGTGATAACAAGGGCATGGAGCATTGTGATGACAAGGGGATGGAACAGTAGTCTATTTAGTTTCATGGATTATTGTGATGAGAGTTGGAATGGTGCATTGTGATGACAATGGCATGGAGCATTGTGATGCCAAGTGTCATGTAGGATTCTGATGACAAATGTAATGGAGCATTGTGATGACAATGGCTTGGAGCATTGTGATGACAAGGGTCAGGGAGCATTGTGCTGACAAGTGCATGGGAAATTGTGATGACAAGGGTCACGGAACATTCTGATGACAAGCTTATGGAGTATTTTGATGACAATGGCATGGGGCATTGTGACGAAAACGGCATGGGTCATTGTGATGAAAAACGCATGGAGCCTTTTCGTGATAGGGTTCAAGGAGCATTCTGACGACAAGTGTCAGGGAGCATTGTGATGACAAGTGTATTGAGAATTGTGATGACAAAGGTCATCGAACATTGTAATGAAAAGGGCATGGAATATTGTGATGACAGGCATCATGGAGCGTTGTGATGACAAGTGTTATGGAACATTGTGATCACAAGGGATTTGAGCATTTTGATGACAGAGGTCATGGATCATTTTGATTTCAAGGAGCATGGAGCATTGTGATGACAAGGGCATGAAGCAATGTGATCCCAATGTTCATGGAGGATTGTGATGACAATGGTAATGGAGTATTTTGATGACAAGCGCATAGAGCATTGTAATGACAAGGCTATGTAGCATTTTGCTGACAAAGGCATGGAGCATTGTGATGACAGTGGTAATGGAGCACTGTGATGAAAAGCGTCACGGATCATTGTGAATACAGGTGTCATGGAGCATTGGGATGACAAGGGCATGGATCATTGTGATGGCAACGTCCATGGAGCATTGGGCTGAAAATGTTCATGGAGTATTCTGATGACAGGTGTCATGGAGCATTGTGATGACTAGGGAAAGGAGAATTGTGATGACAAGAGTCCTGGATCATTGTATTGTCAGGTGTCATGGAGTGTTGTGTTGACAGTGGTCATGGATAACTGTGATGATATTGGCCATGGAGCATTGTGATTATATGGTCATGGAGCATTTGGCTGAAAATATTCATGGAGTATTTTTATGACAAGGTAATGTAGCATGGTGATGACAAAGTCCTGGAGCATTGTGATGAGAAGACCATGGAGACTTTTGATGAGAAGTCTCATGGAGCATTCTTTTGAAAAGTGGCATGGAGCATTGTGATTACAGGGGTCTTGGAGCATTGTACTGACAAGGGCATAGATCATGGTGATGAGAAGGCCGTGGAGCATTCTGATTACATGTGTCATGGAGCTTTGTGATGACAAGGTCATGGAGCATTGTGATTACAGGGATCTTGGAGCATTGAGATGAAAAAGGCATGGATCATTGTGATGAAAAAGGCATACAGCCTTGTCATGACAGTGTTCAAGGAGCATACTGACGAGAAGTGTCAGTGAGCATTGTGATGACAAGTGTATTGAGCATTGTGATGACAAAGATCATGGAGCATTTTGATGAGAAGACCATGGATAATTGTGATGATGAGCGTCTTGGGGTGTTGTGATGATAAGTGTTATGGACCATTGTGATCACAAGGTTTCGGAGTATTATGATGACAGAGGTCATGGAGCATTTTGATTTCATTGTGATGTCAATAGCCTGAAGCATTATGATGATGGGCATGGTGCATTGTGATGACAGTTTTCATGGAGCACTGAGATGAAAAGGGGCATGGAGAATTGTGATTACAGTGGTCTTGGAGCATTGTGATGACAAGGGCATGGAGCATTGTGATGTGAAGGCCATGGAACATTCTGATGACATGCGTCAGGGAGCTTTGTGATGACAACGGCATGGAGCATTGTGATTACAGGGGTCTTGAGCATTGTGATGAGAAAGGTCATGGAGCCTTGTGATGACATGGCCATGTAACATCGTGATGGCAGGGGTCATGGAGCATTGTTATCACAGGGGTAATGGAGCATTGTGATGGTAAGGGCATGGAGCATTGTGATGAGAAGGCCATGGAGCATTCTGATGACATGTGTCATGGAGCTTTGTGAAGACAAGGGCATGGAGCAATGTGATGAGAGCGTTCATGGAGCATTGTGATGGCAATGACATGGAGCATTGTGATGCCAAGGGTCATGGATCTTTGTGATGACAAAGGTCATGGAGCATTTTGATGGCAAGGGCGTTGTGCATTGTGATGATAAGGGCAGGGAGCATTCTGATGACTGGGTCATGGAGCAATTTGATGAAAAGTGTCATGGAACATTTTGGTGACAGGTGTTATAGAACATTGTGATATCAGGGGTCATCGAACATTGTGATGATATGTGTATGTAGCATTGTGATGACAGGAGTCATGGAACATTGTGATGACAGGGGTGAGGGAGTATTGTGACAAATAGTGATGTAGCATTGTGATATCAGTGGTGAGAGAGCATTTTGGTGAGAAGTGCATGGAGCATTGTGATGACAAAATTTAAGGAGCATTGTGATGACAAGATTGTGGAGCACTGTGATGACAAGCGCATGGTGCATTGTGATGACATGTGTCATGGAGCATTGTGCTGACAAGCGCATAGAACACTGTGATGACAAGGGTCAAAGAGCATTGTGATGAAAAGTTCATGGAGCATTGTGGTTAAAAAGGTCACAGAGACTGTTAATGACGAGGGCATGGACCACTGTGATGACAAACGTCATGAAGCATTGTGATGACTGGAGTCACGGAGCATTGTGATGACAGGGGTCATGGAGCATTGTGATAACAAGGGCATGGAGCATTGTGATGACAAGCGTATGGAAAATTGGTCTAATATGTTTCATGGATTATTGTGATGACATTTGGAATGGCGCATTGTGATGACAATGGCATGGAGCTTTGTGATGACCAGGTCATGCAGTATTGTGAAGACAGGTGTCAGGGAGCATTGTGATGACATATGTAATGGCCCACTGTGATGACAATGCCATGGAGCATTGTGATGCCAAGTGTCATGAAGCATTCTGATGACAAAGGCAATGGAGCATTGTGATGACAATGGCTTGGAGCATTGTGATGACAAGGGTCATGGAGCATTCTGATGACAAGCTTGTGGAGTATTTTGATGACAATGGCATGGGGAATTGTGATGAAAACGGCATGGGGCATTGTTATGAAAGAGGCATGGAGCCTTTCGTGACAGGGTTCAAGGAGCATTTTGATGACAAGTGTCAGGGAGCATTGTGATGACAAGTGTATTGAGAATTGTGATGACAAAGGTCATGGAGCATTGTGATGAAAAGGGCATGGAGTATTGTGATGACAGGCATCATGGAGCGTTGTGATGACAAGTGTTATGGTACATTGTGATCACAAGGGTTTGGAGCATTGTGATGACAGAGGTCATGGATCATTTAGATTTCAAGGAGCATGGAGCATTGAGATGACATTGGCATGAAGCAATGTGATCCCATAGTTCATGGAGCATTGTGATGACAATGGAAATGGAGTATTGTGATGACAAGTGCATAGAGCATTGTAATGACAAGGTCATGTAGCATTTTCCTGACAAAGGCATGAAGCATTGTGATGACATGTGTCATGGAGCACTGTGATGAAAAGCGTCACGGAGCATTGTGAATACAGGGGTCATGGAGCATTGGTATGACAAGGGCATGGATCATTGTGATGACAAGTGTCATGGAGCTTTGTGAAGACAAGGGCATTGAGCAATATTATGAGCAGGTTCATGGAGCATTGTGATGACAATGACATGGAGCATTGTGATTCCAAGGGTCATGGAGCTTTGTGATGACAAGTCATGGAGCATTTTGATGATAAGGGCATGATGCATTGTGATGAGAAGGGCAGGGAGCATTTTGATGACCCGGTCATGCAGTAATTTTATGAAAAGTGTAATGGAACATTTTGATGCCATGTGTTATAGAACATTTTGATGTCAGGGGGCTTGGATCTTTAGGATGATAAGGGTCATGGAGCATTTTGATGACAGGGGTCATGGAACATTGTGAAGATAAGGGGATGTAGCAGTGTGATGACAGGGTCATGGAACATTGTGATTACAAGGGTGAGGGAGTATTGTGATGACTAGTGATGGAACACTGTGATATCTCTGGTGAGAGAGCATTTTGAGGAGAAGTGCATGGAGCATTGTGATTACAAGGCTTATGGAGCATTGCAATGACAATATTGTGGACCGTTGTGATGAAATGTGCGTGGCACATTGTGAAGACAATGGTCATGGAGCATTGTTCTGACAAAGACAAGGAGCATTGTGATGACAAGGGTCACAGAGAATTGTGATGAAATGTTCATTGAGCGTTTTGGTTACAAAGGTCAGAGAGCCTTGGGATGACGCGGGCATGGAATATTATGATGACAAACGTTATAAATCATTGAGACAACTTGAGTCACGGAGCATTGTGATGACAGGGTTCATGGAGCATTGTGATGACAAGGGCATGGAGCATTGTGATGACAGGGGCATGGAGCATTGGTCTGAGAAGTCTCATAGATTATTGTGAGGACAGTGGGCATGGTGCATTGTGATGAAAAGAGCATGGAGAATTGTGATGAGGAGGTCAGGGTGTATTGTGAAGACAGGTGTCAGGGAGCATTGTGATGCCATATATCATGGTCCATTGCGGTGAAAATGGCATGGAGCACTGTGATGCCAAATGTAATGGAGAATTGTGATGACAAATATAAAGGAACATTGTGATGATTAGGGCTTGGAGCATTATGATGACAAGGGCCATTGAAAATTTTCATGACAAGGACGAGAAGCATTGTGATGACAAGATCCTGGAGCATTGTGATAACAAATCCATGGAGCCTTGTGATGACAATTCTCATGGAGCATACTGATGAAAAGGGGCATGGAGCATTGTGATTACAGGGCTCTTGGAACATTGTGATGACAGGGCATGGAGCATTGTGTGGAGAAGACCAAGGAGCATTCTGATGGCATGTGTCATTGAGCTTTGTGATGACAAGGGCATGGAGCATTGTGATTACAAGGGTCTTGGATCATTGTGATAAAAAGGGCATGGATCATTGTGATGAAAAATGCTTGGAGCCTTGTCGTGACAGGATTCAAGGAGCATACAGACAACAAGTGTAAGGGAGCATTGTGATGACAAAGGTCATGGAGCATTGTGATAAGAAGACCATGGATAATTGTGATGACGAGCGTCATGGGGCATTGTGATGACAAGTGTTATGGAATATTGTGATCACAAGGGTTTGGAGCATTGTTATGACAGAGGTCATGGAGCATTTTGATTTCATTGTGATGACAATAGCATGAAGCATTATGATGATGGGCATGGTGCATTGTGATGACAGGGTTCATGGATCATTGAGATGAAAAGGGGCATAGAGCATTGTGATTACAGGGTTCTTGGAGCATTGTGATGAGAAGGGTCATGGAGCTTTGTGATGACAAGGCCATGGAACATTGTTATGGCAGGGGTCATGGAGCATTGTTCTCACAGGGGAAATGTAGCACTGTGATGGCAACGGCATGGAGCATTGTGATTAGAAGGCCATGGAGCATTCTGAAGAAATGTGTCATGGAGCTTTGTGAAGACAAGGGCATGGAGCAATGTGATGAGAGCGTTCATGGAGCACTGTGATGACAATGACATGGAGCATTGTGATGCCAAATGTCAAGGATCTTTGTGATGACAAAGGTCATTGAGCATTTTGAAGGCCAGTGTGTTTTGCATTGTGATGAGAAGGGCAGGGAGCATTCTGATGACAGGGTCATGGAGCAATTTGATGAAAAGTGTCATGGAATATTTTGATGACAGGTGTTATGGAACATTGTGATGTCAGGGGTCATCGAACATTGTGATGATAAGTGCATGTAGCATTGTGATGACAGGAGTCATGGAACATTGTGATGACAGGGGTGAGGGAATATTGTGACCAATAGTGATGTAGCATTGTGATATCAGTGGTGAGAGAGCATTTTGATGAGAAGTGAATGGAGCATTGTGATGACAAATTTTAAGGAGCATTGTGATGACAAGATTGTGGAGCACTGTGATGACAAGTGCATGGTGCATTTTGATGACATGTGTCATGGAGCATTGTGCTGACAAGCACAAGGAGCATTGTGATGACAAGGGTCAAAGAGCATTGTGATGAAAAGTTCATGGAGCATTGTGGTTAAATAGGTCACAGACACTGTTGATGATGAGGGCATGGACCATTGTGATGACAAAGGTCATGAAGCATTGTGATGACTGGAATCACGGAGCATTGTGATGACAAGGGTCATGGAGCATTGTGATAACAAGGGCATGGAGCATTGTGATGACAAGGGCATGCAACATTGGTCTAATAAGTTTCATGGATTACTGCAGTGACAGTTTGAATGGCGCATTGTGATGACAAGGGCATGGAGCATTGAGATGACCTGGTCATGCAGTATTGTGAAGACAGGAGTTAGGGAGCATTGTGATGACATATGTAATGGCCCATTGTGATGACAATGGCATGGAGCATTGTTATGACAAGGGTCAGGGAGCATTGTGTTGACAAGTGCATGGAGAATTGTGATGACAAGGGTCATGGAGCATTCTGAGGACAAGCTTGTGGAGTATTTTTATGACAATGGCATGGAGCATTGTGATGAAAACGGCATGGGGCTTTGTGATGAAAAAGGCATGGAGCCTTTTCGTGACAGGTTTCAAGGAGCATTCTGATGACAAGTGTCAGGGAGCATTGTGATGACAAGTGTATTGAGAATTGGTATGAGAAAGGTCATGGAGCATTTTGATGAAAAGGGCATGGAGCATTGTGATGACAGGCATCATGGAGCGTTGTGAAGACAAGTGTTATGGAACACTGTGATCACAAGTGTTTGGAGCATTGTGATGACAGAGGTCATGGATCATTTTGATTTCTAGGAGCATGGAGCATTGTGATGAAAAGGACATGAAGCAATGTGATCCCAACGTTCATGGAGGATTGTGTTGACATTGGAAATGGAGTATTGTGATGACAAGCGCATAGAGCATTGTAATGACTGGGTCATGTAGCATTTTTCTGACAAAGGCATGGAGCATTGTGATGACAGGTGTCATGGAGCACTGTGATGAAAAGCGTCACGGAGCATTGTGAATACAGGGGTCATGGAGCATTGGGATGACAAGGGCATGGATCATTGTGATGACAAGTGTCATGGAGCACTGGGCTGACAATATTCATGGAGTGTTTTGATGACATTGGTCATGGAGCATTGTGATGACCAGGGAATGGAGCAATGTGATGACAAGAGTCCCGGATCATTGTGTTGGCAGTTGCCATGGAGTGTTGTGATGACAGTGGTCAAGGAGAATTGTGATGATATTGGCCATGGAGCATTGTGATGAGTATGTCGTGGAGCACTGGGCTGAAAATGTTCATGGATTATTGTGATGACTGCAGTCATGGAACATTGTGATGACAACAGAATGGAGCATGGTGATGACAAGGTCCTGGAGCATTGTGATGAGAAGAGCATGGAGACTTGTGATGACAAGTGTTATGGAGCATTCTGATGAAAAGGGGCATGGAGCATTGTGATTACAGGGGTCTTGGAGCATTGTGATGACTAGGGCATGGAGCATTGTGATGAGAAGGCCATGGAGCATTCTGATGACATGCATCATGGAGTTTTGTGATGACAAGTGCAAGGAGCATTGTTATTACAGGGATCTTGGAGCATTGTGATGAAAAGGGCATGGATCATTGTGATGAAAAAAGCATGGAGCCTTGTCATAACAGGGTTCAAGGAGCATACTGACGACAAGTGTCAGTGAGCATTGTGATGACAAGTGTTTTGAGCATTGTGATTACAAAGATCATGGAGTATTGTGATGAGGAGACCATGGATAATTGTGATGATGAGCGTCATGGGGTGTTGTGATGATAAGTGTTATGGAACATTGTGATCACAAGGGTTTGGAGCATTTTGATGACAGAGGTCATGGAGAATATTGATTTCATTGTGATGACAATAGCCTGAAGCATTATGATGATGGGCATGGTGCACTGTGATGACAGGGTTCATGGAGCATTGAGATGAAAAGGGGCATGGAACATTGTGATTACAAGGGTCTTGGGGCATTGTGATGACAAGGGCATGGAGCATGGTGATGAGAAGGCGATGGAACATTCTGATGACATGCGTCATGGAGCATTGGGATGACAAGGGCATGGAGCATTGTGATTTCAGTGGTATTGAACATTGTGATGACAAGTGTCATGGAACCTTGTGATGACTAGGCCGTGGAAAATTGTGATGGCAGGGGTCATGGTGCATTGTTATGACAGGTGTAATGGAGCATTTTGATGAGAAAGGCATGGAACATTGGTCTGAAATGTTTCATGGATTATTGTGATGAGAGTGGGCATGAAGCTTTGTGAGGATAAGGGCACAGAAAACTATGATACATGGGTCATGCAGGATTGTAATGACAAGTGCATGGAGCATTGTGATGAGAAGGGAATCGAGCATTATGATGACAAGTGTCATGGAGCCTTCTGATGACAAGGGCATTGAGTAATGTGATGAGAGGTTTCATGGAGCATTGTGATGACAATGACATGGAGCATTGTGATGCCAAGGGTCATGGAGCTTTGTGATGACAAGTCATGGAGCATTTTGATGACAAGGGCATGATGCATTGTGTTGAGAAGGGCAGGGAGCATTTTGATAACCGGGTCATGCAGCAATTTGATGAAAAGTGTAATGGAATATTTTGATGGCATGGGTTATAGAACATTGTGATGTCAGGGGTCTTGGAGCTTTGGGACGAAAAGGGTCATGGAGCATTTTGATGACAGGTGTTATGGAACACTGTGATGTCAGGTGTCATGGAGCATTTTGATGACAAGTGTTATGGAACATTGTGATCACAAGGGATTGGAGCATTGTGATGACAGAGGTCATGGATCATTTTGCTTTGAAGTAGCATGGAGCATTGTGATGACAAGGGCATGAAGCAATGTGATCCCAATGTTCATGAAGGAATGTGATGACAATGGTAATGAAGTATTTTGATGACAAGCGCATAGAGCATTGTAATGACAAGGCCATGTAGCATTTTGCTGACAAAGGCATGGAGCTTTGTGATGACAGGGGTCATGGAGCACTGTGATGATAAGCGTCACGGAGCATTGTGAAAACAGTGGTCATGGAGCATACGGATGACAAGGACATGGATCATTGTGATGACAAGGGTCATGGAACATTGGGCTGAAAATGTTCATGGAGTATTGTGATGACAGGTGTCATGGAGCATAGTGATGACTAGGGAATGGAACATAGTGATGACAAGAGTCCCAAATCATTGTGTTGTCAGGTGTCATGGAGTGTTGTGATGACAGTGGTCAGGGAGCATTGTGATGATATTGGCCAATGAGCATTGTGATTAGAAGACCTTGGGTAATTGTGATGTCGAGTATCATGGAGCACTGAAATGATAAGGGGCATGAAGCATTGTGATGACGGGTGTCACGGAGTATTGTGATGACAGGGGTCATGGAGCATTGTGATGACAAGGGCATGGAGCTTTGTGATGACATGTGCATGGAGCATTGTGATGACAAGTGCATGGAGCATTGCAATGTCAAGTGGATGGAGAATTGTGATGACAAGAGCATGTAACATTTTGATGAGAAGTGTCATGTAGACTTGTGATTACAAGGACGTGGAGAATTGTGATGACAAGGGACATGGAGCTTTGTGATAACCAGGGCATGGTGCATTGTTATGACATGGGACATGGAGCATTATTATGATAACGGCCATGGTGCATTCTGACATAAGATATCACTTATGAAGGGAATGTAAACATGGCTACATATGAACTGATTTAGGGAAGAGAACAGAGTCTCAGATTTAGAAAACAATCTAATGCTTGCTTAAGGGGAAATAGAGGTGGGGAGATGCACAAAACATAAGATTGATATTAGCACAGGTACCATTCCATAATCCAAAAACAGAAGAAACAAGCCCTACTCCTTCCTCAGTGAACGGAACTCAACATCCCTATTCCCCGCAGAGAAATATATCTGACTAGTAAGAATTTTAAAACCTATGTATTGATATGTCTCTGTAAGGGAACCAAGTGTGTCTAGAACGATATAAACATGGCCGTGAGAATCAGCTCAAACCCACTATAAAAATGAATTTCAAAACAAAACCTAAAAACAGTAAAATTCTTACACAATACCTTCAGGGGTTCTGATGAAACCTGGAATGACCCTATCTACAATGACAGCTGGATGTGGCATAAGGCTGGTCACTTGGGACTGAGAGGATTGGTGAGATTGGGTGAAAAAATGCAGACCCTTTAAAGCAATAATGCCTGCCTCCCATTCCATGGTTCCCAACTCTCCAGGTGGAAGGGAATATCACTACAGTTATAACGTGTATGGGAACCTAGAGAATGGAAACCAGCTGATAGTGAAAGGTTTCTAAAATTCTACTACTTTTTTTCTCTCCTTGTGATCCAGTTTGACATTCCAACTGCTTTACTATCAATCACCCAACTTAGAAAGTCAGCCCCTATAACCTCCTGATTCGCACAGTTGGCAAATTGTGCACAGGATATAAGGGAAGACAGAGAACCAATGAGAGAGTAGCTGTAGGCATTTGGACGGCCACATGTCTCTCTAAATTCCCGTCACAAAGAGGAATTAACCAAAGTCTCAGCCTGCCCCCCAGAACAAGTATAAGTCCAGAAGCAAAACGGTTGATTTGCAGTCATCTCACAAAAACGCGAGTTGAAAAATGGAGCTCAGGGCCACAGCAATTCACTAACCTGCAGAGTTTTAAAGGACTACTCTCTTCGAAAAATCTGTTGAGGGAAAGCCACGAGGCGGAAGGGAAAATGAGGCAGAATGGCATGAAACAGATTTCAACAGGTACATTGGAATCGCCTTTAAACACAGGAAAACATTACAAATTTGAAAATTATGGAAATGGCCATAAAGGGCATATGGGTTTTCACGTGAATATATTCAGGAGAAAACGCATATGCTCTTTTTGGACAAGCAAGCAAACGGGCAATGCAAATCGGCACTACAAAGAAGTATCACTTCCCACCGGTCAAAAGGGACACCCAAAAAATGGGTAAAAACCAGACAGGCAAGACAGGCCCTGGAGAACAGGGAGCCTTGTTATGCTGATGGGCGGGATGTAAATTGCCAACTGCCTCTCTGGAGAAGTGCATCGTATTCCCTAAAACAAGTAAACAACAGAGCTACACAGCCAAGGGCACTTCCAGTCTAGGGAATATACCTTGGGAAAACTGAAAATCAATAAGACAGAGCCACCCCAAAATTCAGGGCGGCACTGATTACAAGAACTTGAACTTGGGTACACCTTAATTATCCCAGGAAAGATAAAATTGGTTCACGAAATTGTGGTACTTACGTAAGATGGAATGTCCCTCAGCCATGAAATAAATGTCATAAGACAAGTAGCAGCAAAATGAGTGGATTCAGGTATGATGATTCTAAGTGAAATAAGTCACACAGAAAAAGAAACTTATCATAAGATATCACTTATGAAGATCCTGTAAATATGGCTACACATCAACTGAGTTAAAAAAGAGAACAGAGTCTCACATTTAGAAAACTCGCTTATGCCTGCTTAAGGTGGAAGGAGAGGTGGGGTGATGCATAAAACCAGAGTGTGATATTAGTACAGGTACCTTTCCAAAAATCAAATATGGAATAGACAAGACCTACACCTTCCTCAGGTAAAGGGACTCAAAAGCCCATATTCCCCGCAGAGGAATATATCTTACTAGTAAGAATTTTAAAACCTATGTATTGATATGTCTCCATAAGGGAACCAAGTGTGTCTAGAATGACATAAACATGGCAGTGAGAATCAGCTCAAACCCACTATAAAAAGGACTTTCAAAAAAAAAAACAAAAAAACAGGGAAATTCCTTACAATTCCTTCAGGGTCTATGATGAAACCTGGAATGACCCTATCTACAGCAACAGCTGGAACTGGCATAACGCTGGACACCTGGGACTGAGAGGATTGGTGAGATTGGGTGAGCAAATGCACACCCTTTAATGCAATAATACGTGGCACCCATTCCATGGGTCCCAACTCTCCAGGTTGAAGGGAATATTGCAACAGCTATAACATGTACCGGAAACCAAGAGAATGTACATTTCCAAAAACCTAATACGGAATAGACAAGACCTACACCTTCCTCAGGGAAAGGGACTCAACAACCCATATTCCCCGCAGAGGATATTATCATACTATTAAGAATCTTAAAACCTATGTATTGATATATCTCCGTAAGGGAATCACGTATATCTAAACTGGCATAAACATGGCTGTGAGAGTCAGCTCAAACCCAATATAAAAAGGAATTTCAAAATCAAACCAAAAACACTGGAAAATTCTTTACAAGTCCTTCAGGGTCTCTGATGAAACCTGGTATGACTCTACCTACAATGACAGCTGTATTTGGCATAAGGCTGGACACATGGGACTGAGAGGATTGGTGAGATTGGGTGAGCAAATGCAGACCCTTTAAAGCAATAATGCATGGCACCCATTCCATGGGTCCCATGTCTCCAGGTTGAAGGGAATATTACTACAGCTATAAAATGTACGGGAAACCTTGAGAATGGACACACTGTGAATACAAAAGGTCTCTAAAACTCAAAGAATAGTCCCTCTCCTGGTGCTCCGGTTTGACTTTCCAACTGCTTTACTATCAATCTCCCAAATTGAAGAGACAGCACCTTTAACAACCTGGTTAGCACCGGTTGGCAATTTGACAGAGGAGGAAAGGGAAGAGGGAGAACAAATGACAGAGTAGCTGTTAGGCATTTGGACGGGCACATGTCACTCTTATATCCCGAGAGGAAGAAGAATTAACCAAAGTCTCAGCCACCCACCGAGAACCAGTATAGGTCTTGAACCAAAATTTTGGACTTGCGTTCAGCTCCCAAAGAACAAGTTAAAAAATGGAGCTCAGGGGCACAGCAATTCACAAACTGGCAGAGTAATAAAGGACAACTATCGTCCAAAAATCTGTTGAGGGAAGGAAACCTGGTGGACTTGAATGCGAGGCAGAATAGCAGGAAACAGATTTCACGAGGTACGTAGGAATCACCTTTAAAGCACAGGAAGAAGGGCACAACATCGACAATGATGCACTTGGCCAAAAAGTGCGTAAGCGTTTTCTCCTGAATATATTCAAGAGAAAACGCATACAGCCTTTTTGGCCAAGCAAGCAAGGGGGCAATGCAAATCTGCACTACAAAGAAGTATCACTTCCCACCGGTCAAAAGGGATATCCACAAATTGGGTAAAAACCAGAAAGGAAAGACAGACCCTGGAAAACAGGGAGCCTTGTATGCTGATGGGAGGTATATAAATTGCCAACTGCCTCTCTGGAGGAGTGCATTGTGTTCCCTAAAACAAGTAAACAACAGAGCTACAGAGCCAAGGGCACTTCCAGTCTGGGGAAAATACCTTGGGAAACCTGAAAATCAATAAGACAGTGCCACCCCAAAATTTAGGGCTGCACTGCTAACAAAAACCTCAAATACGGTACAACTTAAATATACCAGGAAATATAAAAATGATTCAAAATTGTTGTACTTACATAGGATGGAATATCCCTCAGTCATGAAATCAATAACATAAGAGAAGTAGCAGCAAAATGAGTGGATTTAGGTACGATGATTCGAAGTGAAATAAGTCACACAGAAAAAGAAACGTATCATAAGATATCACTTATGAAGATCCTGTAAACATGGCTTCACATGAACTGAGTTAGGAAAGAGAACAAAGTCTCACATTTAGAAAACACTCGTATGCCTGCTTAAGGGTGAAGGAGAGGTGGGGGGATTCATAAAACCAGAGTTTGATATAAGCACAGGTACCATTCCAAAAACCAACTATGGAATAGACAAGATCTACATCTCCTCAGTGAAAGGGACTCAAAACCCCATATTTCCCGCAGAGGAATATATCTGACTAGTAAGAATCTTAAAACCTATGTATTGATATGTCTCCATAAGAGAATCAAGAGTTTCTAGACTGGCATAATCATGGCAGCAAGAATCAGCTCAAAACGACTATAAAAAGGAATTTCAGAAACAAAATAAAAAAACAGGGAAATTCTTTACAGTTCCTTCAGGTTCTCCTTTGAAACCTGGAATGACCCTATCTAAAACGACAGCTGGATGTGGCATAAAGCTGGACACATGGGACTGAGAGGCTTGGTGAGATTGGGTGAGCAAATACAGACCCTTTAATGCAATAATGCATGGCACCCATTCCATGGGTCCCAACTCTCAAGGTTGAAGGGAATATTACTACAGCTATAACATGTATGGGAAACCTAGAGAATGGACACACTGTGAATATGAAAGGTTTCTAAACCTCAACGAATAGTGCCTCTCCTGGTGCTCCACTTTGACTTTGCAACTGCTTTACTATCAATCTCCCAACTTGGAGAGACAGCAACTTTAAACTCCTGGTGCGCTTAGCTTGCCAATTTGGCAAAGGATGAAAGAGAAGAGGGAGAACCAATGAGAGAGTAGCTGTTAGGCATTTGGACGGGCACCTTTCACTCTTATTTCCTGGGAGGAAGAAGAATTAACCAATGTCTCAGCCACCCACCGGGAACCAGTATAGGTCCTGAAGCAAAATATTGGACTTGCGTTCAGCTCACAAAAAATGAGTAAAAAAAATGGAGCTATGGGGCAGAGCAATTCACAAACTGGCAGAGTAATAAAGGCCAACTATCATCCAAAAATGGGTTGAGGGAAGGAAACGAGGCGGACCTTAAACTGAGGCAGAATAGCAGGAAACAGATTTCAAGAGATTGTTGGAATCGCCTTTAAAGCACAGGAATAGGGGCACAACATCGACAATGATGCACTTGGACAAAAAGGGCGTATGCGTTTTCTCCTGAGTATATTCAGGAGAAAAGGCATACGCCCTTTTGGGCCAAGCAAGCAAGTGGGCAATACAAGACTTAACTACAAAGAAGTATCACTTCCAACCGGTCAAAAGGGACATCCACAAAATGGGTAAAATTCAGAAAGGCAAGACAGGCCCTGGAGAACAGGGAGCCTTGTTATGCTGATGGGTGGGATGTAAATTGCCAACTGCCTCTCAGCAGGAGTGCACTGTGTTCCCTAAAACAAGTAAACAACACAGCTACAGAGCCAAGGACACTTCCAGTCAAGTGAATATACTTTGGGAAAACTGAAAATCAATATGACAGAGCCACCCCCAAATTTAGGGCTGCACTGCTTATAACATCCTCAACTTGGGTACATCTTAAATATCCCAGGAAATATAAAAATGGTTCAAAAAATTGTGGTACTTGCGTACGATGGAATATCCCTCAGCCATGAAATCAATGTCTTAATTCCAGTAGCAGCAAAATGAGTGGATTCAGGTACGATGATTCTAAGTGCAATAAGTCACACAGAAAAACAAACTTATCATAAGATATCACTTATGAAGGTCCTGTAAACATGGATACACATTAACTGAGTTAGGAAAGAGAACAGGGTCTCACATTTAGAAAACACTCTTATGCCTGCTTAAGGGGGAAGGAGAGGTGCAGTGATGCATTAAACCAGAGTTTGATATAAGCACAGGTACCATTCCAAAAACCAACTATGGAATAGACAAGACCTACACCTTGCTCAGTGAAAGGGACTCAAAACCCCATATTTCCCGCAGAGGAATATATCTGACTCGTAAGAATCTTAAAAACTATGTATTGATATGTCTCCATAAGGGAATTATGTGTGTCTAGACTGGCATAAACATGGCAGCGAGAATCAGCTCATACCCACTATAAAACGGAATTTCAAAAACAAAACAAAAAAACAGCGAAATTCTTTACAATTCCTTCAGGCTCTCTGATGAACCTTGGAATGACCCTATCTACAATGACAGCTAGAGGTGGAATAAGGCTGGACACATGGGACTGAGAGGATTGGTGAGATTGGGTGAGCAAATGCAGACCCTGTAAAGCAATAATGCATGCCAACCATTCCATGGGTCCCAACTCTCCAGGTTGAAGGGAATATTACTACAGCTATAACAGGTATGGGAAACCTAGAGAATGGACACACTGTGAATACGAAAGGTTTCTAAAACTCAACGAATAGTCCCTCTCCTTGTGCGCCAGTTTGACCTTCCAACTCCTTTACTATCAACCTCCCAACTTGGAGAGACAGCACCTTTAACCTCCTGGTTCGCACAGGTTGCCAATTTGGCAAAGGATGAAAGGGAAGAGGGAGAACCAAAGAGAGAGTAGCTGTTAGGCATTTGGACAGGCACATGTCACTCTTATTTCCTGGGAGGAAGAAGAATTAACCAAAGTCTCAGCCACCCACCGGGAACCAGTATAGTTCCTGAACCAAAATATGAGACTTGCATTCAGCTCACAAAAAACGAGTTAAAAAATGGAGCTCAGGGGCACAGCAATTCACAAACTGGCACAGTAATAAAGGACAACTATCATTCAAAAATCAATTGAGGGAAGGCAATGAGGCGGACTTGAATGTGAGGCAGAATAGCAGGAAACAGATTTCAAGAGGTACGTTGGAATCGCCTTTAAAGCACAGGAAGAGCGGCACAACTTTGACAATGATGCACTTGGCCAAAGAGGGCGTATGTGTTTCCTCCTGAATATGTTCAGGAGAAAACGCATACGACCTTTTTGACCTAGCAAGCAAGTGGGCAATGCAAATCTGCACTATAAAGAAGTATCACTACCCACCGGTCCTAAGGGACATCCACATAATGGGTAATAACCAGAAATTCAAGACAGGCCCTGGAGAAAAGGGAGGCTTGTTATGCTGATGGCCGGGATGTAAATTGCCAACTGCCTCTCTGGAGGAGTGCACTGTGTTCCCTAAAACAAGTAAACAACAGAGCTACACAGCTAAGAGCACTTCCAGTCTAGGGAATATACCTTGGGCAAACTGAAAATCAATAAGACAGAGCCAGCCCAAAATTTAAGGCTGCACTGCTTACAAGAACCTCAACTTTCTACACATTAAATATTCCTGGAAACATAAAAATGGTTCAAAAAATTGTGGTACTTATGTACGATGGAATATCCCTCAGCCATGAAATCAATGTCATAAGACCAGTAGCAGCAAAATGAGTGGATTAAGGTACGAAGATTCTAAGTGAAATAAGCCACACCGAAAAAGAAACTTATCATAAGATATCACTTATGAAGGTCCTGTAAACATGGCTACACATGAACTGAGTTAGGAAAGAGAAGAGAGTTTGACATTTAGAAAACATTCTTATGCCTGCTTAAGGGGGAAGGAGAGGTGGGGTGATGCATAAAACCAGAGTTTGATATTAGTTCAGGTACCGTTCCACAAACCATATACCGAATAGACAAGAACTACACCTTGCTCAGTGAAAGGGACTCAACTCCCCATATTCCATGCAGAGGGATATATCTTACTAGTAAGAATCTTAAAACCTATGTATTGATATGTCCCCATAATGGAATCAAGTGTGTCTAGACAGGCATAAACATGGCAGTGAGAATCAGCTCAAACCCACTATAAAAAGGAGTTTCAAAAACGAAACAAAAAAACAGGGAAATTCTTTTCAATTCCTTCAGGGTCTCTGATGAAACCTGGAATGACCCTATCTACAACGACAGCTGGATGTGGCATAAGGCTGGACACATGAGACTGAGGGGATTGGTGAGATTGGGTGAGCAAATGCAGACCCTTTAAAGCAATAATGCATGGCACCCATTCCATGGGTCCCAACTCTCCAGGTTGAAGGGAATATTACTACACCTATAACATGTACGGGAAACCAAGAGAATGTACACACTCTGAATATGAAAGGTTTCTAAAACTCAACGAATAGGCCCTCTCCTGGTGCTCCAGTTTGACTTTCCCACTGCTTTACTATCAATCTCCCAACTTGGAGAGACAGCCCCTTTAACCTCCTGGTTCTCACAGGTGGCCAATTTGGCAGAGGATGAAAAGGAAGAGGCAGAACCAATGAGAGAGTAGCTGTTAGGCATTTGGACGGGCATATGTCACTCTAATTTCCCGGCAGGAAGAATAATTAATCAAAGTCGCAGCCACCCACTGGGAACCAATATAGGTCCTGAATCAAAATTTTGGACATGCGTTCAGCTCACAAAAAACGAGTGGAAAAATGGAGCTCAAGGACACAGAAATTCACAAACAGGCAGAGTAATAAAGGACAACTATCATTCAAAAATCAGTTGAGGGATGGCAATTAGGTGGACTTGAAAGCGAGGCAAAATAGCAGGAAACAGATTTCAAGAGGTATGTTGGAATCGCCTTTAAAGCACAGGAAGAGGGGCACTCCTTCGAAAATGATGCACTTGGCCAAAAAGGGCGTATGCGTTTTCTCCTGAATATACTCAGGAGAAAACGCATATGACCTTTTTGGCCAAGCAGGCAAGCGGGCAATGCAAATCTGCACTACAAAGAAGTATCACTTCCCACAAGTCAAAATGGATATCCACAAAATGGGTAAAAAGCAGAAAGGCAAGACAGGGCCTGGAGAACAGGGAGCCTTGTTATGCTGATGGACGGGATGTAAATTGCCAGTTGCCTCTCTGGAGGAGTGCATTTTGTTTCCTAAAACAAGTAAACAACAGAGCTACAGAGACAAGGGCACTTCCAGTCTAGGGTATATACCTTGGGAAAACTGAAAATCAGTAAGACAGAGCCACCCCAAAATTTAGGGCTGCACTGCTTACAAGAACCTCAACTAGGCTACACCTTAAATATCCCAAGAAAGACAAAATTTTTTCAAGAGATTGTGGTAATTACATACGATGGAATATTTCTCTGCCATGAAATCAATGTCATCAGGCCAGTAGCAGCAAATTTAGTGGATTCAGTTACGATGATTCTAAGTGAAATTAGTCACAGAGTAAAATAAACTTATCATAAGATATCACTTATGAAGGTCATGTAAACATGGCTACACATGAAGTGAGTGAGGAAAGAGAAAAGTGTCTCACATTTAGAAAACTCTCTTATGCCTGCTTAAGGGGGAGGAGAGGTGAGGTGATGCATAAAACCAGAGTTTGATATAAGCACAGGTACCGTTCCAAAAACCAACTATGGAATAGACAAGACCTACAACTTCCTCGGGGAAAGGGACTCAAAAACGTATATTTTCTGCAGAGGAATATATCTGACTAGTAAGAATCTTAAAACCTATGTATTTTTATGTCTCCGTCAGGGAATCAAGTGTGTCTAGACTGGCATAAACACGGCAGTGAGAATCAGCTCAAACCCACTATAAAAAGGAATTTCAATAACAAAACAACAAAACAGGGAAATTCTTTACAATTCCTTCAGGGTCTCTGATGAAACGTGGAATGAACATATCTACAACTACAGCTTGATGTGGCATAAGGCTGGACACTTGGGACTAAGAGGATTGGTGAGACTGGGTGAGCAAACACAGACCGTTTAAAGAAACAATGCATGGCCTCCATTCCATGGTTCCAAACTCTCCAGGTTGAAGGGAATATTACTACAGCTATAACATGTACGTGAAACCTGGAGAATGGACACACTGTGTATACGAAAGTTTTCTAAAACTCAACTAGTTTTCCCTCTCCTGGTGCGACAGTTTGACTTTCCAACTGCTTTACTATCAATCTCCCAACTTGGAGAGACAGCCCCTTTAATCTCCTGGATAACAGAGGTTGCCAATGTGGCAGAGGATGAAAGGGAACAGGGAGAACCAATGAGAGAATAGCTGTTAGGCATTAGGACGGGCACATGTCACTCTAATTGCCTGGCAGAAAGAAGAATTAACCAAAGACTCATCCCATTGCCGGGAACCAGGATAGTTCTTGAACCGAAATTTTGGACTTGCGGTCAGCTCACAAAAAACGATTTGATAAATGGAGCTCAGGGGCACAGCAATTCACAAACTGGCAGTGTAATAAAGGACAACTATCGTCCAAAAATCTTTTGAAGGAAGACAACGAGGCGGACTTGAAAGCGAGGCAGAATAGCAGGAAAAAGATTTCAAGGGGTACTTTGGAATCACCTGTAAAGCACAGGAAGAGGGGCACAACTACAACAATGATGCACTTGGCCAAAAATAGTGTATGTGTTTTCTCCTGAATATATTCAGGAGAAAACACATAGGCCCTTTTTGGCCAAGCCAGCAAGCAGGCAATGCAAATCTGCAGTACAAAGAAGTATCACTTCCCACCAGTCAATAGGGACATCCACAAAATGTGTAAAAACCAGAAAGGCAAGAGAGGACCTGAAGAACAGGGAGCCTTGTTATGCTAATGGGTGGAATGTAAGTTGCCAACTGCCTCTCTGGAGGAGTGCATTGTGTTCCCTAAAACAAGTAAACAACAGAGCTACAGAGCCAAGGGCACTTCCAGTCTAGGGAATATACCTTGGGAAAACTGAAAATCAATAAGAGAGAGCCACCCCAAAATTTAGGGATGCACTGCTTACAAGAAACTCAACTTGGGTACACCTTAAGTATCCCAGGAAAGATAAAAATTGTTCAAAAAATTGTGGTACATACGTATGATGGAATATCCCTCAGCCATGAAATCAATGTCATAAGACAAGTAGCAGCAAAATGAGTGGATTCAGGTACGATGATTCTAAGTGAAATAATTCACACAGAAAAAGAAACTTATCATAAGATATCACTTATGAAGATCCTGTAAACATGGCTACACAGGAACGGAGTTAGGAAAGAGAACAGAGTCCCACATTCAGAAAACACTCTTATGCCTGCTTAAGGGGGAAGGAGAGGTGGGGTGATGCATAAAACCAGAGTTTGATATAAGCACAGGTACCGTTCCAAAAACCAACTATGAAATAGACAAGACCTACACCTTCCTCAGTGAAAGGGACTCAAAACCCCATATTTCCTGCAGAGGAATATATCTGACTAGTAAGAATCTTAAAACTTATGTATTGATATGTCTCCGTAAGAGAATCAAGTGTGTCTAGACTGGCATAATCATGGCAGCGAGAATCAGCTCAAACCCACTATAAAAAGGAATTTCAAAAAGAAAACAAAATAAAAGGGACATTCTTTAAAATTCCTTCAGGGTCTCTGATGAAACCTGGAATGACCCTATCTACAACGACAGCTGGATGTGGCATAAGGCTGGACACATGGGACTGAGAGGATTGGTGAGATTGGTTGAGAAAATGCAGACCCTTTAAAGCAATAATGCATGGCACCCATTCCATGGGTCCCAAATCTACAGGTTGAAGGGAATATTACTACAGCTATAACATGTACGGGAAACCTAGAGAATGGACACACTGTGAATATGAAATGTCTCTAAAACGCAAAGTATACTCCCCCTCCTGGTGCTCCGGTTTGACTTTCCAACTGCTTTACTCTCAATCTCCCAACCTAGAGAGACAGCACCTTTAACCTCCTGTTTCGCACAGCTTTCCAATTTGGCAGAAGATGAATGGGAAGAGGGTGAACCAATGAGAGAGTAGCTGCTAGGCATTTGGACGGGCATATGTCACTCTTATTTCCCGGGAGGAAGAAGAATTAACCAAAGTGTCAGCCACCCAACGAAAACCAGTATAGGTCCTGAACCAAAATATTGGACTTGCGTTCAGCTCACAAAAAAACGATGTAAATAATGTAACTCAGGGGCAGAACAATTCACAAAATGGCAGAGTAATAAAGGGCAACTATCGTCCAACAATCTGTTGAGGGGAGGCAACGAGGCGGACGTGAAAGCGAGGCAGAATAGCAGGAAACAGATTTCAAGAGGTACGTTGGAATCGCCTTTAAAGCACAGGAAGAGGGGCAAAACTTCGACAATGATGCACTTGGCCAAAAAGGGCGTATGTGTTTTCGCCTGAATATATTCAGGGGAAAACGCTTACGCCCTTTTTCACCAAGCAAGCAAGTGGGCAATGCAAGTCTGCACTACATAGTAGTATCACTTCCCACCGGTCAAAAGGGACATGCACTTAATGGGTAAAAACCAGAAAGGCAATACAGGCCCTGGAGAACAGGGAGCTTTGTTATGCTGATGGGCGGGATGTAAATTGCCAACTGCCTCTATGGAGGATTGCATTGTGTTCCCTAAAACAATTAAACAACAGAGCTACAGAGCCAAGGGCACTTCCAGTCTAAGGAATATACCTTGGTTAAACTGAAAATCAATAAGACAAAGCCAACCCAAAATTTAGGGCTACACTGCTTACAAGAACCTCAACTTGGGTACACCTTAAATATCCCAGGAAATATAAAAATGGTTCAAAAAATTGTGGTACTTACATACGAAGGAATATCCCTAAGCCATGAAATCAATGTCATAAGAATAGTAGCAGCAAAATGAGTAGATTCAGGCATGATGATTCTAAGTGAAATAAGTCACACAGAAAAAGAAACTTATCATAAGATATTACTTATGATGATCCTGTAAACATGGCTACATATGAACTGAGTTAGGAAAGAGAACAGAGTCTCACATTTAGAAAACACTCTTATGCCTGCTTAAGGGGTAAGGAGAGGTGGGGTGATGCATAAAACCATTGTTTGATATAAGCACAGGAACCGTTCCAAAAACCAAGTATGGAATAGACAAGACCTACACCTTCCTCAGTGAAAGGGACTCAACACCCCATATTTCCCGCAGAGGCATATATCTGACTACTAAGAATCTTAAAACCTATGAATTGATATGTCTCCATAAGGGAATCAAGTGTGTCTAGACTGGCATAAACATGGCAGTGAGAATCAGCTCAAACCCACTATAAAAAGGAATTTGAAAAACAAAAAAACAGGGAAATTCTTTACAATTCCTTCAGGGTCTCTGATGAAACCTGGAATGACCCTATCTACAATGACAGCTGGATGTGGCATAAGGCTGGACACATGGGACTGAGAGGATTGGTGAGATTGGGTGAGCAAATGCAGACCCTTGAAAGCAATAATACATGGCACCCATTCCATGGGTCCCAACTCTCCAGGTTGAAGGGAATATTACTACAGCTATAACATGTATGGGAAACCTAGAGAATGGACACACTGTAAATACGAAAGATCTCTAAAACTCAACGAATACTCCACCTCCTGGTGCTCATGTTTGACTTTCCAACTGCTTTACTATCAATCTCCGAACCTAGAGAGACAGCACTTTTAACCTCCTGTTTCGCAGAGGTTGCCAATTTGGCAGAGGATGAATGGGAAGTGGTAGAACCAATGAGAGAGTAGCTGTTAGGCATTTGGACGGGCATATGTCACTCTTATTTCCCTGGAGGAAGAAGAATTAACCAAAGTCTCAGCCACCCACCAAAAACCAGTATAGGTCCTGAACCAATATATTGGACTTGCGTTCAGCTTACAAATAAACGAGTTAAATAATGTAGCTCAGGGGAACAGCAATTCACAAAAAGGCAGAGTAATAAAGGGCGACTATCGTCCAACAATTTGTTGAGGGGAGGCAACGAGGCGGACTTGAAAGCGAGGCAGAATAGCAGGAAACAGATTAAAGAGGTACGTTGGAATCACCTTTAAAGCACAGGAAGAGGGGCACAACTTCGACAATGATGCACTTGGCCAAAAAGGGCGTATGCGTTTTCTCCTAAATATATTCAGGAGAAAACGCATACGCCCTTTTTGGCCAAGCAAGCAAGTGGGCAAGGGAAGTCTGCACTACAAAGAAGTATCACTTCCCACCGGTCAAAAGGGACATACACAAAATGGGTAAAAACCAGAAAGGCAAGACAGGCCCTGGAGAAGAGGGAGCCTTGGTATGTTGATAGGTGGGATGTAAATTGCCAACTGCCTCTCTGGAGGAGTGCATTGTGTTCCCCAAAACAAGTAAACAACAGAGCTACAGAGCCAAGGGCACTTTCAGTGTAGGGAATATACCTTGGGAAAACTGAAAATCAATAAGACAGAGCCACCCCAAAATTTAGGGCTACACTGTTCACAAGAACCTCAACTTGGGTACACCTTAAATATACCAGGAAATATAAATATGGTTCAAAAATTGTGGTACTTACGTACGATGGAATATCCCTCAGCCATGAAATCAATGTCATAAGACCAGTAGCAACAAAATGAGTGGATTCAGGTACGATGATTCTAAGTGAAATAAGTCAAACAGAAAAAGAAACTTATCATAAGATATCACTTATGAAGATCCTGTAAACATGGCTTCACATGAACTGAGTTAGGAAAGAGAACAAAGTCTCACATTTAGAAAACACTCTTATGCCTGCTTAAGGGGGAAGGAGAGGTGGGGGGATTCATAAAACCAGAGTTTGATATAAGCACAGGTACCATTCCAAAAACCAACTATGGAATAGACAAGATCTACATCTTCCTCAGTGAAAGGGACTCAAAACCCCATATTTCCTGCAGAGGAATATATCTGACTAGTAAGAATCTTAAAACCTATGTATTGATAGGTCTCCGTAAGAGAATCAAGTTTTTCTAGACTGGCATAATCATGGCAGCGAGAATCAACTCAAAACCACTATAAAATGGAATTTCAAAAACAAAACAAAAAAACAGGGAAATTCTTTACAATTCCTTCAGGTTCTCCTTTGAAACCTGGAATGACCCTATCTAAAACGACAGCTGGATGTGGCATAAAGCTGGACACATGGGACTGAGAGGCTTGGTGAGATAGGGTGAGCAAATACAGACCCTTTAAAGCAATAATGCATGGCACCCATTCCATGGGTCCCAACTCTCAAGGTTGAAGGGAATATTACTACAGCTATAACATGTATGGGAAACCTAGAGAATGGACACACTGTGAATACGCAATGTTTCTAAAACTCAACGAATAGTGCCTCTCCTGGTGCTCCAGTTTGGCTTTCCAACTGCTTTACTATCAATCTCCCAACTTGGAGAGACAGCAACTTTAAACTCCTGGTGCGCTAAGCTTGCCAATTTGGCAAAGGATGAAAGAGAACAGGGAGAACCAATGAGAGAGTAGCTGTTAGGCATTTGGACGGGCACCTGTCACTCTTATTTCCTGGGAGGAAGAAGAATTAACCAATGTCTCAGCCACCCACCGGGAACCAGTATAGGTCCTGAAGCAAAATATTGGATTTGCGTTCAGCTCACAAAAAACGAGTAAAAAAATGGAGCTATGGGGCAGAGCAATTCACAAACTGGCAGAGTAATAAATGCCAGCTATCATCCAAAAATGTGTTGAGGGAAGGCAACGAGGCGGACTTGAAACTGAGGCAGAATAGCAGGAAACAGATTTCAAGAGATTGTTGGAATCGCCTTTAAAGCACAGGAAAAGGGGCACAACATCGACAATGATGCACTTGGCCAAAAAGTGCGTAAGCGTTTTCTCCTGAGTATATTCAGGAGAAAAGGCATACGCCCTTTTGGGCCAAGCAAGCAAGTGGGCAATACAAGACTTAACTACAAAGAAGTATCACTTCCAACCGGTCAAAAGGGACATCCACAAAATGGGTAAAATTCAGAAAGGCAAGACAGGCCCTGGAGAACAGGGAGCCTTGTTATGCTAATGGGAGGGATGTAAATTGCCAACTGCCTCTCTGCATGAGTGCACTGTGTTCCCTAAAACAAGTAAACAACAGAGCTACAGAGCCAAGGACACTTCCAGTCTAGGGAATATACCTTGGGAAAACTGAAAATCAATATGACAGAGCCACCCCCAAATTTAGGGCTGCACTGCTTATAACAACCTCAACTTGGGTACATCTTAAATATCCCAGGAAATATAAAAATGGTTCAAAAAATTGTGGTACTTGCGTACGATGGAATATCCCTCAGCCATGAAATCAATGTCTTAATTCCAGTAGCAGCAAAATGAGTGGATTCAGGTACGATGATTCTAAGTGAAATAAGTCACACAGAAAAATAAACTTATCATAAGATATCACTTATGAAGGTCCTGTAAACATGGATACACATGAACTGAGTTAGGAAAGAAAACAGAGTCTCACATTTAGAAAACACTCTTATGCCTGCTTAAGGGGGAAGGAGAGGTGCGGTGATGCATTAAACCAGAGTTTGATATAAGCACAGGTACCGTTCCAAAAACCAACTATGGAATAGACAAGACCTACACCTTCCTCAGTGAAAGGGACTCAAAACCCCATATTTCCCGCAGAGGAATATATCTGACTCGTAAGAATCTTAAAAACTATGTATTGATATGTCTCCATAAGGGAATTATGTGTGTCTAGACTGGCATAAACATGGCAGCGAGAATCATCTCAAACCCACTAAAAAAAGGAATTTCAAAAACAAAACAAAAAAACAGGAAAATTATTTACATTTCCTTCAGGGTCTCTGATGAAACCTGGAATGACCCTATCTACAACGATAGCTAGATATGGCATAATGCTGGACACATGGGACTGAGAGAATTGTTGAGACTGGGTGAGCAAATGCAGAACCTTTAAAGCAATAATGCATGGCACCCATTCCATGGGTCCCAACTCTCCATGTTGAAGGGAATATTACTACAGCTATAACATGTACGGGAAACCTAGAGAATGGACACACTGTGAATACAAAAGGTCTCTAAAATTAAACGAATACTCCCCCTCCAGGGGCTCCGGTTTGACTTTCCAACTGCTTTACTATCAGTCTCCAACCCGGGAGAGACAGTAACTTTAACATCCTATTTCGCACAGGTTGCCTATTTGGCAGAGGATGAATGGGAAGAGGGAGAACCAATGAGAGAGTAGCTGTTAGGCATTTGGACGGGCACATGTCACTCTTATTTCCCGGGAGGAAGAAGAATTAACCAAAGTCTCAGCCACCCACCGAGAACCAGTACAGGTACTGACCCAAAGTATTAAACTTGCGTTCAGCTCAGAAAAAACGAGTTAAATAATGTAGCCCAGGGGCACAGCAATCCACAAACAGGCAGAGTAATAAAGGACAACTATCTTCCAAAAATCTGTTGAGGGAAGGCAACGAGGCGGACATGAAAGCGAGGCAGAATAGCAGGAAACAGATTTCAAGCGGTACATTGGAATCACCTTTAAAGCACAGGAAGAGGGGCACAACTTCGACAATGATGCACATGGCCAAAAAGGGCGTATGCGTTTTCTCCTGAATATGTTCAGGAGAAAACGCATACGACCTATTTGGCCTAGCAAGCAAGTGGGCAATGCAAATCTGCACTACAAAGAAGTATCCCTTTCCATCGGTCATAAGGGACATCCACAAAATTGATAAAATCCAGAAAGGCAAGACAGGCACTGGAGAACTGGGAGCCTTTTTATGCTTATGGGCGGGATGTAAATTGCAAACTGCCTCTCTGGAGGAGTGCATTGTGTTCCGTAAAACAAGTAATCAACAGAGCTACAGAGCCAAGGGCACTTCCAGTCTAGGGAATATACCTTGGGAAAACTGAAAATCAATAAGACCGAGACACCCCAAAATTTAGGGCTGCACTGCTTACAAGAAACTCAACTTGGGTACACCTTAAGTATCCAAGGAAAGGTAAAAATTGTTCAAAATATTGTGGTACTTACATATGATGGAATATGCCTCAGCCATGAAATCAATGTCATAAGACCAGTAGCAGCAAAATGAAAGGATTCAGGTACCATGATTCTAAGTGAAATAAGTCACACAGAAAAAGAAACTTATCATAAGATATCACTTGTTTAAGATCCTGTAAACATGGCTACACATAAACTGAGTTAGGAAAGAGAACAGAGTCTCACATTTAGAAAACACTCTTATGCCTGCTTAAGGGGGAAGGAGAGGTGGGGTGATGCATAAAACCAGAGTTAGATAAAAGCAGAGGTACTGTTCCAAAAACCACCTATGGAATAGACAAGACTTACACCTTCCTCAGTGAAAGGGACTCAAAACACCATATTTCCCACAGAGGAATATATCTGACTTGTAATCATCTTAAAACCTATGTATTGATATGCCTCTGTAAGGAATCAAGTGTTTCTAGACTGGCATAAACATGGCATCGAGAATCATCTCAAACCCACTATAAAAAGGAATTTCAAAAACAAACAAAAAAACAGGGAAATTCTTTACATTTCCTTCAGGGTCTCTGATGAAACCTGGAATGACCCTATCTACAATGACAGCTGGATGTGGCATAAGGCTGGACACATGGGAATGAGAGGATTGGTGAGATTCGGTGAGCAAATGCAGCCCCTTTAAAACAATAATGAATGGCACCCATTCCATGGGTCCCAACTCTCCAGGTTGAAGGGAATATTACTACAGCTATAACATGTATGTGAAACCTAGAGAATGGACACATTGTGAATACGAGAGGTCTCTAAAACTCAACGAATAGTCCCTCTCCTGGTGCTCCGGTTTGACATTCCAACTGCTTTACTATCAATCTCCCAACTTGGTGAGACAGCCCCTTTAACCTCCTGGTTCGCACAGGTTGCCAATTTGGCCGAGGATGAAAGGGAAGAGGGAGAACCAATGAGAGAGTAGCTGTTAGGCATTTAGACGGGCACATGTCACTCTTATTTCCCGGGCGGAAAAAGAATTAACCAAAGTCTCAGCCACCCAATTGGAACCAGTATAGTTCCTGAACCAAAATATTGCACGTGCCTTCAGCTCACAAAATACGAGTTAAAAAGTGGAGCTCAGGGGCACAGAAATTCACAAAATGGCAGAGTAATAAAGGACAACTATCATCGCAAAATCTGTTGAGGGAAGGCAACGAGCCGCACTTGAAAGCGAGACAGAATAGCAAGAAACCGATTACAAGATGAAATTTTGAATCGGCTTTAAGGGACAGGAAGAGGGGCACAACATCGACAATGATGCACTTGGCCAAAAAGGGCGTATGTGTTTTCCCCTGAATATATTCAGGAGAAAAAGCATACGCCCTTTTTGGCCAAGCAAGCAAGTAGGCAATGCAAATCTGCAGTACAAAGAAGTATCACTTCCCACCGGTCAAAAGGGACATCCACAAAATGGGCAAAAATCAGAAAGGCAAGAAAGGCCCTGGGAACAGGGAGCCTTTTTATGCTGATGGGCGGGATGTAAATTGCCAACTGCCTCTCTGGAGGAGTGCATTGTGTTCCCTAAAACAAGTAAACAACAGAGCTACAGAGCCAAGGGCACTTCCAGTCTAGGGAATATACCTTGGGAAAACTGAAAATCAATAAGACAGTGCCACCCCAAATTTAGGGCTTCACTGCTTACAAGAACCTCAACTTGGGTTCACCTTAAGTATCCCAGGAAAGATAAATATGGCTCAAAAAATTGTGTTACTTATGTACGATGGAATATCCCTCAGCCATGAAATCAATGTCATAAGACCACTAGCAGCAAAATGAGTGGATTCAGGTACGATGATTCTAAGTGAAATAAGTCACACAGAAAAAGAAACTTATCATAATCTATCACTTATGAAGATCCTGTAAAGATGGCTACACATGAACTGAGTTAGGAGAGAGAACAGAGTCTCACATTTAGAAAACACTCTTATGCCTGCTTAAGGGGGATTGAGAGGTGGGGTGATGCATAAAACCAGAGTTTGATATAAGCACTGGTACCATTCCAAAAACCAACTATGGAATAGACAAGACCTACACCTTCCTCAGTGAAAGGGATTCAAATCCCATATTTCCCGGAGAGGAATATATCTGACTAGTAAGAATCTTCAAACCTATGTATTGATATGTCTCTGTAAGGGAATCAAGTGTGTCTAGACTGGCATAAATATGGCAGCGAGAATCAGCTCAAACCCACTAGAAAAAGGAATTTCAAAAACAGAAAATAGGGAAATTCTTTAGTATTCCTTCAGGGTCTCTGATGAAACCTGGAATGACCCTATCTACAATGACAGCTGGATATGGCATAAGGCTGGATACCTGGAACTGAGAGGATTTGTGAGAATGGGTTAGCAAATGCAGACCCTTTAAAGCAATAATGCATGGCACCCATTCCATGGGTCCCAACTCCCCAGGTTGAAAGGAATATAACTACAGTAATAACATGTACGGGAAACCTAAGTTGGACACATTGTGAATATGAAAGGTCTCTAAAACTCAACGAATATTCCTTCTCCTTGTGCTCCAGTTTGACTTTCCAACTGCTTTACTGTCAATCTCCCAAATTGGAGAGACAGCACCATTAACTCCCTGGTTCACACAGGTTGCCAATTTGGAAAATGATGAAAGGAATAGGGAGAACCAATGAGAGAGTAGCTCTTAGGCATTTGGACCAGCACATATCACTCTTACTTCCCAGGAGGAGAAGAATTAATTGAAGTCTCAGCCACCCACCGAAAACCAGTATAGTTCCTGAACCAAAATATTGGACTTGTGTTCAGCTCACAAAAAACGAGTTGAAAAATGGAGCTCATGGGCAAAGCAATTCAAAAACTGGCAGAGTAATAAAGGGCAACTATCTCCCAACAATCTGTTGAGGGAAGGCAACTAGGCGGACTTGAAAGCTAGGCATAATAGCAGGAAACAGATTTCAAGAGGTAGGTTGGAATCACCTTTAAAACACAGGAAGAGGAGCACAACTTCGACAATGATGCACATGGCCAAAAATGCCATATGCTTTTTCTCCTGAATATATTCAGGGGAAAACGCATACGCACTTTTGGCCAAGCAAGCAAGTGGGCAATGCAAGTCTGCACTACAAAGAAGTATCACTTCCCACCAGTCAATAGGGACATCCACAAAATGGGTAAAAACCAGAAAGGCAAGACAGACCCTGGAGAACAGGGAGCCTTCTTATGCTGATGGCCGGGATGTAAATTGCCAACTGCCTCTCTGGAGCAATGCATTGTGTTCCCTAAAAGAAGTAAACAACAGAGCTACAGAGCCAAGTACACTCCAAGTCTAGGGAATATACCTTGGGAAAACTGAAAATCAATAAGACAGAGCCACCCCAAAATTTAGGACTGCACTGCTTACAAGAAACTCAACTTGGGTACACCTTAAGTATCCCAGGAAATGTAAAAATTGTTCAAAATATTGTGGTACTTACGTATGATGGAATATCCCTCAGCAATGAAATCAGTGTCATAAGAACAGTAGCGGCAAAATGAGTGGATTCAGGTACGATGATTTTAAGTGAATTAAGTCACAGAGAAAAAGAAACTTAGCATAAGATATCACTTATGAAGATCCTGTAAACATGGCTACACATGAACTGAGTTAGGAAAGAGAAGAGAGTCTCACATTTAGAAAACACTCGTATGCCTGCTTAAGGGGGAAGGAGAGGTGGGGTGATGCATAAAACCAGAGTTTGATATAAGCACAGGTACCCCTCCAAAAACCAACTATGGAATAAACAACACCTACACCTTCCTCAGTGAAAGGGACTCAAAACCCCACATTTCCCGCAGAGAAATATATTTGACTAGTAAGAATGTTAAAGCCTATGTATTGATATGTCTCCATAAGGGAATCAAGTGTGTCTAGACTGGCATAAAGATGGCAGCGAGAATCAGACAAAACCCACTATAAAACGGAATTTCAAAACAAAACAAAAAAACAGCGAAATTCTTTACAATTACTCCAGGCTCTCTGATGAACCTTGGAATGACCCTATCTACAATGACAGCTAGAGGTGGAATAAGGCTGGACACATGGGACTGAGAGGATTGGTGAGATTGGGTGAGCAAATGCAGACCCTGTAAAGCAATAATGCATGCCACCCATTCCATGGGTCCCAACTCTCCAGGTTGAAGGGAATATTACTACAGCTATAACAGGTATGGGAAACCTAGAGAATGGACACACTGTGAATACGAAAACTTTCTAAAACTCAACGAATAATCGCTCTCCTGGTGCTCCAGTTTGACATTCCAACTGCTTTACTATCAATCTCCCAACTTGGAGAGACAGCACCTTTAACCTCCTGGTTCGCACAGGTTCCCAATTTGGCAAAGGATGAAAGGGAAGAGGGAGAATCAATGAGAGAATAGCTGTTTGGCATTTGGACGGGCACATGTCACTCTTATTTCCCGGGAGGAAGAAGAATTAACCAAAATCTCAGCCACCCACCGGGTACCAGTATACGTACTGAACCAATATATTGGACTTGCATTCAGCTCACAAAAAACGAGTTAAATAATGGACCTCTATGGCACAGCAATTCACAAACAGGCAGAGTAATAAAGGACAACTATCATCCAAAAATCTGTTGAGGGAAGGCAACGAGGCGGACTTGAAAGCGAGGCAGAATAGCAGGAAGCAGATTTCAAGAGGTACGTTGGAATCGCCTTTAAAGCACAGAAAGAGGGGCACAACTTCGACAAGGATGCACTTGGCCAAAAAGGGCGTATGCATTTTCTCCTGAATATATTCAGCAGAAAACGCATACGCCCTTTTTGGCCAAACAAGCAAGCGGGCAATGCAAATCTGCACTACAAAGAAGTAACACTTCCCACCGGTAAAAAGGGACATAAACAAAATGGGTAGAAACCAGAAAGGCAAGACAGGCCCTGGAGAACAGGGAGCCTTTTTATGCTGATGGGCGGGATGAAAATTGCCAACTGCCCCTCTGGAGGAGTGCATTGTGTTCCCTAAAACAAGTAAACAACAGAGCTACAGAGCCAAGGGCACTTCCAGTCTAGGGAATATACCTTGGGAAAACTGAAAATCAATAAGACAGAGCCAGCCCAAAATTTAGGGCTGCACTGCTTAAAAGAACCTCAACTTGGGTACACCTTAAATATCCCAGGACATATAAAAATGGTCCAAAAAATTGTGGTATTACGTACGATGGAATATCCCTCAGCCATGAAATCCATGTCGTAAGACCAGTAGCAGCAAAATGAGTGGATTCAGGTACGATGATTCTAAGTGAAATAAGTCACATAGAAAAAGAAACTTATCATAAGATATCACTTATGAAGGTCCTGTAAACATGGCTACACATGAAATGAGTTAGGAAAGAGAAGAGAGTTTGACATTTAGAAAACATTCTTATGTATGCTTTAGGGGGAAGGAGAGGTGGGGTGATGCATTAAACCAGATTTTGATATTAGTTCAGGTACCGTTCCAAAAACCAAATACGGAATAGACAAGAACTACACCTTCCTCAGTGAAAGGGAATCAACTCCCCATATTCCATGCAGAGGGATATATCTTACTAGTAAGAATTTTAAAACCTATGTACCCGTAATGGAATCAAATGTGTCTAGACAGGCATAAACATGGCAGTGAGAATCAGCTCAAACACACTATAAAATGGAATTTGAAAAATAAAACAAAAAATCAGGGAAATTCTTTTCAATTCCTTCAGGGTATCTGATGAAACCTGGAATGACCCTATCTACAACGACAGCTGGATGTGGCATAAGGCTGGACACATGGGACTGAGAGGATTGGTGAGATTGGGTGAGCAAATGCAAACCCTTTAAAGCAATAATGCATGGCACCCATTCCATGGGTCCCAACTCTCCAGGGTGAAGGGAATATTACTACAGCTATAACATGTACGTGAAACCTAGAGATTGGACACACCGTGAATATGAAAGGTCTCTAAAACTCAACAAATAGTCCCTCTCCTTGTGCTCCGGTTTGACTTTCCAACTGCTTTACTATCAATCTCCCAAATTAGAGAGACAGCCCTTTTAACCTCCTGTTTCACACAGGTTGCCAATTTGGCAGAGGATGAAACGGAAGAGGGAGAACCAATGAGAGAGTAGCTGTTAGGCATTTGGACAGGCACATGTCACTCTTGTTTCCCGGGAGGAAGAAGAATTAACCAAAGTCTCAGCCACCCACCGGGTACCAGTATAGTTCCTGAACCAAAATATTGGACTTGCATTCAGCTCACAAAAAACGAGTTAAATAATGGAGCTCTGGGGCACAGCAATTCACAAACAGGCAGAGAAATAAAGGACAACTATCGTCCAAAAATCGGTTGAGGGAAGGCAACGAGGCGGACTTGAAAGTGAGGCAGAATAGCAGGAAACAGATTTCAAGAGGTACGTTGGAATCGCCTTTAAAGCACAGAAAGAGGGGCACAACTTCGACAATGATGCACTTGGCCAAAAAGGGCGTATGCATTTTCACCTGAATATATTCAGCAGAACACGCATACGCCCTTTTTGGCCAAACAAGCAAGCGGACAATGCAAATCTGCAAGACAAAGAAGTATCACTTCCCACTGGTCAAAAGGGACATCCACAAAATGGGTAAAACCCAGAAAGGCAAGACAGGCCCTGGAGACCAGGGAGCCTTGTTATACTGATGTGCGGAATGTAAATTGCCAACTGCCTCTCTGTTGGAGTGTATTGTGTTCCCTAAAACAAGTAAACAACAGAGCTACAGAGCCAAGGGCACTTCCAGTCTAGGGAATATACCTTGGGAAAACTGAAAATGAATAAGACAGAGCCACACCAAAATTTAGGGCTGCACTGCTTACAAGAACCTCAACTTGGGTACACCTTAAATATCCCAGGAAAGATAAAAGTGGTTCAAAAAATTGTGGTACTTACGTATGATGGAATATCCCTCAGCCATGAAATCAATGTCATAAAACCAGTAGCAGCAAAATGAGTGGATTCAGGTACGATGATTCCAAGTGAAATAAGTCACACAGAAAAAGAAACTTATCATAAGATATCACTTATGAAGATCCTGTAAACATGGCTACACATGAACTGAGTTAGGAAATAGAACAGATTCTCACATTTAGAAAACCCTCTTATGCCTGCTTAAGGGAGAAGGAGAAGTGGGGTGATGCATAAAACCAGAGGTTGATATAAGCACAGGTACCGTTCCAAAAACCAAGTATGGAATAGACAAGACCTACACCTTCCTCAGTGAAAGGGACTCAAATCCCCATATTTCCCGCAGAGGAATATATCTGACTAGTAAGAATCTTAAAACCTATGTATTGATATGTCTCCGTAAGGGAATCAAGTGTGTCTAGACTGGCATAAACATGGCAGCAAGAATCAGATCAAACCCACAATAAAAAGGAATTTCAAAAACAAAACAAATACAGGGAAATTCTTTACAATTCCTTCATGGTCTCTGATGAAACATGGAATGTCCCTGTCTACAATGACAGCTCGATGAGGCATAAGGCTGGACACTTGGTACTGAGAGGATTGGTGAGATTGGGTGAGCAAATGCAGACCCTTTAAAGCAATAGTGCATGGCACCCATTCCATGGGTCCCAACTCTCCAGGTTGAAGGGAATATTACTACAGCTATAACATGTACGGGAAACCTAGAGAATGGACACACTGTGAATACGAATTGTCTCTAAAACACAACGAATAGTCCCTCTCCTGGTTCTCCTGTTTGACTTTCCAACTGCTTTACTATCTATCTCCCAACTAGGAGAGACAGCCCCTTTAACCTCCTGGTTCTCACAGTTTGCCAATTTGGCAGAGGATGAAAGGGAAGAGGGAGAACCAATGATAGAGTAGCAGTTAGGAATTTGGACGGGCATATGTCACTCTAATTTCCCGACAGGAAGAAGAATTAACCAAAGTCTCAACCACCCACTGGGAACCAGTATAGCTCCTGAAACAAAACTTTGTACTTGCATTCAGCTCACAAAAAACGAGTTGAAAAATTGAGCTCAGCGGCAGAGCAATTCACAATCTGGCATAGTAATAAAAGCCAACTATCGTCCAGAAATCTGTTGAGGGAAGGCAACGAAGCGGACTTGAAAATGAGGCCGAATAGCAGGAAACAGATTTCAAGAGGTACGTTGGAATCATCTGTAAAGCACAGGAAGAGGAGCACAACTTCGACAATGATGCACTTGGCCAAAAATGCCGTATGCGTTTTCTCCTGAATATATTCAGCAGAAAACGCATACACACATTTTGGCCAAGCAAGCAAGCAGGCAATGCAAATCTGCACTACAAAGAAGTATCACTTCCCACTTGTCACAAGGGACATACACATAAAGGTTAAAAACCATACATTCAAGACAGGCCCTGGAGAACAGGGAGCCTTGTTATGCTGATGGGCGGGATGTAAATTGCCAACAGCCTCTCTGGAGGAGTGCATTGTGTTCCCTAAAACAAGTAAACAACAGAGCTACAGAGCCAAGGGCACTTCAGTCTAGGGAATATACCTTGGGAAAACTGAAAATCAAAAAGACAGAGCCACCCTAAAATTTAGGGCTGCACTGCTTACAAGAACCTCAACTTGGGTACACCTTAAATATCCCAGGAAATATAAAAATGGTTCAAAAAATTGTGGTAATTACGTACGATGGAATATCCCTCAGCCATGAAATCAATGTCATAACACCAGTAGCAGCAAAATGAGTGGATTCAGGTACGATGATTCTAAGTGAAATAAGTCACACAGAAAAAGAAACTTATCATAATATATCACTTATGTAGATCCTGTAAACATGGCTACACATAAACTGAGTTAGGAAAGAGAAGAGAGTCTCACATTTAGAAAACACTCTTATGCCTGCTTAAGGGGGAAAGAGAGGTGGGGTGATGCATAAAACCAGAGTTTGATATAAGAACATGTACCGTTTCATAAACCAACTATGGAATAGACAAGACCTACACTTTCCTCAGTGAATGGGACTCAAAACCCCAAATTTCCCACAGAGGAATATGTCTGACTAGTAAGAATCTTAAAACCTATATATTGATATGTCTCTGTAAGGGAATCAAGTGTTTTAGACTGGCATAAACATGGCAGAGAGAATCAGCTCAAACCCACTATAAAAAGGAATTTTAAAAACAAAACAAAAAAACAGGGAAATTCTTTACAATTCCTTCAGGGTCTCTGATGAAACCTGGAATGACCCTATGTACAACGACAGCTGGATGTGGCATAGGGCTGGACACATGGGAGTGAGAGGATTGGTGAGATTGGGTGAGCAAAGGCAGACCCTTTAAAGCAATAATGCATGGCAACCATTCCATGGGTCCCAACTCTCCAGGTTGAAGGGAATATTACTACAGCTATAACTTATATGGGAAACCTAGAGAATGGACACACTGTGAATATGAAAGGTCTCTAAAACTCAACGAATATTCCCTCTCCTGGCGCACCGGTTTGACTTTCCAACTGCTTTACTATCAATCTCTGAACCTGGAGAGACAACACCTTTAACCTCCTGTTTCGCACACGTTGCCAATTTTGCAGAGGATGAATGGGAAGAGGGAGAACCAATGAGAGAGTAGCTGTTAGGTATTTGGACCGGCATATGTCACTCTTATTTCCCGGGAGGAAGAAGTATTGACCAAAGTCTCAGCCACCCACCGGGAACCAGTATAGGTCCTGAACCAAAATATTGGACTTGCGTTCAGCTCAGAAAAAACGAGTTAAAATATGGAGCTCAGGGGCACAGCAATTCACAAACTGGCAGAGTAACAAAGGGCAACTATCGTCCAAAAATCTGTTGAGGGCAGGCAACGAGGTGGACTTGAAAGCGAGGCAGAATAGCAGGAAACAGATTTCAAGAGGTACGTTTGAATCGCTTTTAAAGCACAGGAAGGGTGTCACAACTTCGACAATGATGCACTTGGCCAAAAAGTGCGTATGTGATTTCTCCTGAATATATTCAGGAGAAAACGTATACGCCCTTTTTGGCCAAGCAAGCAAGCGGGCAATGCAAATCTGCACTACAAAGTAGTATCACTTCCCACCAGTCAAAAGGGACATCGGAAAAATGTGTAAAATCCAGAAAGGCAAGACAGGCCCTGGAGAACAAGGAGCCTTGTTATGCTGAAGGAAAGCATGGAAATTGCCAACTGCCTCTCTGGAGGAGTGCATTGTGTTCCCTAAAACAAGTAAACAACAGAGCTACAGAGCCAAGGGCACTTCAAGTCTAGGGAATATACCTTGGGAAAACTGAAAATCAATAAGACAGAGCCACCCCAAAATTTAAGGCTGCACTGCTGACAAGAACCTCAACTTGGGTACACCTTAAATATTCCGTGAAATATAAAAATGGTTCAAAAAATTGTGGTACTTACGTTATGATGGAATATCCCTCAGCCATGAAATCAATGTCAAAAGACCAGTAGCAGCAAAATGAATGGATTCAGGTATGATGATTCTAAGTGAAATAAGTCACACAGAAAAAGAATCTTATCATAAGATATCACTTATGAAAATCCTGTAAACATGGCTACACATGAACTGAGTTAGGAAAGAGAACAGAGTCTCACATTTAGAAAACACTCTTACGACTGCTTAAGGGGGAAGGAGAGGTGGGGTGTTGCATAAAACAGAGTTTGATATAAGTACAGGCACCATTCCAGAAACCAAATACAGAATAGACAAGATCTACACCTTCCTCACTGAAAGGTTATCAAGACCCCATACTTCACACAGAGGAATATATCTGACTAGTAAGGATCTTAAAACCTATGTATTGATATATATCCGTAAGGGAAACAATTGTGTCTAGACTGGCATAAACACGGCAGTGAGAATCAGCTCAAACCCACTATAAAAAGGAATTTCAAAAACAAAACAACAAGGCCTCCCTGGTGGCGCAGTGGTTAAGAGTCCGCCTGCCGATGCCGGGGATACGGGTTCGTGCCCCGGTCTGGGAGGATCCCATATGCCACGGAGGGGCTGGGCCCGTGAGCCATGGCCGCTGAGCCTGTGTGTCCGTAGCCTGTGCTCCGCAACGGGAGAGGCCACAACAGTGAGAGGCCCGCGTACAGCAAAAACAAAAAACAACAAAAAAAAAACAAAAACAAAAAACAGGGAAATTCTTTACAATTCCTTCAGGGTCTCTGATGAAATCTTGAATGACCCTGTGTACAATGACAGCTGGATGTGGCATAAGGCTGGACACTTGGGACTGAGAGGATGGGTGAATTTGGGTTAGCAAATGCAGACCCTTCAAAGCAATAATGTGTGGCACCAATTCCATGGTTCCCAACTCTCCATGTTGAAGGGAATATTACTACAGCTATAAAATGTACAGGAAACCAAGAGAATGGTCACACCGTGAATATGAAAGGTTTCTAAAACACAACTAACTGTCCCTCTCCTGGTGCTCTGGTTTGACTTTCCAACTGCTTAACTATCAATCTCCCAACTTGGAGAGACAGCCCCTTTAACCACCTGGTTTGCTCAGGTTGCCAATTTGGAAGAGGATGAAAGGGAAAAGGGGGAACCAATGAAAGAGTAGCTGTTAGGCATTTTGATGGGCACATGTCAGTCTAAATGCCCGGCAGGAAGAAGAAGTAACCAAAGTCTCAGCCACCGGCCATGAACAAGTATAGGTCCGGAACCAAAATTTTGGACTTGCGGTCAGCTCACAAAAAACGAGTTAGAAAATGGAGCTCAAGGGCACAGCAATTCACAAACTGGCACAGTAATAAAGGACAACTATCGTCCAAAATATCTGTTAAGGGAAGGCAACGAGGCGACCTTCTAAGCGAGGCAGAATAGCAGGAAACAGATTTCAAGTGGTTCGTTGGAATCACCTGTAAAGCACAGGAAGAGGGGCACTACTTAGAAAATGATGCACTTGGCCAAAAAGGGCGTATGCGTTTTCTCCTGAATATATTCAGGAGAAAACGCATACGCCCTTTTTGGCCAAGCAAGCAAGCGGGCAATGCAAATCTGCACAGCAAAATAGTGTCACTTCCCACCTGTCAAAAGGGACATCCACAAAATGTGTAAAAACCAGAAATCCTAGAGAGGCCCTGGAGAACATGGAGCCTTGTTATGCTGATGGGCGGGATGTAAATTGCCAACTGCCTCTCTGGAGGAGTGCATTGTGTTCCCTAAAACAAGGAAACAACAGAGCTACAGAGCCAAGGGCACTTCCATTCTAGGGAATATACCTTGGGAAAACTGAAAATCAATAAGATAGAGCCACCCCAAAATTTAGGGTGCACTACTTACAAGAATCTCAAATTGAGTACTCTCTAAATATCCCAGGATAGATAAAAATGATTCAAAAAATTGTGGTACTTATGTACGATGGATTATCCCTCAGCCATGAAATCAATGTCATAATGCCAGTAACAGGAAAATGAATGGATTCAGGTACGATTATTCTAAGTGAAATAAGTCACACAGAAAAAGAAACTTATCATAAGATAGCACTTATGAATTTTCTGTAACATGGCTACACATGAACTGAGTTAGGAAAGGGAACAGCGTCTCACATTTAGAAAACACACTTATGCCTGCTTAAGGAGGAAGGAGAGGTGGGGTGATGCATAGAAACAGAGTTTGATATTAGTACAAGTACCATTCCAAAATCAAAATACGGAATAGACAAGACCTACACCTTCATCAGTGAAAGGGACGCAAAACCCAATATTCTGCGCAGAGGTATATATCTGACTAGTAAGAATCTTAAAACCTATGTATTGATATGTCACCGTAAGGGAATCAAGTGTGTCTAAACTGGCATAAACATGACAGTGAGAATCAGCTCAAACCCAGTAAAAAAAGAAATTTCAAATACAATACAAAAAAAACAGGGAAAATCTTTACAATTCCTTCAGGGGCTCTGATGAAACATGGAATGACCCTACCTACAACGAGAGCAGGATGTGGCATAAAGCTGGACACTTGAGACTGAGAGGTTTGGTGAGACTGGGTGAGCAAATGCAGACCCTTTAAAGCAATAATATGTGGCACCCATTCCATGTGTCCCAACTCTCCATGTGTAAGGGAATATTACTACAGCCATAACATTTACGGGAAACCTAGAGAATGTACACACTTTGAATATGAAATGTTTCTAAAACTCAACATATAGTCCCTCTCCTTGTGCTCCAGTTTGAACTTCCAACGGCTTTACTATCAATCTCCCAACTTTGAACGATAGCCTGTAAAACCTCCTGGTTCGCACAGGTTGCCAATTTGGCAGAGGATGAAAGGGAAGAGGGAGAACCAATGAGAGAGTAGCTGTTAGGCATTTGGACAGGTACATGTCACTTTAATTGCCTGGCAGGAAGTAGAATTAACCAATGTCTCAGCCACACCCCGGGAACCAGAATAGGTTTTGAACCATAATTTTGTATTTGCTGTCAGCTCACAAAAACGAGTTGAAAAATGGAGCTCAGGGGCACAGCAATTTACAAACTGGCAGAGAAATAGAGGAAAACTATCGTCCAAAAATCTTTTGAGGGAAGTCAGAGAGGCGGACTTTAAAACGAGGCAGAATAGCAGGAAACAGATTTCAGGAGGTACGTTGGAATCACCTTTCAAGCACAGGAAGAGGGGCACAACTTCGACAATGATGCACTTGGCCAGAAAGGGCGTATGCGTTTTCTCCTGAGTATATTCAGGAGAAAATGCATACGCCATTTTTGGCCAAGCAAGCAAGCAGCAATGCAAATCTGCACTACAAAGAAGTATCCCTTCCCACCGGTCAAAAGGGACATCCACAAAATGTGTAAAAACCAGAAAGGCAAGACAGGCACTGGAGATCAGGGAGCCTTGTTATGCTGATGGGCGGGATGTAAGTTGCCAACTGCCTCTCTGGAGGAGTGAATTGTGTTTCCTAAAACAAGTAAACAACAGAACTACACAGCCAAGGGCAGTTCCAGTCTAGGGAATATACCTTGGGAAAACTGAAAATCAATAAGACAGAGCCACCCTAAAATTTAGCGCTGCACTGCTTACAAGAACCTCAACTTGGGTACACCTTAAGTATCCCAGGAAAGACAAAAATGGTTCAAGATATTGTGTTACTTACGTACGATGGAATATCGCTCAGCAAAGAAATCAATGTCATAAGGCCAGTAGCAGCAAAAAGAGTGGATTCAGGTACAATGATTCTAAGTGAAATAAGTCACACAGAAAAAGAAACTTATCATAAGATATCACTTATGAAGGTCCTGTAAACATGGCTACACATGAACTGAGTTAGGAAAGTTTACAGCGTAACTAATCTTATCATAAGTTATCACTCATAGCGGGAATGTACACATGACTACACATGAACTGAATTACAAACACAACAGAGTCACACATTTAGAAAACATCTTTTGCCTGCTTAATGGGAAAGCCGAGGTGGGGTGATGAATAAAACCACAGATTTAAATTAGCACAGATACCGTTATATAAACCATGTATGTAATAGACAACACCTACTCCCGGCACAATGAACTGGACTCAACACCCCCTATTCATTGCAGAGGAATATGCCTGACTCTAAGTATTTTAAAACATATGTATTCTCATGTCTCCATAAAGGAATCATGTGTGTGTATAACGGCATGAACACAGCACTGAAATTCAGTTAAACCCACTTATAAAAATAAATTTCAAAAGCAAAATGCAAAAACAGAGAGAAAGTCTTAAAAATTACGTTCAGGGCCTGTGATGCAAGCTAGATTGACCACCTTTACACCCACAGCTGGATGAGACATAAGACTGGACACTTGGGGCTGACAAGATTGCTGAGGTTGTGTGAGCAAAAGAACACCACTTAGAGCAATACTGTGTGCTACCCATTCTAGTGGTCCCAACTCTCCAGGTTTAAGGGAATCTTCCTACAGTTAAAACATGCATGGGAAACCCAGTGGATGGTACACTGTGTAATTGGGAAAGTTTTCTAAAAGGTACCTCATTTTTCCTTTTGTCATGCTCGGCTTCGCCATTCCATCTGCATTACTCAAAATCTCCCCACTTGGAGTGTCAGCGCCTATACCATCCCATTATGCACAGTTTGCAAACTGTGCAGAGGATGAACAGGAAGAGGGGAAATAAATGAGAGATTAGCTGTAGGTGTTTGGATGGGCACATGTCACTCTAGTTTCCCATCAGGAAGAAGAATTAACCAAAGGCTCAGCCTGAAGCCCCGGAACCAGTCTATGGCCTAAAGCCATCCTGCGGTATTGCAGCAAGCTCACAAATAGGCGAGTTGTAAAATGGAAATCAGGGGCACAGCAATTCACAAACTTGCAGAATTATAAAGGACAACTATCATCCAGAAATATATTGAGGAAAGGCAGTGAAGAGGATTTGAATGCAAGGCAGAATTGAAGGAAACAGATTTCAAGAGGTAGATTGGAGTCGTCTTTAAAGCACATGAAAAGCGACAGAATTTCGACAATGTTGCCCTTGGCTGAAAAGGGATTATGTGTATTTTCTTGAATATATTCGGGAAAAAATGCATATGCACTTTCTGGCTAAGCAAGCCATCAGGCATTGCAAGTACACACTACAGAGGAGTGTCCCTTACATCCAGTCAAAAGGGCCATCCAAAATAGTGTAAAAACCACAAATGCAGGACAGGCCATGGAGAAAAGGGAGCCTGGTTACGCCGATGGACAGGATGTAAATTGCCAACAGCCTCTCTGGAGAACTGTATGTTGTTTTCTAAAACAGAGCTACAGAGTATAGCACACTTCCACTCATGGGCGTGTATTTTGGGAAAACTAAAAATCCACAACACACAGCCAGCCCAAAGTTTAGGGCTGCTCTGTTTACAAGAACCTCGACTTAGGTACACTTTATATATCCCAGGAAAGGAAAAAAAAATGGATATAGATGTTGTGGTACTTATATACAATGGAATGTCACTCAGACATAAAATCAATGTCATAAGGCCAATAGCAGCATAATGAGTGACTTTAGGTACGATGATGCTAAGTGAAATGAGCCACAAAGAAAAAGAAACTTATTGTAATATATCACTTATAGAGGAAATGTAAACATGGCTACACATGAACTGAATTTCAAAAGAGAACAGAGTTACACATTTAGAAAACACACTTATGCCTCCTTAAGGGGAAAGGTGACGTGGGTTGATGTGTAAAAGCAGAGTTTGAAATTAGCACAGATCCTATTCCATATACCAAATATGTAATAGACAAGACCTACTCCTTTCTTAATGAACTGGACACAAAACACCCTATTCACTGAAGAGGAATATATCTGACTGGTAATAACCTTGAAACCTATGTATTTATATGTCTCCATAATGGAATCAAGTGTATGTAGATTGGCATAAACACAGATCAATGGAACAGGACAGAAAGCCCAGAGATAAACCTACATACCTATGGCTATCTCATCTATGACAAAGGAGCTAAGGATATACAATGGAGAAAAGACAGTCTCTTCAGTAATTGGTGCTGGGAAAAAGGGACCCCTACACATAAAAGAATGAAATTAGAACACTCCATAACACCATACACAAAAATAAACTCTAAATTGATTAGAGATCTAAATATAAGACCAGACACTATAAAACACTTAGAGGAAACCATAGGCAGAACACTCTATGACATAAATCACAGCAAGATCCTTTTGGACCCACCTCCTAGAGAAATGGAAATAAAAACAGAAATCAACAAATGGGACCTAATGAAACTTAAAAGCTTTTACACAGTACAAGAAAACATAAACAAGATGCAAAAACAACACTCAGAATGGGAGAAACTATTTTCAAATGAAGCAATTGACAAAGGATTAATCTCCAAACTTTACAAGCACCACATGTAGCTCAATATCACAAAAACAAACAACCCAATCCAAAAACGGGCAGAAGACCTAAATAGACATTTCTCCAAAGAAGATATACAGATTACCAAGAAACACATGAAAGGATGCTGAACATCACTAATCATTAGAGAAATGCAAATCAAAACTACCCTGAGGTATCACCTCACAGCAGTCAGAGTGGCAATCATCAAAAAAATCTACAAAACAATAAATGCTGGAGAGGCCTTTATTGGAGAAAATGGAACACACTCGCACTGTGGTTGGGAATGTAAATTGATATGGGCACTAGGGAGAACAGTACGGAGGTTCCTTTAAATAACTAACAATAGAAGTACCATACGACACAACAATCCAAGTACTGGGCATTTGCCTTGCGAAAACCATAATTCAAAAAGAGTTATGTACAAAAATATTCATTGCAGCTCTATTTGCATTAGCCAGGACATGGAAGCAACCTAAGTGTCCATCGACAGATAAATGGATAAAGAACATCTGGCACATATATACAATCAAATATTACTCAACCATAAGAAGAAGCAAAACTGAGTTATTTGTACTGAGGTGGATGGACTTAGAATCTGTCCTACACAGTGAAGTAAGTCAGAAAGGGAAAAACAAATACTGTATGTTAACAGAGATATATGGAATCTAATGAAGAAAAGAAAAAGATTTTGAAGAACCTAGTGGCAGGACAGGATTAAGGACACAGACATAGAGAAAGGACTTGAGGGCACCGGAAGGGGGATGGGTAAGCTCGTACGAAGTGAGAGAGTAGCATGGACATAAATACATTACCAAATGTAACACCGATAGCTACTGAGAATCAGCCACATAGAACAGGGAGATCAGCTCGGTGCTTTGTGACCACATAAAGGGGTGGGATATGGAGTGTGGGAGGGAGATGCAAGAGGGAGGGGATCTGGTGATATTTGTATATGTATAGCTGATTCACTTTGTTATACAGCAGAAACGAACACTCCATTGTAAAGCAATAATACTCCAATAAAAGTGTAAAAGGAAAAAAATAAAAAGAAAGCCCAAGGATAAACCTACACACTTATGGTCAACTAATCTATGACAAAGGAAGCAAGACTATACAATGGAGATAAGACAGTCTCTTCAATCATTGGTGCTGGGAAATATGGAGAGCTACATGTAAAAGAATGAAATTAGAACACTCCCCAACACCATACATAAAAATATATTCAAAATGAATTAGAGACCTTAATGTAAGACCAGACAGTATAAAACTCTGAGAGGAAAACTTACGAAGGATACTCTGACGTAAATCACAGCAAGATCTTTTTTGATCCACCTCCTATAGTAATGAAATAAAAAAGAAAACTAAACAGATGTGACTAATGAAATGTAAAAGCTTTTGCAAAGCAAAGGAAACTACAAACAAGACGAAAAGACAACCCTCAGAATGGCAGAAAATATTTGCAAATGAATCAATGGACAAATGATTAATCTCCAATATATATAAACAGCTCATGCAGCTCAATATTAATAAAACAAACAACCCAATACAAAATGCAAGATCTAAATAGACATTTCTTCCAAGAAGACATAGAGATGGCCAGTACACACATGAAAATCTGCTGAACATCAATAATTATTAGAGAAATGGAAATCGAAACTACAATGAGGTATCACGTCACACCTGTTAGAATGGGCATCATCACAAAATCTACAAACAACAAATGCTGGAGAGGGTGTGGAGAAAAGGAACCTTATTCCACTATTGGTGGGAATGTAAATCGATACAGTCTCTATGGAGAACAGTATGGAGGTTCCTTAAAAAACTAAAAATAGAATTACCATATAATCCAGCAATCCCACTACTGGGCATATACCCAGAGAAAACCATAAATCAAAAAGACACATTCACCACAATGTTCACTGCAGCACTATTTACAATAGACAGGTAATGAAAGCAACCTAAGTGCCCACAGACAGACGAATGGATAAAGACGTGGTACAAATATACAACGTAATATTACTCAGTCATACATAGGAATGAAATTGGATCATTTGTAGAGACCTCGATGGACCTAGAGACTGTCATAAAGAGTGAAGTAAGTCAGAAAGAGAAAAACAAATATTGTATATTAATGCATATATGTGGAACCTAGAAAAATGGTACAGATGAACCAGTTTGCAGGGAAGAGATAGAGACAGATGTAGAGAACAAACATATGGACACCAAGGAGGGAACACCATGTGAGGGTGGTGGTGGGATGAATTGGGAGACTGGGATTCACATGTGCACACTTATATGTATAAAATATATATCCAATAAGAACCTGCGGTATAAAAGAAATAAATTTAAAAAAAATAAAAATAAATAAATAACATTTAATAAAATAAAACAGAAAAAAAGTTTTTCCCTTCACATAGACGTCTTTATATTAATGCATTATTTCCATGTATATATCTCCAAATTAAAAAAAAGAGGAATAAATAAAATCTAACTTGAACCAAAAAAAAAAAAATAGAACTCACCAGTTATACAGAGGAAAATTGTATCAGGGCACTTGCTCCAGTGGTAAAAAATTCTTAAGTTGGTCAGAGGTGGGAAATCGTCTCCCATGCCGTCAGCAGTGCTCCCCCCCACAAGGAGCATCCTCATTGCAAAGCTGGGGGACTGTGTTGAGGCGTCTGTGAGTAAATGTGAGCTGATCCCCAGTCCTGCTGCAGCTGAACTCTTCCCACCCTTTCCAGGTAAAACACCTGAATATATACAAGCACTTGCAAGCCTACAGGAAGGGCTGTGGAGCCACACTAGCGAGAGCACGCAAGACGACTTGGTGCCTGCAGGCCAGCCAGGATGGTCCTGGCCCCAGATGCTCTTCTGGAATCTTTCCATTTCCCTGCCTGAGATACCCCTCCTGCCACAGCCCCCACTGCTTTTTTACTTCCTCACCTCTGCCTGGGGAGAAATTCCAGTGGCAGGTATGGGTGACACATCCTCTTCTTTAGCAGGTGGCAGCCTGGCAACTCCTGCAGAAAGTCCAGCAGAGCCCAAATCACACTGGGCCACCCACAAAGCCACGGCCCCTCACTCCTTCCCACCACCCCAGCCCCGAAACTGCTGACGGGTCAGAGAATATAGCGTCAGGCACAGCTACAGGTGCTCTTGCTGACTGGAGAGGTGTTTATATTGACCTCAACCCAGGCACACCTGTGGGGTGGGGGCTGGCAGGCAGTGTCAGGCTGCCCAAATCAGCCAAACCTCACCCCTCAGGGGCTCACAGTTGCAGAAAATGAACCTTGCTAAAGGGGTCAGTCCCAAGGAACAGTTGTGGGCCTTGAGAGTCAGGCTAGACATGGGGCTGCAGCTGCGGCTTGTTTTCTTATCATTTTATCTGGTCCATGAGTGGAAAACAACTTCAAGAAGACCCTATCCTAATGAGAGGAACCCAGGAGTCAGGGAGAGGAGTGATGGTGGGTGGAGACAGAGGCCTGGTGCCCTGGCTGCAGTGGAAGTGTCTGGAAGACCAGGCAGAGAGAGGCTGCACAGAGTGATAGCCAGGGTCACTGACCTGTCAGAGCTATTGTTTGTTAGTTCAAGTCCTGCTCTGAGGTGTTCTGTGTCAGCTGTGAGTGACAGGTGAGCTGGGGGTTCTCTGCAAGGAGGGCTATGTGCACAGTTCCTGTGTGTCCAGCCCTGCTGGGGTACCTGCCAAGGGGAGTTCCGTATCCTGGGAAGGGCCTGACTATGAGAGCCCCATGGGCTGCTGGGTAGATGCACAGGTGAGCTCCATACCCTGGGAGGGATTTGAACACGAGAGCCCCGTGGGCTGTGGGGTGCGGGATGCAGCCCAGGTGAGCTCCATATCCTGGGATTGGCCTGACCACGAGAGCCCCATGGGCTGCTGGAGACCTGGTAAAGGATATCAGGACAGTCAGTGAAGCCACCGAGGATCTACATCTAGTAGATCCTATTTCCTAAACCCTGCTGCTCATTCTACCATCCACCAGGCCATGGCATTCTGTATTACACTTCAATGATGCCTTCTTCTGTATTCCATTCATCTCAGAGTCACAAGAATTTTTGGCTTGTGAGTGGCAGGACACAACATGCAACAAAACCAATAATGCTGGGCCGTCCTGCCCCAATGGTTCAAAAATACCCACACCATCATTGGGGAAATGTCCTCTAAAGACCTAAACGTTCTACCTCTGTAAAAGGGAACCCTCCTTCAATATGCAGATGCCATTCTGATTTCCAGGCCTACTAAAGACGCCTCGGAACTACATAGCCAAGAAAGGATAGAAGGTGTCCAAGAAAAAGGCTCAAATATCCCAGGCTCAGGTGACTTGCCTGGGCTTCATTCTCACAGATATTCAGAGAAATGCATCCCAGGATAGGGAACAAGCCATTTGCAGCCTTACCTTTTCTAAAACTAGAAGACAGCTTAGGGGTTCCTGGGGAGGCCAAGGTTTTCTGCATCTGGATCCCTAACTACAGTCTAATAGCTGGGCCTCTACCTGAAACACTGACACGAAAAGATGATCCTTTTGAATAGAATCCAGAAGCAGCCTTTCAAGAATGGAAAGAGCAGTCAATTCAGATCCTTGCCCAGGAACTCACTAATTTAGCTAAACCCTTTGACCTTTACATACCCGGTCAAAGGTTAATCGCCCTTGGAGACTTAGTGCAAAAAAAGGGACCACTTGAAATGGAGCAACACAAGAATGCCCTTCAGGTATGATAAACTATGGTCACCAAGGGCTTTGCCCACTGACTCATCAGGCCAGGACACTGGGGTATCTAAAAAGCTGGAAATCAGCAGCCCACAAGTCCAGCTCCCTCCTAAGGGAATAGGACCCCACGCGGTGATCCTAACCACCCATCATGTCCTGAAGTTGCAGGGGTCGCTCTGTGGACACACTGACCTCGAGTGAGGAGGCCCTCCCACTCCAACCTCCAGAGAGACAAATGGGGGCAACAGGCCCCCAAGATGACTCGTGTGACCATCACTTGACCTGGAGTTTCTCTCAAAAAAGAAGAAGACTGTGCCCCGAAGGAGCAGACTACTGCTTGCAGGACTTACTGCACCCAGAGGGGAGCTAATAAGCTTGGCGGGGGAAACGTATATCACGCTTTCACCATAGAAAACCCTACAGACACCACGATGATGGTGGCCAATATGGCCGGCTGGACTGCTGGCTACTTCTAAAGGCCGTTGACTCAGTGGACGTCATGGTCCTGGATCACCACTGACCCTGGACTGTCTGGGTGTTGCACAGGCAGGGCTCTGACACATGGTGCTGTTTGTACATTAATTCAGGGACCTAATTAAAGAAAGCACAGACTACTGGTCAGAGCATCTAGGCTGGCAAAAAAGTCAGCCTAATGTCACTGAACAAATGTGGGGTGGGGTGAAACCTGCCACAACAGCATCTCTGCGCATCTCTTTCCTGGACCCTTAAAGGTCATTAGAATCTATAACACTTCCAATGCTGGTGCACAGGCGGACGAGAAGTGAGGCAGCAGGATTTGGGACAATCAACCTCACCTGGAGGCTGGTGGGGAGACGTTTTGCCCCTCCCCCTAGGTATCAGGGCTCCCACCACAGCATGAAGCAGTTACAAAAGAGGGGTCTTCACCCTCAACACCCCAAGAAAGAGGAACGGAACAAAAAGCAGAGGAGGTGTTCGTCTCTGGCAACGTTCATTAAAAATTCCTGGGAGATAAAAAGAGAATCTGGGCAATAAAATAAAGTCTAACCTGTTTTTCCTTTGTGCTTTGTCTAATTTCACATGCTCCTATGGTTCCGCATGCAGAGGTCCCACACCCGGCACTTCAGACCCGACTTCCTAGTCCAGAATGGCTGGGTCGACACCTCAGCTAGCGGAGTCCCATGCAGACTGCACGGCATAGAGCCTGAGCTGCAGCCAACCCAGCCCTCGAGACTTCCATCCCCTAACTCCCACTGACGCTGCCGGGATCCCTACTCAGCATCCCAGCCCACAGCCCGTGGGGGAGTGCACACTCTCACCTCTCCATTCGGTTTTCAAAATAATGTTTCCTTTGCTTCTGAACCAAACTCAGTCTTGATCTGTTGGCTCCAATGACACTGGGCGCGGGGACTTCTGTTGGGGTCCCCTCTGGATGATCAGTAACAGAAATTGAGAACTTTGTAACTTCAATGAACAGATGTGTGAGCCAAACTGTAGTTAACATAGAGCAGTGTATAATGCTCGGGTAAAATAAGATGTTTCTAAGACTTACATTTGATATTTCCATCACTTTACTATAAGCAAGTTCAGTGAAGACGTCTCTCTTATTTGTCAGGTCAACATTAGAGAAATGAAGTGATTTATTTCCATGGTTGTACATCGAATACTCTTGGCTGAAGCTTCAATCTTGTTTTGAATGCTTTTCCATTGAAAAGGATACCTCTCTTTCAGCTCCCCCATTTCTGAGAAGTAGAAAATCTTATAATTTATTATTACCAAATGGGAAAGGTTGGAGAAGGGATAAATTAACAGTTTGGGATTAACACATACACACTGCTATGTGTAAAATAGATCATCAACAAGGAACTACTGTATAGCACAGGGAACTACACTGAATATTTTGCAATAACCTATAAGGGGAAATAATCTGAAAAAGAATCGATATTTTTATTGACATCATCTATCAATGACAGATAAAATGTAACCTAAGCAAGGCCGATGGTGAGCGCTTCTGAACCTGAAGATTTCAATCATCTAAAGTTTGGGCTCTGCCTATTTCCCAAGGCCCTTAATGGACATACGTGTAGCCGTAGCTTAAAAATTCCCCAGTTTGGGGTTCGGGGAGGCACTGATTTGGAAAAATCCCTGGTGTTCTCCTTACATGCACGGGACCCTTCCTACAGCTAAAACATGCCTGTCACACCTTGAGGAGGTACACCGTTTGACCGGAAAGAGTTTGGAAAAGGCACCTCATCTCCTCATCGCCTGGTGCTCGGGTTCACCCCTCCAGCATCTTTCCTAACAATCTCCTCACTTGGGGATATCAGCACCGTCAACATCCTGTTGCACACAGTTTGGAATCTTTCCAGAGGATGAAGCGGGAGGATGAGAAAAATTTAGAGACAAGTCTTAGGTGTTCGGACAGGCACATGCCACTCTAATTTCCAATCCGGAAGACAAATTCATCAAAGGCTAGAATTACCCACAGAAAGAGAATAGAGCTAGAGGAAATCCTGCTGTTTTGTGACGAGTTTCCAAAAACACAAGTTGAAAAATGGAACTCAGGGGCACTAAAATTCATGAAACTCCAGAGTTGAAAATATCTATTGTTGAAAAATGTCTTGAGGAAAGTCACAGAAAAGGCCTTGTAAGCAAGGGAGAGTGGCAGGAATCAGATTTGAAGAGGTAGAAAGGTCTCCCCATTAAAGCACAAGAAAAGGGGCTGAACATCGCCAATGATGCACTTGACCCAAAAGGGCGTATGCATTTTTTTCTTAATATATTCAAGTAAAGGCCATTCACACTTTTTATCCAACAAAACAGGTGGGCACTGGAAATCAATACTACAAAATGTATCACTTCACATCAGTCAGAAGGGCCATCCACATAAAGTGTAAACACCAGAAATGCAGGACAGGGTGAGGAGAAAAGGGAGCCCTGTGAGGCTGATAGTGGAAATGTAATTTGCCAACGGCCACTCTGGAGAAGTGTATTGTGTTTGCTAAAACATCTAAAAGATGAGCTACAGAGCATAGGGCACTTGCACTCATGGGCGTATACCTTGGGAAAAACAAAAAATGACAGAAAACAGGCACCCCAACGTTTACCACCTCTCTGTTAAAAAGGGCCTCCACATGGATATAACCTAAATGTCCCTGGAAAGATAAAATGGATAAAAGAGATGGGGTGCTTATGTAGAGTGGAATATTACTCATCCAGAAATCAATGAAATAAGGCCAGTTGTAACAACTCTGGAGGAGTTACATGCGATCATTCTAAGTGACACATGTCAGAAAGAAAAAGACACATATCATAAGATGCCACTTAAAGGTGGAATCAAAAATGGCTACACCTGAAATAAACTACAAAACAGAAACATAGTCAAATATGTAGAAAATAGACATAAGGCTGCTAAATGGGAAAGGTGGGGAATGGTGAGGTATTATCCAGGAGGTTGAAATTAGCAAAAATACCATTCCATGTACCAAATTAAATAACTGGCAAGGCCTACACGGTACCTCAAAGAACAGCACTCAGTCCACTCAAGTCACTGGAAAATAATACATATGAATCATAAGCATCTGAGAAAGAATTTCTTGTTGTCTCACAGTACATGAATCAAGTGGATGTACAGCAGCAAAAAACAGAGCTTTGAAAATCAGCTATAGCCAATATAAAATAAATTTAAATATATTTATAAAAACAGTGAGACAGACAAAAATTCTTACAACTTTTGTTGAAGGGCTATGATGTAACATGGATTGAACACATGTAGACCCACAGCAGGATGATATATAAGGCTGGAAGCTCTGCACGCTAAGAGATGTTAGAGAGGCTGGGTGTGGAAATGCAGACCTTTTAAAGTAATACTGCCTGGTACCCATTCCATGGGTCCCAAATCTGCACTTTCAAGGGAATCTTCTGACAGTGAAAACATGCCTGGAAAACCGAGATGAATGTACACCGTGTGCTCAGGAGAGGTGTCTAAAACGCACCTCATTTTTGATCTCCTGGTGCTGGGGTTCGCCATTCCAGCCACATTACTAACAATCTCCCCACTTGGAGAATCAGCACCTTTAACCTCCTGTTTCACACAGTTTGCAATTTTTGCAGAGGATAAATGGGAAGAGGAGGAACCAATGAGAGATTAGCTGTAGTAGTTTTGACAGGCACATGTCACTCTAATTTCCCATTAGGAAGAAGAATTAACCAAAGGCTCAGCCTGCCTCCCCAGAACCAGAATAGGGCCGGAATCAATCCAATGGTTTGGCGGCCAGCTCACAAAAAAAGCGAGTTGCAAAATGGAGCTCAGGAGCAGACAATTCAAAGACCTGCAAAGATATAAATGATAACCAACGTCCAAAAATATATTCAGGTAAGGCAACGAAGAGGTTCTGAATGAGAGGCAGAATTGCAGGAAACAGATTTCAAAAGGTAGATTGTACTCACATTTAAAGCATATGAAAAGCAGCAGAATTTCTAAAATGATGCAGTTGGGCAAAAGGGTGTATGCGTTTTTTTCGTGAATATCTTCAGGAAAAAAACACATACAGAGTTTTTGGCCAACCAAGCAAGAGGGAAATGCAAATCCGCACAATAAAGAAGTCTCAATTTCCACTGCTCAGAAAGGCCATCCAAAAAATGTGTACAAATCCAAAATGCAGGAGAGGCCATGGAAAACAGGGAGACTAGTCACGCTGATGGGTGGGGTATAAATATCCAAGAGCTACTCTGAAGAAGTGTATGCTGTTTCCTAAAACATCTAAAATACAAAGCCCCCGAGCAAAGGGGACTTCAACTCATGGACATATAACTTGGGAAGACTAAATATCAACAAGACACAGGCACCCCAAAGTTTAGGGCTGCTCTGCATACAAGAACCTCAACTTCGGTACACCTAAAGTATCCCAGGAAAAAGAGAAATGCATAAAGAACTTGTGGTAATTTTGTACAACGGAATATCACTCAGACGTGAAATCAATGTCATAAGGCCAGTAGCAGCATAATGAGAGGATTTAGGTATGATGATTCTAAGGGAAATTAGTCACACAGAAAAAGAATCTTATCATAAGATATCACTTACAGAGGGAATGTCAACATCACAACACATGAACTGAATTAGGAAAGAGAGCAGCGTCTCACATTTAGAAAACACTCTTATGCCTCCTTAAGGGGAAAGGAGAGGTGGGGTGATGCATAAAACCAGAGTTTGATATTAGCACAGGTACCATTCCATAAACCAAATACAGAATAGACAAGACCTACACCTTCCTCAGTGAACGGGACTCAAAACCCCTATTCCCCACAGAGGAATATATCTGATTAGTAAGAATCTTAAAACCTATGTACTGATATGCCTCTGTAAGGGAATCAAGTGTGTCTAGACCGGCATAAACACGTCAGTGAAAATCAGCTCAACCCCATTATAAAAATGAATTTCAAAAACAAAACAAAAAACAGCGAAATTCTTACACAATTCCTTCAGGGGTTCTGATGAAACCTAGAATGACCCTATCTGCAAAGACAGCTGGATGAGACATAAGGCTGGACACTTGGGACTGAGAGGACTGGTGAGATTGGGAGAGAAAATGCAGACCCTTTAAAGTAGTAATGCATGCCACCATTCCATGGGTCCCAAATTTCCAGGTAGAAGGGAATATCACTACAGTTATAACATGTATGGGAAACCTAGAGAATGGACACCCTGTGATGGCGAAAGGTTTCTGAAAGTCTCCTACTTTTTCCTCTCCTTGTGCTACAGTTTGGCATTCCAACTACTTTACTATCAATCTCCCAACTTAGGAGAGTCATCCCCTATAACCTCCTGGTTCGCACAGTTTGCTAATTGTGCAGAGGATGAAAGGGAAGAGGGAGAACCAATCAGAGAGTAGATGTAGGCCTTTGGACGGACACATGTCACTCTAAATTCCCGTCAGGAAGAAGAATTAACCAAAGCCTCAGCCACCCACAGGGAACCAGTATAGCCACCCCTGGAACCAGTATAGGTCCTGAAGCAAAATTGTGGATTTGCGGTCAGCTCCCAAAAATGGGATTTGAAAATTGGAGCTCAGGGGCAAAGCAAATCAAAAACCTGCAGAGGGGCCTCCCTGGTGGCGCAGTGGTTGAGAGTCCGCCTGCCGATGCAGGGGATACGGGTTCGTGCCCCGGTCTGGGAGGATCCCATATGCCGCGGAGCGGCTGGGCCCGTGAGCCATGGCCGCTGAGCCTGCGCATCCGGAGCCTGTGCTCCGCAACGGGAGAGGCCACAACAGTGAGAGGCCCGCGTACGGGGAAAAAAAAAAAAAAAAAAAAAAAAAAAAAAACTGCAGAGTTATAAAGGACTACTCTCTTCCAAAAATCTGTTGAGGGAAGGCAAAAAAGCGGACTTGAAAATGAGGCGGAATTGCACAAAACATATATCAAGAGGTAAATTGGAATCACCTTTAAAGCACAGGAAAGGCATCACAACTTTGAGAATGATGCACTTGGTCAAAAACAGCATATGAATTTTCTCCTGAATATATTCAGGAGAAAAGGCATAGGCCCTTTTTGGCCAATCAAGCAAGCGTGCAATGCAAATCCACACTACAAAGAATTGTCACTTCCCACCGGTCAAAAAGGACATCTGAAAATCTGTAAAAACCAGAAAGGCAAGATAGAGATAACAAGGGCATAAAGCAATATGATCCCAAGGGTCATGGAGAATTGTGATGACAAGCACATGGAGCATTGTGATGACAAGATTATATATCATTTTGCTGTCAAAGGCATTGTGATGACAAGGTTCATGGAGCACTGTGATGACAAGCGTCATGGACCACTGTGATTACAGGGTTCATGGAGCATTGGGATGACAACGGCATGGAGCATTTTGATGACAAGATTCCCGGATCATTGTGTTGTCAGGGTTCATGGAGCGTTGTGATGACAGTGGTCATGGAGAATTGTTATGGCAGAGGTCATGGAGCATTGTGATGAGAACGTCATGGAGCATTGGGCTGAAAATGTTCATGGAGTATTGTGATGACAGGGGTCAAGGAGCATTGTGAAGACACGGTAATGGAGCATTGTGATGAGAAGACCATGGAGCCATGTGATGACAAGTCTCATGGAGCATTCTGATGAAAAGGGTCATGGATCATTGTGATTACAGTGGTCTTGGAGCATTGTGAACACGGGCATGGAACATTGGGATGAGAATGTCATGGAGCGTTCTGATGACATGCATCATGGAGCTTTGCGATGACAAGGGCATGGAACATTGTGATTACAGGGCTCTTGGAGCATTGTGATGACAAGGGCAGTGAACAATGGGATGAGAATGTCATGGAGCGTTCTGATGACATGCATCATGGAGCTTTGTGATGACAAGGGCATGGAGCATTGTGATTACAGGGGACTTGGAGCACTGTGAGGGAAAGGGCATGTAACATTGTGATGAAAAAGGCATGGAGCCTTGTCATGACAGGGTTCAAGGAGCATACTGATGACAAGAGTCAGGGACCATTGTGATGACAAGGGTATTGAGCACTGTGATGACAAATGTCATGGAGCATTGTGATTAGAAGACCATGGATATTTGTGATGACGAGCGTTATGGGGCGTTGTGATGATAGGTGTTATGGAATATTGTGATCACAAGGATTTGGAGCATTGTGATGACAGAGGTCATAGAGCATTTTGATTTCATTGTGATGACAATAGCATGAAGCATTATGATGATGCACATTTGGTGCATTGTGATGACAGCATTCATGGAGCATTGAGATGAAAAGGGGCATGGAGCATTATGATTACAGGAGTCTTGGATCATTGTGATGAAAAGGGCATGGAACATTGGTCTGAAATGTTTCATGGATTATTGTGATGAGAGGGGGCAAGGAGCATTGTGATAACAATGGCACGGAACACTGTGATACATGGTTCATGGAGGATTGTAATGAGAATCGCATGGAGCATTGTGAGAAGAATGGCATCGAGCATTGTGATGAAAAGCATCATGGATCCTGTGAGGACAAGGGCTTGGAACAATGTGATGAGAGGTTTTGGAGCATTGTGATGACAATGTAATGGAGCATTGTGATGCCAAGGGTCATGGAGTTTTGTGATGACAAAGGTCATGGAGCCTTTTGATGACAAGGGTGTGGTGCATTCTCTTGTGATGGGCAGGGAGCATTGTGATGAAAGGGTCATGGAGCAATGTGATGAATAGTGTCATGGAACATTTTGATGACAGGGGTTATGGAATATTGTGATGTCAGGAGTCATGGAACATTTTCATGACGGTGTTGTGGACCATTGTGATGACAGGGGAGTGCGTGTATTGTGATGACTAGTGAGGGAACATTTTGATATCATTCGTGAGAGAGCATTTTGATAAGAAGTGCATGGAGCATTGTGAGGACAAGTTTTATGGAGCATTGTGATGACAAGATTGTGGAGCACTGTAATGACAAGCACATGGCGCATTGTGATGACATGGGTCATGGAGCACTGTGCTGACAAAGGCATAGAGCAATGTGATGACAAGGGTCACCGAGCATTGTGATGAAAATTTCATGGAGCATTTTGGTGACAAAGGTCACAGAGCCTTGTGATGACGAGGGCATGGACCATTGTGATGACAAAGGTCATGAAGCATTGTGATGACTGGAGTCACGGAGCATTGTGATGACAGGGGTCATAGAGCTTTGTGATGAAAAGGCAATGAGCATTGTGATGACAGGGGCATGGAGCATTGGCCTGACATGTTTCATGGATTATTGTGATGACAGTGGGCATGGTGCAATGTGATGACAAGGCATGGAGCACTGTGATGAGAAGGTCATGGAGTATTTTGAAGACAGGTCTCAGGGAGCATTGTGATGACATATGTCATGGTCCATTGCGATGACAATGGAATGGAACATTGTGATGCCAAGTGTCATGGAGGATTGTGATGACAAATGTAATGGAGCATTTTGATGACAAGTGCTTGGAGCATTGTGATGACAAGGGACATGGAGCATTGTGATGACAAGGGCATGGAGCATTGTGATGACAAGGGCCATTGGTAATTTTGATGACAAGTTCATAAAGCATTGTGATGAGAAGCACATGGAGCTTCCTATGACAGGGGTCATGGAGCATTGCGATGACAAGTGCATAGAGAATTTTGATGACAAATCATGTAACACGGTGATGAGAACTGTCCTGGAGCATAGTGATGCCAAGAACGAGGAGAATTGTGATGACAGGGGACATGGAGCATTGTGATGACCAGGGCATGGAGCATTGTGATGACCAGGGAATGGAGCATTGTGATGGCAAGACCATGGAGCATTGTGATGACGAGCGTCATGGAGCTCTGTAATGACAAGGGGAATGGAGCATTGTGATGAGAGTGGCCATGGAGCATTGTGATGACAAGGGTCATGGAACATTTTGATGACAAGGGCGTAGAGCATTGTGATGAGAAGACCATGGATAATTGTGATGACGAGCGTCATGGAGCACAGTAATGACAAGGGGTATGGAGCATTGTGATGACAGTGGCCATGGAGCATTGTGATGACAAGAGTCATGGAGCATTCTGATGACAAGCTTGTGGAGTATTGTGACGACAATGGCATGGAGCATTGTGATGAAAAGGGCATGGAGCATTGTGATGAAAAATGCATGAAGCCATTTCATGACAGGTTTCAAGGAGCATTCTGACGACAAGTGTCAGGGAACATTGTGATGACAAGTGTATTGAGAATTGTGATGAAAAAGATCATAGAGCATTTTGACGAAAATGACATGGAGTATTGTGATGACAGGCATCATGGAGCATTGTGATGACAAGTGTTATGGAACTTTGTGATAACAAGGGTTTGGAGCATTGTGATGATAGAAGTCATGGATCATTTTGTTTTCAAGGAGCATGGAGCATTGGGATGACAAGGGCATTAAGCAATGTGACCCCAAGATTCATGGAGGATTGTGATGACAATGGTAAGGGAGTATTGTGATGACAAGCAAATGCAGCATTTTGATGACAAGGTCATGTAGCATTTTGCTGACACAGGCATGGAGCATTGTGATGATAAGGGTCATAGAGCACTGTGATGAGAAGCATCACGGATCATTGTGATTACAGGGGTCATGGAGCATTGGGATGACAAGGTCATGGATCATTGTGATGACAACGGTTATGGAGCATTGGGCTGAAAATGTTCATGGAGCATTGTGATGACTAGGGAATGGAGCACTGTGATGACAAGAGTCCCGGATCACTGTGTTTTCAGGGGTCATGTAGCGTTGTGATGAAAGTGGTCAAGGAGTATTGTGATGATAGGGATCATGAAGCATTGTGATGAGAAGTTCCTGGAGAATTGGACTGATTATGTTCAGGAAGTATTGTGAGGACAGGGGTCATGGAGCATTGTGATGACAAGGGAATGGAGCACTGTGATGAAAAGTTCCTGGAGCATTGTGATGAGAAGACCATGGAGCCTTGTAATAACATGTCTCATGGAGCATTCTGATGAAAAGGAGCATGGAGAATTGTGATTACAGGGGTCTTTGGGCATTGTGATGAAAAGGGCATGGAGCATTGTGATTACTGGTGTCTTGGAGCATTGTGATGAAATTGGCATGGATCATTGTTATGAAAATGGTATGGAGCCTTGTCATGACAGGGTTCCAGGAGCATACTGATGACAAGTGTCAGGGAGCATTGTGATGACAAGTGTATAGAGTACTGTGATGACAGAGTTCATGGAGCACTGTGATGAGAAGACCATGGATAATTGTGATGATGAGCGTCATGGGACATTTTGATGATAAGTGTTATGGAACATTGTGATCAAAAGGATTTGGAGAATTGTGATGAGATAGCTCATCAAATATTTTGATTTCATTGTGATGACAATAGCCTGAAGCATTATGATGATGGGCATGGTGCATTTTGATGACAGGGTTCATGGAGCATTGAGATGCAAATGTGCATGGAGCATTGTGATTAGAGGGTTCATGGAGTTTTGTGATGACAATGGCATGGAGCATTGAGATGCCAAGGGTCATGGATCCTTGTGATGACAAAGGTCATGGAGCATTTTGATGACAAGGGCGTGGTACATTGTGATGAGAAGGGCAGGGAGTATTGTGATGACAGGGTTATAGAGCAATTTGATGAAAAGAGTCATGGAATATTTTGATGACAGTTGTTATGGAACATTGTGATGTCAGGGGTCATTGAGCATTTTGAGGAAAATTGTTATGGAGCATTTTGATGACAGGGGTTATGGAACATTGTGATGTCAGGGGTCATAGAACTTTGTGATGATATGTGCATGCAGCATTGCAAAGACAGAAGTCATGGAATATTGTGATGACAGGGGTGAGGGAGTATTGTGATGAATAGTGATGTAACATTGTGATATCAGTGTTGAGAGAGCATTTTGATGAGAAGTGCATGGAGAATTGTGATGACAAGTTTTATGGAGCATTGTGGTGAGAAGATTGTGGAGCCCTGTGATGAAAAGTGCAGGGTGAGTTGTGATGACATGTGTCATGGAACATTGTGCTGACAAGCGTATGGAGCATTGTGATGACAAGGGTCATGGAGCATTTTGCTGAGAAAGGCATAGAGCATTGTGATGACAAGGGTCAAAGAGCATTGTGATGAAAAGTTCATGGAGCATTGTGGTAAAAAGGGTCACAGAGACTGCTGATGACGAGGGCATGGACCATTGTGATGACAAAGGTCATGAAGCATTGTGATGAATGGAGGCATGGAGCATTGTGATGACAGGGGTCATGGAACATTGTGATAACAAGGGCATGGAGCCTTGTGATGACAAGGGAATGGAGCATTGGTCTAATAAGCTTCATGGATTATTGTGATGAGAGTGGGCATAGAGCATTGTGATGATAAGGGCATGGAACACTGTGATACATGGGTCATGAAGGATTGTAATGACAAGGTCATGGGGCATTGTGATGAGAAGGGCATCGAGCATTTTGATGACAAGTGTCATGGAGCTTTGTGATGACAAGGGCATGGAGCAATGTGATGAGAGGGTTCATGGAGCATTGTGATGCCAAGTGTCATGGCGCTTTGTGATGACAAATGTCATGGAGCATTTTGATGACAAGTGCATGGTGCATTGTGATGATAAGGGCAGGGAGTATTTTGATGACAGGGTAATTCAGCAATATGATGGAAAGTGTATTGGAACATTTTGATGGCAGGGGTTATAGAGTATTGTGATGTCAGGGGTCATGGAACATTGTGATGATAAAGGGATGTAGCATTGTGATGACAGGGGTCATGGGACATTGTAATTACAGTAGTGAGGGAGTATTGTGACAACAAGTGTTGGAACACTGTGATATCTCTGGTGAGAGAGCATTTTGATGAGAAGTGTATGGAGCATTGTGATTACAAGGTTTATGGAGCATTGCAATGAAAATTTTCTGGACCGTTGTGATGAAAAGCGAATGGCACATTGGGATGACAAGGGTCATGGAACATTTTTCAGACACAGTCATGGAGCATTTTGATGACAATGGTCACGGAGCATTGTGATGAAAACGGAATGGGGCATTGTGATGAAAAAGGCATGGAGCCTTTTCGTGACAGGGTTCAAAGAGCATTCTGATGACAAGTGTCAGGGAGCATTGTGATGACAAGTGTACTGAGCATTTTGATGCCAAATGTCATGGAGCACTGTGATGAAAAGGGCATGGAATTTTGTGATGACAGGCATCATGGAGCATTGTGATGACAAGTGTTATGGAACACTGGGATCACAAGGGTTTGGAGCATTGTGATGACAGAGGACATGGATCATTTTGATTTCAAGGAGCATGGAGCATTGTGATGACAAGGGCATGAAGCAATGTGCTCTCATGGTTCATGGAGGATTGTGATGACAATGGAAATGGAGTACTGTGATGACAAGCGCATAGAGCATTGTAATGACAAGGTCATGTAGCATTTTGCTGACAAAGTCATGGAGCATTGTGATGACAGGTGTCATGGAGCACTGTGATGACAGGGCCACGGAACATCGTAATGGCAGGGGTCATGGAGCATTGTTATGGCAGGGGTAATGGAGCATTGTGACGGCAAGGGCATGGAACATTGTGATGAGAAGGCCATGGAGCATTCTGATGACATCTGTCATGGAGCTTTGTGATGACAAGGGCATGGAGCAAAGTGATGAGAGTGTTCATGGAGGATTGTGATGACAATGACATGGAGCATTGTGATGCCAAGGGTCATGGATCTTTGTGATGACAAAGGTCATGGAGGATTTTGAAGACAAGGGCGTTGTGCATTGTAATGAGAAGGGCAGGGAGCATTGTGATGACAGGGTCATGGAGCAATTTGATGAAAAGTGTCATGGAACATTTTGATGACAGGTGTTATGGAACATTGTGATGTCAGAGGTCATGGAGCATTATGATGAAAAGGGTCATGGAGCATTTTGATGACAGGGGTTATGGAGCTTTGTGATGTCAGGTGTCATCGAACATTGTGATGATAAGTGCATGTAGCATTGTGATGACAGGGTTCATGGAACACTGGGATAAAAGGGGTGAGTGAGTATTGTGACAAATAGTGATGTAACTGTGATATCTGTGGTGAGAGAGCATTTTGATGAGAAGTGCATGGAGCATTGTGATGACAAGGTTTATGGAGCATTGTGATGACAAGCTTGTGGAGCACTGTGATGACAAGCGCATGGTGCATTATGATGACACGTGACATGGAGCATCGTGCTGACAAGCGCATGGAGCATTGTGATGACAAGGGTCACGGAGCATTGCGCTGAGAAAGGCATAGAGCATTGTGATGACAAGGAACAAAGAGCATTGTGATGAAAAGTTCATGGAGCATTGTGATTACAAGGGTCATGGAGCATTTTGATGACAAGGGCATGGAGCATTGGTCTAATAAGTTTCATGGATTACTGCGATGACTGTTGGAATGGTGCATTGTGGTGACAAGGGCATGGAGCATTGTGATGACCAGGTCATGCAGTATTGTGAAGAGAGGTGTCAGGGAGCATTGTGATAACATATGTAATGGCCCATTGTGATGACAATCGCATGGAGCATTGTAATGCCAGGTGTCATGGAGGATTCTGATGACAAAGGTAATGGTGCATTGTGATGACAGTGGTTTGGAGCATTGAGATGACAAGGTCAGGGAGCATTGTGCTGAAAAGTGCATGGAGAATTGTGATGACAAGGGTCATGGAACATTCTCATGATAAGCTTGTGGAGTTTTTTGCTGACAGTGGCGTGGAGCATTGTGATGAAAACGGCATGGGGCATTGTGTTGAAAAAGGCATGGAACCTTTTCGTGACAGGGTTCAAGGAGCATTCTGACGACAAGTGTCAGGGAGCATTGTGATGACAAGTGTATTGAGAATTGTGATGACAAAGGTCATGGAGCATTGTGATGAAAAGTGCATGGAGTATTGTGATGACAGGCATCATGGAGCGTTGGGATGACAAGTTTCATGGAACATTGTGATCACAAGTGTTTGGAGCTTTGTGATGACAGAGGTCATGGATCATTTTGATTTCAAGGAGCATGGAGCATTGTGATGACAAGGGCATGTAGCAATGTGATCCCAAGATTCATGGAGGATTGTGATGACAATGGTAATGTAGTATTGTGATGACAAGCGCATAGAGCATGGTAATGACAAAGTCTTGTAGCATTTTGCTGACAAAGGCATGGAGCATTGTGATGACAGGTGTCATGGAGCACTGTGATGAAAAGCATCACGGAGCATTGTGAATACAGGGGTCATGGAGCATTGGGATGACAAGGGCATGGATCATTGTGATGACAAGGGTCATGGAGCACTGGGCTGAAAATGTTCATGGATTATTGTGATGGCAGGGGTCATGGAGCATTGTGATGACATATGTCATGGTCCATTGCAATGACAATGGCAGGGAGCATTGTGATGCCAAATGTAATGGAGGATTTTGATGACAAATAAAATGGAGCATTGTGATGACAAGGTCCTGGAGCATTGTGATGAGAAATCCAAAGAGTCTTGTGATGACAAATCTCATGGAGCATACCGATGAAAAGGGGCATGGACCATTGTGATTACAGGGGTCTTGGAACATTGTGATGACATGGGCATGGAGCATTGTGAGGAGAAGGCCAAGGAGCATTATGAAGACATGTTTCATTGAGCTTTGTGATGACAAGGGCATAGAGCATTGTGTTTAAAGGGTTCTTGGAGCATTGTGATGACAAGCGCATGGAGCATTGTGAAGAGAAGGCCATGGAGCACTGTGATGACAAGTGCATGTAGCATTGTGATTACAGGTGTCTTTGAGCATTGTGATGAAAAGGGCATAGATCATTGTGATGAAAAAGTCATGGAGCACTGTAATGACAGTGTTCAAGGAGCATACTGACGACAAGTGTCAGGGAGTACTGTGATGACAAAGGTTATGAAACATAGTGATGAGAAGACCATGGATAATTGTGATTATGAGCATCATGGGGTGTTGTGATGAGAAGTGTTATGGAACATTGTGATCCCAACGGTTTGGAGCATTGTGATGACATAGGTCATGGAGCATTTTGATTTCATTGTGAGGAAAATAGCCTGAAGCATTATGATAATGGGCATGGTGCATTGTGATGATAGGATTCATGGAGCTTTGAGATGAAAAGGGGCATGGAGCATTGTGATAAAAAGTGTCTTGGAGCATTGTGATGAGAAGTCCATGGAACATTCTAATGACATGCGTCATGGAGCTTTGTGATGACAAGGGCATGGAGCATTGTGATTACAGGGGTCTTGGAACATTGTGATGACAAGTGTCATGGAGCCTGATGAATGACAAGGCCGTGGAACTTTGTGATGGTAGGGGTCATGGAACATTGTTATGACAGGTGTAATGGAGCATTGTGATGAGAAGGACAGGAAGCACTGGTGTGAAATGTTTCATGGATTATTTTGATGAGAGTGGATATGGAGCATTGTGATGACAAGAGCACGGAACACTGTGATACAATGGTCATAGAGGATTGTAATGACAAGGGCATGGAGCATAGTGATGAGAAGGGCATCAAGCATTGTGATGACATGTGTCATGGAGCTTTGTGATGACAAGGGCATGGAGAAATGTGATGAGAAGGTTCATGGAGCATTGTGATGACAATGACATGGAGCATTGTGATGTCAAGGGTCAAGGAGATTTGTGATGACAAAAGTCACGGAGCATTTTGATGACAAGGGCGTGGTGCATTTTGATGAGAAGACCAGGGAGCATTTTGAGGACAGGGTCATGCAGCAATTTGATGAAAATTGTAATGGAATATTTTGATGACAGGGGTTATAGAACATTGGGATGTCAGGGGTCATGGAGCATTTTGATGACAGGGGTTGTGGAACATTGTGATGTCAGGTGTCATGGAACATTGTGATGATAAGGGGATGTAGCATTGTGATGACAGGTGTCATGGAACATTGTGATTACAGGCGTCTTGGAGCATTCTGATGAGAAGGGTCATGGAGCCTTGTGATGACAAGGCCATGGAACACCGTGATGGCAGGGGTCATGGTGCATAGTTATGACAGGGGTAATGGAACATTGTGATGGCAATGGCATGGAGGATTGTGATGAGAAGGCCATGGAGCATTCTGATGACATGTGTCATGGAGCTTTGTGATGACAACGGCATGGAGCAATGTGATGAATGCGATCATGGTGCATTGTGAAGAAAATGACATGGAGCATTGTAATGCCAAGGGCCATGGATCTTTGTGATGACAAAGGTCATGGAGGATTTTGATGACAAGGGCGTTGTGCATTGTGATGAGAAGGGCAGGGAGCATTGTGATGACAGGGTCATGGAGCAATTGGATGAAATGTGTCATGGAACATTTTGATGACAGGGGTTATTGAACATTGTGATGCCAGGGGTCATGGAGCATTTTGATGAAAAGGTTTTGGGAGCATTTTGATGACAGGGGTTATGGAACATTGTGATGTCAGGGGTCATCGAACATTGTGATGATATGTGCATGTACAATTGTGATGACAGGAGTCATGGGTCATTGTGATGACAGGGGTGAGGGAGTATTGTGATGAATAGTGATGTAACATTGTGATATCTGTGGTGAGAGAGCCTTTTGATGAGAAGTGCATGGAGCATTGTGATGACAAGGTTTATGGAGCATTGTGATGACAAGATTGTGGAGCACTGTGATGACAAGTGCATGGTGCATTGTGATGACATGTGTCATGGAGCATCGTGCTGACAAGCACATGGAGCATTGTGATGACAAGGGTCATGGAGCATTGTGCTGAGAAAGGCATAGAGAATTGTGATGACAAGGATCAAAGAGCATTGTGATGAAAAGTTCATGGAGCATTGTGATGACAAGGGTCATGGAGCATTGTGATAACAAGGGCATGGAGCATTGGTCTAATAAGTTTCATGGATTATTGCGATGAATGTTGGAATGGTTCATTGTGGTGACAAGGGCATGGAGCATAGTGATGACCAGGTCATGCAGTATTGTGAAGTCTGGTTTCAGGGAGCATTGTGTTGACATATGTAATCGCCCATTGTGATGACAATGGCATGGAGCATTGTGTTGCCAAGTGTCATGGAGGATTCTGATGACAAAGGTAATGGTGCATTGTGATGACAATAGCTTAGAGCATTGAGATGACAAGGGTCAGGGAACATTGTGCTGACAAGTGCATGGAGAATTGTGATGACAAGTGTCATGGAGCACTGTGATGAGAAGGACATGGATCATTGTGATGAATTAGGCATGGAGCCTTGTCATGACAGGGTTCAAGGAGCATACAGACAACAAGTGTCAGGGAGCATTTTGATGACAAGTGTAATGAGCATTGAGATGACAAGGGGCAAAGAGCATTGTGATGAAATGTTCATGGAGCATTGTGGTTAAAAAGGTCTCAGAGACTGTTGATGATGAGGGCATGGACAATTTTGATGACAAAGGTCATGGAGCATTGTGATGACTGGAGTCACGGAGCATTGTGATGACAGGGATCATGGAGCATTGTGATAACAAGGGCATGGAGCATTGTGATGACAAGGGCATGGAGCATTGGTCTATTATGTTTCATGGATTATTGCGATGACAGTTGGAATGGCATATTGTGATGACAAGGGCATGGAGCATTGTGATGACCAGGTTGGCAGTATTGTGAAGACAGGTGTCAGGGTGCATCGTGATGACATATGTAATGGCCCTTTGTGATGACAATGGCATGGAGCATTGTGATGCCAAGTGTCATGGAGGATTCTGATGACAAAGGTAATGGAGCATTGTGATGACCATGGCTTGGAGCATTGTGATGACAAGGGTCAGGGAACATTGTGCTGACAAGTGCATGGAGAATTGTGATGACAACGGTCATGGAGCGTTCTGATGACAAGCTTGTAGAGTATTTTGATGACAATGGCATGGAGCATTGTGATGAAAACGGCATGGGGCTTTGTGATGAAAAAGTCATGGAGCCTTTTCATGACAGGTTTCAAGGAGCATTCTGACGACAAGTATCAGGGAGCATTGTGATGACAAGTGTATTGAGAATTGTGATGACAATGGTCATGGAGCATTGTGATGAAAATGGCATGGAGTATTGTGATGACAGTCATCATGGAGAGTTGTGATCACAAGTGTTATGGAACATTGTGATCACAAGGGTTTGGAGCATTGTGATGACAGAGGTCATGCATCATTTTGATTTCAAGGAGCATGGAGCACTGTGATGACAAGGGCATGAAGCAATGTGACCAAAATATTCATGGAGGATTGTGATGACAATGGTAAAGGAGTATTGTGATGACAAGGGCATAGAGCATTGTAATGACAAGGTCATGTAGCATTTTGCTGACAAAGGCATGGAACATTTTGATGATTGGTGTCATGGAGCACTGTGATGACAAGCGTCACGGAGCATTGTGAATACAGGGGTCATGGAGCATTGTGATGACAAGGGCATGGATCATTGTGATGACAACTGTCATGGAGCAGTGGTCTGAAAATGTTCATGGAGTATTGTGATGACAGGGGTCATGGAGCATTGTGATGACAGAGATCATGGAGAATTTTGATTTCATTGTGCTGACAATAGCTGGAAGCATTATGATGATGGGCATGATGAATTGTGATGACAGGTTTCATGGACCATTGAGTTGAAAAGGGGCATGGAGCACTGTGATTACAGGGGTCTGGGAGCATTGTGATGACAAGGGCATGAAGCACTTTGATGAGAAGACCATGGAACATTCTGATGACATGTGTCATGGAGCTTTGTGATGAAAAGGGTATGGAGCATTTTGATTACAGGGGTCTTGGAGCACTGTGATGACAAGGGTCATGGAGCCTTGTGATGACAAGGCCGTGGAACATTGTGATGGCAGGGCTCATGGAGCATTGTTATGACATGGGTAATGGAGCATTGTGATGTGAAGGGCATGGAGCATTGTGATTACAAGATTTATGGAGCATTGCGATGACAAATTTGTGGACCATTTGGATGAAAATCACGTCGCCCAGTTTGATGACAAGGGATATGGAGCATTTTTCTGACAAAGGCTGGAGCATTGTGATGACAAGTGTCTCGGAGCATTGTGATGAAAAGTTCATGGAACACTGTGGTTACAAAGGTAACAGAGCCTTTTGATGGCGCGAGCATTGACCATTGTGATGACAAACGTTATGAAGAATTGTGATGACAGGAGTCACGGAGCATTGTGATGACAGGGGTCATGGAGCAATGTGATGACAAGGGCATGGAGCATTGTGCTAAGAAAGGCATAGTGCATTGTGATGACAAGTGTCAAAGAGCATTCTGATGAAATGTTCATGGAGCATTGTGCTTAAAAATGTCACAGAGACTGTTGATGATGAGGGCCTAGACCACTGTGATGACAAAAGTCATGGAGCATTGTGATGACTGGAGTCACGGAGCACTGTGATGACAGGGGTCATGGAGGATTGTGATAACTAGGGCATGGAGCATTGTGATGACAAGGGCATGGAACATTGTGATAACAACGGCATGGAGCATTGTGATGACAAGGGCATGGAGCACTGGTCTAATAATTTTCATGGAGTATTGCGATGACACTTGGAATGGCACATTGTGATGACAAGGGCATGTAGCCCTGTGATGACCAGGTCTTGCAGTATTGTGAAGAGAGGTGTGTGGGAGCACTGTGATGACATATGTAATGGCCCATTGTGATAACAACGGCCTGGAGCATTGTGATGCCAAGTTTCATGGAGGATTCTGATGACAAATTTAATGGAGCTTTGTGATGACAAGGGTCAGGGAGCATTGTGCTGTCAAGTGCATGGAGAATTGTGATGACAAGGGTCATGGAGCATTCTGATGACAAGCTTGTGGAGTATTTTGATGACAATGGCATGGAGCATTGTGAAGAAAATGGCATGGGGCTTTGTGATGAAAAAGGCATGGAGCCTTTTCATGACAGGGTCCAAGGAGCATTCTGACGACAAGTGCCAGGGAGCACTGTGATGACAAGTGTATTGAGAATTGTGATGACAAAGGTCATGGAGCATTGTGATGAAAAGGGCATGGAGTATTGTGATGGCAGGCATCATGGAGCGTTGTGATGACAAGTGTTATGGAACATTGTGATTCCAAGTGTTTGGAGCATTGTGATGACAGGGGTCATGGATCATTTTGATTTCAAAGTGCATGGAGCATTGTGATGACAAGGGCATGAAACAATGTGATCCCAAGGTTCATGGAGGTTTGTGATGACAATGGTAATGGAGTATTGTGATGACAAGCACATAGAGAATTGTAATGACAATGTCATGTAGCATTTTGCTGACAAAGGCATGGAGCATTGTGATGCCAAGTGTCATGGAGCATTGGGCTGAATATGTTCATGGAGTACTGTGATGACAGGGGTCATGGAGCATTGTGATGAGTAGGGAATGTAGCATTGTGATGACAAGAGTCCCGGATCATTGTGTTGTCAGGTGTAATGGAGTGTTGTGATGACAGTGGTTATGGAGCATTTTGATGATATTTTTCATGGAGCATTGTGATGAGAATTTCATGGAGCATTGGGCTGAAAATATTCATGGAGTATTGTGATGACCGGGGTGATGGAGCATTGTGATGACAAGGGAATGCAGCATGGTGATGACAAGGTCCTGGAGCATTGTGATGATAAAAGCATGGAGACTTGTGATGACGAGTCTCATGGAGCATTCTGATGAAAAGGGGCATGGAGCATTGTGATTACAGGGGTCTTCTAGCATTGTTATGACAAGGGCCTGGAGCATTGTGAGGAGAAGGCCATGGAGCATTCTGATGACATGTGTCATTGAGCTTTGAGATGACAAGGGCATGGAGCACTGTGATTACAGGTGTCTTGGAACATTGTGATGAAAAGGCATGGATCATTGTGATGAAAAGGCATGGAGCCTTGTCATGACAGGGTTCAAGGAGCATACTGACGACAAGAGTCAGTGAGCATTGTGATGACAAGTGTATTGAGTATTGTGATGACAAAGGTCATGGAGCATTGTGATGAGAAGACCATGGATAATTGTGATGATGAGCGTCATAGGGTGTTGTGATGTTAAGTGTTATGGAACATTGTGATCACAAGGATTTGGAGCATTATGATGACAGTGGTCATGGATAATTTTGATTTCATTGTGATGACAATAGCCTGAAGCATTTTGATGATGGGCATGGAGCATTCTGATGAGAGGCTTCATGGAGCATTGAGATGAAAAGTAGTATGGAGCATTGTGAATACAGGGGTTTTAGAGCATTGTCATGACAAGGGCATGGAGGATTGTGATGAGAAGGCCATGGAACACTGTGATGGCATGCGTCATGGGGCTTTGTGATGACAAGGGCATGGAGCATTGTGATTACAGGGGTCTTGGATCATTGTGATGACAAGGGTCATGGAGCCTTGTGATGACAGGGCCGTGGAACATTGTGTGGGCAGGTGTCATGGAGCATTGTTATGACAGAGGTAATGGAGCATTGTGATGAGAAGGGCATTGAGCATTGGTCTGAAAGGTTTCATGGATTTTTGTGATGAGATTGGGCATATAGCACTGTGATGACAAGGGCACGGAACACTGTGATACATGGGTCATGGAGGATTGTCATGACAAGGGCATGGAGCATTGTGATGAGAAGGGCAACGAGCATTGTGATGACAAGTGTCATGGAGCTTTGTGATGACAAGGGCATGGAGCAATGTGATGAGAGGGTTCATGGAGCATTGTGATGACAATGACATGGAGCATTGTGATGCCAAACGTCATGGAGCTTTGTGATGACAAAGTCATAGAGCATTTTGATGACAAGGGTGTGGTGCATTGTGATGAGAAGGGCAGGGAGCATTTTGATGACAGGGTCATGCAGCAATTTGATGAAAAGTGTAATGGAACATTTTGATGACTGGGGTTATAGAACATTGTGATGCCAGGGATCATGGAGCTTTGTGATGAAAAGGGTCATGGAGCATTTTGATGACAGTGGTTATGGAACATTGTGATGTCATGTGTCATGGAACATTGTGATGATAAGTGGATGTAGCATTGTGATGACAGGGGTCATGGAACATTGTGATAACAGGGGTGAGTGAGGATTGTGATGACTAGTGATGGAACATTGTGATATCTCATGTGAGAGAGCATTTGGATGAGAAGTGCATGGAGCATTGTGATTACAAGGTTTATGGAGCATAGCGATGACAAGGTTGTGGATCATTGTGATGAAAAGTGCATGGCACTTTGTGATGACAACGGTCGTGGATCATTGTCCTGACAAAGGCATGGAGCATTGTGATGACAAGGGTCCGGTGAATTGTGATGAAATTTTCATGGAGCATTGTGTTTACAAAGGTCACAGGGCCTTGTGATGACTCACACATGGAACGTTGTGATGACAATCGTTATGAATCATTGTGATGACTGGAGTCACGGAGCATTGTGATGACAGGGGTCATGGAGCATTGTGATAACAAGGGTATGGAGCACTGTGATGACAGGGGCATGGAGCATTGCTCTGACAAGTTTCATAGATTATTCTGATGACATTGGATATGGTGCATTTTGATGACAAGGGCATGGAGCATTTTGATGAGAAGGCCATGGAACATTCTGAAGACATGTGTCATGGAGCTTTGTGATGACAAGGGCATGGAGCATTTTGATTACAGGGGTCTTGGAGCCTTGTGATGACAAGCGTCATGGAGCCTTGTGATGACAAGGCCGTGGAACATTGTGATGGCAGGGTTCATGGAGCATTGTTATGACAGGGATCATGGAGCATTGTGATGACAAGGGCATGGAGCATTGTGATGACCGGGTCATTGAACATTGGTCTGACAAGTTTCCTAGATTATTGTGATGACAGTGGACATGGTTCATTGTGATGACAAGGGCATGGAGCATTGTGATGACAAGGGCATGGAGTATTGTGAAGACAGGTGTCAGGGAGCATTGTGATGACATATGTCATGGTCCATTGCGATGACAATGGCATGGAGCATTGTGATGCCAAATGTAATGGAGGATTGTGATGTCAAATATAATGGAGCATTGTGATGACTAGGGCTTGGAGCATTATGTTGACAAGGGCCATTGAGAATTTTCATGACAATGTCGTGAAGCATTGTGATGATAAGGTCCTGGAGCACTGTGATGAGAAAATCATGGAGCCTTGTGATGACAAATCTCATGGAGCATACTGATGAAAAGGGGCATGGAGCATTCTGATTACAGGTGTTTTGGAACATTATGATAACTATGGCATGGAGCATTGTGATGACAAGGGCATGGAACATTGGTCTAATAATTTTCATGGATTATTGGGATGACAGTTGAAATGGCGCATTGTGATGACAAGGGCATGGAGAATTGTGATGACAAGGGTCATGGAGCATTCTGATGACAAGCTTGTGGAGTATTTTGATGACAATGACATGGAGCATTGTGATGAAAATGGCATGGGGCTTTGTGATGAAAAATGCATGGAGCCTTTTCATAACAGGCTTCAAGGAGCATTCTGATGACAAGTGTCAGGGAGCATTGTGATGACAAGTGTATTGATCATTGTGATGAGAAATGTCATGGAGCATTGTGATGAAAAGAGTATGGATTATTGTCATGGCAGGCATCATGGAGCGTTGTGATGACAAGTGTTATGGAACATTGTGATCACAAGGGTTTGGAGCATTGTGATGACAGAGGTCATGGATCATTTTATTTCAAGGAGCATGGAGCATTGTGATGCCAAGGGCATGAAGCAATGTGATCCCAAGTTTCATGGAGGAATGTGATGACAATGGTAATGGAGTATTGTGATGACAAGCTCATAGAGCATTGTAATGACAAGGTCATGTAGCATTTTGCTGACAAAGGCATGGAGCATTGTGATGAAAGGTGTCATGGAGCACTGTGAATACAGGGGTCATGGAGCATTCGGATGACAAGGTCAAGGATCATTGTGATGACAAGAGTCATGGAGCATTGGGCTGAAAATGTTCATGGAGTATTGTGATGACTGGGGTCATGGAGCATTGTGATGAGTAGGGAATGGAGCATTGTGATGACAAGAGTCCCGGATCATTGTGTTGTCAGGTGTCATGGAGTGTTGTGTTGACAGTGTTCCTGGAGCATTTTGATGATATTTGTCATGGAGCATTGTGATGAGAATTTCATGGAGTATTGGGCTGAAAATATTCATGGAGTATTGTGATGACCGGGGTCATGGAGCATTGTGATGACAAGGGAATGGAGCATGGTGATGACAAGGTCCTGGAGCATTGTGATGATAAGACCATGGAGACTTGTGATGACAAGTCTCATGGAGCATTCTGATGAAAAGGGGCATGGAGCATTGTGATTACATGGGTCTTGGAGCATTGTGATGACAAGGGCATAGAGCATTGTGAGGAGAAGGCAATGGAGCATTCTGATGACATGTGTCATGGAGCATTGTGATGAAAAGGGCATGAAGCATTGTGATGACAGGGGTCATGGAGCCTTGTGATGAAAAGGCCGTGGAACACTTTGATGGCAGGGGTCATGGAGCATTGTTATGACAGAGGTAATGGAGCATTGTGATGACAAGCGTCATGGAACTTTGTGAATACAGGGTTCATGGAGCATTGGGATGACAAGGGCATGGATCATTGTGATGACAAGGGTCATTGAGGATGGGGCTGAAAATTTTCATGGAGTATTTTGATGACAGTGGTCATGGAGCATTGTGCTGATAAGGGGATGTAGCATTGTGATGACATGGGTCATGGAATATTGTGATAACAGGGTTAAGGGAGGATTGTGATGACTAGTGATGGAACATTGTGATATCCAATGTGAGAGAGCATTTGGATGAGAAGTGCATGGAGAATTGTGACTACAATGTTTATGGAGCATAGCAATGACAAGGTTGTGTATCATTGTGATAAAATGCGCATGGCACAATGTGATGACAAGGGTCATGGAGCATTGTGATGACAATGGCATGGAGCATTGTGATGACAAGTGTCACGGAGCATTGTGATGAAAAGTTCATGGAACATTGTGGTTACAAAGGTCACAGAGCCTTGTGATGACGCGGGCATAGACCGTTGTGATGACAAAAGTTATGAACCACTGTGATGACTGGAGTCACGGAGCATTGTGATGACAGGGTTCATGGAGCATTGTGATGAAAAGGGCATGGAGCATTGTGATGAAAGCGGCATGCAGAATTGGTCTGACAAGTTTCATAGATTATTGTGATGACAGTGGGCATGAAGCATTGTGATGACAAGGACATGGAGCATTGTGATGACAAGGGCATGGAGTATTGTGAAGATGTGTCAGGGAGCATTGTGATGACATATGTAATGGTCCATTGTGATGACAATGGCATGGAGCATTGGTCTAATAAGTTTCATGGATTATTGTGATGACAGTTGAAATGGCGCATTGTGATGACAAGGGCATGGATCATTTTGATGACCAGGTCATGCAGTATTGTGAAGAGAGGTGTCAGGGAGCCTTGTGATGATATATGTAATGGCCCATTGTGATGACAATGGCATGGAGCATTGTGATGCCAAGTGTCATGGAGGATTCTGGGGACAAAGGTAATGGAGCATTGTGATGACAATGGCTTGGTGCATTGTGATGACAAGGGTCAGGGAGCATTTTGCTGACAAGTTCATGGAGAATTGTGATGACAAGGGTCATGGAGAATTCTGATAAAAGGCTTGTGGAGTATTTTGATGACAATGGCATGGTGCATTGTGATGAAAATGGCATGGGGCTTTGTGATGAAAAAAGCATGGAGCCTTTTCGTGACAGGGTTCAAGGAGCATTCTGATGACAAGTGTCAGGGGGCATTGTGATGACAAGTGAATTGAGAATTGTGATGACAAAGGTCATTGAGCATTGTGATGAAAACGGAATGGAGTATTGTGATGACAGGCATCATGGAGCGTTGTGATGACAAGTGTTATGGAACACTGGGATCACAAGGGTTTGGATCATTGTGATGACAGAGGTCATGGATCATTTTGATTTCAAGTAGCATGGAGCATTGTGATGACAAGGGCATGAAGCAATGTGATCCCAAGTTTCATGGAGGATTGTGATGAAAATGGTAATGGAGTATTGTGATGACTAGCGCATAGAGCATTATAATGAAAAGGTCATGTATCATTTTGCTGACAAAGGCAGGGAGCATTGTGATGACAGGTGACATGGAGCAGTGTGATGACAAGCGTCACGGAGCATTGTGAATACAGGGGTCATGGGGCAATGGGGTGACAAGGGCATGGATCATTTTCATGACAAGTGTCTTGGGGCATTGGGCTGAAAATGTTCATGGAGTATTGTGATGACAGGGGTTATGGTGCATTGTGATGACTAGGGAATGGAGCATTGTGATGACAAGAGTCCCGGATCATTGTGTTGTCAGGTGTCATGGAGTGTTGTGACGACAGTCGTCATGGAGCATTGTGATGATATTGGTCATGGAGCATTGTAATGAGAAGGTCATGGAGCATTGGGCTGAAAATGTTCAAGGAGTATTTTGATGACAGTGGTCATGGAGCATTGTGATGACAAGGGAATGAAGCATGGTGATGACAAGGTCCTGTAGCATTGTGATGAGATGACAATTGAGACTTGTGGTGACAAGTCTCATGGAGCATTCTGATGAAAAAGGGCATGGAGCACTGTGATTACATGGGTCTTGGACCATTGTGATGACAAGGTTCATGGAGCCTTGTCATGACAAGCCCTTGGAACATTGTGATGGCAGGGGTCATGGAGCATTTTTATGACAGAGGTAATGGAGCATTGTGATGATAACGGCAAGGAGCATTGTGATGATCAGGTCATGCAGTATTGTGAAAAGATGTGTCAGGGAGCATTGTGATGACATATGTAATGGCCCATTGAGATGAAAATGGCATGGAGCATTGTGATGCCAAGTGTCATGGAGGATTCTGATGACAAAGGTAATGGAGCATTGTGATGCCAAGTGTCATGGAGGATTCTGATGACAAAGGTAATGGAGCATTGTGATGACAATGGCTTGGAGCATAGTGATGAGAAGTGTCAGGGAGCATTGTGCTGACAAGTGCAAGGAGAATTGTGATGACAAGGGTCATGGAGCATTCTGATGACAAGCTTGTGGAGTATTTTGATGACAATGGCATGGAGCATTGTGATGAAAACGGCATGGGGCTTTGTGATGAAAAAGGCATGGAGCCTTTTCGTGACAGGGTTCAAGGAGCATTCTGATGACAAGTGTCAGGGAACATTGTGATGACAAGTGTATTGAGAATTGTGATGACAAGGGTCATGGAGCATTCTGATGACAAGCTTGTGTGGTATTTTGATGACAATGGCATGGAGCATTGTGATGAAAACGGCAAGGGGCTTTGTGATGAAAAAGACATGGAGCCTTTTCGTGACGGGGTTCAAGGAGCATTCTGACGACAAGTGTCAGGGAACATTTTGATGACAAGTGTATTGAGAATTGTGATGACAAAGGTCATGGAGCATTGTGATGAAAAGACCATCGAGTATTGTGATGATAGGCATCATGGAGCATTGTGATGACAAGTGTTATGGAACATTGTGATCACAAGGGTTTGGAGCATTGCGATGACAGAGGTCATTGATCATTTTGATTTCAAGGAGCATGGAGCATTGTGATGACAAGGGCATGAAGCAATGTGATCCCAAGGTTCATGGAGGATAGTGATGACAATGGTAATGGAGTATTGTGATGACAAGCGCATAGAGCATTGTAATGACAAGGTCATGTAGCATTTTGCTGAAAAAGGCATAGAGGATTGTGATGACTGGTGTCATGGAGCACTGTGATGACAAGCATCACGGAGCATTGTGAATACAGTGGTCTTGGAGCTTTGGGATGACAAGGGCATGGATCATTGTGATGACAGGTGTCATGGAGCACTGTGATGACAAGCATCACGGAGCATTGTGAATACAGGGGTCATGGAGCATTGGGATGACATATGGCATGGTCCATTGAGATGACAATGGCAGGGAGCATTGTGATGCCAAATGCACTGGAGGATTGTGATGACAAATATAATGGAGCATTGTGATGACTAGGGCTTGGAGCATTATGATGACTAGGGCTTGGAGCATTATGATGACAAAACCATGGAGCCATGTGATGACAAGTCTCATGGAGCATACTGATGAAAAAGGGCATGCATCATTGTGATTACAGGGGTCTTGGAACTTTGTGATGACAAGGGCATGGAGCATTGTGAGGAGAAGTCCAAGGAGCATTCTGATGGCATGCATCATTGAGCTTTGTGATGACAAGGGCATGGAGCATCGTGATTACATGGGTCTTGGAGCATTGTGATGAAAAGGGCATGGATCATTGTGATGAAAAAGGCATGGAGCCTTGTCATGACAGGGTAAAAGGAGCATACAGACAACAAGTGTCAGGGAGCAGTTTGATGACAAGTGTATTGAGCATTGTGATGACGAAGGTCATGGAGCATTGTGATGAGAAGACCATGGATAATTGTGATGACGAGCGTCATTGGGCACTGTGATGACAAGTGTTATGGAATATTGTGATCACAAGGGTTTGGAGCATTGTTATGACAGAGGTCATGGAGCATTTTGATTTCATTGTGATGACAATAGGCTGAAGCATTATGATGATGGGCATGGTGCATTGTGATGACAGGGTTCATGGATCATTGAGATGAAAAGGGGCATGGAGCATTGTGATTAGAGGGGACTTGGAGCATTGTGATGAGAAGGGTCATGGAGCCTTGTGATGACAAGGCCATGGAATATCGTGATGGCAGGGGTCATGGAGCATTGTTATGACAGGCATAATGGAGCATTGTGATGGCAAGGGCATGGAGCATTGTGATGACATGTGTCATGGAGCTATGTGAAGTCAAGGGCATGGAGCAATGTGATGAGAGCGTTCATGGAGCATTGTGATGACAATGACATGGGACATTGTGATGCCAAGGGTCATGGATCATTGTGATGACAATGGTCATGGAGCATTTTGATGGCAAGGGCGTTGTGCATTGTGATGAGGAGGGCAGGGAGCATTGTGATGACAGGGTCATGGAGCAATTTGATGAAAAGTGTCATGGAACATTGTGATGTCATGGGTCATCGAACATTGTGATGTCATGGGTCATCGAACATTGTGATGATAAGTGCATGTAGCATTGTGATGACAGGAGTCATGGAACATTGTCATGACAGGGGTGAGGGAGTATTGTGACAAATAGTGATGTAGCATTGTGATAGCAGTGTTGAGAGAGCATTTTGATGAGAAGTGCATGGAGCATTGTGATGACAAATTTTATGGAGCATTGTGATGACAAGATTGTGGAGCACTGTGATGATAAGCGCATGGTGAATTGTGATGACATGTGTCATGGAACATTGTGCTGACAAGCGTATGGAGCATTGTGATGACAAGGGTCATGGAGCATTGTGCTGAGAAGGGCATAGAGCATTGTGATGACAAGGGTCAAAGAGCATTGTGATGAAAAGTTCATGGAGCATTGTGGTTAAAAATGTCACAGAGACTGTTGATGACGAGGGCATGGACCATTGTGATGACAAAGGTAATGAAGCACTGTGATGACTGGAGTCATGGAGCATTGTGATGACAGGGGTCATGGAGCATGGTGATAAAAAGTTCATGGAGCATTGTGATGAAAAGGGCATGGAGTATTGTGATGACAGGCATCATGGAGCATTGTGAAGACAAGTGTTATGGAACATTGTGATCACAAGGGTTTGGAGCATTGTGATGAGAGAGGTCATGGATCATTTTGATTTCAAGGCACATGGAGCACTGTGATGACAAGGGCATGAAGCAATGTGATCCCAAGGTTCAAGAAGGATTGTGATGACAATGGTAATGGAGTATTTTGATGACAAGCACATAGAACATTGTAATGACAAGGTCATGTAGCTTTTTGCTGACAAAGGCATGGAGCATTGTGATGACAGGTGTCATGGAGCACTGTGATGACAAGCGTCAAGGAGCATTGTGAATACAGGGGTCATGGAGCATTGGGATGACAAGGGCATGGATCATTGTGATGACAAGGTTCATGGAGCATTGGGCTGAAAATGTTCATGGACTATTGTGATGACGGGTCATGGAGCATCGTGATGACTAGGGAATGGAGCATTGTGATGACAAGAGTGCTGGATCATTGTGTTGTCAGGTGTTATGGATGGTTGTGATGACAGTGGTCATGGAGCATTGTGATGATATTGGTCATGGAGCATTGTGATGAGAATGTCATGTAGCATTCGGCTGGAAATGTTAATGGATTATTCTAATGACAGGGGTCATGGAGCATTGTGATGACAAGGGAATAGAGCATGGTGATGACAAGGTCCTAAAGCATTGTGATGAGATGACCATGGAGACTTGTGATGACAAGTCTCATGCAGCATTCTGATGAAAAAGGGCATGGAGCATTGTGATTACAGGGGTCTTGGAGCATTGTTTTGACAAGGGCATGGAGCACTGTGAGGAGAAGGCCATGGAGAATTCTGATGACATGCGTCACGGAGCTTTGTGCTGACAAGGCCATGGAGCATTGTGATAACAGGGGTCTTGGAGCATTGTGATGAAAAGGCATGGATCATTGTGATGTAAAAGGCATGGAGCCTTGTCATCACAGGGTTCAAGGAGCATACTGACGACAGGTGTCAGGGAGTATTTTAATGACAAGTGTATTGAGCATTGTGATGACAATGATCATGGAGCATTGTGATGAGAACACCATGGAAAACTGTGATGATGATCGTCATGGGGTGTTGTGATGATAAGTGTTATGGAACATTGTGATCACAAGGGTTTGGAGCATTATGATGACAGAAGTCATGGAGAATTTTGATTTCACTGTAGTGACAATAGCCTGAAGCATTATGAAGATGGGCATGGTGCATTGTGATGACAGGGTTCTTGGAGCATTGAGATGAAAAGGGGCATGGAGCATTGTGATTACAGGGGTCTTGGAACATTGTGATGACAAGGGCATGGAGCATTGTGATGAGAAGGGCATGGAACCTTCTGATGACATGCGTCATGGAGCTTTGTTATGACAATGGCATGGAGCATTGTGATGCCAAGTGTCATGGAGGATTCTGATGACAAAGGTAATGGAGCATTGTGATGACAATGGCTTGGAGCATAGTGATGAGAAGGGTCAGGGAGCATTGTGCTGACAAGTGCAAGGAGAATTGTGATGACAAGGGTCATGGAGCATTCTGATGACAAGCTTGTGGAGTATTTTGATGACAATGGCATGGAGCATTGTGATGAAAACGGCATGGGGCTTTGTGATGAAAAAGGCATGGAGCCTTTTCGTGACAGGGTTCAAGGAGCATTCTGATGACAAGTGTCAGGGAACATTGTGATGACAAGTGTATTGAGAATTGTGATGACAAGGGTCATGGAGCATTCTGATGACAAGCTTGTGTGGTATTTTGATGACAATGGCATGGAGCATTGTGATGAAAACGGCAAGGGACTTTGTGATGAAAAAGGCATGGAGCCTTTTCGTGACGGGGTTCAAGGAGCATTCTGACGACAAGTGTCAGGGAACATTTTGATGACAAGTGTATTGAGAATTGTGATGACAAAGGTCATGGAGCATTGTGATGAAAAGACCATCGAGTATTGTGATGATAGGCATCATGGAGCATTGTGATGACAAGTGTTATGGAACATTGTGATCACAAGGGTTTGGAGCATTGCGATGACAGAGGTCATTGATCATTTTGATTTCAAGGAGCATGGAGCATTGTGATGACAAGGGCATGAAGCAATGTGATCCCAAGGTTCATGGAGGATAGTGATGACAATGGTAATGGAGTATTGTGATGACAAGCGCATAGAGCATTGTAATGACAAGGTCATGTAGCATTTTGCTGAAAAAGGCATAGAGGATTGTGATGACTGGTGTCATGGAGCACTGTGATGACAAGCATCACGGAGCATTGTGAATACAGTGGTCTTGGAGCTTTGGGATGACAAGGGCATGGATCATTGTGATGACAGGTGTCATGGAGCACTGTGATGACAAGCATCACGGAGCATTGTGAATACAGGGGTCATGGAGCATTGGGATGACATATGGCATGGTCCATTGAGATGACAATGGCAGGGAGCATTGTGATGCCAAATGCACTGGAGGATTGTGATGACAAATATAATGGAGCATTGTGATGACTAGGGCTTGGAGCATTATGATGACTAGGGCTTGGAGCATTATGATGACAAAACCATGGAGCCATGTGATGACAAGTCTCATGGAGCATACTGATGAAAAAGGGCATGCATCATTGTGATTACAGGGGTCTTGGAACTTTGTGATGACAAGGGCATGGAGCATTGTGAGGAGAAGTCCAAGGAGCATTCTGATGGCATGCATCATTGAGCTTTGTGATGACAAGGGCATGGAGCATCGTGATTACATGGGTCTTGGAGCATTGTGATGAAAAGGGCATGGATCATTGTGATGAAAAAGGCATGGAGCCTTGTCATGACAGGGTAAAAGGAGCATACAGACAACAAGTGTCAGGGAGCAGTTTGATGACAAGTGTATTGAGCATTGTGATGACGAAGGTCATGGAGCATTGTGATGAGAAGACCATGGATAATTGTGATGACGAGCGTCATTGGGCACTGTGATGACAAGTGTTATGGAATATTGTGATCACAAGGGTTTGGAGCATTGTTATGACAGAGGTCATGGAGCATTTTGATTTCATTGTGATGACAATAGGCTGAAGCATTATGATGATGGGCATGGTGCATTGTGATGACAGGGTTCATGGATCATTGAGATGAAAAGGGGCATGGAGCATTGTGATTAGAGGGGACTTGGAGCATTGTGATGAGAAGGGTCATGGAGCCTTGTGATGACAAGGCCATGGAATATCGTGATGGCAGGGGTCATGGAGCATTGTTATGACAGGCATAATGGAGCATTGTGATGGCAAGGGCATGGAGCATTGTGATGACATGTGTCATGGAGCTATGTGAAGTCAAGGGCATGGAGCAATGTGATGAGAGCGTTCATGGAGCATTGTGATGACAATGACATGGGACATTGTGATGCCAAGGGTCATGGATCATTGTGATGACAATGGTCATGGAGCATTTTGATGGCAAGGGCGTTGTGCATTGTGATGAGGAGGGCAGGGAGCATTGTGATGACAGGGTCATGGAGCAATTTGATGAAAAGTGTCATGGAACATTGTGATGTCATGGGTCATCGAACATTGTGATGTCATGGGTCATCGAACATTGTGATGATAAGTGCATGTAGCATTGTGATGACAGGAGTCATGGAACATTGTCATGACAGGGGTGAGGGAGTATTGTGACAAATAGTGATGTAGCATTGTGATAGCAGTGTTGAGAGAGCATTTTGATGAGAAGTGCATGGAGCATTGTGATGACAAATTTTATGGAGCATTGTGATGACAAGATTGTGGAGCACTGTGATGATAAGCGCATGGTGAATTGTGATGACATGTGTCATGGAACATTGTGCTGACAAGCGTATGGAGCATTGTGATGACAAGGGTCATGGAGCATTGTGCTGAGAAGGGCATAGAGCATTGTGATGACAAGGGTCAAAGAGCATTGTGATGAAAAGTTCATGGAGCATTGTGGTTAAAAATGTCACAGAGACTGTTGATGACGAGGGCATGGACCATTGTGATGACAAAGGTAATGAAGCACTGTGATGACTGGAGTCATGGAGCATTGTGATGACAGGGGTCATGGAGCATGGTGATAAAAAGTTCATGGAGCATTGTGATGAAAAGGGCATGGAGTATTGTGATGACAGGCATCATGGAGCATTGTGAAGACAAGTGTTATGGAACATTGTGATCACAAGGGTTTGGAGCATTGTGATGAGAGAGGTCATGGATCATTTTGATTTCAAGGCACATGGAGCACTGTGATGACAAGGGCATGAAGCAATGTGATCCCAAGGTTCAAGAAGGATTGTGATGACAATGGTAATGGAGTATTTTGATGACAAGCACATAGAACATTGTAATGACAAGGTCATGTAGCTTTTTGCTGACAAAGGCATGGAGCATTGTGATGACAGGTGTCATGGAGCACTGTGATGACAAGCGTCAAGGAGCATTGTGAATACAGGGGTCATGGAGCATTGGGATGACAAGGGCATGGATCATTGTGATGACAAGGTTCATGGAGCATTGGGCTGAAAATGTTCATGGACTATTGTGATGACGGGTCATGGAGCATCGTGATGACTAGGGAATGGAGCATTGTGATGACAAGAGTGCTGGATCATTGTGTTGTCAGGTGTTATGGATGGTTGTGATGACAGTGGTCATGGAGCATTGTGATGATATTGGTCATGGAGCATTGTGATGAGAATGTCATGTAGCATTCGGCTGGAAATGTTAATGGATTATTCTAATGACAGGGGTCATGGAGCATTGTGATGACAAGGGAATAGAGCATGGTGATGACAAGGTCCTAAAGCATTGTGATGAGATGACCATGGAGACTTGTGATGACAAGTCTCATGCAGCATTCTGATGAAAAAGGGCATGGAGCATTGTGATTACAGGGGTCTTGGAGCATTGTTTTGACAAGGGCATGGAGCACTGTGAGGAGAAGGCCATGGAGAATTCTGATGACATGCGTCACGGAGCTTTGTGCTGACAAGGCCATGGAGCATTGTGATAACAGGGGTCTTGGAGCATTGTGATGAAAAGGCATGGATCATTGTGATGTAAAAGGCATGGAGCCTTGTCATCACAGGGTTCAAGGAGCATACTGACGACAGGTGTCAGGGAGTATTTTAATGACAAGTGTATTGAGCATTGTGATGACAATGATCATGGAGCATTGTGATGAGAACACCATGGAAAACTGTGATGATGATCGTCATGGGGTGTTGTGATGATAAGTGTTATGGAACATTGTGATCACAAGGGTTTGGAGCATTATGATGACAGAAGTCATGGAGAATTTTGATTTCACTGTAGTGACAATAGCCTGAAGCATTATGAAGATGGGCATGGTGCATTGTGATGACAGGGTTCTTGGAGCATTGAGATGAAAAGGGGCATGGAGCATTGTGATTACAGGGGTCTTGGAACATTGTGATGACAAGGGCATGGAGCATTGTGATGAGAAGGGCATGGAACCTTCTGATGACATGCGTCATGGAGCTTTGTTATGACAATGGCATGGAGCATTGTGATGCCAAGTGTCATGGAGGATTCTGATGACAAAGGTAATGGAGCATTGTGATGACAATGGCTTGGAGCATAGTGATGAGAAGGGTCAGGGAGCATTGTGCTGACAAGTGCAAGGAGAATTGTGATGACAAGGGTCATGGAGCATTCTGATGACAAGCTTGTGGAGTATTTTGATGACAATGGCATGGAGCATTGTGATGAAAACGGCATGGGGCTTTGTGATGAAAAAGGCATGGAGCCTTTTCGTGACAGGGTTCAAGGAGCATTCTGATGACAAGTGTCAGGGAACATTGTGATGACAAGTGTATTGAGAATTGTGATGACAAGGGTCATGGAGCATTCTGATGACAAGCTTGTGTGGTATTTTGATGACAATGGCATGGAGCATTGTGATGAAAACGGCAAGGGGCTTTGTGATGAAAAAGGCATGGAGCCTTTTCGTGACGGGGTTCAAGGAGCATTCTGACGACAAGTGTCAGGGAACATTTTGATGACAAGTGTATTGAGAATTGTGATGACAAAGGTCATGGAGCATTGTGATGAAAAGACCATCGAGTATTGTGATGATAGGCATCATGGAGCATTGTGATGACAAGTGTTATGGAACATTGTGATCACAAGGGTTTGGAGCATTGCGATGACAGAGGTCATTGATCATTTTGATTTCAAGGAGCATGGAGCATTGTGATGACAAGGGCATGAAGCAATGTGATCCCAAGGTTCATGGAGGATAGTGATGACAATGGTAATGGAGTATTGTGATGACAAGCGCATAGAGCATTGTAATGACAAGGTCATGTAGCATTTTGCTGAAAAAGGCATAGAGGATTGTGATGACTGGTGTCATGGAGCACTGTGATGACAAGCATCACGGAGCATTGTGAATACAGTGGTCTTGGAGCTTTGGGATGACAAGGGCATGGATCATTGTGATGACAGGTGTCATGGAGCACTGTGATGACAAGCATCACGGAGCATTGTGAATACAGGTGTCATGGAGCATTGGGATGACATATGGCATGGTCCATTGAGATGACAATGGCAGGGAGCATTGTGATGCCAAATGCACTGGAGGATTGTGATGACAAATATAATGGAGCATTGTGATGACTAGGGCTTGGAGCATTATGATGACTAGGGCTTGGAGCATTATGATGACAAAACCATGGAGCCATGTGATGACAAGTCTCATGGAGCATACTGATGAAAAAGGGCATGCATCATTGTGATTACAGGGGTCTTGGAACTTTGTGATGACAAGGGCATGGAGCATTGTGAGGAGAAGTCCAAGGAGCATTCTGATGGCATGCATCATTGAGCTTTGTGATGACAAGGGCATGGAGCATCGTGATTACATGGGTCTTGGAGCATTGTGATGAAAAGGGCATGGATCATTGTGATGAAAAAGGCATGGAGCCTTGTCATGACAGGGTAAAAGGAGCATACAGACAACAAGTGTCAGGGAGCAGTTTGATGACAAGTGTATTGAGCATTGTGATGACGAAGGTCATGGAGCATTGTGATGAGAAGACCATGGATAATTGTGATGACGAGCGTCATTGGGCACTGTGATGACAAGTGTTATGGAATATTGTGATCACAAGGGTTTGGAGCATTGTTATGACAGAGGTCATGGAGCATTTTGATTTCATTGTGATGACAATAGGCTGAAGCATTATGATGATGGGCATGGTGCATTGTGATGACAGGGTTCATGGATCATTGAGATGAAAAGGGGCATGGAGCATTGTGATTAGAGGGGACTTGGAGCATTGTGATGAGAAGGGTCATGGAGCCTTGTGATGACAAGGCCATGGAATATCGTGATGGCAGGGGTCATGGAGCATTGTTATGACAGGCATAATGGAGCATTGTGATGGCAAGGGCATGGAGCATTGTGATGACATGTGTCATGGAGCTATGTGAAGTCAAGGGCATGGAGCAATGTGATGAGAGCGTTCATGGAGCATTGTGATGACAATGACATGGGACATTGTGATGCCAAGGGTCATGGATCATTGCGATGACAATGGTCATGGAGCATTTTGATGGCAAGGGCGTTGTGCATTGTGATGAGGAGGGCAGGGAGCATTGTGATGACAGGGTCATGGAGCAATTTGATGAAAAGTGTCATGGAACATTGTGATGTCATGGGTCATCGAACATTGTGATGTCATGGGTCATCGAACATTGTGATGATAAGTGCATGTAGCATTGTGATGACAGGAGTCATGGAACATTGTCATGACAGGGGTGAGGGAGTATTGTGACAAATAGTGATGTAGCATTGTGATAGCAGTGTTGAGAGAGCATTTTGATGAGAAGTGCATGGAGCATTGTGATGACAAATTTTATGGAGCATTGTGATGACAAGATTGTGGAGCACTGTGATGATAAGCGCATGGTGAATTGTGATGACATGTGTCATGGAACATTGTGCTGACAAGCGTATGGAGCATTGTGATGACAAGGGTCATGGAGCATTGTGCTGAGAAGGGCATAGAGCATTGTGATGACAAGGGTCAAAGAGCATTGTGATGAAAAGTTCATGGAGCATTGTGGTTAAAAATGTCACAGAGACTGTTGATGACGAGGGCATGGACCATTGTGATGACAAAGGTAATGAAGCACTGTGATGACTGGAGTCATGGAGCATTGTGATGACAGGGGTCATGGAGCATGGTGATAAAAAGTTCATGGAGCATTGTGATGAAAAGGGCATGGAGTATTGTGATGACAGGCATCATGGAGCATTGTGAAGACAAGTGTTATGGAACATTGTGATCACAAGGGTTTGGAGCATTGTGATGAGAGAGGTCATGGATCATTTTGATTTCAAGGCACATGGAGCACTGTGATGACAAGGGCATGAAGCAATGTGATCCCAAGGTTCAAGAAGGATTGTGATGACAATGGTAATGGAGTATTTTGATGACAAGCACATAGAACATTGTAATGACAAGGTCATGTAGCTTTTTGCTGACAAAGGCATGGAGCATTGTGATGACAGGTGTCATGGAGCACTGTGATGACAAGCGTCAAGGAGCATTGTGAATACAGGGGTCATGGAGCATTGGGATGACAAGGGCATGGATCATTGTGATGACAAGGTTCATGGAGCATTGGGCTGAAAATGTTCATGGACTATTGTGATGACGGGTCATGGAGCATCGTGATGACTAGGGAATGGAGCATTGTGATGACAAGAGTGCTGGATCATTGTGTTGTCAGGTGTTATGGATGGTTGTGATGACAGTGGTCATGGAGCATTGTGATGATATTGGTCATGGAGCATTGTGATGAGAATGTCATGTAGCATTCGGCTGGAAATGTTAATGGATTATTCTAATGACAGGGGTCATGGAGCATTGTGATGACAAGGGAATAGAGCATGGTGATGACAAGGTCCTAAAGCATTGTGATGAGATGACCATGGAGACTTGTGATGACAAGTCTCATGCAGCATTCTGATGAAAATGGGCATGGAGCATTGTGATTACAGGGGTCTTGGAGCATTGTTTTGACAAGGGCATGGAGCATTGTGAGGAGAAGGCCATGGAGAATTCTGATGACATGCGTCACGGAGCTTTGTGCTGACAAGGCCATGGAGCATTGTGATAACAGGGGTCTTGGAGCATTGTGATGAAAAGGCATGGATCATTGTGATGTAAAAGGCATGGAGCCTTGTCATCACAGGGTTCAAGGAGCATACTGACGACAGGTGTCAGGGAGTATTTTAATGACAAGTGTATTGAGCATTGTGATGACAATGATCATGGAGCATTGTGATGAGAACACCATGGAAAACTGTGATGATGATCGTCATGGGGTGTTGTGATGATAAGTGTTATGGAACATTGTGATCACAAGGGTTTGGAGCATTATGATGACAGAAGTCATGGAGAATTTTGATTTCATTGTAGTGACAATAGCCTGAAGCATTATGAAGATGGGCATGGTGCATTGTGATGACAGGGTTCTTGGAGCATTGAGATGAAAAGGGGCATGGAGCATTGTGATTACAGGGGTCTTGGAACATTGTGATGACAAGGGCATGGAGCATTGTGATGAGAAGGGCATGGAACCTTCTGATGACATGCGTCATGGAGCTTTGTTATGACAATGGCATGGAGCATTGTGATGCCAAGTGTCATGGAGGATTCTGATGACAAAGGTAATGGAGCATTGTGATGACAATGGCTTGGAGCATAGTGATGAGAAGGGTCAGGGAGCATTGTGCTGACAAGTGCAAGGAGAATTGTGATGACAAGGGTCATGGAGCATTCTGATGACAAGCTTGTGGAGTATTTTGATGACAATGGCACGGAGCATTGTGATGAAAACGGCATGGGGCTTTGTGATGAAAAAGGCATGGAGCCTTTTCGTGACAGGGTTCAAGGAGCATTCTGATGACAAGTGTCAGGGAACATTGTGATGACAAGTGTATTGAGAATTGTGATGACAAGGGTCATGGAGCATTCTGATGACAAGCTTGTGTGGTATTTTGATGACAATGGCATGGAGCATTGTGATGAAAACGGCAAGGGGCTTTGTGATGAAAAAGGCATGGAGCCTTTTCGTGACGGGGTTCAAGGAGCATTCTGACGACAAGTGTCAGGGAACATTTTGATGACAAGTGTATTGAGAATTGTGATGACAAAGGTCATGGAGCATTGTGATGAAAAGACCATCGAGTATTGTGATGATAGGCATCATGGAGCATTGTGATGACAAGTGTTATGGAACATTGTGATCACAAGGGTTTGGAGCATTGCGATGACAGAGGTCATTGATCATTTTGATTTCAAGGAGCATGGAGCATTGTGATGACAAGGGCATGAAGCAATGTGATCCCAAGGTTCATGGAGGATAGTGATGACAATGGTAATGGAGTATTGTGATGACAAGCGCATAGAGCATTGTAATGACAAGGTCATGTAGCATTTTGCTGAAAAAGGCATAGAGGATTGTGATGACTGGTGTCATGGAGCACTGTGATGACAAGCATCACGGAGCATTGTGAATACAGTGGTCTTGGAGCTTTGGGATGACAAGGGCATGGATCATTGTGATGACAGGTGTCATGGAGCACTGTGATGACAAGCATCACGGAGCATTGTGAATACAGGGGTCATGGAGCATTGGGATGACATATGGCATGGTCCATTGAGATGACAATGGCAGGGAGCATTGTGATGCCAAATGCACTGGTGGATTGTGATGACAAATATAATGGAGCATTGTGATGACTAGGGCTTGGAGCATTATGATGACTAGGGCTTGGAGCATTATGATGACAAAACCATGGAGCCATGTGATGACAAGTCTCATGGAGCATACTGATGAAAAAGGGCATGCATCATTGTGATTACAGGGGTCTTGGAACTTTGTGATGACAAGGGCATGGAGCATTGTGAGGAGAAGTCCAAGGAGCATTCTGATGGCATGCATCATTGAGCTTTGTGATGACAAGGGCATGGAGCATCGTGATTACATGGGTCTTGGAGCATTGTGATGAAAAGGGCATGGATCATTGTGATGAAAAAGGCATGGAGCCTTGTCATGACAGGGTAAAAGGAGCATACAGACAACAAGTGTCAGGGAGCAGTTTGATGACAAGTGTATTGAGCATTGTGATGACGAAGGTCATGGAGCATTGTGATGAGAAGACCATGGATAATTGTGATGACGAGCGTCATTGGGCACTGTGATGACAAGTGTTATGGAATATTGTGATCACAAGGGTTTGGAGCATTGTTATGACAGAGGTCATGGAGCATTTTGATTTCATTGTGATGACAATAGGCTGAAGCATTATGATGATGGGCATGGTGCACTGTGATGACAGGGTTCATGGATCATTGAGATGAAAAGGGGCATGGAGCATTGTGATTAGAGGGGACTTGGAGCATTGTGATGAGAAGGGTCATGGAGCCTTGTGATGACAAGTCCATGGAATATCATGATGGCAGGGGTCATGGAGCATTGTTATGACAGGCATAATGGAGCATTGTGATGGCAAGGGCATGGAGCATTGTGATGACATGTGTCATGGAGCTATGTGAAGTCAAGGGCATGGAGCAATGTGATGAGAGCGTTCATGGAGCATTGTGATGACAATGACATGGGACATTGTGATGCCAAGGGTCATGGATCATTGTGATGACAATGGTCATGGAGCATTTTGATGGCAAGGGCGTTGTGCATTGTGATGAGGAGGGCAGGGAGCATTGTGATGACAGGGTCATGGAGCAATTTGATGAAAAGTGTCATGGAACATTGTGATGTCATGGGTCATCGAACATTGTGATGATAAGTGCATGTAGCATTGTGATGACAGGAGTCATGGAACATTGTCATGACAGGGGTGAGGGAGTATTGTGACAAATAGTGATGTAGCATTGTGATAGCAGTGTTGAGAGAGCATTTTGATGAGAAGTGCATGGAGCATTGTGATGACAAATTTTATGGAGCATTGTGATGACAAGATTGTGGAGCACTGTGATGATAAGCGCATGGTGAATTGTGATGACATGTGTCATGGAACATTGTGCTGACAAGCGTATGGAGCATTGTGATGACAAGGGTCATGGAGCATTGTGCTGAGAAGGGCATAGAGCATTGTGATGACAAGGGTCAAAGAGCATTGTGATGAAAAGTTCATGGAGCATTGTGGTTAAAAATGTCACAGAGACTGTTGATGACGAGGGCATGGACCATTGTGATGACAAAGGTAATGAAGCACTGTGATGACTGGAGTCATGGAGCATTGTGATGACAGGGGTCATGGAGCATGGTGATAAAAAGTTCATGGAGCATTGTGATGAAAAGGGCATGGAGTATTGTGATGACAGGCATCATGGAGCATTGTGAAGGCAAGTGTTATGGAACATTGTGATCACAAGGGTTTGGAGCATTGTGATGAGAGAGGTCATGGATCATTTTGATTTCAAGGCACATGGAGCACTGTGATGACAAGGGCATGAAGCAATGTGATCCCAAGGTTCAAGAAGGATTGTGATGACAATGGTAATGGAGTATTTTGATGACAAGCGCATAGAACATTGTAATGACAAGGTCATGTAGCTTTTTGCTGACAAAGGCATGGAGCATTGTGATGACAGGTGTCATGGAGCACTGTGATGACAAGCGTCAAGGAGCATTGTGAATACAGGGGTCATGGAGCATTGGGATGACAAGGGCATGGATCATTGTGATGACAAGGTTCATGGAGCATTGGGCTGAAAATGTTCATGGACTATTGTGATGACGGGTCATGGAGCATCGTGATGACTAGGGAATGGAGCATTGTGATGACAAGAGTGCTGGATCATTGTGTTGTCAGGTGTTATGGATGGTTGTGATGACAGTGGTCATGGAGCATTGTGATGATATTGGTCATGGAGCATTGTGATGAGAATGTCATGTAGCATTCGGCTGGAAATGTTAATGGATTATTCTAATGACAGGGGTCATGGAGCATTGTGATGACAAGGGAATAGAGCATGGTGATGACAAGGTCCTAAAGCATTGTGATGAGATGACCATGGAGACTTGTGATGACAAGTCTCATGCAGCATTCTGATGAAAAAGGGCATGGAGCATTGTGATTACAGGGGTCTTGGAGCATTGTTTTGACAAGGGCATGGAGCATTGTGAGGAGAAGGCCATGGAGAATTCTGATGACATGCGTCACGGAGCTTTGTGCTGACAAGGCCATGGAGCATTGTGATAACAGGGGTCTTGGAGCATTGTGATGAAAAGGCATGGATCATTGTGATGTAAAAGGCATGGAGCCTTGTCATCACAGGGTTCAAGGAGCATACTGACGACAGGTGTCAGGGAGTATTTTAATGACAAGTGTATTGAGCATTGTGATGACAATGATCATGGAGCATTGTGATGAGAACACCATGGAAAACTGTGATGATGATCGTCATGGGGTGTTGTGATGATAAGTGTTATGGAACATTGTGATCACAAGGGTTTGGAGCATTATGATGACAGAAGTCATGGAGAATTTTGATTTCATTGTAGTGACAATAGCCTGAAGCATTATGAAGATGGGCATGGTGCATTGTGATGACAGGGTTCTTGGAGCATTGAGATGAAAAGGGGCATGGAGCATTGTGATTACAGGGGTCTTGGAACATTGTGATGACAAGGGCATGGAGCATTGTGATGAGAAGGGCATGGAACCTTCTGATGACATGCGTCATGGAGCTTTGTTATGACAATGGCATGGAGCATTGTGATGCCAAGTGTCATGGAGGATTCTGATGACAAAGGTAATGGAGCATTGTGATGACAATGGCTTGGAGCATAGTGATGAGAAGGGTCAGGGAGCATTGTGCTGACAAGTGCAAGGAGAATTGTGATGACAAGGGTCATGGAGCATTCTGATGACAAGCTTGTGGAGTATTTTGATGACAATGGCACGGAGCATTGTGATGAAAACGGCATGGGGCTTTGTGATGAAAAAGGCATGGAGCCTTTTCGTGACAGGGTTCAAGGAGCATTCTGATGACAAGTGTCAGGGAACATTGTGATGACAAGTGTATTGAGAATTGTGATGACAAGGGTCATGGAGCATTCTGATGACAAGCTTGTGTGGTATTTTGATGACAATGGCATGGAGCATTGTGATGAAAACGGCAAGGGGCTTTGTGATGAAAAAGGCATGGAGCCTTTTCGTGACGGGGTTCAAGGAGCATTCTGACGACAAGTGTCAGGGAACATTTTGATGACAAGTGTATTGAGAATTGTGATGACAAAGGTCATGGAGCATTGTGATGAAAAGACCATCGAGTATTGTGATGATAGGCATCATGGAGCATTGTGATGACAAGTGTTATGGAACATTGTGATCACAAGGGTTTGGAGCATTGCGATGACAGAGGTCATTGATCATTTTGATTTCAAGGAGCATGGAGCATTGTGATGACAAGGGCATGAAGCAATGTGATCCCAAGGTTCATGGAGGATAGTGATGACAATGGTAATGGAGTATTGTGATGACAAGCGCATAGAGCATTGTAATGACAAGGTCATGTAGCATTTTGCTGAAAAAGGCATAGAGGATTGTGATGACTGGTGTCATGGAGCACTGTGATGACAAGCATCACGGAGCATTGTGAATACAGTGGTCTTGGAGCTTTGGGATGACAAGGGCATGGATCATTGTGATGACAGGTGTCATGGAGCACTGTGATGACAAGCATCACGGAGCATTGTGAATACAGGGGTCATGGAGCATTGGGATGACATATGGCATGGTCCATTGAGATGACAATGGCAGGGAGCATTGTGATGCCAAATGCACTGGTGGATTGTGATGACAAATATAATGGAGCATTGTGATGACTAGGGCTTGGAGCATTATGATGACTAGGGCTTGGAGCATTATGATGACAAAACCATGGAGCCATGTGATGACAAGTCTCATGGAGCATACTGATGAAAAAGGGCATGCATCATTGTGATTACAGGGGTCTTGGAACTTTGTGATGACAAGGGCATGGAGCATTGTGAGGAGAAGTCCAAGGAGCATTCTGATGGCATGCATCATTGAGCTTTGTGATGACAAGGGCATGGAGCATCGTGATTACATGGGTCTTGGAGCATTGTGATGAAAAGGGCATGGATCATTGTGATGAAAAAGGCATGGAGCCTTGTCATGACAGGGTAAAAGGAGCATACAGACAACAAGTGTCAGGGAGCAGTTTGATGACAAGTGTATTGAGCATTGTGATGACGAAGGTCATGGAGCATTGTGATGAGAAGACCATGGATAATTGTGATGACGAGCGTCATTGGGCACTGTGATGACAAGTGTTATGGAATATTGTGATCACAAGGGTTTGGAGCATTGTTATGACAGAGGTCATGGAGCATTTTGATTTCATTGTGATGACAATAGGCTGAAGCATTATGATGATGGGCATGGTGCACTGTGATGACAGGGTTCATGGATCATTGAGATGAAAAGGGGCATGGAGCATTGTGATTAGAGGGGACTTGGAGCATTGTGATGAGAAGGGTCATGGAGCCTTGTGATGACAAGTCCATGGAATATCATGATGGCAGGGGTCATGGAGCATTGTTATGACAGGCATAATGGAGCATTGTGATGGCAAGGGCATGGAGCATTGTGATGACATGTGTCATGGAGCTATGTGAAGTCAAGGGCATGGAGCAATGTGATGAGAGTGTTCATGGAGCATTGTGATGACAATGACATGGGACATTGTGATGCCAAGGGTCATGGATCATTGTGATGACAATGGTCATGGAGCATTTTGATGGCAAGGGCGTTGTGCATTGTGATGAGGAGGGCAGGGAGCATTGTGATGACAGGGTCATGGAGCAATTTGATGAAAAGTGTCATGGAACATTGTGATGTCATGGGTCATCGAACATTGTGATGATAAGTGCATGTAGCATTGTGATGACAGGAGTCATGGAACATTGTCATGACAGGGGTGAGGGAGTATTGTGACAAATAGTGATGTAGCATTGTGATAGCAGTGTTGAGAGAGCATTTTGATGAGAAGTGCATGGAGCATTGTGATGACAAATTTTATGGAGCATTGTGATGACAAGATTGTGGAGCACTGTGATGATAAGCGCATGGTGAATTGTGATGACATGTGTCATGGAACATTGTGCTGACAAGCGTATGGAGCATTGTGATGACAAGGGTCATGGAGAATTGTGCTGAGAAGGGCATAGAGCATTGTGATGACAAGGGTCAAAGAGCATTGTGATGAAAAGTTCATGGAGCATTGTGGTTAAAAATGTCACAGAGACTGTTGATGACGAGGGCATGGACCATTGTGATGACAAAGGTAATGAAGCACTGTGATGACTGGAGTCATGGAGCATTGTGATGACAGGGGTCATGGAGCATGGTGATAAAAAGTTCATGGAGCATTGTGATGAAAAGGGCATGGAGTATTGTGATGACAGGCATCATGGAGCATTGTGAAGGCAAGTGTTATGGAACATTGTGATCACAAGGGTTTGGAGCATTGTGATGAGAGAGGTCATGGATCATTTTGATTTCAAGGCACATGGAGCACTGTGATGACAAGGGCATGAAGCAATGTGATCCCAAGGTTCAAGAAGGATTGTGATGACAATGGTAATGGAGTATTTTGATGACAAGCGCATAGAACATTGTAATGACAAGGTCATGTAGCTTTTTGCTGACAAAGGCATGGAGCATTGTGATGACAGGTGTCATGGAGCACTGTGATGACAAGCGTCAAGGAGCATTGTGAATACAGGGGTCATGGAGTATTGGGATGACAAGGGCATGGATCATTGTGATGACAAGGTTCATGGAGCATTGGGCTGAAAATGTTCATGGACTATTGTGATGACGGGTCATGGAGCATCGTGATGACTAGGGAATGGAGCATTGTGATGACAAGAGTGCTGGATCATTGTGTTGTCAGGTGTTATGGATGGTTGTGATGACAGTGGTCATGGAGCATTGTGATGATATTGGTCATGGAGCATTGTGATGAGAATGTCATGTAGCATTCGGCTGGAAATGTTAATGGATTATTCTAATGACAGGGGTCATGGAGCATTGTGATGACAAGGGAATAGAGCATGGTGATGACAAGGTCCTAAAGCATTGTGATGAGATGACCATGGAGACTTGTGATGACAAGTCTCATGCAGCATTCTGATGAAAAAGGGCATGGAGCATTGTGATTACAGGGGTCTTGGAGCATTGTTTTGACAAGGGCATGGAGCATTGTGAGGAGAAGGCCATGGAGAATTCTGATGACATGCGTCACGGAGCTTTGTGCTGACAAGGCCATGGAGCATTGTGATAACAGGGGTCTTGGAGCATTGTGATGAAAAGGCATGGATCATTGTGATGTAAAAGGCATGGAGCCTTGTCATCACAGGGTTCAAGGAGCATACTGACGACAGGTGTCAGGGAGTATTTTAATGACAAGTGTATTGAGCATTGTGATGACAATGATCATGGAGCATTGTGATGAGAACACCATGGAAAACTGTGATGATGATCGTCATGGGGTGTTGTGATGATAAGTGTTATGGAACATTGTGATCACAAGGGTTTGGAGCATTATGATGACAGAAGTCATGGAGAATTTTGATTTCATTGTAGTGACAATAGCCTGAAGCATTATGAAGATGGGCATGGTGCATTGTGATGACAGGGTTCTTGGAGCATTGAGATGAAAAGGGGCATGGAGCATTGTGATTACAGGGGTCTTGGAACATTGTGATGACAAGGGCATGGAGCATTGTGATGAGAAGGGCATGGAACCTTCTGATGACATGCGTCATGGAGCTTTGTTATGACAATGGCATGGAGCATTGTGATGCCAAGTGTCATGGAGGATTCTGATGACAAAGGTAATGGAGCATTGTGATGACAATGGCTTGGAGCATAGTGATGAGAAGGGTCAGGGAGCATTGTGCTGACAAGTGCAAGGAGAATTGTGATGACAAGGGTCATGGAGCATTCTGATGACAAGCTTGTGGAGTATTTTGATGACAATGGCATGGAGCATTGTGATGAAAACGGCATGGGGCTTTGTGATGAAAAAGGCATGGAGCCTTTTCGTGACAGGGTTCAAGGAGCATTCTGATGACAAGTGTCAGGGAACATTGTGATGACAAGTGTATTGAGAATTGTGATGACAAGGGTCATGGAGCATTCTGATGACAAGCTTGTGTGGTATTTTGATGACAATGGCATGGAGCATTGTGATGAAAACGGCAAGGGGCTTTGTGATGAAAAAGGCATGGAGCCTTTTCGTGACGGGGTTCAAGGAGCATTCTGACGACAAGTGTCAGGGAACATTTTGATGACAAGTGTATTGAGAATTGTGATGACAAAGGTCATGGAGCATTGTGATGAAAAGACCATCGAGTATTGTGATGATAGGCATCATGGAGCATTGTGATGACAAGTGTTATGGAACATTGTGATCACAAGGGTTTGGAGCATTGCGATGACAGAGGTCATTGATCATTTTGATTTCAAGGAGCATGGAGCATTGTGATGACAAGGGCATGAAGCAATGTGATCCCAAGGTTCATGGAGGATAGTGATGACAATGGTAATGGAGTATTGTGATGACAAGCGCATAGAGCATTGTAATGACAAGGTCATGTAGCATTTTGCTGAAAAAGGCATAGAGGATTGTGATGACTGGTGTCATGGAGCACTGTGATGACAAGCATCACGGAGCATTGTGAATACAGTGGTCTTGGAGCTTTGGGATGACAAGGGCATGGATCATTGTGATGACAGGTGTCATGGAGCACTGTGATGACAAGCATCACAGAGCATTGTGAATACAGTGGTCTTGGAGCTTTGGGATGACAAGGGCATGGATCATTGTGATGACAGGTGTTATGGAGCACTGTGATGACAAGCATCACGGAGCATTGTGAATACAGGGGTCATGGAGCATTGGGATGACATATGGCATGGTCCATTGAGATGACAATGGCAGGGAGCATTGTGATGCCAAATGCACTGGAGGATTGTGATGACAAATATAATGGAGCATTGTGATGACTAGGGCTTGGAGCATTATGATGACTAGGGCTTGGAGCATTATGATGACAAAACCATGGAGCCATGTGATGACAAGTCTCATGGAGCATACTGATGAAAAAGGGCATGCATCATTGTGATTACAGGGGTCTTGGAACTTTGTGATGACAAGGGCATGGAGCATTGTGAGGAGAAGTCCAAGGAGCATTCTGATGGCATGCATCATTGAGCTTTGTGATGACAAGGGCATGGAGCATCGTGATTACATGGGTCTTGGAGCATTGTGATGAAAAGGGCATGGTTCATTGTGATGAAAAAGGCATGGAGCCTTGTCATGACAGGGTAAAAGGAGCATACAGACAACAAGTGTCAGGGAGCAGTTTGATGACAAGTGTATTGAGCATTGTGATGACGAAGGTCATGGAGCATTGTGATGAGAAGACCATGGATAATTGTGATGACGAGCGTCATTGGGCACTGTGATGACAAGTGTTATGGAATATTGTGATCACAAGGGTTTGGAGCATTGTTATGACAGAGGTCATGGAGCATTTTGATTTCATTGTGATGACAATAGGCTGAAGCATTATGATGATGGGCATGGTGCACTGTGATGACAGGGTTCATGGATCATTGAGATGAAAAGGGGCATGGAGCATTGTGATTAGAGGGGACTTGGAGCATTGTGATGAGAAGGGTCATGGAGCCTTGTGATGACAAGTCCATGGAATATCATGATGGCAGGGGTCATGGAGCATTGTTATGACAGGCATAATGGAGCATTGTGATGGCAAGGGCATGGAGCATTGTGATGACATGTGTCATGGAGCTATGTGAAGTCAAGGGCATGGAGCAATGTGATGAGAGCGTTCATGGAGCATTGTGATGACAATGACATGGGACATTGTGATGCCAAGGGTCATGGATCATTGTGATGACAATGGTCATGGAGCATTTTGATGGCAAGGGCGTTGTGCATTGTGATGAGGAGGGCAGGGAGCATTGTGATGACAATGTCATGGAGCAATTTGATGAAAAGTGTCATGGAACATTGTGATGTCATGGGTCATCGAACATTGTGATGTCATGGGTCATCGAACATTGTGATGATAAGTGCATGTAGCATTGTGATGACAGGAGTCATGGAACATTGTCATGACAGGGGTGAGGGAGTATTGTGACAAATAGTGATGTAGCATTGTGATAGCAGTGTTGAGAGAGCATTTTGATGAGAAGTGCATGGAGCATTGTGATGACAAATTTTATGGAGCATTGTGATGACAAGATTGTGGAGCACTGTGATGATAAGCGCATGGTGAATTGTGATGACATGTGTCATGGAACATTGTGCTGACAAGCGTATGGAGCATTGTGATGACAAGGGTCATGGAGCATTGTGCTGAGAAGGGCATAGAGCATTGTGATGACAAGGGTCAAAGAGCATTGTGATGAAAAGTTCATGGAGCATTGTGGTTAAAAATGTCACAGAGACTGTTGATGACGAGGGCATGGACCATTGTGATGACAAAGGTAATGAAGCACTGTGATGACTGGAGTCATGGAGCATTGTGATGACAGGGGTCATGGAGCATGGTGATAAAAAGTTCATGGAGCATTGTGATGAAAAGGGCATGGAGTATTGTGATGACAGGCATCATGGAGCATTGTGAAGACAAGTGTTATGGAACATTGTGATCACAAGGGTTTGGAGCATTGTGATGAGAGAGGTCATGGATCATTTTGATTTCAAGGCACATGGAGCACTGTGATGACAAGGGCATGAAGCAATGTGATCCCAAGGTTCAAGAAGGATTGTGATGACAATGGTAATGGAGTATTTTGATGACAAGCACATAGAACATTGTAATGACAAGGTCATGTAGCTTTTTGCTGACAAAGGCATGGAGCATTGTGATGACAGGTGTCATGGAGCACTGTGATGACAAGCGTCAAGGAGCATTGTGAATACAGGGGTCATGGAGCATTGGGATGACAAGGGCATGGATCATTGTGATGACAAGGTTCATGGAGCATTGGGCTGAAAATGTTCATGGACTATTGTGATGACGGGTCATGGAGCATCGTGATGACTAGGGAATGGAGCATTGTGATGACAAGAGTGCTGGATCATTGTGTTGTCAGGTGTTATGGATGGTTGTGATGACAGTGGTCATGGAGCATTGTGATGATATTGGTCATGGAGCATTGTGATGAGAATGTCATGTAGCATTCGGCTGGAAATGTTAATGGATTATTCTAATGACAGGGGTCATGGAGCATTGTGATGACAAGGGAATAGAGCATGGTGATGACAAGGTCCTAAAGCATTGTGATGAGATGACCATGGAGACTTGTGATGACAAGTCTCATGCAGCATTCTGATGAAAAAGGGCATGGAGCATTGTGATTACAGGGGTCTTGGAGCATTGTTTTGACAAGGGCATGGAGCATTGTGAGGAGAAGGCCATGGAGAATTCTGATGACATGCGTCACGGAGCTTTGTGCTGACAAGGCCATGGAGCATTGTGATAACAGGGGTCTTGGAGCATTGTGATGAAAAGGCATGGATCATTGTGATGTAAAAGGCATGGAGCCTTGTCATCACAGGGTTCAAGGAGCATACTGACGACAGGTGTCAGGGAGTATTTTAATGACAAGTGTATTGAGCATTGTGATGACAATGATCATGGAGCATTGTGATGAGAACACCATGGAAAACTGTGATGATGATCGTCATGGGGTGTTGTGATGATAAGTGTTATGGAACATTGTGATCACAAGGGTTTGGAGCATTATGATGACAGAAGTCATGGAGAATTTTGATTTCATTGTAGTGACAATAGCCTGAAGCATTATGAAGATGGGCATGGTGCATTGTGATGACAGGGTTCTTGGAGCATTGAGATGAAAAGGGGCATGGAGCATTGTGATTACAGGGGTCTTGGAACATTGTGATGACAAGGGCATGGAGCATTGTGATGAGAAGGGCATGGAACCTTCTGATGACATGCGTCATGGAGCTTTGTTATGACAATGGCATGGAGCATTGTGATGCCAAGTGTCATGGAGGATTCTGATGACAAAGGTAATGGAGCATTGTGATGACAATGGCTTGGAGCATAGTGATGAGAAGGGTCAGGGAGCATTGTGCTGACAAGTGCAAGGAGAATTGTGATGACAAGGGTCATGGAGCATTCTGATGACAAGCTTGTGGAGTATTTTGATGACAATGGCATGGAGCATTGTGATGAAAACGGCATGGGGCTTTGTGATGAAAAAGGCATGGAGCCTTTTCGTGACAGGGTTCAAGGAGCATTCTGATGACAAGTGTCAGGGAACATTGTGATGACAAGTGTATTGAGAATTGTGATGACAAGGGTCATGGAGCATTCTGATGACAAGCTTGTGTGGTATTTTGATGACAATGGCATGGAGCATTGTGATGAAAACGGCAAGGGGCTTTGTGATGAAAAAGGCATGGAGCCTTTTCGTGACGGGGTTCAAGGAGCATTCTGACGACAAGTGTCAGGGAACATTTTGATGACAAGTGTATTGAGAATTGTGATGACAAAGGTCATGGAGCATTGTGATGAAAAGACCATCGAGTATTGTGATGATAGGCATCATGGAGCATTGTGATGACAAGTGTTATGGAACATTGTGATCACAAGGGTTTGGAGCATTGCGATGACAGAGGTCATTGATCATTTTGATTTCAAGGAGCATGGAGCATTGTGATGACAAGGGCATGAAGCAATGTGATCCCAAGGTTCATGGAGGATAGTGATGACAATGGTAATGGAGTATTGTGATGACAAGCGCATAGAGCATTGTAATGACAAGGTCATGTAGCATTTTGCTGAAAAAGGCATAGAGGATTGTGATGACTGGTGTCATGGAGCACTGTGATGACAAGCATCACGGAGCATTGTGAATACAGTGGTCTTGGAGCTTTGGGATGACAAGGGCATGGATCATTGTGATGACAGGTGTCATGGAGCACTGTGATGACAAGCATCACAGAGCATTGTGAATACAGTGGTCTTGGAGCTTTGGGATGACAAGGGCATGGATCATTGTGATGACAGGTGTCATGGAGCACTGTGATGACAAGCATCACGGAGCATTGTGAATACAGGGGTCATGGAGCATTGGGATGACATATGGCATGGTCCATTGAGATGACAATGGCAGGGAGCATTGTGATGCCAAATGCACTGGAGGATTGTGATGACAAATATAATGGAGCATTGTGATGACTAGGGCTTGGAGCATTATGATGACTAGGGCTTGGAGCATTATGATGACAAAACCATGGAGCCATGTGATGACAAGTCTCATGGAGCATACTGATGAAAAAGGGCATGCATCATTGTGATTACAGGGGTCTTGGAACTTTGTGATGACAAGGGCATGGAGCATTGTGAGGAGAAGTCCAAGGAGCATTCTGATGGCATGCATCATTGAGCTTTGTGATGACAAGGGCATGGAGCATCGTGATTACATGGGTCTTGGAGCATTGTGATGAAAAGGGCATGGATCATTGTGATGAAAAAGGCATGGAGCCTTGTCATGACAGGGTAAAAGGAGCATACAGACAACAAGTGTCAGGGAGCAGTTTGATGACAAGTGTATTGAGCATTGTGATGACGAAGGTCATGGAGCATTGTGATGAGAAGACCATGGATAATTGTGATGACGAGCGTCATTGGGCACTGTGATGACAAGTGTTATGGAATATTGTGATCACAAGGGTTTGGAGCATTGTTATGACAGAGGTCATGGAGCATTTTGATTTCATTGTGATGACAATAGGCTGAAGCATTATGATGATGGGCATGGTGCATTGTGATGACAGGGTTCATGGATCATTGAGATGAAAAGGGGCATGGAGCATTGTGATTAGAGGGGACTTGGAGCATTGTGATGAGAAGGGTCATGGAGCCTTGTGATGACAAGGCCATGGAATATCGTGATGGCAGGGGTCATGGAGCATTGTTATGACAGGCATAATGGAGCATTGTGATGGCAAGGGCATGGAGCATTGTGATGACATGTGTCATGGAGCTATGTGAAGTCAAGGGCATGGAGCAATGTGATGAGAGCGTTCATGGAGCATTGTGATGACAATGACATGGGACATTGTGATGCCAAGGGTCATGGATCATTGTGATGACAATGGTCATGGAGCATTTTGATGGCAAGGGCGTTGTGCATTGTGATGAGGAGGGCAGGGAGCATTGTGATGACAGGGTCATGGAGCAATTTGATGAAAAGTGTCATGGAACATTGTGATGTCATGGGTCATCGAACATTGTGATGTCATGGGTCATCGAACATTGTGATGATAAGTGCATGTAGCATTGTGTAGACAGGAGTCATGGAACATTGTCATGACAGGGGTGAGGGAGTATTGTGACAAATAGTGATGTAGCATTGTGATAGCAGTGTTGAGAGAGCATTTTGATGAGAAGTGCATGGAGCATTGTGATGACAAATTTTATGGAGCATTGTGATGACAAGATTGTGGAGCACTGTGATGATAAGCGCATGGTGAATTGTGATGACATGTGTCATGGAACATTGTGCTGACAAGCGTATGGAGCATTGTGATGACAAGGGTCATGGAGCATTGTGCTGAGAAGGGCATAGAGCATTGTGATGACAAGGGTCAAAGAGCATTGTGATGAAAAGTTCATGGAGCATTGTGGTTAAAAATGTCACAGAGACTGTTGATGACGAGGGCATGGACCATTGTGATGACAAAGGTAATGAAGCACTGTGATGACTGGAGTCATGGAGCATTGTGATGACAGGGGTCATGGAGCATGGTGATAAAAAGTTCATGGAGCATTGTGATGAAAAGGGCATGGAGTATTGTGATGACAGGCATCATGGAGCATTGTGAAGACAAGTGTTATGGAACATTGTGATCACAAGGGTTTGGAGCATTGTGATGAGAGAGGTCATGGATCATTTTGATTTCAAGGCACATGGAGCACTGTGATGACAAGGGCATGAAGCAATGTGATCCCAAGGTTCAAGAAGGATTGTGATGACAATGGTAATGGAGTATTTTGATGACAAGCACATAGAACATTGTAATGACAAGGTCATGTAGCTTTTTGCTGACAAAGGCATGGAGCATTGTGATGACAGGTGTCATGGAGCACTGTGATGACAAGCGTCAAGGAGCATTGTGAATACAGGGGTCATGGAGCATTGGGATGACAAGGGCATGGATCATTGTGATGACAAGGTTCATGGAGCATTGGGCTGAAAATGTTCATGGACTATTGTGATGACGGGTCATGGAGCATCGTGATGACTAGGGAATGGAGCATTGTGATGACAAGAGTGCTGGATCATTGTGTTGTCAGGTGTTATGGATGGTTGTGATGACAGTGGTCATGGAGCATTGTGATGATATTGGTCATGGAGCATTGTGATGAGAATGTCATGTAGCATTCGGCTGGAAATGTTAATGGATTATTCTAATGACAGGGGTCATGGAGCATTGTGATGACAAGGGAATAGAGCATGGTGATGACAAGGTCCTAAAGCATTGTGATGAGATGACCATGGAGACTTGTGATGACAAGTCTCATGCAGCATTCTGATGAAAATGGGCATGGAGCATTGTGATTACAGGGGTCTTGGAGCATTGTTTTGACAAGGGCATGGAGCATTGTGAGGAGAAGGCCATGGAGAATTCTGATGACATGCGTCACGGAGCTTTGTGCTGACAAGGCCATGGAGCATTGTGATAACAGGGGTCTTGGAGCATTGTGATGAAAAGGCATGGATCATTGTGATGTAAAAGGCATGGAGCCTTGTCATCACAGGGTTCAAGGAGCATACTGACGACAGGTGTCAGGGAGTATTTTAATGACAAGTGTATTGAGCATTGTGATGACAATGATCATGGAGCATTGTGATGAGAACACCATGGAAAACTGTGATGATGATCGTCATGGGGTGTTGTGATGATAAGTGTTATGGAACATTGTGATCACAAGGGTTTGGAGCATTATGATGACAGAAGTCATGGAGAATTTTGATTTCATTGTAGTGACAATAGCCTGAAGCATTATGAAGATGGGCATGGTGCATTGTGATGACAGGGTTCTTGGAGCATTGAGATGAAAAGGGGCATGGAGCATTGTGATTACAGGGGTCTTGGAACATTGTGATGACAAGGGCATGGAGCATTGTGATGAGAAGGGCATGGAACCTTCTGATGACATGCGTCATGGAGCTTTGTTATGACAATGGCATGGAGCATTGTGATGCCAAGTGTCATGGAGGATTCTGATGACAAAGGTAATGGAGCATTGTGATGACAATGGCTTGGAGCATAGTGATGAGAAGGGTCAGGGAGCATTGTGCTGACAAGTGCAAGGAGAATTGTGATGACAAGGGTCATGGAGCATTCTGATGACAAGCTTGTGGAGTATTTTGATGACAATGGCATGGAGCATTGTGATGAAAACGGCATGGGGCTTTGTGATGAAAAAGGCATGGAGCCTTTTCGTGACAGGGTTCAAGGAGCATTCTGATGACAAGTGTCAGGGAACATTGTGATGACAAGTGTATTGAGAATTGTGATGACAAGGGTCATGGAGCATTCTGATGACAAGCTTGTGTGGTATTTTGATGACAATGGCATGGAGCATTGTGATGAAAACGGCAAGGGGCTTTGTGATGAAAAAGGCATGGAGCCTTTTCGTGACGGGGTTCAAGGAGCATTCTGACGACAAGTGTCAGGGAACATTTTGATGACAAGTGTATTGAGAATTGTGATGACAAAGGTCATGGAGCATTGTGATGAAAAGACCATCGAGTATTGTGATGATAGGCATCATGGAGCATTGTGATGACAAGTGTTATGGAACATTGTGATCACAAGGGTTTGGAGCATTGCGATGACAGAGGTCATTGATCATTTTGATTTCAAGGAGCATGGAGCATTGTGATGACAAGGGCATGAAGCAATGTGATCCCAAGGTTCATGGAGGATAGTGATGACAATGGTAATGGAGTATTGTGATGACAAGCGCATAGAGCATTGTAATGACAAGGTCATGTAGCATTTTGCTGAAAAAGGCATAGAGGATTGTGATGACTGGTGTCATGGAGCACTGTGATGACAAGGATCACGGAGCATTGTGAATACAGTGGTCTTGGAGCTTTGGGATGACAAGGGCATGGATCATTGTGATGACAGGTGTCATGGAGCACTGTGATGACAAGCATCACGGAGCATTGTGAATACAGGGGTCATGGAGCATTGGGATGACATATGGCATGGTCCATTGAGATGACAATGGCAGGGAGCATTGTGATGCCAAATGCACTGGTGGATTGTGATGACAAATATAATGGAGCATTGTGATGACTAGGGCTTGGAGCATTATGATGACTAGGGCTTGGAGCATTATGATGACAAAACCATGGAGCCATGTGATGACAAGTCTCATGGAGCATACTGATGAAAAAGGGCATGCATCATTGTGATTACAGGGGTCTTGGAACTTTGTGATGACAAGGGCATGGAGCATTGTGAGGAGAAGTCCAAGGAGCATTCTGATGGCATGCATCATTGAGCTTTGTGATGACAAGGGCATGGAGCATCGTGATTACATGGGTCTTGGAGCATTGTGATGAAAAGGGCATGGATCATTGTGATGAAAAAGGCATGGAGCCTTGTCATGACAGGGTAAAAGGAGCATACAGACAACAAGTGTCAGGGAGCAGTTTGATGACAAGTGTATTGAGCATTGTGATGACGAAGGTCATGGAGCATTGTGATGAGAAGACCATGGATAATTGTGATGACGAGCGTCATTGGGCACTGTGATGACAAGTGTTATGGAATATTGTGATCACAAGGGTTTGGAGCATTGTTATGACAGAGGTCATGGAGCATTTTGATTTCATTGTGATGACAATAGGCTGAAGCATTATGATGATGGGCATGGTGCACTGTGATGACAGGGTTCATGGATCATTGAGATGAAAAGGGGCATGGAGCATTGTGATTAGAGGGGACTTGGAGCATTGTGATGAGAAGGGTCATGGAGCCTTGTGATGACAAGTCCATGGAATATCATGATGGCAGGGGTCATGGAGCATTGTTATGACAGGCATAATGGAGCATTGTGATGGCAAGGGCATGGAGCATTGTGATGACATGTGTCATGGAGCTATGTGAAGTCAAGGGCATGGAGCAATGTGATGAGAGCGTTCATGGAGCATTGTGATGACAATGACATGGGACATTGTGATGCCAAGGGTCATGGATCATTGTGATGACAATGGTCATGGAGCATTTTGATGGCAAGGGCGTTGTGCATTGTGATGAGGAGGGCAGGGAGCATTGTGATGACAGGGTCATGGAGCAATTTGATGAAAAGTGTCATGGAACATTGTGATGTCATGGGTCATCGAACATTGTGATGATAAGTGCATGTAGCATTGTGATGACAGGAGTCATGGAACATTGTCATGACAGGGGTGAGGGAGTATTGTGACAAATAGTGATGTAGCATTGTGATAGCAGTGTTGAGAGAGCATTTTGATGAGAAGTGCATGGAGCATTGTGATGACAAATTTTATGGAGCATTGTGATGACAAGATTGTGGAGCACTGTGATGATAAGCGCATGGTGAATTGTGATGACATGTGTCATGGAACATTGTGCTGACAAGCGTATGGAGCATTGTGATGACAAGGGTCATGGAGCATTGTGCTGAGAAGGGCATAGAGCATTGTGATGACAAGGGTCAAAGAGCATTGTGATGAAAAGTTCATGGAGCATTGTGGTTAAAAATGTCACAGAGACTGTTGATGACGAGGGCATGGACCATTGTGATGACAAAGGTAATGAAGCACTGTGATGACTGGAGTCATGGAGCATTGTGATGACAGGGGTCATGGAGCATGGTGATAAAAAGTTCATGGAGCATTGTGATGAAAAGGGCATGGAGTATTGTGATGACAGGCATCATGGAGCATTGTGAAGGCAAGTGTTATGGAACATTGTGATCACAAGGGTTTGGAGCATTGTGATGAGAGAGGTCATGGATCATTTTGATTTCAAGGCACATGGAGCACTGTGATGACAAGGGCATGAAGCAATGTGATCCCAAGGTTCAAGAAGGATTGTGATGACAATGGTAATGGAGTATTTTGATGACAAGCGCATAGAACATTGTAATGACAAGGTCATGTAGCTTTTTGCTGACAAAGGCATGGAGCATTGTGATGACAGGTGTCATGGAGCACTGTGATGACAAGCGTCAAGGAGCATTGTGAATACAGGGGTCATGGAGCATTGGGATGACAAGGGCATGGATCATTGTGATGACAAGGTTCATGGAGCATTGGGCTGAAAATGTTCATGGACTATTGTGATGACGGGTCATGGAGCATCGTGATGACTAGGGAATGGAGCATTGTGATGACAAGAGTGCTGGATCATTGTGTTGTCAGGTGTTATGGATGGTTGTGATGACAGTGGTCATGGAGCATTGTGATGATATTGGTCATGGAGCATTGTGATGAGAATGTCATGTAGCATTCGGCTGGAAATGTTAATGGATTATTCTAATGACAGGGGTCATGGAGCATTGTGATGACAAGGGAATAGAGCATGGTGATGACAAGGTCCTAAAGCATTGTGATGAGATGACCATGGAGACTTGTGATGACAAGTCTCATGCAGCATTCTGATGAAAAAGGGCATGGAGCATTGTGATTACAGGGGTCTTGGAGCATTGTTTTGACAAGGGCATGGAGCATTGTGAGGAGAAGGCCATGGAGAATTCTGATGACATGCGTCACGGAGCTTTGTGCTGACAAGGCCATGGAGCATTGTGATAACAGGGGTCTTGGAGCATTGTGATGAAAAGGCATGGATCATTGTGATGTAAAAGGCATGGAGCCTTGTCATCACAGGGTTCAAGGAGCATACTGACGACAGGTGTCAGGGAGTATTTTAATGACAAGTGTATTGAGCATTGTGATGACAATGATCATGGAGCATTGTGATGAGAACACCATGGAAAACTGTGATGATGATCGTCATGGGGTGTTGTGATGATAAGTGTTATGGAACATTGTGATCACAAGGGTTTGGAGCATTATGATGACAGAAGTCATGGAGAATTTTGATTTCATTGTAGTGACAATAGCCTGAAGCATTATGAAGATGGGCATGGTGCATTGTGATGACAGGGTTCTTGGAGCATTGAGATGAAAAGGGGCATGGAGCATTGTGATTACAGGGGTCTTGGAACATTGTGATGACAAGGGCATGGAGCATTGTGATGAGAAGGGCATGGAACCTTCTGATGACATGCGTCATGGAGCTTTGTTATGACAATGGCATGGAGCATTGTGATGCCAAGTGTCATGGAGGATTCTGATGACAAAGGTAATGGAGCATTGTGATGACAATGGCTTGGAGCATAGTGATGAGAAGGGTCAGGGAGCATTGTGCTGACAAGTGCAAGGAGAATTGTGATGACAAGGGTCATGGAGCATTCTGATGACAAGCTTGTGGAGTATTTTGATGACAATGGCACGGAGCATTGTGATGAAAACGGCATGGGGCTTTGTGATGAAAAAGGCATGGAGCCTTTTCGTGACAGGGTTCAAGGAGCATTCTGATGACAAGTGTCAGGGAACATTGTGATGACAAGTGTATTGAGAATTGTGATGACAAGGGTCATGGAGCATTCTGATGACAAGCTTGTGTGGTATTTTGATGACAATGGCATGGAGCATTGTGATGAAAACGGCAAGGGGCTTTGTGATGAAAAAGGCATGGAGCCTTTTCGTGACGGGGTTCAAGGAGCATTCTGACGACAAGTGTCAGGGAACATTTTGATGACAAGTGTATTGAGAATTGTGATGACAAAGGTCATGGAGCATTGTGATGAAAAGACCATCGAGTATTGTGATGATAGGCATCATGGAGCATTGTGATGACAAGTGTTATGGAACATTGTGATCACAAGGGTTTGGAGCATTGCGATGACAGAGGTCATTGATCATTTTGATTTCAAGGAGCATGGAGCATTGTGATGACAAGGGCATGAAGCAATGTGATCCCAAGGTTCATGGAGGATAGTGATGACAATGGTAATGGAGTATTGTGATGACAAGCGCATAGAGCATTGTAATGACAAGGTCATGTAGCATTTTGCTGAAAAAGGCATAGAGGATTGTGATGACTGGTGTCATGGAGCACTGTGATGACAAGCATCACGGAGCATTGTGAATACAGTGGTCTTGGAGCTTTGGGATGACAAGGGCATGGATCATTGTGATGACAGGTGTCATGGAGCACTGTGATGACAAGCATCACGGAGCATTGTGAATACAGGGGTCATGGAGCATTGGGATGACATATGGCATGGTCCATTGAGATGACAATGGCAGGGAGCATTGTGATGCCAAATGCACTGGTGGATTGTGATGACAAATATAATGGAGCATTGTGATGACTAGGGCTTGGAGCATTATGATGACTAGGGCTTGGAGCATTATGATGACAAAACCATGGAGCCATGTGATGACAAGTCTCATGGAGCATACTGATGAAAAAGGGCATGCATCATTGTGATTACAGGGGTCTTGGAACTTTGTGATGACAAGGGCATGGAGCATTGTGAGGAGAAGTCCAAGGAGCATTCTGATGGCATGCATCATTGAGCTTTGTGATGACAAGGGCATGGAGCATCGTGATTACATGGGTCTTGGAGCATTGTGATGAAAAGGGCATGGATCATTGTGATGAAAAAGGCATGGAGCCTTGTCATGACAGGGTAAAAGGAGCATACAGACAACAAGTGTCAGGGAGCAGTTTGATGACAAGTGTATTGAGCATTGTGATGACGAAGGTCATGGAGCATTGTGATGAGAAGACCATGGATAATTGTGATGACGAGCATCATTGGGCACTGTGATGACAAGTGTTATGGAATATTGTGATCACAAGGGTTTGGAGCATTGTTATGACAGAGGTCATGGAGCATTTTGATTTCATTGTGATGACAATAGGCTGAAGCATTATGATGATGGGCATGGTGCACTGTGATGACAGGGTTCATGGATCATTGAGATGAAAAGGGGCATGGAGCATTGTGATTAGAGGGGACTTGGAGCATTGTGATGAGAAGGGTCATGGAGCCTTGTGATGACAAGTCCATGGAATATCATGATGGCAGGGGTCATGGAGCATTGTTATGACAGGCATAATGGAGCATTGTGATGGCAAGGGCATGGAGCATTGTGATGACATGTGTCATGGAGCTATGTGAAGTCAAGGGCATGGAGCAATGTGATGAGAGTGTTCATGGAGCATTGTGATGACAATGACATGGGACATTGTGATGCCAAGGGTCATGGATCATTGTGATGACAATGGTCATGGAGCATTTTGATGGCAAGGGCGTTGTGCATTGTGATGAGGAGGGCAGGGAGCATTGTGATGACAGGGTCATGGAGCAATTTGATGAAAAGTGTCATGGAACATTGTGATGTCATGGGTCATCGAACATTGTGATGATAAGTGCATGTAGCATTGTGATGACAGGAGTCATGGAACATTGTCATGACAGGGGTGAGGGAGTATTGTGACAAATAGTGATGTAGCATTGTGATAGCAGTGTTGAGAGAGCATTTTGATGAGAAGTGCATGGAGCATTGTGATGACAAATTTTATGGAGCATTGTGATGACAAGATTGTGGAGCACTGTGATGATAAGCGCATGGTGAATTGTGATGACATGTGTCATGGAACATTGTGCTGACAAGCGTATGGAGCATTGTGATGACAAGGGTCATGGAGAATTGTGCTGAGAAGGGCATAGAGCATTGTGATGACAAGGGTCAAAGAGCATTGTGATGAAAAGTTCATGGAGCATTGTGGTTAAAAATGTCACAGAGACTGTTGATGACGAGGGCATGGACCATTGTGATGACAAAGGTAATGAAGCACTGTGATGACTGGAGTCATGGAGCATTGTGATGACAGGGGTCATGGAGCATGGTGATAAAAAGTTCATGGAGCATTGTGATGAAAAGGGCATGGAGTATTGTGATGACAGGCATCATGGAGCATTGTGAAGGCAAGTGTTATGGAACATTGTGATCACAAGGGTTTGGAGCATTGTGATGAGAGAGGTCATGGATCATTTTGATTTCAAGGCACATGGAGCACTGTGATGACAAGGGCATGAAGCAATGTGATCCCAAGGTTCAAGAAGGATTGTGATGACAATGGTAATGGAGTATTTTGATGACAAGCGCATAGAACATTGTAATGACAAGGTCATGTAGCTTTTTGCTGACAAAGGCATGGAGCATTGTGATGACAGGTGTCATGGAGCACTGTGATGACAAGCGTCAAGGAGCATTGTGAATACAGGGGTCATGGAGCATTGGGATGACAAGGGCATGGATCATTGTGATGACAAGGTTCATGGAGCATTGGGCTGAAAATGTTCATGGACTATTGTGATGACGGGTCATGGAGCATCGTGATGACTAGGGAATGGAGCATTGTGATGACAAGAGTGCTGGATCATTGTGTTGTCAGGTGTTATGGATGGTTGTGATGACAGTGGTCATGGAGCATTGTGATGATATTGGTCATGGAGCATTGTGATGAGAATGTCATGTAGCATTCGGCTGGAAATGTTAATGGATTATTCTAATGACAGGGGTCATGGAGCATTGTGATGACAAGGGAATAGAGCATGGTGATGACAAGGTCCTAAAGCATTGTGATGAGATGACCATGGAGACTTGTGATGACAAGTCTCATGCAGCATTCTGATGAAAAAGGGCATGGAGCATTGTGATTACAGGGGTCTTGGAGCATTGTTTTGACAAGGGCATGGAGCATTGTGAGGAGAAGGCCATGGAGAATTCTGATGACATGCGTCACGGAGCTTTGTGCTGACAAGGCCATGGAGCATTGTGATAACAGGGGTCTTGGAGCATTGTGATGAAAAGGCATGGATCATTGTGATGTAAAAGGCATGGAGCCTTGTCATCACAGGGTTCAAGGAGCATACTGACGACAGGTGTCAGGGAGTATTTTAATGACAAGTGTATTGAGCATTGTGATGACAATGATCATGGAGCATTGTGATGAGAACACCATGGAAAACTGTGATGATGATCGTCATGGGGTGTTGTGATGATAAGTGTTATGGAACATTGTGATCACAAGGGTTTGGAGCATTATGATGACAGAAGTCATGGAGAATTTTGATTTCATTGTAGTGACAATAGCCTGAAGCATTATGAAGATGGGCATGGTGCATTGTGATGACAGGGTTCTTGGAGCATTGAGATGAAAAGGGGCATGGAGCATTGTGATTACAGGGGTCTTGGAACATTGTGATGACAAGGGCATGGAGCATTGTGATGAGAAGGGCATGGAACCTTCTGATGACATGCGTCATGGAGCTTTGTTATGACAATGGCATGGAGCATTGTGATGCCAAGTGTCATGGAGGATTCTGATGACAAAGGTAATGGAGCATTGTGATGACAATGGCTTGGAGCATAGTGATGAGAAGGGTCAGGGAGCATTGTGCTGACAAGTGCAAGGAGAATTGTGATGACAAGGGTCATGGAGCATTCTGATGACAAGCTTGTGGAGTATTTTGATGACAATGGCATGGAGCATTGTGATGAAAACGGCATGGGGCTTTGTGATGAAAAAGGCATGGAGCCTTTTCGTGACAGGGTTCAAGGAGCATTCTGATGACAAGTGTCAGGGAACATTGTGATGACAAGTGTATTGAGAATTGTGATGACAAGGGTCATGGAGCATTCTGATGACAAGCTTGTGTGGTATTTTGATGACAATGGCATGGAGCATTGTGATGAAAACGGCAAGGGGCTTTGTGATGAAAAAGGCATGGAGCCTTTTCGTGACGGGGTTCAAGGAGCATTCTGACGACAAGTGTCAGGGAACATTTTGATGACAAGTGTATTGAGAATTGTGATGACAAAGGTCATGGAGCATTGTGATGAAAAGACCATCGAGTATTGTGATGATAGGCATCATGGAGCATTGTGATGACAAGTGTTATGGAACATTGTGATCACAAGGGTTTGGAGCATTGCGATGACAGAGGTCATTGATCATTTTGATTTCAAGGAGCATGGAGCATTGTGATGACAAGGGCATGAAGCAATGTGATCCCAAGGTTCATGGAGGATAGTGATGACAATGGTAATGGAGTATTGTGATGACAAGCGCATAGAGCATTGTAATGACAAGGTCATGTAGCATTTTGCTGAAAAAGGCATAGAGGATTGTGATGACTGGTGTCATGGAGCACTGTGATGACAAGCATCACGGAGCATTGTGAATACAGTGGTCTTGGAGCTTTGGGATGACAAGGGCATGGATCATTGTGATGACAGGTGTCATGGAGCACTGTGATGACAAGCATCACAGAGCATTGTGAATACAGTGGTCTTGGAGCTTTGGGATGACAAGGGCATGGATCATTGTGATGACAGGTGTTATGGAGCACTGTGATGACAAGCATCACGGAGCATTGTGAATACAGGGGTCATGGAGCATTGGGATGACATATGGCATGGTCCATTGAGATGACAATGGCAGGGAGCATTGTGATGCCAAATGCACTGGAGGATTGTGATGACAAATATAATGGAGCATTGTGATGACTAGGGCTTGGAGCATTATGATGACTAGGGCTTGGAGCATTATGATGACAAAACCATGGAGCCATGTGATGACAAGTCTCATGGAGCATACTGATGAAAAAGGGCATGCATCATTGTGATTACAGGGGTCTTGGAACTTTGTGATGACAAGGGCATGGAGCATTGTGAGGAGAAGTCCAAGGAGCATTCTGATGGCATGCATCATTGAGCTTTGTGATGACAAGGGCATGGAGCATCGTGATTACATGGGTCTTGGAGCATTGTGATGAAAAGGGCATGGTTCATTGTGATGAAAAAGGCATGGAGCCTTGTCATGACAGGGTAAAAGGAGCATACAGACAACAAGTGTCAGGGAGCAGTTTGATGACAAGTGTATTGAGCATTGTGATGACGAAGGTCATGGAGCATTGTGATGAGAAGACCATGGATAATTGTGATGACGAGCGTCATTGGGCACTGTGATGACAAGTGTTATGGAATATTGTGATCACAAGGGTTTGGAGCATTGTTATGACAGAGGTCATGGAGCATTTTGATTTCATTGTGATGACAATAGGCTGAAGCATTATGATGATGGGCATGGTGCACTGTGATGACAGGGTTCATGGATCATTGAGATGAAAAGGGGCATGGAGCATTGTGATTAGAGGGGACTTGGAGCATTGTGATGAGAAGGGTCATGGAGCCTTGTGATGACAAGTCCATGGAATATCATGATGGCAGGGGTCATGGAGCATTGTTATGACAGGCATAATGGAGCATTGTGATGGCAAGGGCATGGAGCATTGTGATGACATGTGTCATGGAGCTATGTGAAGTCAAGGGCATGGAGCAATGTGATGAGAGCGTTCATGGAGCATTGTGATGACAATGACATGGGACATTGTGATGCCAAGGGTCATGGATCATTGTGATGACAATGGTCATGGAGCATTTTGATGGCAAGGGCGTTGTGCATTGTGATGAGGAGGGCAGGGAGCATTGTGATGACAATGTCATGGAGCAATTTGATGAAAAGTGTCATGGAACATTGTGATGTCATGGGTCATCGAACATTGTGATGTCATGGGTCATCGAACATTGTGATGATAAGTGCATGTAGCATTGTGATGACAGGAGTCATGGAACATTGTCATGACAGGGGTGAGGGAGTATTGTGACAAATAGTGATGTAGCATTGTGATAGCAGTGTTGAGAGAGCATTTTGATGAGAAGTGCATGGAGCATTGTGATGACAAATTTTATGGAGCATTGTGATGACAAGATTGTGGAGCACTGTGATGATAAGCGCATGGTGAATTGTGATGACATGTGTCATGGAACATTGTGCTGACAAGCGTATGGAGCATTGTGATGACAAGGGTCATGGAGCATTGTGCTGAGAAGGGCATAGAGCATTGTGATGACAAGGGTCAAAGAGCATTGTGATGAAAAGTTCATGGAGCATTGTGGTTAAAAATGTCACAGAGACTGTTGATGACGAGGGCATGGACCATTGTGATGACAAAGGTAATGAAGCACTGTGATGACTGGAGTCATGGAGCATTGTGATGACAGGGGTCATGGAGCATGGTGATAAAAAGTTCATGGAGCATTGTGATGAAAAGGGCATGGAGTATTGTGATGACAGGCATCATGGAGCATTGTGAAGACAAGTGTTATGGAACATTGTGATCACAAGGGTTTGGAGCATTGTGATGAGAGAGGTCATGGATCATTTTGATTTCAAGGCACATGGAGCACTGTGATGACAAGGGCATGAAGCAATGTGATCCCAAGGTTCAAGAAGGATTGTGATGACAATGGTAATGGAGTATTTTGATGACAAGCACATAGAACATTGTAATGACAAGGTCATGTAGCTTTTTGCTGACAAAGGCATGGAGCATTGTGATGACAGGTGTCATGGAGCACTGTGATGACAAGCGTCAAGGAGCATTGTGAATACAGGGGTCATGGAGCATTGGGATGACAAGGGCATGGATCATTGTGATGACAAGGTTCATGGAGCATTGGGCTGAAAATGTTCATGGACTATTGTGATGACGGGTCATGGAGCATCGTGATGACTAGGGAATGGAGCATTGTGATGACAAGAGTGCTGGATCATTGTGTTGTCAGGTGTTATGGATGGTTGTGATGACAGTGGTCATGGAGCATTGTGATGATATTGGTCATGGAGCATTGTGATGAGAATGTCATGTAGCATTCGGCTGGAAATGTTAATGGATTATTCTAATGACAGGGGTCATGGAGCATTGTGATGACAAGGGAATAGAGCATGGTGATGACAAGGTCCTAAAGCATTGTGATGAGATGACCATGGAGACTTGTGATGACAAGTCTCATGCAGCATTCTGATGAAAAAGGGCATGGAGCATTGTGATTACAGGGGTCTTGGAGCATTGTTTTGACAAGGGCATGGAGCATTGTGAGGAGAAGGCCATGGAGAATTCTGATGACATGCGTCACGGAGCTTTGTGCTGACAAGGCCATGGAGCATTGTGATAACAGGGGTCTTGGAGCATTGTGATGAAAAGGCATGGATCATTGTGATGTAAAAGGCATGGAGCCTTGTCATCACAGGGTTCAAGGAGCATACTGACGACAGGTGTCAGGGAGTATTTTAATGACAAGTGTATTGAGCATTGTGATGACAATGATCATGGAGCATTGTGATGAGAACACCATGGAAAACTGTGATGATGATCGTCATGGGGTGTTGTGATGATAAGTGTTATGGAACATTGTGATCACAAGGGTTTGGAGCATTATGATGACAGAAGTCATGGAGAATTTTGATTTCATTGTAGTGACAATAGCCTGAAGCATTATGAAGATGGGCATGGTGCATTGTGATGACAGGGTTCTTGGAGCATTGAGATGAAAAGGGGCATGGAGCATTGTGATTACAGGGGTCTTGGAACATTGTGATGACAAGGGCATGGAGCATTGTGATGAGAAGGGCATGGAACCTTCTGATGACATGCGTCATGGAGCTTTGTTATGACAATGGCATGGAGCATTGTGATGCCAAGTGTCATGGAGGATTCTGATGACAAAGGTAATGGAGCATTGTGATGACAATGGCTTGGAGCATAGTGATGAGAAGGGTCAGGGAGCATTGTGCTGACAAGTGCAAGGAGAATTGTGATGACAAGGGTCATGGAGCATTCTGATGACAAGCTTGTGGAGTATTTTGATGACAATGGCATGGAGCATTGTGATGAAAACGGCATGGGGCTTTGTGATGAAAAAGGCATGGAGCCTTTTCGTGACAGGGTTCAAGGAGCATTCTGATGACAAGTGTCAGGGAACATTGTGATGACAAGTGTATTGAGAATTGTGATGACAAGGGTCATGGAGCATTCTGATGACAAGCTTGTGTGGTATTTTGATGACAATGGCATGGAGCATTGTGATGAAAACGGCAAGGGGCTTTGTGATGAAAAAGGCATGGAGCCTTTTCGTGACGGGGTTCAAGGAGCATTCTGACGACAAGTGTCAGGGAACATTTTGATGACAAGTGTATTGAGAATTGTGATGACAAAGGTCATGGAGCATTGTGATGAAAAGACCATCGAGTATTGTGATGATAGGCATCATGGAGCATTGTGATGACAAGTGTTATGGAACATTGTGATCACAAGGGTTTGGAGCATTGCGATGACAGAGGTCATTGATCATTTTGATTTCAAGGAGCATGGAGCATTGTGATGACAAGGGCATGAAGCAATGTGATCCCAAGGTTCATGGAGGATAGTGATGACAATGGTAATGGAGTATTGTGATGACAAGCGCATAGAGCATTGTAATGACAAGGTCATGTAGCATTTTGCTGAAAAAGGCATAGAGGATTGTGATGACTGGTGTCATGGAGCACTGTGATGACAAGCATCACGGAGCATTGTGAATACAGTGGTCTTGGAGCTTTGGGATGACAAGGGCATGGATCATTGTGATGACAGGTGTCATGGAGCACTGTGATGACAAGCATCACAGAGCATTGTGAATACAGTGGTCTTGGAGCTTTGGGATGACAAGGGCATGGATCATTGTGATGACAGGTGTCATGGAGCACTGTGATGACAAGCATCACGGAGCATTGTGAATACAGGGGTCATGGAGCATTGGGATGACATATGGCATGGTCCATTGAGATGACAATGGCAGGGAGCATTGTGATGCCAAATGCACTGGAGGATTGTGATGACAAATATAATGGAGCATTGTGATGACTAGGGCTTGGAGCATTATGATGACTAGGGCTTGGAGCATTATGATGACAAAACCATGGAGCCATGTGATGACAAGTCTCATGGAGCATACTGATGAAAAAGGGCATGCATCATTGTGATTACAGGGGTCTTGGAACTTTGTGATGACAAGGGCATGGAGCATTGTGAGGAGAAGTCCAAGGAGCATTCTGATGGCATGCATCATTGAGCTTTGTGATGACAAGGGCATGGAGCATCGTGATTACATGGGTCTTGGAGCATTGTGATGAAAAGGGCATGGTTCATTGTGATGAAAAAGGCATGGAGCCTTGTCATGACAGGGTAAAAGGAGCATACAGACAACAAGTGTCAGGGAGCAGTTTGATGACAAGTGTATTGAGCATTGTGATGACGAAGGTCATGGAGCATTGTGATGAGAAGACCATGGATAATTGTGATGACGAGCGTCATTGGGCACTGTGATGACAAGTGTTATGGAATATTGTGATCACAAGGGTTTGGAGCATTGTTATGACAGAGGTCATGGAGCATTTTGATTTCATTGTGATGACAATAGGCTGAAGCATTATGATGATGGGCATGGTGCACTGTGATGACAGGGTTCATGGATCATTGAGATGAAAAGGGGCATGGAGCATTGTGATTAGAGGGGACTTGGAGCATTGTGATGAGAAGGGTCATGGAGCCTTGTGATGACAAGTCCATGGAATATCATGATGGCAGGGGTCATGGAGCATTGTTATGACAGGCATAATGGAGCATTGTGATGGCAAGGGCATGGAGCATTGTGATGACATGTGTCATGGAGCTATGTGAAGTCAAGGGCATGGAGCAATGTGATGAGAGCGTTCATGGAGCATTGTGATGACAATGACATGGGACATTGTGATGCCAAGGGTCATGGATCATTGTGATGACAATGGTCATGGAGCATTTTGATGGCAAGGGCGTTGTGCATTGTGATGAGGAGGGCAGGGAGCATTGTGATGACAGGGTCATGGAGCAATTTGATGAAAAGTGTCATGGAACATTGTGATGTCATGGGTCATCGAACATTGTGATGTCATGGGTCATCGAACATTGTGATGATAAGTGCATGTAGCATTGTGATGACAGGAGTCATGGAACATTGTCATGACAGGGGTGAGGGAGTATTGTGACAAATAGTGATGTAGCATTGTGATAGCAGTGTTGAGAGAGCATTTTGATGAGAAGTGCATGGAGCATTGTGATGACAAATTTTATGGAGCATTGTGATGACAAGATTGTGGAGCACTGTGATGATAAGCGCATGGTGAATTGTGATGACATGTGTCATGGAACATTGTGCTGACAAGCGTATGGAGCATTGTGATGACAAGGGTCATGGAGCATTGTGCTGAGAAGGGCATAGAGCATTGTGATGACAAGGGTCAAAGAGCATTGTGATGAAAAGTTCATGGAGCATTGTGGTTAAAAATGTCACAGAGACTGTTGATGACGAGGGCATGGACCATTGTGATGACAAAGGTAATGAAGCACTGTGATGACTGGAGTCATGGAGCATTGTGATGACAGGGGTCATGGAGCATGGTGATAAAAAGTTCATGGAGCATTGTGATGAAAAGGGCATGGAGTATTGTGATGACAGGCATCATGGAGCATTGTGAAGACAAGTGTTATGGAACATTGTGATCACAAGGGTTTGGAGCATTGTGATGAGAGAGGTCATGGATCATTTTGATTTCAAGGCACATGGAGCACTGTGATGACAAGGGCATGAAGCAATGTGATCCCAAGGTTCAAGAAGGATTGTGATGACAATGGTAATGGAGTATTTTGATGACAAGCACATAGAACATTGTAATGACAAGGTCATGTAGCTTTTTGCTGACAAAGGCATGGAGCATTGTGATGACAGGTGTCATGGAGCACTGTGATGACAAGCGTCAAGGAGCATTGTGAATACAGGGGTCATGGAGCATTGGGATGACAAGGGCATGGATCATTGTGATGACAAGGTTCATGGAGCATTGGGCTGAAAATGTTCATGGACTATTGTGATGACGGGTCATGGAGCATCGTGATGACTAGGGAATGGAGCATTGTGATGACAAGAGTGCTGGATCATTGTGTTGTCAGGTGTTATGGATGGTTGTGATGACAGTGGTCATGGAGCATTGTGATGATATTGGTCATGGAGCATTGTGATGAGAATGTCATGTAGCATTCGGCTGGAAATGTTAATGGATTATTCTAATGACAGGGGTCATGGAGCATTGTGATGACAAGGGAATAGAGCATGGTGATGACAAGGTCCTAAAGCATTGTGATGAGATGACCATGGAGACTTGTGATGACAAGTCTCATGCAGCATTCTGATGAAAAAGGGCACGGAGCATTGTGATTACAGGGGTCTTGGAGCATTGTTTTGACAAGGGCATGGAGCATTGTGAGGAGAAGGCCATGGAGAATTCTGATGACATGCGTCACGGAGCTTTGTGCTGACAAGGCCATGGAGCATTGTGATAACAGGGGTCTTGGAGCATTGTGATGAAAAGGCATGGATCATTGTGATGTAAAAGGCATGGAGCCTTGTCATCACAGGGTTCAAGGAGCATACTGACGACAGGTGTCAGGGAGTATTTTAATGACAAGTGTATTGAGCATTGTGATGACAATGATCATGGAGCATTGTGATGAGAACACCATGGAAAACTGTGATGATGATCGTCATGGGGTGTTGTGATGATAAGTGTTATGGAACATTGTGATCACAAGGGTTTGGAGCATTATGATGACAGAAGTCATGGAGAATTTTGATTTCATTGTAGTGACAATAGCCTGAAGCATTATGAAGATGGGCATGGTGCATTGTGATGACAGGGTTCTTGGAGCATTGAGATGAAAAGGGGCATGGAGCATTGTGATTACAGGGGTCTTGGAACATTGTGATGACAAGGGCATGGAGCATTGTGATGAGAAGGGCATGGAACCTTCTGATGACATGCGTCATGGAGCTTTGTTATGACAATGGCATGGAGCATTGTGATGCCAAGTGTCATGGAGGATTCTGATGACAAAGGTAATGGAGCATTGTGATGACAATGGCTTGGAGCATAGTGATGAGAAGGGTCAGGGAGCATTGTGCTGACAAGTGCAAGGAGAATTGTGATGACAAGGGTCATGGAGCATTCTGATGACAAGCTTGTGGAGTATTTTGATGACAATGGCATGGAGCATTGTGATGAAAACGGCATGGGGCTTTGTGATGAAAAAGGCATGGAGCCTTTTCGTGACAGGGTTCAAGGAGCATTCTGATGACAAGTGTCAGGGAACATTGTGATGACAAGTGTATTGAGAATTGTGATGACAAGGGTCATGGAGCATTCTGATGACAAGCTTGTGTGGTATTTTGATGACAATGGCATGGAGCATTGTGATGAAAACGGCAAGGGGCTTTGTGATGAAAAAGGCATGGAGCCTTTTCGTGACGGGGTTCAAGGAGCATTCTGACGACAAGTGTCAGGGAACATTTTGATGACAAGTGTATTGAGAATTGTGATGACAAAGGTCATGGAGCATTGTGATGAAAAGACCATCGAGTATTGTGATGATAGGCATCATGGAGCATTGTGATGACAAGTGTTATGGAACATTGTGATCACAAGGGTTTGGAGCATTGCGATGACAGAGGTCATTGATCATTTTGATTTCAAGGAGCATGGAGCATTGTGATGACAAGGGCATGAAGCAATGTGATCCCAAGGTTCATGGAGGATAGTGATGACAATGGTAATGGAGTATTGTGATGACAAGCGCATAGAGCATTGTAATGACAAGGTCATGTAGCATTTTGCTGAAAAAGGCATAGAGGATTGTGATGACTGGTGTCATGGAGCACTGTGATGACAAGCATCACGGAGCATTGTGAATACAGTGGTCTTGGAGCTTTGGGATGACAAGGGCATGGATCATTGTGATGACAGGTGTCATGGAGCACTGTGATGACAAGCATCACAGAGCATTGTGAATACAGTGGTCTTGGAGCTTTGGGATGACAAGGGCATGGATCATTGTGATGACAGGTGTCATGGAGCACTGTGATGACAAGCATCACGGAGCATTGTGAATACAGGGGTCATGGAGCATTGGGATGACATATGGCATGGTCCATTGAGATGACAATGGCAGGGAGCATTGTGATGCCAAATGCACTGGAGGATTGTGATGACAAATATAATGGAGCATTGTGATGACTAGGGCTTGGAGCATTATGATGACTAGGGCTTGGAGCATTATGATGACAAAACCATGGAGCCATGTGATGACAAGTCTCATGGAGCATACTGATGAAAAAGGGCATGCATCATTGTGATTACAGGGGTCTTGGAACTTTGTGATGACAAGGGCATGGAGCATTGTGAGGAGAAGTCCAAGGAGCATTCTGATGGCATGCATCATTGAGCTTTGTGATGACAAGGGCATGGAGCATCGTGATTACATGGGTCTTGGAGCATTGTGATGAAAAGGGCATGGTTCATTGTGATGAAAAAGGCATGGAGCCTTGTCATGACAGGGTAAAAGGAGCATACAGACAACAAGTGTCAGGGAGCAGTTTGATGACAAGTGTATTGAGCATTGTGATGACGAAGGTCATGGAGCATTGTGATGAGAAGACCATGGATAATTGTGATGACGAGCGTCATTGGGCACTGTGATGACAAGTGTTATGGAATATTGTGATCACAAGGGTTTGGAGCATTGTTATGACAGAGGTCATGGAGCATTTTGATTTCATTGTGATGACAATAGGCTGAAGCATTATGATGATGGGCATGGTGCACTGTGATGACAGGGTTCATGGATCATTGAGATGAAAAGGGGCATGGAGCATTGTGATTAGAGGGGACTTGGAGCATTGTGATGAGAAGGGTCATGGAGCCTTGTGATGACAAGTCCATGGAATATCATGATGGCAGGGGTCATGGAGCATTGTTATGACAGGCATAATGGAGCATTGTGATGGCAAGGGCATGGAGCATTGTGATGACATGTGTCATGGAGCTATGTGAAGTCAAGGGCATGGAGCAATGTGATGAGAGCGTTCATGGAGCATTGTGATGACAATGACATGGGACATTGTGATGCCAAGGGTCATGGATCATTGTGATGACAATGGTCATGGAGCATTTTGATGGCAAGGGCGTTGTGCATTGTGATGAGGAGGGCAGGGAGCATTGTGATGACAGGGTCATGGAGCAATTTGATGAAAAGTGTCATGGAACATTGTGATGTCATGGGTCATCGAACATTGTGATGTCATGGGTCATCGAACATTGTGATGATAAGTGCATGTAGCATTGTGATGACAGGAGTCATGGAACATTGTCATGACAGGGGTGAGGGAGTATTGTGACAAATAGTGATGTAGCATTGTGATAGCAGTGTTGAGAGAGCATTTTGATGAGAAGTGCATGGAGCATTGTGATGACAAATTTTATGGAGCATTGTGATGACAAGATTGTGGAGCACTGTGATGATAAGCGCATGGTGAATTGTGATGACATGTGTCATGGAACATTGTGCTGACAAGCGTATGGAGCATTGTGATGACAAGGGTCATGGAGCATTGTGCTGAGAAGGGCATAGAGCATTGTGATGACAAGGGTCAAAGAGCATTGTGATGAAAAGTTCATGGAGCATTGTGGTTAAAAATGTCACAGAGACTGTTGATGACGAGGGCATGGACCATTGTGATGACAAAGGTAATGAAGCACTGTGATGACTGGAGTCATGGAGCATTGTGATGACAGGGGTCATGGAGCATGGTGATAAAAAGTTCATGGAGCATTGTGATGAAAAGGGCATGGAGTATTGTGATGACAGGCATCATGGAGCATTGTGAAGACAAGTGTTATGGAACATTGTGATCACAAGGGTTTGGAGCATTGTGATGAGAGAGGTCATGGATCATTTTGATTTCAAGGCACATGGAGCACTGTGATGACAAGGGCATGAAGCAATGTGATCCCAAGGTTCAAGAAGGATTGTGATGACAATGGTAATGGAGTATTTTGATGACAAGCGCATAGAACATTGTAATGACAAGGTCATGTAGCTTTTTGCTGACAAAGGCATGGAGCATTGTGATGACAGGTGTCATGGAGCACTGTGATGACAAGCGTCAAGGAGCATTGTGAATACAGGGGTCATGGAGCATTGGGATGACAAGGGCATGGATCATTGTGATGACAAGGTTCATGGAGCATTGGGCTGAAAATGTTCATGGACTATTGTGATGACGGGTCATGGAGCATCGTGATGACTAGGGAATGGAGCATTGTGATGACAAGTGTGCTGGATCATTGTGTTGTCAGGTGTTATGGATGGTTGTGATGACAGTGGTCATGGAGCATTGTGATGATATTGGTCATGGAGCATTGTGATGAGAATGTCATGTAGCATTCGGCTGGAAATGTTAATGGATTATTCTAATGACAGGGGTCATGGAGCATTGTGATGACAAGGGAATAGAGCATGGTGATGACAAGGTCCTAAAGCATTGTGATGAGATGACCATGGAGACTTGTGATGACAAGTCTCATGCAGCATTCTGATGAAAAAGGGCACGGAGCATTGTGATTACAGGGGTCTTGGAGCATTGTTTTGACAAGGGCATGGAGCATTGTGAGGAGAAGGCCATGGAGAATTCTGATGACATGCGTCATGGAGCTTTGTGCTGACAAGGCCATGGAGCATTGTGATAACAGGGGTCTTGGAGCATTGTGATGAAAAGGCATGGATCATTGTGATGTAAAAGGCATGGAGCCTTGTCATCACAGGGTTCAAGGAGCATACTGACGACAGGTGTCAGGGAGTATTTTAATGACAAGTGTATTGAGCATTGTGATGACAATGATCATGGAGCATTGTGATGAGAACACCATGGAAAACTGTGATGATGATCGTCATGGGGTGTTGTGATGATAAGTGTTATGGAACATTGTGATCACAAGGGTTTGGAGCATTATGATGACAGAAGTCATGGAGAATTTTGATTTCATTGTAGTGACAATAGCCTGAAGCATTATGAAGATGGGCATGGTGCATTGTGATGACAGGGTTCTTGGAGCATTGAGATGAAAAGGGGCATGGAGCATTGTGATTACAGGGGTCTTGGAACATTGTGATGACAAGGGCATGGAGCATTGTGATGAGAAGGGCATGGAACCTTCTGATGACATGCGTCATGGAGCTTTGTTATGACAATGGCATGGAGCATTGTGATGCCAAGTGTCATGGAGGATTCTGATGACAAAGGTAATGGAGCATTGTGATGACAATGGCTTGGAGCATAGTGATGAGAAGGGTCAGGGAGCATTGTGCTGACAAGTGCAAGGAGAATTGTGATGACAAGGGTCATGGAGCATTCTGATGACAAGCTTGTGGAGTATTTTGATGACAATGGCATGGAGCATTGTGATGAAAACGGCATGGGGCTTTGTGATGAAAAAGGCATGGAGCCTTTTCGTGACAGGGTTCAAGGAGCATTCTGATGACAAGTGTCAGGGAACATTGTGATGACAAGTGTATTGAGAATTGTGATGACAAGGGTCATGGAGCATTCTGATGACAAGCTTGTGTGGTATTTTGATGACAATGGCATGGAGCATTGTGATGAAAACGGCAAGGGGCTTTGTGATGAAAAAGGCATGGAGCCTTTTCGTGACGGGGTTCAAGGAGCATTCTGACGACAAGTGTCAGGGAACATTTTGATGACAAGTGTATTGAGAATTGTGATGACAAAGGTCATGGAGCATTGTGATGAAAAGACCATCGAGTATTGTGATGATAGGCATCATGGAGCATTGTGATGACAAGTGTTATGGAACATTGTGATCACAAGGGTTTGGAGCATTGCGATGACAGAGGTCATTGATCATTTTGATTTCAAGGAGCATGGAGCATTGTGATGACAAGGGCATGAAGCAATGTGATCCCAAGGTTCATGGAGGATAGTGATGACAATGGTAATGGAGTATTGTGATGACAAGCGCATAGAGCATTGTAATGACAAGGTCATGTAGCATTTTGCTGAAAAAGGCATAGAGGATTGTGATGACTGGTGTCATGGAGCACTGTGATGACAAGCATCACGGAGCATTGTGAATACAGTGGTCTTGGAGTTTTGGGATGACAAGGGCATGGATCATTGTGATGACAGGTGTCATGGAGCACTGTGATGACAAGCATCACGGAGCATTGTGAATACAGGGGTCATGGAGCATTGGGATGACATATGGCATGGTCCATTGAGATGACAATGGCAGGGAGCATTGTGATGCCAAATGCACTGGAGGATTGTGACGACAAATATAATGGAGCATTGTGATGACTAGGGCTTGGAGCATTATGATGACTAGGGCTTGGAGCATTATGATGACAAAACCAAGGAGCCATGTGATGACAAGTCTCATGGAGCATACTGATGAAAAAGGGCATGCATCATTGTGATTACAGGGGTCTTGGAACTTTGTGATGACAAGGGCATGGAGCACTGTGAGGAGAAGGGCATCGAGCATTGTGATGACAAGTGTCATGGAGCTTTGTGATGACAAGGGCATGGAGCAATGTGATGAGAGGGTTCATGGAGCATTGTGATGACAATGACATGGAGCATTGTGATGCCAAGGGTCACGGAGCTTTGTGATGACAAGTCATGGAGCATTTTGATGACAAGGGCATGGTGCATTGTGCTGAGAAATGCAGGGAGCATTTTGATGACCAGGTCATGCAGCAATTTGATAAAAAGTGTAAAGGAACATTTTGATGGCAGGGGTTATAGAACATTGTATTGTCAGGGGTTTTGGAGCTTTGGGATGAAAATGGTCATGGAGCATTTTGATGACAGGGGTCATGGAACATTGTGATGATAAGGGGATGTAGCATTGTGATGACAGTGTCCTGGAACATTGTGATTACAGGGATGAGGGAGTATTGTGATGACTAGAGATGGAACATTGTGATATCTCTGGTGAGAGAGCATTTTGATGAGAAGTGCAAGGACCATTGTGATTACAAGGTTTATGAAGCATAGCAATGACAAGGTTGTGGACCGTTGTGATGAAATGTGCGTGGCACATTGTGATGACTATGTTCATTGAGCATTGTTCTGACAAAGAAATGGAGCTTTGTGATGACAAAGGCACGGAGCATTGTGATTACATGGGTCATGGAGCATTTTGATGACAATGGCATCGACCATTGTGATGAGAAGGCCATGGAAAATTGTGATGACGCACGTCATGGAGCACAGTAATGACAAGGGGTATGGGGCATAGTGATGACAGTGGCCATGGAGAAATGTGATGACAAGTGTCATGGAGCATTCTGATGACAAGCTTGTGGAGTATTGTGACGACAATTGCTTGGAGCATTGTGATGAAAAGGGCATGGAGCATTGTGATGAAAAAGGCATGAAGCCATTTCATGACAGGTTTCAAGGAGCATTCTGATGACAAGTGTCAGGGAACATTGTGATGACATGTGTATTGAGAATTGTGATGAAAAAGATCATGGAGCGTTTTGACGAAAAGGGCATAGAGTATTGTGATGACAGGCATCATGGAGCGTTGTGATGACAACTGTTATGGAAAATTGTGATCACAATGGTTTGGAGCATTGTGATGATAGAAGTCATGGATCATTTTGTTTTCAAGGAGCATGGAGCATTGTGATGACAAGGGCATGAAGCAATGTGATCCCAAGGTTCATGGATGATTGTGATGACAATGCTAAGGGAGTATTGTGATGACAAGAAAATGGAGCATTTTGATGGCAAGGTCATGTAGCATTTTGATGACACAGGCATGGAGCATTCTGGTGATAAGGGTCATAGAGCACTTTGATGAGAAACATCACGGATCATTGTGATTACAGGGGTCATGGAGCACTGGGATGGCAAGGTCATGGATCATTGTGATGACAAGAGTCATGGAGAATTGGGCTGAAAATATTAATGGAGCATTGTGATGACTAGGGAATGGAGCATTGTGATGACTAGAGTCCCGGATCACTGTGTTGTCAGGGGTCATAGAGCGTTGTGATGACAGTGGTCATGGAGCATTGTGATAATAGGGATCATGAAGCACTGTGATGATAAGTTACTGGAGAATTGGCGTGAAAATGTTCAGGAAGTATTGTGAGGACAGGGGTCATGGAGCATTGTGATGACAAGGGAATGGAGCACTGTGATGAAAGGTTCCTGGAGCACTGTGTTGAGGTGACCATGGAGCCTCGTAATAAGAAGTCTCATGGAGCATTCTGATGAAAAGGGGCATGGAGTATTGTGATTACAGGGATCTTGGAGCATTGTGATGACAAGGGCATTGAGCATTGTGATTACTGGTGTCTTGGAGCATTGTGATGAAATTGGCATGGATCATTGTTATGAAAATAGTATGGAGCCTTGTCATGACAGGGTTCCAGGAGCATACTGATGACAAGTGTCAGGGAGCATTGTGATGACATGTGTATAGAGCATTGTGATGACAAAGGTCATGGAGCACTGTGATGAGAAGACCATGGTTAACTGTGATGATGAGCTTCATGGGGCGTTGTAATGATAAGTGTTATGGAACATTGTGATCACAAGGATTTGGAGCATTGTGATGAGATAGATCTTCGAATATTTTGATTTCATTGTGATGACAATAGCCTGAAGCATTATGATGATGGTCATGGTGCATTTTGATGACAGGGTTCATGGAGCATTGAGATGCAAAGTGGCATGGAGCATTGTGATTAGAGGGTTCATGGAGCATTGTGATGACAATGGCATGGAGCATTGAGATGCCAATTGTCATGGAGCTTTGTGATGACAAATGTCATGGAGCATTTTGATGACAAGGGCGTGGTACATTGTAATGAGAAGGGCAGGGAGCATTGTGATGACAGGGTCATAGAGGAATTTGATGAAAAGTGTCATGGAATATTTTAATGACAGGGGTTATGGAACATTGTGATGTCAGGGTTCATGGAGCATTTTGATGAAAATGATCATGGAGAATTTTGATGACAGGGGTTATGGAACATTGTGATGTCAGGGGTCATTGAGCATTTTGAGGAAAAGTGTTATGGAGCATTATGATGACAGGGGTTATGGAACATTGTGATGTCAGGGGTCACCGAACTTTGTGATGATATGTGCATGTAGCATTGCAAAGACAAAAGTCATGGAACATTGTGATGACAGGGGTGAGGGAGTATTGTGATGAATAGTGCTGTAACATTGTGATATCATTGGTAAGAAAGCATTTTGATGAGAAGTGCATGGAGAATTGTGATGACAAGTTTTATGGAGCATCGTGGAGACAAGATTGTGGAGCACTCTGATGAGAAGCGCAGGGTTCATTGTGATGACATGGGTCATGGAGCATTGATCTGACATGCGCATGGAGCATTGTGATGACAAGTGTCATGGAGCATTGTGCTGAGAAAGGCATAGAACTTTGTGATGACAAGGGTCAAAGAGCATTGTGATGAAAGTTATTGGAGCATTGTGGTTAAATATGTCACAGAGAATGTTGATGACGAGGGCATGGACCACTGTGATGAAAAAGGTCATGAATCATTGTGATGAATGGAGGCATGGAGCATTGTGATAACAAGGACATGGAGCATTGTGATGACAAGGGAATGGAGCATTGGTCTAATAAGTTTCATGGATTATTGTGATGACTGTTGTAATGGCGCATTGTGATGACCAGGTCATGCAGTATTGTGAAGACAGGTGTCAAGGAGCATTGTGATGACATATGTAATGGACCATAGTGATGACAATGGCATGGAGCATTGTGATGCCAAGTGTCATGGAGGATTCTGATGACAAAGGTAATGGAGCATTGTGATGACAAGGGTCAGGAAGAATTTTGCTGATAGGTGCAGGGAGAATTGTGATGAAAACGGTCATGAAGTATTCTGATGACAAGCTTGTGGAATATTTTGATGACAATGGCATGGAACATTGTGATGAAAAAGGCATGTGGCATTGTGATGACAAGTGTATTGAGAATTGTGATGACAAAGGTCATGGAGCATTGTGATGAGTAGGGCATGGAGTATTGTGATGACAGGCATCATGGAGCATTGTGATGACAAGTGTTATGAAACATTGTGATCACAAGTGTTTGGAGCATTGTGATGACAGAGGTCATGGATCATTTTGATTTCAAGGAGCATGGAGCATTGTGATGACAAGGGCATGAAGCAATGTGATCCCAAGGTTCATGGAGGACTGTGATGACAATGGGAATGGAGTATTGTGATGACAAGCACATAGAGCATTGCAATGACAAGGTCAGGTAGCATTTTGCCGACAAAGGCTTGGAGCATTGTGATGACAGGTGTCATGGAGCAATGTGATGACAAGCGTCACGGAGCATTGTGAATACAGGGGTCATGGAGCATTGGGATGACAAGGCCATGGATCTTTGTGATGACAAGTTTCATGGAGCATTGGGCTGAAAATGTTCATGGAGTATTGTGATGACAGGGATCATGGAGCATTTTGATGACAAGTTCCTGGAGCACTTTGATGAGAAGACAATGGAGACTTGTGATGACAAGTCTCATGGAGCATTCTGATGAAAAGGGACATGCAGCATTGTGAATACAGGGGTCTTGGAGCATTGTGATGACAAGGGCATGGAGCATTGTGAGGAGAAGGCCATGGAGCATTCTGATGACATGTGTCATTGAGCTTTGTGATGACAAGGGCATGGAGCATTGTGATTACAGGGGTCTTGGAGCATTGTGATTAAAAGGGCATGGATCATTGTGATGAAAAAGGCATGGAGACGTGTCATGACAGGGTTAATGGAGCATACTGATGACAAGTGTCAGGGAGCATTGTAATGACAAGTGTATTGACCATTGTGATAACAAAGGTCATGGAGCATTGTGATGAGTAGACCATGGATAATTGTGATGATGAGCGTCATTGGGTGTTGTGATGATAAGTGTTATGGAACATTGTGATCACAAGGGATTGGAGCATTTTGATGACAGAGGTCATGGAGCATATAGATTTCATTGTGATGACAGTAGCCTGAAGCATTATCATGATGGGCCTGATGCATTGTGATGACAGTGTTCATGGAGCATTGAGATGAAAAGGGGCATGGATCATTGTGATTACAGGCGTCTTGGAGCATTGTGATGACAAGGGCATGGAGCATTGTGAGGAGAAGGCCATGGAGCCTTCTGATGACATGCGTCATTGAGCTTTGTGATGACAAGGACATGGAGCATTGTGATTACAGGGTTCTTGGAGCATTGTGATGTCAAGGGCATGGAACATTTTGATGAGAAGGACATGGAACATTCTGATGGCATGTGGCATGGAGCTTTTTAATGACAAGGGCATGGAGCATTGTGATTACAGGTGTCTTGGAGCATTGTGATGACAAGTGTCATGGAGCCTTGTGATGACAAGGCCGTGGAATATTGTGATGGCAGGGGTCATGGAACATTGTTATGATAGGGATAATGGAGCATTGTGATGAGAAGGACATGGAGCATTGTGAATACAAGGTTTATGGAGCATTTCCATGAAAAATTTGTGGACCGTTGTGATGAAAAGCGCGTAGCATATTGTGATGACAATGCTCATGGAGCATTTTTCTGACAAAGGCATGGAGCATTTTGATGACAATGGTCACGAAGCATTGTGATGAAAAGTTCATGGAGCATTGTGGTTATAAAGGTCACAGAGCCTTGTGATGAGTCGGGCATGGACCATTGTGATGACAAACGTTATGAAGCATTGAGATGACTGGAGTCACGGAGCATTGTGATGACGAGAGTCATGGAGCATAGTGATGACAAGATTGTGGAGCACTGTGATGACAAGCGCATGGTTCATTGTGATGACATGTGTCATGGAGCATTGTGCTGACAAGCGCATGGAGCATTGTGATGACAAGGGTCATGGAACATTGTGCTGAGAAAGGCATAGAGCATTTTGATGACAAGGGTCAAAGAGCATTGTGATGAAAATTCATGGAGCATTGTTGTTAAAAAGGTCACAGAGACAGTTGATGACGAGGACATGGACCATTGTGATGAGAAAGTTCATGAAGCATAGTGATGACTGGAGTCACGGAGCACTGTGATGACAGGGGTCATGGAGCATTGTGATAACAAGGGCATGGAGCATGGTGATGACAAGGGCATGGAACATTGGTCTAATAAGTTTCATGAATTATTGCGATGAGAGTTGGAATGGCGCATTGTGATGACAAGGGCATGGATCATTGTGATGACCAGGTCATGCAGTATTGTGAAGAGAGGTGTCAGGGAGCATTGTGATGACATATGTCATGGCCCATTGTGATGACAATGGCATGGAGTATTGTGATGCCAAGTGTCATGGAGGATTCTGATGACAAAGGTAATGGAGCTTTGTGATGACAATGGCTTGGAGCATTGTGATGACAAGAGTCAGGGAGCATTGTGCTGACAAGTGCATGGAGATTTGTGATGACACGGGTCATGGAACATTCTGATGACAAGCTTGTGGAGTATTTTGATGACAATGGCATGGAGCATTGTGATGTAAATGGCATGAGGCATTGTGATGAAAAAGGCATGGAGCCTTTTCGTGACAGGGTTCAAGGAGCATTCTGATGACAAGTGTCAGGGACCATTGTGATGACAAGTGTATTGAGAATTGTGATGACAAAGGTCATGGAGCATTTTGATGAAAAGGGCATGGAGTATTGTGATGACAGGCATCATGGAACGTTGTGATGACAAGTGTTATGGAACATTGTGATCACAAGGGCTTGGAGCATTGTGATGACAGAGGTCATGGATCATTTTGATTTCAAGGAGCATGGGGCATTGTGATGACAAGGGCATGAAGCAATGTGATCCCAAGGTTCATGGAGGGTTGTGATGACAATGGTAATGGAGTATTGGGATGACAAGCACATAGAGCATTGTAAAGACAAAGTCATGAAGCATTTTGCTGACAAAGGCATGGAGCATTGTGATGACAGGTGTCATGGAGCACTGTGATGACAAGCGTCATGGAGCATTGAGAATACAGGGGTTATGGAGCATTGGGATGACAAGGGCATGGATCATTGTGATGACAAGTGTCCTGGAGCATTGTGATGACTAGGGAATGGAACATTGTGATGAAAAGAGTCCCGGATCATTGTGCTGTCAGGTGTCATGGAGTGTTGTGATGACAGTGGTCATGGAGAAATGTGATGATATTGGTCATGGAGCATTGCGATGATATTGGTCATGGAGCATTGCGATGGCAAGCGAATGGAGCATGGTGATGACAAAGTCCTGGAACATTTTGATGAGAAGACCATGGAGACTTTTGATGAGAAGTCTCATGGAGCATTCTGTTGAAAAGGGGCATGGAGCATTGTGATTACAGGGGTCTTGGTGCATTGTGATGACAAGGGCATGGATCATGGTGATGAGAAGGCCATGGAACATTCTGATGACATGCGCCCAGGAGCTTTGTGATGACAAGGGCATGGAGCATTGTGATTAAAGGGGTCTTGGAGCATTGTGATGAAAAGTGCATGGATCATTGTGATGAAAATGTCATGGAACCTTGTCATGACAGGGTTCAAGGAACATACAGACAAAAAGAGTCAGGGAGCATTTTGATGACAAGTGTATTGAGAATAGTGATGACAAAGTCATGGAGCATTGTGATGAGAAGACCATGGATAATTGTGATGACGAGCGTCATGGGGCATTGTGATGACAATTGTTATGGAATATTGTGATCACAAGGGTTTGGAGCATTGTTATGACAGAGGTCATGGAGCATTTTGATTTCATTGTGATGACCATAGCATGAAGCATTATGATGATGGGCATGGCGCATTGTGATGACAGTGTTCATGGATCACTGAGATGAAAAGGGGCATAGAGCATTGTGATTACAGCGTTCTTGGAGCATTGTGATGAGAAGGGTAATGGAGCCGTGTGATGACAAGGCCATGGAACATCGTGATGGCAGGCGTCATGGAGTATTGTTATGACAGGTGTAAAGGAGCATTGTGATGGCAAGAGCTTGGAACATTGTGATGAGAAGACCATGGAGCATTCTGATGACATGTGTCATGGAGCTTTGTGATGACAAGGACATGGAGAAATGTGATGCGAATGTTCATGGAGCATTGTGATGACAATGACATGGAGCATTGTGATGCCAAGGGTCATGGATCATTGTGATGACAAAAGTCATGGAGCTTTGTGATGACAAGGGCATGGAGACATGTGATGAGAGGGTTCATGGAGCATTGTGATGACAATGACATGGAGCATTGTGATGTCAAATGTCATGGATCTTTGTGATGACAAAGGTCATGGAGCATTTTGAAGGCAAGTGCGTTGTGCATTGTGATGAGAAGGGCAGGGAGCATTCTGGTGACAGGGTCATGGAGCAATATGATGAAAAGTGTCATGGAACATTTTGATGACAGGTGTTATGGAACATTGTGAAGTCAGGGGTCATCGAACATTGTGATGATAAGTGCATGTAGCATTGTGATGACAGGAGTCATGGAAAATTGTGATGAGAGGGATGAGGGAGTACTGTGACACAGAGTGATGTAGCATTGTGATATCAGTGGTGAGAGAGCATTTTGATGAGATGTGCATGGAGCATTGTGATGACATGATTGTGGAGCACTGTGATGACAAGCGCATTGTTCATTGTGATGACATGTGTCATGGAGCATTGTGCTGACAAGCGCATGGAGCATTGTGATGACAAGGGTCATGGAGCATTGTGCTGAGAAAGGCATAGAGCATTTTGATGACAATGGTCAAAGAGCATTGTGATGAAAATTCATGGAGCATTGTTGTTAAAAAGATCACAGAGACAGTTGATGACGAGGACATGGACCATTGTAATGAGAAAGTTCATGAAGCATTGTGATGACTGGAGTCACGGAGCATTGTGATGACAGGGGTCATGGAGCATTGTGATAACAAGGGCTTGGAGCATGGTGATGAAAAGGGCATGGAACATTGGTCTAATAAGTTTCATGAATTATTGCGATGAGAGTTGGAATGGCGCATTGTGATGACAAGGGCATGGATCATTGTGATGACCAGGTCATGCAGTATTGTGAAGACAGGTGTCAGGGAGCATTGTGATGACATATGTCATGTCCCATTGTGATGACAATGGCATGGAGCATTGTGAGGCCAAGTGTCATGGAGGATTCTGATGACAAAGTTAATGGAGCTTTGTGATGACAAAGGCTTGGAGCATTGTGATGACAAGAGTCAGGGAGCATTGTGCTGACAAGTGCATGGAGATTTGTGATGACACGGGTCATGGAACATTCTGATGACAAGCTTGTGGAGTATTTTGATGACAATGGCATGGATCATTGTGATGTAAATGGCATGAGGCATTGTGATGAAAAAGGCATGGAGCCTTTTCGTGACAGGGTTCAAGGAGCATTCTGATGACAAGTGTCAGGGACCATTGTGATGACAAGTGTATTGAGAATTGTGATGACAAAGGTCATGGAGCATTTTGATGAAAAGGGCATGGAGTATTGTGATGACAGGCATCATGGAGCGTTGTGATGACAAGTGTTATGGAACATTGTGATCACAAGGGCTTGGAGCATTGTGATGACAGAGGTCATGGATCATTTTGATTTCAAGGAGCATGGGGCATTGTGATGACAAGGGCATGAAGCAATGTGATCCCAAGGTTCATGGAGGGTTGTGATGACAATGGTAATAGTGTATTGGGATGACAAGCACATAGAGCATTGTAATGACAAAGTCATGAAGCATTTTGCTGACAAAGGCATGGAGCATTGTGATGACAGGTGTCATGGAGCACTGTGATGACAAGCGTCATGGAGCATTGAGAATACAGGGGTTATGGAGCATTGGGATGACAAGGGCATGGATCATTGTGATGACAAGTGTCCTGGAGCATTGTGATGACTAGGGAATGGAACATTGTGATGAAAAGAGTCCCGGATCATTGTGCTGTCAGGTGTCATGGAGTGTTGTGATGACAGTGGTCATGGAGAAATGTGATGATATTGGTCATGGAGCATTGCGATGATATTGGTCATGGAGCATTGCGATGACAAGCGAATGGAGCATGGTGATGACAAAGTCCTGGAACATTTTGATGAGAAGACCATGGAGACTTTTGATGAGAAGTCTCATGGAGCATTCTGTTGAAAAGGGGCATGGAGCATTGTGATTACAGGGGTCTTGGAGCATTGTGATGACAAGGGCATGGATCATGGTGATGAGAAGGACATGGAGCATTCTGATGACATGCGTCCAGGAGTTTTGTGATGACAAGGGCATGGAGCATTGTGATTAAAGGGGTCTTGGAGCATTGTGATGAAAAGGGCATGGATCATTGTGATGAAAAAGGCATGGAGCCGTGTCATGACAGGATTCAAGGCGCATACTGAAGACAAGTGTCAGGGAGCATTGTGATGACAAAAATCTTAGAGCACTGTGATGAGAAGGCCATGGATAACTGTGATGATGAGCGTCATGGGGTTTTGTGATGATAAGTGTTATGGAACATTGTGATCACAAGGGTTCGGAGTATTATGATGACAGAGTTCATGGAGCATTTTGATATCATTGTGATGACAATAGCCTGAAGCATTATGATGATGGGCATGGTGTATTGTGATGACAGGGTTCATGGAGCATTGATAAGAAAAGCGGCATGGAGCATTGTGATTACAATGGTCTTGGAGCATTGTGATGACAAGGGCATGGAGCATTGAGATGAGAAGGCCATGGAACATTTTGATGACATGTGTCATTGAGCTTTGTGATGACAAGGGCATGGAGCATTGTGATTTCAGGGGTCTTGAGAATTGTGATGACAATTGTCATGGAACCATGTGATGACTAGGCCGTGGAACATTGTGATGGCGGGGGTCATGGTGCATTGTTATGAAAGGGGTAATGGAGCATTGTGATGAGAAGGGCATGGAATATTGGTCTGAAATATTTCATGGATTATTGTGATGTGAGTGGTCATGGAGCACTGTGAAGACAAGGGTACGGAACACTATGATACATGGGTCATGCAGGATTGTAATGACAAGGGCATGGAGCATTGTGATGAGAAGGGCATCGAGCATTGTGCTGACAAGTATCATGGAGCTTTGTGATGACAAGGGCATTGAGCAATGTTATGAGAATGTTCATGGAGCATTGTGATGACGATGACATGGAGCATTGTGATGCCAAGGGTCATGGAGATTTGTGATGACAAGTCTTGGAGCATTTTGATGACAAGTGCACGGTGCGTTGTGATGAGAAGGGCAGGGAGCATTTTGATGACCGGGTCATGCAGCAATTTGATGAAATATGTAATGGAACTTTTTGATGGCAGGGTTTATAGAACAATGTGATGTCAGTGGTCTTGGAGCTTTGGAATGAAAAGGGTCATGGAGCATTTTGATGACAGCGGTTATGGAACATTGTGATGACAGGGGTCAAGGAGCATTATGATGAAAAGGGCATGGATCATTGGTCTAATATGTTTCATGGAATATTGTGATGACAGTTGGAATGTCACATTGTGATGACAAGGGCATGGAACATTGTGATGACCAGGCCTTTTCGTGACAGGGTTCAAGGAGCATTCTGAAGACAAGTGTCAGGAAGCATTGTGATGACAAGTGTATTGAGAATTGTGATGACAAAGGTCATGGAGCATTGTGATGAAAATGGCATGGAATATTGTGATGACAGGCATCATGGAGCGTTGTGATGACAAGTGTTATGGAACATTGTGATCACAAGGGTTTGGAGCATTGCAATGACAGAGGTCATGGATCATTTTGATTTCAAGGAGCATGGAGCATTGTGATGACAAGGGCATGAAGCAATGTGATCCCAAGGTTCATGGAGAATTGTGATGACAATTGTAATGGAGTATATTGATGACAAGCGCATAGAGCATTGTAATGACATGGTCATGTAGCATTTTGCTGACAAAGGCATGGAGCATTGTGATGACAGGTGTCATGGAGCACTGTGATGACAAGCGTCACGGAGCTTTGTGAATGCAGGGGTCATGGATCACTGGGATGAAAAGGGCATGGATCATTGTGATGACAAGTGTCATGGAGCATTGGGCTGAAAATGTACATGGAGTATTGTGATAACAGGGGTCATGGAGCATTGTGATGACAGAGGTCATGGAGAATTTTGATTTCATTGTGCTGACAATATTCGGAAGCATTATGATGATGGGCAAGATGCATTGTGATGACAGGGTTCATGGAGCATTGAGATGAAAAGGGGCATGGAGCATTGTGAATACAGGGGTCTGGGAGCATTGTGATGACAAGGGCATGGAGCATTTTGATGAGAAGGCCATGGAACATTCTGATGACATGTGTCATGGAGCTTTGCGATGACAAGGGCATGGAGCATTGTGATTACATATGTCTTGGAGCCTTTTGATGACAAGGCCGTGGAACATTGTGATGGCAGGGCTCATGGAGCACTGTTATGACAGGGGTAATGGAGCATTGTGATGAGAAGGGCATGGAGCATTGTGATTACAAGGTTTATGGAGCATTGTGATTACAAATTTGTGGACAATTATGATGCCAAGCACGTGGCACATTGTGATGACAAGGGTCATGGAGCATTTTTCGGACAAAGGCATGGAGCATTGTGATGACAAGGTTCATGGAGCATTGTGATGAAAAGTTCATGGAGCATTGTGGTTACAAAGGTAACAGAGCCTTGTGATGATGCGGGCATCGAGCATTGTGATGACAAATGTTAAAGAGAATTGTGATGAATGGAGTCAAGGAGTAATGTGATGAAAGGGGTCATGGAGCATTGTGATGAGAATGGCATGGAGCATTGAGCTGAAAAAGGCATACATCATTGTGATGACAAGGGTCAAAGAGCACTGTGATGAAACGTTCATGGAGCATTGTGGTTAAAAAGGTCACAGAGACTTTTGATGATGTGGTCATGGACCATTGTGATGAGAAAGGTCATGGAGCATTGTGATGACTGGATTCACGGAGCATTGTGATGACAGGGGTCATGGAGCATTGTCATAACAAGGGCATGGAACATTTTGATGACAAGGTCATGGAACATTGGTCTAATAAGTTTCATGGATTATTGTGATGACAGTTGGAATGGTGCATTGTGATGACATGGGCATGGAGCATTGTGATGACCAGGTCATGCAGTATTGTGAAGATAGGGGTCAGGGAGCATTGTGATGACATATGTAATGTCCCATTGTGATGACAATGGCATGGAGCATTGTGATGAAAACGGCATGGGGCATTGTGATGAAAACGTCATGGAGCCTTTTCGTGACAGTTTTCAAGGAGCATTCTGACGACAAGTGTCAGGGAGCATTGTGATGATAAGTGTATTGAGGATTGTGATGAAAAAGATCATGGAGCATTGTGATGAAAAGGGCATGGAATATTGTGATGACAGGCATCATGGAGCGTTGTGATGACAAGTGTTATGGAAAATTGTGCTCACAAGGGTTTGAAGAATTGTGATGCCAAAGGTCATGGATCATTTTGATTTCAAGGATCATGGAGCATTGTGATGACAAGGGCATGAAGCAATGTGATTCCCAGGTTCATGGAGGATTGTGATGAAAATGTTAATGGAGTACTGTGATGACAAGCACATAGAGCATTGTAATGACAAGGTCATGTAGCATTTTGCTGACAAAGGCATGGAGCATTGTGATGACCGGTGTGATGGAGCACTGTGATGACAAGCATCATGGAGCATTGTGAATAGAGGGGTCATGGAGCATTGTGATGACAAGGGCATGGAACATTGTGATGACACGGGCATGAAACATTGGTCTGATATGTTGCTTAGATTATTGTGATGACAGTGGACATGGTGCATTGTGATGACAAGGGCATGGAGCATTTTGATGAGAAGGTCATGGAATATGTTGAAGACAGATGTTAGGGAGCATTGTGATGACATATGTCATGGTCCATTGCGATGACAGTGTAATGGAGCATTGTGATGCGAAATGTAATGGATGATTATGATGAAAAATATAATGGAGCATTGTGATGACTAGGGCTTGGTGCATTTTGATGACAAGGGCCATTGAGAATTTTCATAACAAGGTCATGAATCATTGTGATAAAAAGGTCCTGGAGCATTTTGATGAGAAAACCATGGAGCCTTGTGATGAAATATCTCACGGAGCATACTGATGAAAAGGGGCATGGACCATAGTGAAAACATGGGTCTAGGAACATTGTGATGACAAGGGCATGGAGCACTGTGATGAGTAGGTCATGGAATATGGTGAAGACAGATGTCAGGGAGCATTGTGATGACATATGTAATGGCCCATTGTGATGACAATGGCATGGAGCATTGTGATGCCAAGGGTCATGGAGGATTCTGATGACAAAGGTAATGGAGTTTTGTGATGACAGTGGCTTGGAGCATTGTGATGACAAGGGTCAGGGAGCATTGTGCTGACAAGTGCATGGAGAACTGTGATGACAAGGGTCATGGAGCATTCTGATGACAAGCTTGTGGAGTATTTTGATGACAATGGAATGGAGCATTGTGATGAAAATGGCATGGGGCTTTGTGATGAAAAAGGCATGGAGATGTTTCGTGACAGGGTTCAAGGAGCATTCTGACGACAAGTGTCAGGGAGCATTGTGATGACAAGTGTATTGAGAATTGTGATGAAAAAGTCATGGAGCATTGTGATAAAAAGGGCATGGAGTATTGTGATGACAGGCATCATCGAGCATTGTGATGACAAGTGTTATGGAACATTGTGATCACAAGGGTTTGGAGCATTGTGATGACAGAGGTCATGGATCATTTTGATTTCAAGTAGAATGGAGCATTGTGATGACAAGGGCATGAAGCAATGTGATCCCAAATTTCATGGATCATTTTGATGACAAGGGTCATGGAGCATTGGGCTGAAAATATTCATGGAGTATTGTGATGACAGGGGTCATGGAGCATTGTGATGTCTAGGGAATGGAGCGTGGTGATGACAAAAGTCCCAGATCATTGTGTTGTCAGGTGTCATGCAGTGTTGTGACGACAGTGGTCATGGACCATTGTGATGATATTGGTCATGGAGCATTGTGATGAGAAGGTCATGGAGCATTGGGCTGAAAACATTCATGGAGTATTGCGGTGAAAATGGTCAAAGAGCATTGTGATGAAAAGTTCATGGAGCATTGTGCTTAAGAAGGTCACAGAGACTGTTGATGATGAGGGCATGGACCATTGTGATGACAAAGGTCATGAAGCATTTTGATGACTGGAATCACGGAACATTGTGATGACAGGGGTCATGGAGCATTGTGATAATAAGGGCATGGAGCATTGTGATGACAAAGTCATGAAGCATTGGTCTAATAAGTTTCATGAATTATTGCGATGAGAGTTGGAATGACGATTTGTGATGAAAAGGGCATGGAGCATTGTGATGACCAGGTCATGCAGTATTGTGAAGAGAGGTGTCAGGGCACATTGTGATGACATATGTAATGGACCATTGTGATGACAATGGCATGGAGCACTGTGATGCCAAGTGTCATGGAGGATTCTGATGACAAATGTAATGGAGCATTGTGATGACAATGGCTTGGAACTTTGTGATGACAAGTGTCAGGGAGCATTTTGCAGACAAGTGCATAGAGAATTGTGATGACAAGAGTCATGTAGCATTCTGATGACTAGCTTTGGAGTATTTTGATGACAATGACAGGGAACATTTTGATGAAAACGGCATGGGGCATTGTGATGAAAAAGTCATGGAACCTTTCTTGACAGGGTTCAAGGAGCATTCTGACGACAAGTGTCATGGAGCACTGTGATGACAAGTGTATTGCGAATTGTGATGACAAAGGTCATGGTGCATTGTGATGAAAAGGGCATGGAGTATTGTGATTACAGGCATTATGGAGTGTTGTGATGACAAGTGTTATGGAACATTGTTATCCCAAGGGTTTGGAGTATTGCGATGACAGTGGTCATGGATCATTTTGGTTTCAAGGAGCATGGAGCATTGTGATGACAAGGGCATGAAGCAATGTGATCCCAAAGTTCATGGAGGATTGTGATGACAATGGTAATGGAGTATTGTGATGACAAGCGCATAGAGCATTGTAATGACAGGGTCATGTAGCATTTTGCTGACAAAGGCATGGAGCATTGTGATGACAGGTGTCATGGAGCACGGTGAAGACAAGTGTCAAGGAGCACTGTGAATACAGGGGTCATGGAGCATTGGGATGACAAGGGCATGGATCATTTTGATGACAAGGGTCATGGAGCATTGGGCTGAAAATGTTCATGGAGTATTGTGATGACAGGGGTCATGGAGCTTTGTGATGACAGAGGTCATAGAGAATTTTGATTTCATTGTGCTGACAATAGCCAGAAGCATTGTGATGATGGGCATGATGCATTGTGATGACAGTGTTCATGGAGCATTGAGATGAAAAGGGGCCTGGAGCATTGTGATTACAGGGGTGTGGTAGCATTGTGATGACAAGGGCATGGAGCATTTTGATGAGAAGGCCATGGAACATTCTGATGACATGTGTGATGGAGCTTTGTGATGACAAGGGCATTGAGCATTGTGATTATGGGGTCTTGGAGCATTGTGATGACAAGGGTCATGGAGCCTTGTGATGACAATGCCGTGGAACATTGTGATGGCAGGGGTCATGGAGCATTGTTATGACAGGGGTAATGGAGCATTTTGATTACAAGGTTTAGGGAGCATTGTGATGACAAATTTGTGGACCGTTTGGATGAAAAGCGTGTGGCACATTGTGATGACAAGGGTCATGGAGCATTTTTCGGACAAAGGCATGGAGCATTTTGATGACAAGGGTCACGGAGCATTGTGATGAAATGTTCATGGAGCATTGTGGTTACAAAGGTTAAAGAGCCTTGTGATGACGCGGGCATCGACAATTGTGATGACAAATGTTATGAAGAATTGTGATGACTGGATTCAAGGAGCATTGTGATGACAGGGGTCATGGAGCATTGTGATGACAAGGGCATGGAGCATTGTGCTGAGAAAGGCAAGGAGCTTTGTGATGATAAGTGTTAAAGAACATTGTGATGAAATGTTCATGGAGCATTGTGGTTAAAAAGGTCACAGAGACTGTTGATGATGAGGGCATGGACCATTATGATGAAAAGGTCATGGAGCATTGTGATGACTGGAGTCACGGAGCATTGTGAGGAAAGGGTTCATGGAGCATTGTGATGACAAGGTCATGGATCATTGGTATAATACGTTTCATGGATTATCGTGATGACAGTTGGAATGGTGCATTGTAATGACATGGGCATGGAACATTGTGATGACCAGGTCATGCAGTATTGTGAAGACAGGTGTCAGGGAGCATTGTGATGACATATGTAGTGGCCCATTGTGATGACAATGGCATGGAGCATTGTGATGCCAAGTGTCATGGAGGATTCTGATGAGAAAGGTAATGGAGCATTGTGATGACAATGGCTTGGAGCATTGTGATGACAAGGGTCAAGGAGCATTTTGCTGACAAGTGCATGGAGTATTGTGATGACAAGCGTCATGGAGCATTCCGATGACAAGATTGTGGAGTATTTTGATGACAATGGCATGCAGCATTGTGATGAAAACGGCATGACGCATTGTGATGAAAAAGGCATGGAGCCTTTATGTGACATGGTTCAAGGAGCATTCTGATGACAAGTGTCAGGAAGCATTGTAATTACAAGTCTATTGCGAATTGTGATGACAAAGGTCATGGTGCATTGTGATGAAAAGGGCATGGAATATTGTGATTACAGGCATTATGGAGTGTTGTGATGACAAGTGTTATGGAACATTGTTATCCCAAGGGTTTGGAGTATTGCGATGACAGAGGTCATGGATCATTTTGGTTTCAAGGAGCATGGAGCATTGTGATGATAAGGGCATGAAGCAATGTGATCCCAAAGTTCATGGAGGATTGTGATGACAATGGTAATGGAGTATTGTGATGACAAGCGCATAGAGCATTGTAATGACAGGGTCATGTAGCATTTTGCTGACAAAGGCATGGAGCATTGTGATGACAGGTGTCATGGAGCACGGTGAAGACAAGTGTAAAGGAGCACTGTGAATACAGGGGTCATGGAGCATTGGGATGACAAGGGCATGGATCATTTTGATGACAAGGGTCATGGAGCATTGGGCTGAAAATGTTCATGGAGTATTGTGATGACAGGGGTCATGGAGCTTTGTGATGACAGAGGTCATAGAGAATTTTGATTTCATTGTGCTGACAATAGCCAGAAGCATTGTGATGATGGGCATGATGCATTGTGATGACAGTGTTCATGGAGCATTGAGATGAAAAGGGGCCTGGAGCATTGTGATTACAGGGGTGTGGTAGCATTGTGATGACAAGGGCATGGAGCATTTTGATGAGAAGGCCATGGAACATTCTGATGACATGTGTGATGGAGCTTTGTGATGACAAGGGCATTGAGCATTGTGATTATGGGGTCTTGGAGCATTGTGATGACAAGGGTCATGGAGCCTTGTGATGACAATGCCGTGGAACATTGTGATGGCAGGGGTCATGGAGCATTGTTATGACAGGGGTAATGGAGCATTTTGATTACAAGGTTTAGGGAGCATTGTGATGACAAATTTGTGGACCGTTTGGATGAAAAGCGTGTGGCACATTGTGATGACAAGGGTCATGGAGCATTTTTCGGACAAAGGCATGGAGCATTTTGATGACAAGGGTCACGGAGCATTGTGATGAAATGTTCATGGAGCATTGTGGTTACAAAGGTTACAGAGCCTTGTGATGACGCGGGCATCGACGATTGTGATGACAAATGTTATGAAGAATTGTGATGACTGGATTCAAGGAGCATTGTGATGACAGGGGTCATGGAGCATTGTGATGACAAGGGCATGGAGCATTGTGCTGAGAAAGGCAAGGAGCTTTGTGATGACAAGTGTTAAAGAACATTGTGATGAAATGTTCATGGAGCATTGTGGTTAAAAAGGTCACAGAGACTGTTGATGATGAGGGCATGGACCATTATGATGAAAAGGTCATGGAGCATTGTGATGACTGGAGTCACGGAGCATTGTGAGGAAAGGGTTCATGGAGCATTGTGATGACAAGGTCATGGATCATTGGTATAATACGTTTCATGGATTATCGTGATGACAGTTGCAATGGCGCATTGTAATGACATGGGCATGGAACATTGTGATGACCAGGTCATGCAGTATTGTGAAGACAGATGTCAGGGAGCATTGTGATGACATATGTAGTGGCCCATTGTGATGACAATGGCATGGAGCATTGTGATGCCAAGTGTCATGGAGGATTCTGATGAGAAAGGTAATGGAGCATTGTGATGACAATGGCTTGGAGCATTGTGATGACAAGGGTCACGGAGCATTTTGCTGACAAGTGCATGGAGAATTGTGATGACAAGCGTCATGGAGCATTCCGATGACAAGATTGTGGAGTATTTTGATGACAATGGCATGCAGCATTGTAATGAAAACGGCATGGCGCATTGTGATGAAAAAGGCATGGAGCCTTTATGTGACATGGTTCAAGGAGCATTCTGATGACAAGTGTCAGGAAGCACTGTAATGACAAGTGTATTGAGAATTGTGATGACAAAGATCATGGAGCATTGTGATGAAAAGGGCATGGAATATTGTGATGACAGGCATCATGGAGCGTTGTGATGACAAGTGTTATGGAACATTGTGATCACAAGTGTTTGGAGCACTGTGATGACAGAGGTCATGGATCATTTTGATTTCAATGAGCATTGAGCATTGTGATGACAAAGGAATGAAGCAATGTGATCCCAAAGTTCATGGAGGATTGTGATGACAATGGAAATGGAGTATTGTAATGACAAGCGCATAAAGCATTGTAATGACAAGGTCATGTAGCATTTTGCTGACAAAAGCATGGAGCATTTTGATGACATGTGTCATGGAGCACTGTGATGACAAGTGTCACGGATCATTGTGAATACAGGGGTCATGGAGCTTTGGGAGGACAAGGGCATGGATCATTGTGATGACAAGTGTCATGGAGCACTGGGCTGAAAATGTTCATGGAGTGTTGTGATGACAGGGGTCATGGAGCATTGTGATAACTAGGGAATGGAGCAATGTGATGACAAGTGTCCGGATCATTGTGTTGTCAGGTGTCATGGAGTGTTTTGATGACAGTGGTCATGGAGCATTTTGATGATATTGGCCATGGAGCATTGTGATGAGTAGGTCGTGGAGTATTGGGCTGAAAATGTTCATGAATTATTGTGATAACAGGGGTCATGGAGCATTGTGATGACAAGGGAATGGAGCATGGTGATGACAAGTTCCTTGAGCATTGTGATGAGAAGACTATGGAGACTTGTGATGACAAGTCTCATGGAGCATTCTGATGCAAAGTGGCATGGAGCATTGTGATTACAGGGATCTTGGAGCATTGTGATGAAAAGGGCATGGATTATTTTGTTGAAAATGGCATGGAGCCTTGTCATTACAGGGTTCAAGGAGCATACTGACGACAAGTGTCAGGGAGCATTGTGATGTCAATTGTATTGAGCATTGTGATGATATTCGCCATGGAGCATTGTGATGAGTAGTTCGTGGAGCATTGGGCTGAAAATGTTCATGGATTATTGTGATGACAGGGGTCATGGAGCATTGTGATGACAAGGGAATGGAGCATGGTGATGACAAGGTCCTGGAGCATTGTGATGAGAAGACCATGGAGAATTGTGATGACAAGTCTCATGGAGCATTCTGATTGAAAGGGGCATGGAACATTGTGATTACAGGGGTCTTGGAGCATTGTGATGACAAGGGCATGGATCATTGTGATGAGAAGGCTATGAAGCATTCTGATGACATGCGTCATGGAGCTTTTTGATGACAAGGGCATGGAGCATTGTGATTACAGGGATCTTGGAGCATTGTGATGAAAAGGGCATGGATCATTGTTATGAAAAAGGCATGGAGCCTTGTCATGACAGGGTTCAAGGAGCATACTGACGACAAGTGTCAGGGAGCATTGTGATGACAAGTGTATTGAGCATTGTGATGACAAAGATCATGGAGCATTGTGATGAGAAGACCATGGATAATTGTGATGATGAGCGTTATGGGGTGTTGTGATGATAAGGGTTATGGAACATTGTGATCACAAGGGTTTGGAGCATTATGATGACAGAGGTCATGGAGAATATTAATTTCATTGTGATGACAATAGCCTGAAGCATTATGATGATGGGCATGGTGTATTGTGATGACAGGGTTCATGGAGCATTGAGATGAAAAGGGGCATGGAGCATTGTGATTACAAGGGTCTTGGAGCATTGTGATGACATGGGCATGGCGCACTGTGTTGAGAAGGCCATGGAACATTCTGATGACATTCGTCATGGAGCTTTGTGATGACAAGGGCATGGAGCATTGTGATTTCAGGGGTCTTGAGCATTGTGATGACAAGTGTCATGGAACCTTGTGATGACTAGGCCGTGGAACATTGTTATGGCCAGGGTCATGGTGCATTGTTATGACAGGGGTTATGGAGCATTGTGATGAGAAGGGTATGGGACATTTGTCTGAAATGTTTCATGGATTATTGTGATGAGAGTGGGCATGGATCACTGTGATGACAAGGGTACGGAACACTGTGATACATGAGTCATTCAGGATTGTAATTACAAGGGCATGGAGCATTGTGATGAGAAGGGCAACCAGCATTGTGATGACAAGTGTCATGGAGCTTTGTGATGACAAGGGCATGGAGCAATGTGATCAGAGTGTTCATGGAGCATTGTGATGACAATGACATGGAGCATTGTGATGCCATTGGTCATGGAGCTTTGTGAAGACAAGTCATGGAGCATTTTGATGACAAGGGCATGGTGCATTGTGATGAGAAAGGCAGGGAGCATTTTTATGAACGGGTCATGCAGCAATTTTATAAAAAGTGTGATGGAACATTTTGATGGCAGCTGTTATAGAACATTGTGATGTCAGGGGTCTTGGAGCTTTGGGATGAAAAGGGTCATGGAGCATTTTGATGACAGGGTTTATGGAACATTATGATGTCAGGGGTCATGGAACATTGTGATGATAAAGTGATATAGCATTTTGATGATAGGGTCATGGAACTTTGTGATACCAGGGGTGTGCGAGTATTGTGATGACTAGTGATGGAACATTGTGATATCTCTGGTGAGAGAGCATTTTGATGAGAAGTGCATGGACCATTTTAATTACAATGTTTATATAGCATTGCAATGACAAAGTTGAGGACCGTTGTGACTAAATGCGCGAGGAACATTGTGATGACAATGGTCATGGAGCACTGTTCTGACAAACACATGGAGCATTGTGATGACAAGGATCACAGAGAATTGTGATGAAAAGTTCATGGAGCATTGTGGTTACAAAAGTCACAGAGCCTTGTGATGACGCAGGCATGGTTCATTGTGATGACAAACTTTATGAAACATTGTGATAAATGGATTCAAGGAGCATTGAGATGACATGGTTCCTGGAGCATTGTGATGACAAGGGCATGGAGCATTGTGATGATAGGGGCATGGAGCATTAGTCTGACAATTTTTATGGATTATTGTGATGACAGTGGGCATGGTGCATTGTGATGACAAGGGCATGGAGCATTGTGATGAGAAGGTTATGGAGTATTGTGAAGACAGGTGTCAGGGAGCATTGTGATGACATATGTCATGGTCCATTGCGATGACAATGGCATGGAGCATTGTGATGCCAAATGTAATGGAGAATTGTGATGACAAATATAATGGAGCTTTGTGATGATTAGAGCTTGGAGCATTATGATGACAAGGGCCATTGAAAATTTTTAAGACAATGTCGAGAAGCATTGTGATGACAAGGTCCTGAAGCACTGTGATGACAAAACCATGGAGCCTTGTGATGACAAGTCTCATGGAGCATACTGATGAAAAGGGGCATGGAGCATTGTGATTACAGGGGTCCTGGAACATTGTGATGACAAGGGCATGGAGCATTGTAAGGAGAAATCCAAGGAGCATTCTGATGGCATTCGTCCTTGAGTTTTGTGATGACAAGGGCATTGAGCATTGTGATTACATGGGTCTTGGACCATTGTAATGAAAAGACCATGGATCATTGAGATGAAAAAGGCATGGAGCCTTGTCATGACAGGGTTCAAGGAGTATACAGACAACAAGTGTCAGGGAGCATTTTGATGAAAAGTGTATTGAGCATTGTGACGACAAAGGTCATGGAGCATTGTGATGAGAAGACCATTGATAAATGTGATAACGAGCTTCATGGGGCATTGTGATGACAAGTGTTATGGAATATTGTGATCACAAAGGTTTGGAGCATTGTTATGACAGAGGTCACGGAGCATTTTGATTTCATTGTGATGACAATAGCATGAAGCATTATGATGATGGGCATGGTGCATTGTGATGACAGTGTTCATGGATCATTGAGATGAAAAAGGGCATAGAGCTTTGTGATGACAGGGTCATGGAGCAATTTGATGAAAAGGGTCATGGAACATTTTGATGACTTGTGTTATGGAACACTGTGATGTCAGGGGTAATCGAACACTGTGATGATAAGTGCATGTATCATTTTGATGACAGGAGTCATGGAACATTGTGATGACAGGGGTGAGGGAGTATTGTGACAAATAGTGATGTAGCATTGTGATATCAGTGGTGAGAGTGCATTTTGATGAGAAGTGCATGGAACATTGTGATGACAAATTTTAAGGAGCATTGTAATGAGAAGATTGTGGAGCACTGTGATGACAAGCGCATGGTGCATTGTGATGACATGGGTCATGGACATTTGTGCTGACAAGCGCAAGGAGCATTGTGATGACAAGGGTCAAAGAGCATTGTGATGAATAGTTCATGGAGCATTGTGGTTAAAAATGTCACAGAAACTATTGATGACGAGGGCATGGACCATTGTGATGACAAAGGTCATGAAGCATTGTGATGACTGGAGTCACGGAACATTGTGATGACAGGGTTCATGGAGAATTCTTATAACAATATTATGGAGCATTGTGATGACAAGGGCATGGAACATTGGTCTAACATGTTTCATGGATTATTGTGATGACAGTTGGAATGGCGCATTGTGATGACAAGGACATGGAGCATTGTGATGACCATGTCATGCAGTATTGTGAAGAGAGGTGTCAGGGAGCATTGTGATGACATATGTAGTGGCCCATTGTGATGACAATGGCATGGGCATTGTGATGCCAAGTGTCATGGAGGATTCTGATGACAAAGGTAATGGAGCATTGTGATGACAATGGCTTGGAGCATTGTGATGACAAGGGTCAGGGAGAATTTTGCTGACAAGTGCATGGAGAATTGTGATGACAAGGGTCATGGAGCATTCTGATGACAAGATTGTGGAGTATTTTGATGACAATGGCATGCAGCATTGTGATGAAAACGGCATTGGGCCTTGTGATGAAAAAGGCATGAAGCCTTTTTGTGACATGGTTCAAGGAGCATTCTGATGACAAGTGTCAGGAAGCATTGTAATGACAAGTGTATTGATAATTGTGATGACAAATGTCATGGAGCATTGTGATGAAAAGGGCATGGAGTATCGTGATGACAGGCATCATGGAGCGTTGTGATGAAAAGTGTTATGGAACATTGTGATCACAAGGGTTTGGTGCATTGAGATGAGAGAGGTCATGGATCATTTTGATTTCAAGTAGCATGGAGCATTGTGATGACAAGGGCATGAAGCAAAGTGATCCCAAGGTTCATGGAGGATTGTGATGACAAACGCATAGAGCATTTTAATGACAAGGTCATGTAGCATTTTGCTGACAAAGGCATGGAGCATTGTGATGACATATATCATGGAGCACTGTGATGATAAGCGTCACGGAGTATTGTGAATACATAGGTTATGGAGCATTGGGATGACAAGGGCATGGATCTTTGTGACGACAAGTGTCATGGAGCATTGTGATGAGTAGAGAATGGAGCATTGTGATGACAAGAGTCCCGGATCATTGTGTTGTCAGGTGTCATGGAGTGCTGTGATGACTGTGGTCATGGAGCATTTTGATGATATTTGTCATGGAGCATTGTGATGAGAATATCATGGAGCATTGGGCTGAAAATATTTATGGATTATTGTGATGACAGGGGTCATGGAGCATTGTGATGACAAGGGAATGGAGAATGGTGATGACAAGGTCCTGGAGCATTGTGATGATAAGACTATGGAGACTTGTGATTAAAAGTCTCATGGAGCATTCTGATGAAAAGAGGCATGGTGCATTGTGATTACAGGGGTCTTGGAGCATTGTGATGACAAGGGCATTGAGCATTGTGAGGAGAAGGCCATGGAACATTCTGATGACATGTGTCATGGAGCTTTGTGATGACAAGCACATGGAGCATTGTGATTACAGGTGTCTTGAAGCATTGTGATGAAAAGGGCATGGATCATTGTGATGAAAAGGCATGAAGCCTTGTCATGACAGGTTTCAAGGAGCATACTGACGACAAGTGTCAGGGAGCATTGTGATGAAAACTGTATTGAGAATTGTGATGACAAAGGTCATGGAGCATTGTGATGAGAAGACCATGGATAATTGTTATGATGAGCATCACAGGGTGTTGTGATGACAAGTATTATGTAACATTGTGATCACAAGGGTTTGGGGCATTATGATGACAGTGTTCATGGATAATTTTGATTTCATTGTGATGACAATAGCCTGAAGCCTTATTATGATGGGCAAGGTGCACTGTGATGACAGGGTTCATGGATCATTGAGATGAAAAGGGGCATAGAGCATTGTGATTACACGGTTCTTGGAGCATTGTGATGAGAAGGGTCATGGAGCTTTGTGATGACAAGGCCATGGAACATCGTGATAGCAGGGTTCATGGAGCATTGTTATCACAGGTGTAATGGAGCACTGTTATGGCAAGGGCATGGAGCATTGTGATGAGAAGGCCATGGAGCATTCTAATGACATGTGTCATGGAGCTTTGTGAAGACAAGGGCATGGAGCATTGTGATGCCAAGGGTCATGGATCTTTGAGATGACAAAGGTCATGGAACATTTTGTTGGCAAGGTCATTGTGCATTGTGATGAGAAGGGCAGGGAGCATTCTGATGACAGGGTCATGGAGCTATTTGATGAAAAGTGTCATGGAACATTTTGATGACAGGTGTTATGGAACATTGTGATGTCAGCGTTCTTGGAGCATTTTGATGAGAAGGGTCAGGGAGTTTGTGATGACAAGGCCATGGAACATCGTAATGGCAGGGGTCATGGAGCATTTTGATGAAAAATGCCATGGAGCAGTTTGATGACAGGGGTTATGGAACATTGTGATGTCAGTGGTCATGGAGCATTTTGATGAAAAGGGTCATGGAGCATTTTGATGACGTGGGTTATGGAACATTGTGATGTCAGTCGTCATCGAACATTGTGATGATAAGTGCATGTAGCATTGTGATGACAGGAGTCATGGAATATTGTGATGACAGGGGTGAGGTAGTATTGTGACGAATAGTAATGTATCATTGTGATATCAGTGGTGAGAGAGCGTTTTGATGAGAAGTGCATGGAGCATTGTGATGAAAAGTTCATGGAGCATTGTGGTTAAAAAGGTCACAGAGACTGTTGATGATGAGGGCATGGATCATTGTGATGACAAACGTCATGAAATATTGTGATGACTGGAGTCATGGAACATTGTGATGACAGGGGTCATGGAGCATTTTGATAACATGGGCATGTAGCATTGTGATGTCAAGGTCATGGAGCATTGGTCTAATAAGTTTCATGGATTATTGTGATGACAGTTCGAATGGCGTATTGTGATGACAAGGGCATGGAGCATTTTGATGACATGGTCAAGCAGTATTGTGAAGACATATGTCAGGGAGCATTGTGATGACATATGTAATGGCCCATTGTGATGACAAGGGAATGGAGCACTGTGATGACAATGTCCTGGAGCACTGTTATGTGAAGACCATGGAACCTTGTGATGACAATTCTCATGGAGCATTCTGATGAAAAGGCGTAGGGAACATTGTGATTACAGGGGTATTGGAGCATTGTGATGACAAGGGCATGGAAAATTATGATAAGGAGACCATGGAGCATTCTGATGACATGCGTAATGGAGATTTGTGATGACAAGTGCAAGGAGCATTGTGATTACAGGGGTCTTGGAGCATTGTGATGAAAAGGGCATGGATCATTGTGATGAAATAGGCAAAGAGCCTTGTCATGAAAGAGTTCAAGGTGCATACTGAGGGCAATAGTCAGAGAGCATTGTGACGCCAAGTGTATTGAACATTGTGATGACAAAATCAAGGGGCATTGTGATGAGAAGTCCATGGATAATTGTGCTGACCAGCGTCATGGGGCATTGTGATTACAAGGGTTATGGAACATTTTGATCACAAGGGTTTGCAACATTGTGAGGACAGAGGTTATGGAGCATTTTGATTTCATTGTGATGACAATAGCATGAAGCATTATGATGATGGGCATGGTGCATTGTGATGACAGCGTTCATGGAGCATTGTGATGAAAAGTGGCATGGAGCATTGGTCTGACAAGTTTCATGCATTATTGTGATAAGAGTGGCCATGGCACATTGTGATGACAAGGGCATGGAGCACTGTGATGACAAGGTCATGGATTATTGTGAAGAAAGGTGTCAGGGAGCATTGTGATGAAATATGACATGTTCCAGTTTGATGACAATATCATGGAGTATTGTGATGCCAAGTGTCATGGAGGATTGCTGTGACAAATTAAAGGAGCTCTGTGATGACAAGGGCATGGAGCATTGTGATATCAAGGGCCATTGATCATTTTAATATCCAGGTCATGAAACATTGTAATGAACAGTGCATGGAGCTTCCTATGACAGGGGTCATGGAGCATTGCGATGACAAGTGCATGGAGTATTGTGATGACAAGAGCATATAACATTTTGATGTGAAGTGCCATGGAGCATTGTAATGACAAGGTCGTGGAGAATTCTGAGGACAAGGGACATTGAGCGTTGAGATGACAAGGCATGGAGCATGGTGATGGCAAAACTGTGGAGCATTGTGATGAGAAGACCTTGGGTAATTGTGGTGTCGAGCATCATGGAGCACTGTAATGACAAGGGGCATGAAGCATTGTGATGACAGGTGTCAGGGAGCATTGTGATGACAGGTGTCATGGAGCAATCTGATGACAAGGGCATGGAACATTGTGATGACAAGTGCATTGAGCATTGTGATGACAAGTGCATGGAGCATTGCAATTTCAAGTGCATGGAGAATTGTGATGACAAGAGCATGTAATATTTTGATGAGAAGTGTCATGTAGCATTGTGATGACAAGGGCGTGGAGAATTGTGATGACAAGGGACATGGAGCATTGTGATAACCAGGGCATGGAGCATTGTGATGACAGGGGCCATGGAGCATTATTATGACAAGGCCATGGTGCATTCTGACATAAGATATCACATATGAAGGGAATGTAAACATGGCTACATATGAACTGAATTAGGGAAGAGAACAGAGTCTCAGATATAGAAAACACTCTAACGCTTGCTTAAGGGGAAAAACAGGTGGGGAGATGCACAAAAAAAAGTTTGATATTAACACAGGTACCATTCCATAATCCAAAAACATAAGAGACAAGCCCTACTCCTTCCTCAGTGAACGGAACTCAACATCCTTATTCCCCGCAGAGAAATATATCTGACTAGTAAGAATCTTAAAACCTATGTATTGATATGTCTCTGTAAGGGAAATAAGTGTGTCTAGAACGACATAAACATGGCAGTGAGAATAAGCTCAAACCCACTATAAAAATGAATTTCAAAACAAAACATAAAAACAGTAAAATTCTTACACAATACCTTCAGGGGTTCTGTTGAAACCTGGAATGACCCTATCTACAATGACAGCTGGATGTGGCATAAGACTGGACACTTGGGACTGAGAGGATTGGTGAGATTGGTTGAAAAAATGCAGACCCTTTAAAGCAATAATGCCTGCCACGCATTCCATGGTTCCCAACTCTCCAAGTAGAAGGGAATATCACTACAGTTATAACATGTATGGGAACCTAGAGAATGGAAACCATCTGATGGTGAAAGGTTTCTAAAACTCTACCACTTTTTTCTCTCCTTGTGCTCCAGTTTGACATTCCAACTGCTTTACTATCAATCTCCCAACTTGGAGAGTCAGGCCCTATAACCTCCTGGTTCGAACAGCTGGCAAATTGTGCAGAGGATATAAGGGAACAGAGAGAACCAATGAGAGAGTAGCTGTAGGCATTTGGACGGCCACATTTCACTCTAATTTCCCGTCACGAAGAGGTATTAACCAAAGACTCAGCCTGCCCCCCCCAGAACCAGTATAGGTCCAGAAGCAAAAGTGTGGATTTGCGGTCAGCTCACAAAAACGCGAGTTGAAAAATGGAACTCAGGGCCACAGCAATTCACTAACCTGCAGAGTTATAAAGGACTACTCTCTTCCAAAAATCTGTTGAGGGAAAGCCACAAGGCAGAAGTGAAAATGAGGCAGAGTGGCATGAAACAGATTTCAAGAGGTACATTGGAATCGCCTTTAAACACAGGAAAAGCATCACAACTTCGAAAATAATGGAAATGGTCATAAAGGGCATGTGGGTTTTCACGTGAATATATTCAGGAGAAAACGCATATGCCCTTTTCGGCCAAGCAAGCAAGCGGGCAATGCAAATCTGCATTACAAAGAACTATCACTTTCGACCAGCCAAAAGGGATATCCGCAAAATGTGTAAAAACCAGACAGGCAAGACAGGCACTGGAGAACAGGGAGCCTTGTTATGCTGATGGGCGGGATGTAAATTGCCAACTGCCACTCTGGAACAGTGCATTGTGTTCCCTAAAACAAGTAAACAACAGAGCTACAGAGCCAAGGGCACTTCCAGTCTAGGGAATATACCATGGGAAAACTGAAAATTAATAAGACAGATCCACACCAAAATTCAGGGCTGCAATGATTACAAAAACCTCAACTTGGGTACACCTTAAATATCCCAGGAAAGACAAAAATGGTTCAAGAAATTGTGGTACTTACATATGACGGAATAGCCCTCAGCCATGAAATCAATGTCATAAGGCCAGTAGCAGCATAATGAGTGGATTCAGGTACGATAATTCTAAGTGAAATAAGTCACACAGAAAAATAAAATTATCATAAGATATCAATGATGAAGATCCTGTAAACATGGCTACACATGAACTGAGTTAGGAAAGAGAAGGGAGTCTCGCATTTAGAAAACACCCTTATGCCTTCTTAAGGGGGAAAGAGGGGTGGGGTGATGCATAAAACCAGAGTTTGATATTAGTACAGGTACAGTTCCAAAAACCAAATACGGAATAGACAAGACCTACACCTTCCTCAGTGAAAGGGACTCAACACCCCATATTCACCGCAGAGTAATATATCTTACTAGTAAGAATCTTAAAACCTATGTATTGATATGTCTCCGTAAGGGAATCAAGTGTGTCTAGACTGGCATAAAAATGGCAGTGAGAATCAGCTCAACCCACTATAAAAAGGAATTTCAAAAACAAAACAAAAAAAACAGGGAAATTCCTTAAAATTCCTTCAGGGTCTCTGATGAAACCTGGAATGACCCTATCTACAATGACAGCTGGATGTGGCATAAAGCTGGACACTTTGGACTGAGAGGATTGTTGAGATTGGGTGAGCAAATGCAGACCCTTTAAAGCAATAATGAGTGGCACCCATTCCATGGGTCCCAACAATCCAGGTTGAAGGGAATATTACAACAGCTATAACATGTACGGGAAACCTAGAGAATGGACACACTGTGAATACGAAAGGTTTCTAAAACTCAACTAATTGTCCCTCTCCTGGTGCTCTGGTTTGACTTTCCAACTGCTTTACTATCAATCTCCCAACTTAGAGAGACAGCCCCTTTAACCTCCTGCTTCTCACAGGTTGCCAATTTGGCAGAGGATGAAAGGGAAGAGGGAGAACCAATGAGAGAGTAGCTGTTAGGCATTTGGACCGGCAAATATCATTCTAATTTTCCGGCCGGAAGAAGAATTAACCAAAGTCTCAGCCACCCACCGGACACCAGTATAAGTCCTGAACCAAAATTTGGACTTGCATTCAGCTCACAAAAAACGAGGTGTATAATGGAGCTCAGTGGCACAGCAATTCAACAAATGGCAGAGTAGTACAGGACAACTCTCATCTAAAACTCTGTTGAGGGAAGGTTAAGAGGCAGACGTGAAAGCGAGGCAGAATAGCAGGAAACAGATTTCAAGAGGTATGCTGGGATCGCCTTTAAAGCACAGGAAGAGGGCCTCAACTTCGACAATGATGCACTTGGCCATAAAGGGTGTATGAGTTTTCTCCTGAATATATTCAGGAGAAAACACATACACCCTATTTGGCCAAGCAAGCAAGCAGGCAATGCAAATCTGCACTACAAAGAAGTATAACTTCCCACAACTCAAAAGGAATATCCACAAAATGGGTAAAAACCAGAAAGGCAAGACAGGCCCTGGCGAACTGGGAGCCTTGTTATGCTGATGGGTGGGAGGCAAATTGCCAAAGGCCTCTCTGGAGCAGTGCATTGTGTTCCCTAAAACAAGTAAACAACAGAGCTACAGAGCCGAGTGCACATCCAGTCTACATAAGATACATTGGGAAAACTGAAAATCAATAAGACACAGCCACCCCGATATTTAGGGATGCACTGCTTACAAGAACCTCATCTTGGATTCACCTTAAATATCCCAGGAAAGATAAAAATGGTATAAAAATTTGTGGTACTTACGTCCGATGAAATATCCCTCAGCCATGAAATCAATGCCATAAGACATGTAGCAGCAAAATGAGTGGATTCAGGTACGATGATTCTAAGTGAAATAAGTCACACAGAAAAAGAAAGTTATCATAAGATATCACTTATAGAGATTCTGTAAACATGGCTACACATGAACTGAGTTAGGAAAGAGAACAGAGTCTCACATTTAGAAAACACTCTTATGCCTGCTTAAGGGGGAAGGAGAGGTGGGGTGATGCATAAAACCCAGAGTTTTATATAAGCACAGGTACCATTCAAAAAATCAAATACGGAATAGACAAGACCTACACCTTCCTCAGTGAAAGGGACTCAAAACCCCATATTTCCCTCAGAGGAATATATCTGACTAGTAAGAATCTTATAACCTATTTATTGATATGTCTCCATGAGGGAATCAACTGTGTCTAGACTGGCATAAACATGGCAGTGAGAATCAGCTCAAACCTATTATAAAAAGGAATTTCCGACACACAAAAAAAACAGGAAATTCTTTACAATTTCTTCATGGTCTCGGACGAAACCTGGAATGACCCTATCTACAACGACAGCTGGATTTGGCATAAGGCTGGACACTTGGGACTGAGAGGATTGGTGAGATTGGGTGAGCAAATGCAGACCCTTTAAAGTAATAATGCATGGCCCCCCTTCCATGGGTCCCAACTCTCCAGGGTGAAGGGAATATTACTACAGCTATAACATGTATGGGAAACCTAGAGAATGGACACACTGTGAACATGAAAGGTCTCTAAACTCAACAAATAGTCCCTCTGCTGGTGCTCTGGTTTGACTTTCCAACTGCTTTACTATCAATCTCCCAGGTTGCAGAGACTGCACCTTTAACCTCCTGGTTCGCACAGGTTGCCAATTAGGCAGAGGATGAAAGGGAAGAGGGAGAACCAATGAAAGAGTAGCTGTTAGGCATTTGGACGCACACATGTCACTCTTATTTCCTGGAGGAAGAAGAATTAACTAAAGTCTCAGCCACCCACCGAGAACCAGTATAGGTCCTGAACCAAAATATTGGACTTGCATTCAGCTCACGAAAAACGAGTTAAATAATTGAGCTCAGGGGCAAAGCAATTCACGAACAGGCAGAGTAATAAAGGACAACTATCGTCCAAAAATCTGTTGAGGGACGGCAACGTGGCGGACTTGAAAGCGAGGCAGAATAGCAGGAAACAGATTTCAAGAGGTACGTTGGAATCGCCTTTAAAGCACAGGAAGAGGGGCACAACTTCGACAATGATGCACTTGGCCAAAAAGGGTGTATGCGTTTTCTCCTGAATATATTCAGGAGAAAATGCATACACCCTTTTTGGCCAAGAAAGCAAGCGGTGAATGCAAATCTGCACTACAAAGAAGTATCACTTCCCACCTGTCAAAAGGGACATCCACAAAATGGGTAAAATCCAGAAAGGCAAGACAGGCCCTGGAGAACAGGGAGCATTGTTATGCTGATGGGCGGGATGTAAATTGCCAACTGCCTCTCTGGAGGTGTGCATTGTGTTCCCTAAACCAAGTAAACAGCAGAGCTACAGAGCCAAGGGCACTTCCAGTCTAGGGAATATATCTTGGGAAAACTGAAAATCAATAAGACAGAGCCATTCCAAAATTTAGGGCTGCACTGCTTACAAGAACCTCAAATTGGGTACAGCTTAAATATCCCAAGAAAGATGAAAATGGTTCAAAAAATTGTTGTACTTAGGTACGATGGAATATCCCTCAGCCATGAAATCAATGTGATAAGACCAGTAGCAGCAAAATGAGTGGATTCAGGTACGATGATTCTAAGTGAAATAAGTCTCACAGAAAAATAAACTTATCATAAGATATCACTTATGAAGATCCTGTAAACATGGCTACACATGAACTGAGTTAGGAAAGAGAAGAGAGTCTCACATTTAGAAAACACACTTATGCCTGCTTAAGGGGGAATGAGAGGTGGGGTGATGCATAAAACCAGAGTTTGATATAAGCACAGGTACCGTTCCAAAAACCAACTATGGAATAGACAAGACCTACACCTTCTTCAGTAAAAGGGACTCAAAACCCCATATTTCATGCAGAGGAATATATCTGACTAGTAAGAATCTTAAACCTATGTATTGATATGTCTCCATAAGGGAATCAAGTGTGTCTAGACTGGCATAAACATGGCAGCGAGAAACAGCTCAAACCCAGTATAAAAAGGAATTTGAAAAACAAAAAGAAAAGGTGAATTCTTTACAAATTCTTCTGGGTCTCTGATGAAACCTGTAATGACCCTATCTGCAACGACAGCTGGATGTGGCATAAGGCAGGACACATGGGACTGCAAGGATTGGTATGTTTGGGTGAGCAAATGCAGACTCTTTAAATCAATAATACATGGCACCCATTCCAATGGTCCCAACTCTCCAGGGTGAAGGGAATATTACTACAGCTATAACATGTATGGGAAACCTACAGAATGGACACACTGTGAATACAAAAGGTCTCTAAAACTCAATGAATAGAACCTCTCGTGGTGCTACGCTTTGACTTTCGAACTGCTTTACTATCAATCTCCCAACTTATAGAGACAGCCCCTTTAGCCTCCTGGTTCGCACAGGTTGCCAATTTGACAGAGGATGAAAGGGAAGAGGGAGAACCAATGAAAGAGTAGCTGTTAGGCATTTGGACGGGCACATGTCACTCTTATTTCCCGGGAGGAAGAAGAATTAACTAAAGTCTCAGCCACCCACAGGGAAACAGTATAGGTTCTGAACCAAAATATTGGACTTGCGTTCAGCTCACAAAAAACAAGTTAAATAATTGAGCTCAGGGGTAAAGCAATTCACAAACAGGCAGAGTAATAAAGAACAACTATCGTCCAAAAATCTGTTGAGGGAAGGCAACGAGGCGGACTTGAAAGCGAGGCAGAATAGCAGGAAACAGATTTCAAGAGGTACCCTGGAATCACCTTTAAAGCACAGGAAGAGGGGCACAACTTCGACAATGATGCACTTGGCCAAAAAGGGTGTATGCGTTTTCTCCTGAATATATTCAGGAGAAAACGCATACACCCTTTTTGGCCAAGCAAGCAAGAGGGCAATGCAAATCTGCACTACAAAGTAGTATCACTTCCCACCTGTCAAAAGGGACATCCACAAAATGGGTAAAATCCAGAAAGGCAAGACAGGCCCTGGAGAACCGGGAGCATTTTTATGCTGATGGGCGGGATGTAAATTGCCAACTGCCTCTCTGGAGGTGTGCATTGTGTTCCCTAAACCAAGTAAACAGCAGAGCTACAGAGCCAAGGGCACTTCCAGTCTAGGGAATATATCTTGGGAAAACTGAAAATCAATAAGACAGAGCCATTCCAAAATTTAGGGCTGCACTGCTTACAAGAACCTCAACTTGGGTACACCTTAAATATCCAAGGAAAGATAAAAACGTTTCAAAAAATTATGTTATTTACATACAATGGAATATCCCTCAGCCATGAAATCAATGTCATAAGACCAGTAGCAGCAAAATGAGTGGATTCAGGTACGATGATTCTAAGTGAAATAAGTCACACAGAAAAAGAAACTTATCATAAGATATCACTTATGAAGATCCTGTAAACATGGCTACACATGAACTGAGTTAGGAAAGAGAACAGAGTCTCACATTTAGAAAACACTCTTATGCCTGCTTAACGGGGAAGGAGAGGTGGGGTGATGCATAAAACCAGAGTTTGATATAAGCACAGGTACCGTTCCAAAAACCAACTATGGAATAGACAAGACCTACACCTTCCTCAATGAAAGAGACTCAAAACCCCATATTTCCCACAGAGGATTATATCTGACTAGTAAGAATTTTAAAACCTATGTATTGATATGTCTCCGTAAGGGAATCAAGTGTGCCTAGACTTGCATAAACTTGGCAGCGAGATTCAGCTCAAACCCACTATAAAAAGGAATTTGAAAAACAAATCAAAAGGGATATTCTTTACAATTCCTTCAGTGTCTCTGATGAAACATTGAATGACCCTATCTACACTGAGAGCTGGATGTGGCATAAAGCTGGACACATGGGACTGAGAGGATTGGTGAGATTGGGTGAGCAAATGCAGACCCTTTAAAGAAATAATGCATAGCACCCATTCCATGGGTCCCATGTGTCCAGGTTGAAGGGACTATTACTACCGCTATAACATGTACGGGAAACCTAGAGAATGGACACACTGTGAATACGAAAGGTTTATAAAACTCGACTAATAATCCCTCTCCTGGTGCTCCGGTTTGACTTTCCAACTGCTTTACTATCAATCTGCCAATTTGGAGAGACAGCCCCTTTAACCTCCTGGTTCGCACAGTTACCAATTTGGGAAAAATAAAACGAAACAGGGAGAACAAATGAGAGAGTAGATGTTAGGCATTTGGACGGGTACATGTCACACTAATTGCCCCGCAGGAAGAATAATTAACCAATGTCTCAGCCACGCGCCGGGAACCAGTATAGGTCCTGAACCAAAATTTTGGACTTGCGGTCTTCTCACAAAAAACGAATTTAAAAATGGAGCTCAGTGGCACAGGAATTCAGAAACTGGCAGAGTAATAAAGGACAACTATCGCCTAAAAATCTGTTGAGGGAAGTAATCAAGGCGGACTTGAAAGGGAGGCAGTATAGCAGGAAACAGATTTCAAGATGTATGTTGGAATCGCCTTTAAAGCACAGGAAGAGTGGCACAACTTCGACAATGATGCACTTGGCCAAAATGAGCGTATGCGTTTTCTCCTGAATATATTCAGGAGAAAACGCATACGCCCTTTTTGGCCAAGCAAGCAAGCGGGCAATGCAAATCTGCACTACAAAGAAGTATCACTTCCCACTGTTCAAAAGGGACATCTGCAAAATGTGTAAAAACCAGAAAGGCAAGACAGGCCCTGGAGAACAGGGAGCCTTGTTATGCTGATGGGCGGGATGTAAATTGCCAACTGCCTCTCTGGAGGAGAGCACTGTGTTCCCTAAAACCAGTATACAACAGAGCTACAGAGTCAAGGGCACTTCCAGTCTAGGAAATATACCTTGGGAAAACTGAAAATCAATAAGACAGAGCCACCCCAAAATTTAGGGCTTCACTGCTTACAAGAAACTCAACTTGTGTATACCTTAAATATCCCAGGAAAGACAAAAATGGTTCAAGAAATTTTGGTACTTACGTACGATGGAATACCCCTCAGCCATGAAATCAATTTCATAAGGCCAGTAGCAGCAAAATGAGTGGATTCAGGTACGATGATTCTAAGTGAAATAAGTCACACAGAAAAAGAATCTTATCATAAGATATCACTTAAGAAGGTCCTATAAACATGGCCTCACATGAACTGAGTTAGGAAAGATACCAGAGTAACGAATCTTATCATAAGATATCACTCATAGCGGGAATGTACACATGGCTACACATGAACAGATTTACAAACACAACGGAATCACACATTTAGAAAACAATCTTCTGCCTGCTTAAGGGGAAAGGCGAGGTGGGGTGATGCATAAAATCACAGTTTTAAATTAGCACTGATACCATTACATAAACCAAGTATGTAATAGATAACACCTACTCCCGCCACAATGAACTGGACTCAACACCCCCTATTCATTGCAGAGGAATATGTCTGACTCTCAGTATTTTAAAACATATGTATTCTCATGTCTCCATGAAGGAATCATGTGTGTGTATAATGGCATGAACAGAGCACTGAAATTCAGTTAAACCCACTTATAAAAATACATTTCAAAAGCAAAATGCAAAAACAGCGAAACAGAGAGAAAGTCTTAACAATTACGTTCAGGGCCTGTGATGCAACCTGGATTGACCACCTTTACACCCACAGCTGGATGAGACATAAGACTGGACACTTGGGGCTGAGAAGATTGCTGAGGTTGTGTGAGCAAAAGAACACCACTTAGAGCAATACTGTGTGCTACCCATTCTAGTGGTCCCAACTCTCCAGGTTTAAGGGAATCTTCCTACAGTTAAAACATGCATGGGAAACCCAGTGGATGGTACACTGTGTAATTGGGAAAGTTTTCTAAAAGGTACCTCATTTTTCCTTTTGTCGTTCTCGGCTTCGCCATTCCATCTGCATTACTAAAAATCTCCCCACTTGGAGTGTCAGCGCCTTTACCCTCCTGTTATGCACAGTTTGCAAATTGTGCAGAGGATGAACATGAAGAGGGGAAATAAATGAGAGATTAGCTGTAGGTGTTTGGATGGGCACATGTCACTCTAGTTTCCCACCAGGAAGAAGAATTAACCAAAGGCACAGCCTGAAGCCCCGGAACCAGACTAGGGCCTAAAGCCATCCTTCAGTATTGCAGCCAGCTCACAAAGAGGCGAGTTGAAAAATGGAAATCAGGGGCACAGCAATTCACAAACTTGCAGAGTTATAAAGGACAACTATCATCCAGAAATATATTGAGGAAAGGCAGTGAAGAGGATTTGAATGCAAGGCAGAATTGAAGGAAACAGATTTCAAGAGGTAGATTTGAGTCGTCTTTAAAGCACATGAAAAGGGACAGAATTTCGACAATGTTGCCCTTGGCTGAAAAGGGAGTATGTGTATTTTCTTGAATATCTTCGGGAAAAAATGCATACGCCCTTTTTGGCTAAGCAAGCCATCGGGCATTGCAAATCCACACTACAGAGAAGTGTCCCTTACCTCCAGTCAAAAGGGCCATCCACAAATAGTGTAAAAACCGCAAATGCAGGTCAAGCCATGGAGAAAAGGGAGCCTGGTTACGCCCAAGGACAGGATGTAAGTTGCCAACAGCCTCTCTGGAGAACAGTATGTTGTTTTCTAAAACAGAGCTACAGAGCAGAGCACACTTCCACTCATGGGCGTGTATTTTGGGAAAACTATAAATCCATAACACACAGCCAGCCCAAACTTTAGGGCTGCTCTGTTTACAAGAACCTCGACTTCAGTACACTTTAAATATCCCAGGAAAGGAAAAAAAATGGATATAGATATTGTGGGACTTATATACAATGGAATGCCACTCAGACATAAAATCAATGTCATAAGGCCAATAGCAGCTTAATGAGTGGCTTTAGGTACGATGATGCTAAGTGAAATGAGCCACAAAGTAAAAGAAACTTATTGTAATATATCACTTATAGAGGGAATGTAAACATGGCTACACATGAACTGAATTTCAAAAGAGAACAGAGTTACACATTTAAAAAGCACACTTATGTCTCCTTAAGGGGAAAGGTGACGTGGGGTGATGTGTAAAAGCAGAGTTTGAAATTAGCACAGATCCCATTCCATATACCAAATACGTAATAGACAAGACCTACTCCTTTCTCAATGAACTGGACACAAAACACCCTATTCACTGAAGAGGAATATATCTGAATGGTATAACCTTGAAACCCATGTATTTATATGTCTCCATAATGGAATCAAGTGTATGTAGATTGGCATAAACACAGATCAATGGAACAGGACAGAAAGCCCAGAGATAAACCTACATACCTATGGCTATCTCATCTATGACAAAGGAGCTAAGGATATACAATGGAGAAAAGACAGTCTCTTCAGTAATTGGTGCTGGGAAAACTGGACCCCTACACATAAAAGAATGAAATTAGAACACTCCATAACACCATACACAAAAATAAACTCTAAATTGATTAGAGATCTAAATATAAGACCAGACACTATAAAACACTTAGAGGAAACCATAGGCAGAACACTCTATGACATAAATCACAGCAAGATCCTTTTTGACCCACCACTTAGAGAAATGGAAATAAAAACAGAAATCAACAAATGGGACCTAATGAAACTTAAAAGCTTTTACACAGTACAGGAAAACCTAAACAAGATGCAAAAACAACCCTTAGAATGGGAGAAAATATTTTCAAATGAAGCAATTGAAAAAGGATTAATCTCCTAACTTTACAAGCACCGTATGTAGCTCAATATCACAAAAACAAACAACCCAATCCAAAAACGGGCAGAAGACCTAAATAGACATTTCTCCAAAGAAGATATACAGATTAACAAGAAACACATGAAAGGATGCTGAACATCACTAATCATTAGAGAAATGCAAATCAAAACTACCCTGAGGTATCACCTCACAGCAGTCAGAGTGGCAATCATCAAAAAAATCTACAAAACAATAAATGCTGGAGAGGCCTTTATTGGAGAAAAGGGCACACACTTGCACTGTGGGTGGGAATGTAAATTGATATGGGCACTAGGGAGAACATTACGGAGGTTCCTTTAAATAACTAACAATAGAAGTACGATACGACACAACAATCCAACTACTGGACATTTGCCTTGTGAAAACCATAATTCAAAAAGAGTTATGTAGAAAAATGTTCATTGCAGCTCTATTTGCAATAGCCAGGACATGGAAGCAACCTAAGTGTCCATCGACAGATGAATGGATAAAGAAGATCTGGCACATATATACAATGGAATATTACTCAGCCAAAAAAAGAAGCAAACTGAGCTATTTGTACTGAGGTGGATGGACTTAGAATCTGTCCTACACAGTGAAGTAAGTCAGAAAGGGAAAAACAAATACTGTATGTTAACAGAGATATACGGAATCTAATGAAGAAAAAAAAAAGATTTTGAAGAACCTAGTGGCAGGACAGGATTAAGGACACAGACATAGAGAAAGGACTTGAGGACACCGGAAGGGGGATGGGTAAGCTGGGACGAAGTGAGAGAGTGGCATGGACATAAATACATTACCAAATGTAACACCGATAGCTACTGGGAAGCAGCCACATAGAACAGGGAGATCAGCTCGGTGCTCTGTGAGCACATAAAGGGGTGGGATATGGAGTGTGGGAGGGAGATGCAAGAGGGAGGTGATCTGGTGATATTTGTATATGTATAGCTGATTCACTTTGTTATACAGCAGAAACGAACACTCCATTGTAAAACAATTATACTCCAATAAACGTGTAAAAGGAAAAAAAAAACAAAGAAAGCCCAGGGATAAACCTACACACCTATGGTCAACTAATCTATGACAAAGGAAGCAAGACTATACAATGGAGATAAGACAGTCTCTTCAATCATTGGTGCTGGGAAATATGGACAGCTACATGTAAAAGAATGAAATTAGAACACTCCCCAACACCATACATAAAAATATATTCAAAATGGATTAGAGACCTTAATGTAAGACCAGACAGTATAAAACTCTGAGAGGAAAACTTACGAAAGATAATCTGACGTAAATCACAGCAAGATCTTTTTTGATCCACCTCCTATAGTAATGAAATAAAAAAGAAAACTAAACAGATGGGACCTAATGAAACGTAAAAGCTTTTGCAAACAAAGGAAACTACAAACAAGACGAAAAGACAACCCTCAGAATGGCAGAAAATATTTGCAAACGAATCAATGGACAAATGATTAATCTCCAATATATATAAACAGCTCATGCAGCTCCATATTAATAAAACAAACAACCGAATACAAAAATGGAAGAAGATCTAAATAGATATTTCTTCCAAGAAGACATAGAGATGGCAGTACACACATGAAAATCTGCTCAACATCACTAATTATTAGAGAAATGGAAATCGAAATTACAATGAGGTATCACGTCAAATCATCAGAAAATCTACAAACAACAAATGCTGGAGAGGGTGTGGAGAAAAGGAACCTTATTCCACTATTGTTGGGAATGTAAATCTATACAGTCTCTATGGAGAACAGTATGAAGGTTCCTTAAAAAACTAAAAATAGAATTACCATATAATCCAGCAATCCCACTACTGGGCATATACCCAGAGAAAACCATAAATCAAAAAGACACATTCACCACAATGTTCATTGCAGCACTATTTACAATAGCCAGGTAATGAAAGCAACCTTAGTGCCGACAGACAGACGAATGGATAAAGATATGGTACATATATATAATGGAATATTACTCAGCCATACATAGGAATGAAATTGGGTCTTTTGTAGAGACCTTGATGGATCTAGAGACTGTCATACAGAGTGAAGTAATTCAGAAAGAGAAAAACAAATATTGTATATTAATGCATATATGTGGAACCTAGAAAAATGGTACAGATGAACCGGTTTGCAGGGCAGAGATAGAGACACAGATGTAGAGAACAAACATATGGACACCAAGGGGGGAACACCATGTGAGGGTGGTGGTGGGATGAATTGGGAGACTAGGATTCACATGTGCACACTTATATGTATAAAATAGCTATCCAATAAGAACCTGCTGTATAAAATGAATAAATAAATTTTAAAAAATTAAAAATAAATAAATAACATTTAATAAAATAAAACAGAAAAAAAGTTTTTCCCTTCACATAGACGTCTTTATATTAATGCATTATTTCCATGTTTATATCTTCAAATTTAAAAAAAAGAGGAATAAATAAAATCTACCTTGAACCAAAAAGAAAAAAAGAAAAATAAACAGAACCCACCAGTTATACAGAGGAAAATCGTATCAGGGCACTTGCTCCAGTGGTAAAAAATTCTTAAGTTGGTCAGAGTTGGGAAATCGTCTCCAATGCAGTCAGCAGCACTCCCCACCACAAGGAGCATCCTCATTGCAAAGCTGGGGGACTGTGTCGAGGCATCTGTGAGTAAATGTGAGCTGAGCCCCAGTCCTGCTGCAGCTGAACTCTTCCCACCCTTTCCAGGTAAAACACCTGAATATGTACAAGCACTTGCAAGCCTAGAGGAAGGGCTGTGGAGCCACACCAGCGACAGCACGCAGGCCGACTTGGTGCCTGCAGGCCAGCCAGGATGGTCCTGGCCCCAGATGCTCTTCTGGAAGCTCTCCATTTCCCTGTCTGAGATACCCCTCCTGCCACGGCCTCCACTGCTTTTTTACTTCCTCACCTCTGCCTGGGGAGAAATTCCAGTGGCAGGTATGGGTGACAGATCCTCTTCTTTAGCAGGTGGCAGCCTGGCAACTCCTGCAGAAAGACCAGCAGAGCCCCCCTCACAATGGGCCACCCACAAAGCCACGGCCTCTCCCTCCCTACCACCACCCCAGCCCCGACACTGCTGACAGGGCAGAGAATATGGCGTCAGGCACAGCAACAGGGGCTCCCGCTGACTGGAGAGGTGTTTATATTGACCTCAACCCAGGCACACATCGGGAGGGCCAGCAGGCAGTGTCAGGCTGCCCAAATCAGCCAATCCTCACCTTTCAGGGGCTCACAGTTGCAGAAAATGAACCTTGGTAAACGGGCCAGGCCCAAGGAACAGGTGTGGGCTCTTGAGAGTCAGGCTAGACAAGGGGCTGCAGCTGCGGCTTGTTTTCTTATCATTTTATCTGGTCCATGAGTGGAAAACAACTTCAAGAAGACCCTATCCTAATGAGAGGAAGCCAGGAGTCAGGGAGAGGAGTGATGGTGGGTGGAGACAGAGGCCTGGTGCCCTGGCTGCAGTGGAAGTGTCTGTAAGACCAGGCAGAGAGAGGCTGCACAGAGTGATAGCCAGGGTCACAGACCTGTCAGAGCTGCTGTTTGTTAGTTCAAGTCCTGCTCTGAGGTGTTCTGTGTCAGCTGTGAGCGACAGGTGAGCTGGGGTTTCTCTGCAAGGTGGGCTATGTGCACAGTTCCTGTGTGGCCAGCCCTGCTGGGGTACATGCCCTGGGGAGCTCCGTATCCTGGGAAGGGCCTGACAATGATAGCCCCATGGGCTGCTGGGTAGCTGCACAGGTGAGCTCCATACCCTGGGAGGGACTTGAACACGAGAGCCCCGTGGGCTGTGGGGTGTGGGGTGCAGCCCAGGTGAGCTCCATATCCTGGGATTTGCCTGACCACGAGAGCCCCATGGGCTGCTGGAGACCTGGTAAAGGATATCAGGACAGTCAGTGAAGCCACCGAGGATATACATCCAGTAGATCCTATTTCCTACACCCTGCTGCTCATTCTACCATCCACCAGGCCATGGCATTCTGTATTACACTTCAATGATGCCTTCTTCTGTATTCCATTCATCTCAGAGTCACAAGAATTTTTGGCTTGTGTGTGGCAGGACACAACATGCAACACAAGCAATAATGCTGGGCCGTCCTGCCCCAATGGTTCAAAAATCCCCACACCATCATTGGGGAAATGTCCTCTAAAGACCTAAAAGTTCTACCTCTGTAAAAGGGAACCCTCCTTCAATATGCAGATGACATTCTGATCGCCAGGCCTACTAAAGACGCCTCTGAACTACCTAGCCAAGAAAGGATAGAAGGTGTCCAAGAAAAAGGCTCAAATATCCCAGGCTCAGGTGACATGCCTGGGCTTCATTCTCACAGATATTCAGAGAAACGCATCCCAGGATAGGGAAGAAGCCATTTGCAGCCTTACCTCTTCTAAAACTAGAAGACAGCTTAGGGGTTCCTGGGGAGGCCAAGGTTTTCTGCATCTGGATCCCTAACTACAGTCTAATAGCTGGGACTCTACATGAAACACTGACACGAAAAGATGATGATCCTTTTGAATAGAATCCAGAAGCAGCCTTTCAAGAATAGAAAGATCAGTCAATTCAGACCATTGCCCAGGAACTCGCTAATTTAGCTAAACCCTTTGACCTTTACATACCTGGTCAAAGGTTAATTGCCCTTGGAGACTTAGTGCAAAAACTGGGACCACTTGAAATGGAGCAACACAAGAATGCCCTTCAGGTATGATAAACTATGGTCACCAAGGGCTTTGCCCACCGACTCATCAGGCCAGGATACTGGGGTATCTAAAAAGCTGGAAATCAGAAGCCCATAAGGCCAGCTCACTCCTAAGGGAAAAGGACCCCACGTGGTGTTCCTAACCACCCATCATGCCCTGAAGTTGCAGGGGTCGCTCTGTGGACACACTGACCTCGAGTGAGGAGGCCCTCCAACTCCAACCTCCAGAGAGACAAACGGGAGCAACGGGCCCCCAAGATGACTCGTGTGACCATCACTTGACCTGGAGTTTCTCTCAGAAAACAAGAAGACTGTGCCGCGAAAGAGCAGACTACTGCTTGCAGGACTTACTGCACCCAGAGGGGAGCTAATAAGCTTGGCGGGGGAAACGTATATCACGCTTTCACCATAGAAAGCCCTACAGACACCGCGGTGATGGTGGCCAATATCACCGGCTGAACTCCTGGCTACTTCTAAAGGCCGTTGACTCAGTGGACGTCATGGTCCTGGATCACCACTGACCCTGGACTGTCTGGGAGTTGCGTGGGCAGGGTTCTGACACATGGTGCTGTTTGTACATTAATTCAGGGACCTAATTAAAGAAAGCACAGACTACTGGTCAGAGCATCTAGGCTGGCAAAAACCGTCAGCCTAAGGTCGCCGAACAAATGTGGGTTGGGGTGAAACCTGCCACCTCAGCATCTCTGCACATCTCTTTCCTGGACACTTAAAGGTCATCATAATCTATAACACTTCCAATGCTGGTGCTCTGGCGTACGAGAAGTGAGGCAGGAGGCCTTGGGACAATCAACCTCACCTGGAGGCTGGTGGGGAGACGTTTTGCCCCTCCCCCGAAGTATCAGGGCTCCCACCACGGCATGAAGCAGTTACAAAAGAGGGGTCTGCACCCTCAACACCCCAAGAATGAGTAATGGAACAAAAAGCAGAGGAGGTGTTCGTCTCTGGCAACGTTCATTAAAAATTCCTGGGAGATAAAAAGAGAATCTGGGCAATAAAATAAAGTCTAAGCAGTTTTTCCTTTGTGCTTTGTCTAATTTCACGTGCTCCTAGGGTTCTGCATGCAGAGGTCCCACACCCGGCACTTCAGACCCGATTTCGTAGTGCAGAATGGCTGGGTCAACACCTCAGCAAGCGGGGTCCCATGCAGACTCCACGGCATAGAGCCTGAGCTTCAGCCAACCCAGCCCTCGAGAGCTCCATCCCCTCCCTCCCACTGACGCTGCTGGGATCCCTACACAGCATCCCAGCCCACAGCCCGTGGGGGAGTGCACACTCACACCTCTCCATTCTGTTTTCAAAATAATGTTTCCTTTGCTTCTGAACCAAACTCAGTCTTGATCTGTTGGCTCCAATGACACTGGGCACGGGGACTTCTGTTGGGGTCCACTCTGGAGGATCAGTAACAGAAATTGAGAACATAGTAACTTCAATGAACAGATGTGTGAGCCAAACTGTAGTTAACACAGAGCAGTGTATAATGCTCGGGTAAAATAAGATATTTCTAAGACTTACCTTTGATATTTCCATCACTTTACTATAAGCAAGTTCAGTGAAGACGTCTGTCTTATTTGTCAGGTCAACATTAGAGAAATGAAGTGATTTATTTCCATGGATGTACATCGAATACTCTTGGATGAGGCTTCAATCTTGTTTTGAATGCTTTTCCATTGAAAAGGATACCTCTCTTTCAGCTCCCCCATTTCTGAGAAGTATAAAATCTTATAATTTATTATTACCAAAGGGGAAAGGTAGGAGAAGGGATAAATTAACAGTGTGGGATTAACACATACACACTGCTATGTATAAAATAGATCATCAACAAGGAACTACTGTATAGCACAGGGAACTACACTGAATATTTTGCAATAACCTATAAGGGGAAATAATCTGAAAAATAATAGATATTTTTATTGACATCGTCTATCAAAGACAGATAAAATGTAACCTAAGCAAGGCCGATGGTGAACGGTTCTGACCCTGAAGATTTCAATCATCTAAAGTTTGGGCTCTGCCTATTTCCCAAGGCCCTTAATGGACATACGTGTAGCCGTAGCTTAAAAATTCCCCAGTTTGGGGTTCGGGGAGGCACTGATTTGGAAAAATCCCTGGTGTTCTCCTTCCATGCACTGGACCCTTCCTACAGCTAAAACATGCCTGTCACACCTAGAGGATGGTACACCATTTGCTGAGAAAGAGTTTGGAAAAGGCACCTCATCTCCTCATCGTCTGGTGCTCGGGTTCACCCCACCAGCATCTTTCCTAACAATCTCCTGACTTGGGGATATCAGCACCGTCAACATCCTGTTGCACACAGTTTGGAATTTGTCCAGAGGATGAAGTGGAAGGATGAGAAAAATTTAGAGACAAGTCTTAGTTGTTCGGACAGGCACATGCCACTCTAATTTCCAATCTGGAAGACAAATTCATCAAAGGCTAGAATTGCCCACGGAAACAGAATAGGGCTAGAGGAATTCCCGCTGTTTTGTGTCCAGTTTCCAAAAACACAAGTTGATTAATGGAACTCAGGGGCACTAAATTTCATGAAACTGCAGAGTTGAAAATATCTATTGTCGAAAAATGTCTTGAGGTAAGTCACAGAAAAGGAGTTGTAAGCAAGGGAGAGTGGCAGGAAACAGATTTGAAGAGGTAGAAAGGACTCCCCATTAAAGCACAAGAAAAGGGGCTGAACATCGCCAATGATGCAGTTGGCCCAAAAGGGCGTATGCAGTTTTTTCTGAATATATTCAAGTAAAGGCCATACACACTTTTTATCCAACCAAACAGGTGGGCACTGGAAATCAATACTACAAAATGTATCACTTCACATCAGTCAGAAGGGCCATCCACATAAAGTGTAAACACCAGAAATGCAGGACAGGGCGAGGAGAAAAGGGAGCCCTGTGAGGCTGATAGTGGAATTGTAATTTGCCAACGGCCACTATGGCGAAGTGTATTGTGTTTGCTAAAACATCTAAAAGATGAGCTACAGAGCATAGGGCACTTGCACTCATGGACGTATCTGCATTGTGATGAAAAGTTCATGGAGCATTGTTGTGACAAATTTCACAGAGCCTTGTGATAATGAGGGCATTTACTATTGTGATGACACAGGTCATGAAACCTTGTGATGATGGGACACACGGAGCATTGTGATGACTGGGGTCATGTAGCATTGTGATGACAGGGGCATGGAGCATTGGTCTGACAAGTTTCATGGATAATTGTGTTGACAGTGGGCATGGCACATTGTGATGACAAGGGCATGGAGCATTGTGATGACCAGGGCATGGAGCATTGTGATGGCAAGACCGTGGAGCACTGTGATGAGAAGACCATGGATAATTATAGTGACGAGCATCATGGAGCACTGTAATGAAAATGGGCAAGGAGCATTGTGATGATACGTCTCATTGAGCATTGTGATGACACTGGTCATGGATCATTGTGATGACAAGGGTCATGGAGTATTGTGATGACAAGCTTGTGGAGTATTGTGATGACAAAGCATTTAACACTGTGATGGGAAGTGTCATGGAACATAGTGATGCCAAGAACGTGGAGAATTGTGATGACAGGGAACATGGAGCATTGTGATTACCAGGGCATGGAGCATTGTGATGGCAAGACCGTGGAGCATTGTGATGTGAAGACCATGGGTAATTGTGATGATGAGTGCCATGGAGCGCTATAATGACAAAAGGTATGGAGAATTGTGATGACAGTGGCCATGGAGCATTGTGATGAAAAGAGTCATGGAGCATTTTGATGACAAGGGTGTGGAGCATTGTGATGAGATGACCATGGATAATTGTGAATGACGAGCGTCATGGAGCACTGTAATGACAAGGAGTATGGAGCATGGTGATGACAGTGCTCATGGAGCATTGTGATGACAAGTGTCATGGAGCATTCTGATGACAAGCTTGTGGAGTATTGTGATGACAATGGCATGGAGCATTGTGATGAAAAGGGCATGGAGCATTGTGATGAAAAATGCATGGAGCCTTTTCATGAGAGTGTTCAAGGAGCATACTGACGACAAGTGACAGGGAGCATTGTGATGACAAGTGTATTGGGAATTGTGATGACAAATATCATGGAGCATTGTGACGACAAGGGCATGGAGTATTGTGATGACAGGCATCATGGAGCGTTGTGATGACAAGGGTTATGGAACATTGTGATCACATGGGTTTGGAGCATTGTGAAGACAGAGGTCATGGATCATTGTGATTTCAAGGAGCATGGAGCATTGTGATGACAGGAGTCATGGAACATTTTGATGAAAGGGGTCATGGAGCATTTTGATGACAGGGGTTATGGAACATTGTGATGTCAGTGGTCATCGAACATTGTGATGATAAGTGCATGTAGCATTGTGATGACAGGAGTCATGGAACATTGTGATGACAGGGCTGAGGGATTATTGTGATGTATAGTGATGAAACATTTTGATATCAGTTGTGAGAGAGCATTTTGATGAGAAGTGCATGGAGCATTGTGATGACAAGGTTTATGGAGCATTGTGATGACAAGATTGTGGAGCACTGTGATGACAAGCGCATGGCAAATTGTGATGACATGTGTCATGGAGCATTGTGCTGACAAGCGCATGGAGCTTTGTAATGACAACGGTCATAGTGCACTGTGCTGAGAAAGGCATAGAGTATTGTGATGACAAGGGTCAAAGAGCATTGTGATGAAAAGTTCATGGAGCATTGTGGTTAAAAAGGTCACAGAGACTGTTGATGATGAGGGCATGGACCATTGTGATGACAAAGGTCATGAAGCATTGTGATGACTGGAGTCACGGAGCATTGTGATGACAGGGGTCATGGAGCTTTGTGATATCAAGGGCATGGAGCATTGTGATGACAAGGGCATGGATCATTGGTCTAATAAGTTTCATGGATTATTGCAATGACAGTTGGAATGGTGCATTATGATGACAAGGGCATGGAGCATTGTGAAGGCCGGCTCATACAGTATTGTGAAGACAGGTGTCAGGGAGCATTGTGATGACATATGTAATGGCCCATTTTGATGACAATGGCATGGAGCATTGTGATGCAAGTGCCATGGAGGATTCTGATGACAAAGGTAATGGAACAGTGTGATGACAATGTCTTGGAGCATTGTGATGACAAGGGTCAGGGAGCATTGTGCTGACAAGTGCAAGGAGAATTGTGATGCCAAGGTCATGGAGCATTTTGGTGACAAGCTTGTGGAGTATTCTGATGACAATGGCATGGAGCATTGTGATGAAAACTGCATGGGTCACTGTGAGGAAAAAGGCATGGAGCCTTTTCGTGACAGGGTTCATGGAGAATTCTGACGAAATGTGTCAGGGAGCACTGTGATGACAAGTGTATTGAGAATTGTGATGACAAAGGTCATGGGGCATTGTGATGAAAAGTGCATGGAGTATTGTGATGACAGGCATCATGGATCGTTGTGATGACAAGTGTTATGGAACATGGTGATCACAAGTGTTTGGAGCATTGTGATGACACATGTCATGGATCATTTTGATTTCAAGAAGCATGGAGCATTGTGATGACCAGGGCATGAAACAATGTGATACAAAGGTTCATGGAGGATTTTGATGACAATGGTAATGGAGTATACTGATGACAAGCGCATGGAACATTGTAATGACAAGTTCATGTAGCATTTTGCTGACAAAGGCATGGAGCATTGTGATGAGAGGTGTCATGGAGCACTGTGATGCCATGCGTCACAGAGCATTGTGAATACATGGGTCATGGAGCATTGGGATGAAAAGGGCATGGATCATTGTGATGACAAGCGTCATGGAAGATTGGGCTGAAAATGTTCATGGAGTATTGTGATGACAGGGGTCATGGAGCATTGTGATGACAAGAGTTCCGGATCACTTTGTTTTCAGGGGTAATTGAGTGTTGTGATGACAGTGGTCATGGAGCATTGTGTTGATATTGGTCCTGGAGCATTGTGATGAGAAGACCATGGAGACATGTGATGACAAGTCTCATGGAGTATTCTGATGAAAAGGGGCATGGAGCATTGTGATTACAGTGGTCTTGGAGCACTGTTATGACAAGGGCATGGGGCATTGTGAAGAGAAGGACATGGAGAATTCTGATGAATGCGTCATGGAGCTCTGTGATGACAAGTGCAGGGAGCATTGTGATTACAGGTGTCTTGGAGCACTGTGATGAAAAGGGCATGGATCATTGTGATGAAAAAGGCATGGAGCCTTTTCATGACAGTGTTCAAGGAACATACTGACGACAAGTGTCAGGGAGCATTGTGATGAAAAGTGTATTGAGCATTGTGATGACTAAGATTATGGAGCATAGTGATGAGAAGACCATGGATAACTGTGATTATGAGCCTCATGGGGTGTTGTGATGATAAGTGTTATGGAATATTGTGATCCCAACGGTTTGGAGCATTGTGATGACAGAGGTCATGGAGCATTTTGATTTCATTGTGATGACAACAGCCTGAAGCATTATTGTGATGGGCATGGTGCATTGTGATGATAGGATTCATGGAGCTTTGAGATGAAAATGGGCATCGAGCATTTTGATAACAAGGGTCTTGGAGCATTGTGATGACAAGGGCATGGAGCATTGTGATGAGAAGTCCATGGAATATTCTGATGACATGCGTCATGGAGTTTTCTGATGACAAGGGCATGCAGCATTGTGATTACAGGGGTCTTGGAACATTGTGATGACAAGTGTCATGGAGCCTTGTGAATGACAAGGCCGTGGAACATTGTGATGGCAGGGGTCATGGAACATTGTTATGACAGGTGTAATGGAGCACTGTGAGGAGAAGGGCAGGAAGCATTGTTGTGAAATGTTTCATGGATTATTGTAATGAGAGTGGGCATGGAGCATTGTGATGACAAGAGCACGGAACGCTGTGATACATGGGTCATGGAGGATTGTAATGGCAAGGGCATGGAGCATTGTGATGAGAAGGGCATTGAGCATTGTGCTGACAAGTGCATGGAGAATTGTGATAACAAGGGTCATGGAGCATTCTGATGACAAGCTTGTGGAGTATTTTGATGAAAATGGCATGGAGCATTGTTATGAAAATGGCATGGGGCATTGTGATTAAAAAGGCATGGAGCCTTTTCGTGACAGGGTTCAAGGAGCAATCTGATGACAAGAGTCAGGGAGCATTGTCATGACAAGTGTATTGATAATTGTGATGACAAAGGTCATGGAGCATTGTGATGAAAAGGGCATGGAGTATTGTGATGACAGGCATCATGGAGCGTTGTGATGACAAGTGTTATGGAACATTGTGATCACAAGGGATTGGAGCATTGTGATGACAGAGGTCATGGATCATTTTGATTTCAAGGAGCATGGAGCATTGTGATGCCAAAGGCATGAAGCAATGTGATCCCAAGGTTCATGGAGGATTGTGATGACAATGGAAATGGAGTATTGTGATGACAATTGCATAGAGCATTGTAATGACAATGTCATGTAGCATTTTGCTGACAAAGGCATGAAGCATTGTGATGACATGTGTCATGGAGCACTGTGATGACAAGTGTCACGGAGCATTGTGAATACAGGGGTCATGGAGCTCTGGGATGACAACGGCATGGAAAATTGTGAAGACAACGGTCATGGAGCACTGGGCTGAAAATGTTCATGGAGTGTTGTGATGACTCGGGTCATGGATCATTGTGAAGACAAGGGAATGGAACATGGTGATGACAAGGTCCTGGAGCATTGTGATGAGAAGACCATGGAGACTTGTGATGACAAGACTCATGGAGCATTCTGATGAAAAGGGGCATGGAGCATTGTGATTACAGGGGTCTTGGAGCATTGTGATGAAAAGGGCATGGAGCATTGTGAGGAGAAGGCCATGAAGAATTCTGATGACATGCGTCATGGAGCATTTGATGAAAAGAGCATGGAGCTTTGTGATTACAGGGATCTTGGAGCATTGTGATGAAAAGGGCATGGATCATTGTGATGAAAAAGGCATGGAGCCTTGTCATGACAGGGTTCAAGGAGCATACAGACAACAAGTGTCAGGGAGCATTTTGATGACAAGTGTATTGAGCATTGTGATGACAAAGGTCATGGAGCGTTGTGATGAGAAGACCATGGATAATTGTGATGACGAGCGTCATGGGGCATTGTGATGACAAGGGTTAAGGAATATTGTGATCACAAGGGTTTGGAGCATTGTTATGACAGAAGTCTTGGAGCATTTTGATTTCATTGTGATGACAATAGCATGAAGCATTATGATGATGGGCATGATGCATTGTGATGACTGGATTCATGGATCATTGAGATGAAAAGGGGTATAAAGCATTGTGATTACAGGGTTCTTGGAGCATTGTGATGAGAAGGGTCATGGAGTTTTGTGATGAAAAGGCCATGGAACATCGTGATGGCAGGGGTCATGGAGCATAGTTATGGCAAGTGTAGTGGAGCATTGTGATGGCAAGGGCATGGAGCATTGTGATGAGAAGGCCACGGAGCATTCTGATGACATGTGTCATGGAGCTCTGTGAAGACAAGGGCATGGAGCAATGTGATGAGAGCGTTTATGGAGCACTGTGATGCCAATCACATGGAGCATTGTGATGCCAAGGGTCATGGATCTTTGTGATGACAAAGGTCATGGAGCATTTTGATGGCAAGGGCGTTGTGCATTGAGATGAGAAAGGCAGGGAGCATTCTGATGACAGGGTCATGAAGCAATTTAATGAAAAGTGTCATGGAACATTTTGATGACAGGTGTTATGGAACATTGTGATGTCAGGGGTCATCGAACATTGTGATGATAAGTGCATGTAGCACTGTGATGACAGGAGTCATGGAACATTGTGATGACAGGGGTGAGGGAGTATTGTGACAAATAATGATGTAGCATTGTGATATCTGTGGTGAGAGAGCATTTTGATGAGAAGTGCATGGATCATTGTGATGACAAATGTTAAGGAGCATTGTGATGAGAAGATTGTGGAGGACTGTGATGACAAGCTCATGGTGCATTGTGATGACATGTGTCATGGAGCATTGTGCTGACAAGCACATGGAGCATTGTGATGACAAGGGTCAAAGAGCATTGTGAGGAAAAGTTCATGGAGCATTGTGGTTAAAAAGGTCACAGAGACTGTTGATGACGAGGGCATGGACCATTGTGATGACAAAGGTCATGAAGCATTGTGATGACTGGAATCACGGAGCATTGTGATTTCAGGCGTCATGGAGCATTGTGATAACAAGGGCATGGAGCATTGTGATGACCAGGTCATGCAGTATTGTGAAGAGAGTTGTCAGGGAGCATTGTGATGACATATGTAAAGGCCCATTGTGATGACAATGGCATGGAGCATTGTGATGACAAGTGTCATGGAGGATTCTGATGACAAAGGTAATGGAGCATTGTGATGACAATGGCTTGGAGCATTGTGATGACAAGGGTCAGGGAGCATTGTGCTGACAAGTGCATGGAGAATTGTGATGACAAGGGTCATGGAGCATTCTGATGACAAGCTTGTGGAGTATTTTGATGACAATGGCATGGAGCATTGTGATGAAAACGGCATGGGGCATTGTGATGAAAAAGGCATGGAGCCTTTTTGTGACAGGGTTCAAGGAGCATTCTGATGACAAGTGTCAGGGAGCATTGTGATGACAAGTGTATTGAGAAATGTGATGACAAATGTCAGGCAGCATTGTGATGAAAAGTGCATGGGGTGTTGTGATGACAGGCATCATGGAGCGTTGTGATGAAAAGTGCTATGGAACATTGTGATCACAAGAGTCTGGAGCATTGTCATGACAGAGGTCATGGATCGTTTTGATTTCAAGGAGCATGGAGCATTGTGATGACAAGGGCATGAAGCAATGTGATCCCAAGGTTCATGGAGGATTGTGATGATAATGGAAATGGAGTATTGTGATGACAAGCGCAAAGAGCATTGTAATGACAAGGTCATGTAGCATTTTGCTGACAAAGGCATGGAGCATTGTGATGACATGTGTCATGGAGCACTGTGATGACAAGCGCATGGATCATTGTGATGACAAGGGTCATGGAGCACTGGGCTGAAAATGTTCATGGAGTGTTTTGATGACAGGGGACATAGAGCATTGTGATGACTAGGGAATGGAGCAATGTGATGAAAAGAGTCCCGGATCATTGTGTTGTCAGGTGTCATGGAGTGTTGTGATGACAGTGGTCATGGAGCATTGCGATGATATTGGCCATCGAGCATTGTGATGAGTAGGTCCTGGAGCATTGTGCTGAAAATGTTCATGGATTATTGTGATGACAGCAGTCTTGGAGCATTGTGATGACAAGGGAATGGAGCATGGTGATGACAGGTCTTGTAGCATTGTGATGAGAACACAATGGAGACTTGTGATGACAAGTCTCATGAAGCATTCTGATGAATAGGGGCATGCAGCATAGTGATTACAGGGGTCTTGGAGCATTGTGATGACAAGGGCATGGAGTATTGTGATGAGAAGTCCATGAAGCATTCTCATGACCTGCGTCATGGAGTTTATGATGACAAGGGCATGGAGCATTGTGATTACAGTGATCTTGGAACATTGTGATGAAATGTGCATGGATTATTGTGATGAAAAAGTCATGGAGCCTGGTCATGACAGGGTTCAAGGAGCATACTGGCGACAAGTGTCAGGGAGCATTGTGATGACAAGTGTATTGAGCATTGTGATGACAAAGTTCATGGAGCATTGTGATGAGAAGACCATGGATAATTGTGATAATGAGCGTCATGGCGTGTGGTGATGATAAGTGTTATGGAACATTGTGATCACAAGGGTTTGGAGCATTATGATGATAGAGGTCATGGAGAATATTGATTTCATTGTGATGACAATAGCCTGAAACATTATGATGATGGGCATGGTGCATTGTGATGACAGGGTTCATGGAGCAGTGAGATGAAAAGGGGCATGGAACATTGTGATTACAAGGGTCTTGGAGCATTGTGATGAAAAGGGCATGGATCTTTGTGATGAAAAAGGCATGGAGCCTTGTCATGACAGGGTTCAAGGAGCATATTGACGACAAGTGTCAGTGAGCATTGTGATGACAAGTGTATTGAGAATTGTGATGACATAGGTCATAGAGCATTGTGATGAGAAGGCCATGGATAATTGTGATGATGAGCGTCATGGGGTGTTGTGATGATAAGTGTTATGGAACATTGTGATCACAAGGGTTTGGAGCATTATGATGATAGAGATCATGGAGAATTTTGATTTCATTGTGCTGACAATAGCTGGAAGCATTATGATGATGGGCATGATGCATTGTGATGACAGGGTTCATGGAGCATTGAGATGAAAAGGGGCATGGAGCATTGTGTTTACAGGGGTCTTGGAGCATTGTGATGACAAGGGCATGGAGCATTGTGATGAGAAGGCCATGGAACTTTCTGATGACATGTGTCATGGAGCTTTGTGATGACAAGGGCAAGGAGCATTGTGATTACAGGGGCCTTCAGCATTGTGATGACAAGTGTCATGGAACCTTGTGATGACTAGGCCTTGGAACATTGTGATGTCAGGGGTCATGGTGCATTGTTATGACAGAGGTAATGGAGCATTGTGATGAGAAGGGCATGGAACCTTGGTCTGAAATATTTCATGGATTATTGTGATGAGAGTGGGCATGGAACATTGTGATGACAAGGGTACGGAACACTATGATACATGGGTCATGCAGGACTGTAATGAAAGGGCATGTAGCATTGTGATGAGAAAAGCATCGAGCATTGTGATGACAAGTGTCATGGAGCTTTGTGATGACAAGGGCATGGAGCAATGTGATGAGAGGGTTCATGGAGCATTGTGATGACAATGACATGGAGCATTGTGATGCCAAGGGTCATGGAGCTTTGTGATGACAAGTCATTGAGCATTTTCATGACAAGGGCATGGTGCATTGTGATGAGAAGGGCAGGGAGCATTTTGAGGACCGGGTCATGCAGCAATTTGATAAAAAGTGTAATGGAACATTTTGATGGCAGTGGTTATAGAACATTGTGATGTCAGGTGTCATGGAACATTGTGATGATAAGGGGATGAAGCATTGTGATGACAGGGGTCATGGGACATTGTGATAACGGGGGTGAGGGTGTATTGTGATGACTAGTGATGGAACATTGTGATATCTCTGGTGAGAGAGCATTTTGATGAGAAGTGCATGGACCATTGTGATTACAAGGTTTATGGAGCTTTGCAATGACAAGGTTGTGGACCATTGTGATGAAATGCACTTGGCACATTGTGATGATAATGGTCATACAACATTGTTAAGGCAAAGACATGGAGCATTTTGATGACAAGGGTCACAGAGAATTGTGATGAAAATTTCATGGAGCATTGTGGTTACAAAGGTCACAGAGCCATGTGATGACGCGGGCATGGACCATTGTGATGACAAACGTTATGAAACATTGTGATGACTGGAGTCACGGAGCATTGTGATGACAGGGGTCATGGAGAATTTTGGTGACAAGGGCATGGAGCATTGTGATGACAGCGGCATGGAGCATTGGTCTGACAAGTTTCACAGATTATTGTGATGACAGTGGGCATGGTGCATTGTGATGAAAAGGGCATGGAGCATTGTGATGAGAAGGTCATGGAATATTGTGAAGAGAGGTGTCAGGGAGCATTGTTATGACATATGTCATGGTCCATTGCTATGACAATGGCATGGAGCATTGTGATGCGAAATGTAATTGAGAATTGTAATAAAAAATATAATTGAGCATTGTGATGATTAGGGCGTGGAGCATTATGATGACAAGGGCCATTGAAAATTTTCATGACAAGGTCGAGAAGCATTGTGATGACAAGGTCCTGGAGCATTGTGATGAGAAAACCATGCTGCCTTGTGATGACAAGTCTCATGCAGCATACTGATGAAAAGGGGCATGGAGCATTGTGATTACAGGGGTCTTGGAACACAGTGATGACAAGGGCATGGAGCATTGTGATACAGGGATCTTGGAGCATTGTGATGAAAAGGGCATGGATAATTGTGATTAAAAAGCATGGAGCCTTGTCATGACAGGGTTCAAGGAGCATACTGACGACAACTGTCAGGGAGCATTGTGATGAGAAGTGTATTGAGCATTGTGATGACAAAGATCATGGAGCATTGTGATGAGAAGACCATGGATAATTGTGATGATGAGCGTCATGGGGTGTTGTGATGATAAATGTTATGGAACATTGTGATGACAAGAGTTTGGGGCATTATGATGACAGAGGTCATGGAGAATATTGATTTCATTGTGATGACAATAGCCTGAAGCATTATGATGATGGGCATGGTGCATTGTGATGACAGGGTTCATGGAGCATTGAGATGAAAAGGGGCATGGAGCATTGTGTTTACAGGGGTCTTGGAGCATTGTGATGACAAGGGAATGGAGCATTGTGATGAGAAGGCCGTGGAACATTCTGATGACCTGCATCATGGAGCTTTGTGATGACAAGGGCATGGAGCATTGTGATTACAGGGGTCTTCAGCATTGTGATGAGAAGTGTCATGGAACCTTGCGATGACAAGGCCATGGAACATTGTGATGGCAGGTGTCATGGTGCATTCTTATGACAGGGGTAATGGAGCATTTTGATGAGAAGGGCATGGAACATTGGTCCGAAATGTTTCATGGATTATTGTGATGAGAGTGTGCATGGAGCATTGTGATGACAAGGGTACGGAACACTATGATACATGGGTCAAGCAGGATTTTAATGACAAGGTCATGGAGCATTGTGATAAGAAATTCATCAAGCATTGTGATGACAAGTGTCATGGAGCTTTGTGATGACAAGGGCATTGGGCAATGAGATGAGAGCATTCATGGAGCATTGTGATGACAATGACATGGAACATTCTGATGCCAAGGGTCATGGATCTTTGTGATGACAAAGGTCATGGAGCATTTTGATGACAAGGGCTTGATGCATTGTGATGAGAAGGGCAGGGAGCATTCTGATGTCAGGGTCATGGAGCAATTTGATGAAAAGTGTAATGGAACATTTTGATGACAGTTGTTATGGAACATTGTGATGTCAGGGGTCATCGAGCATTGTGATGATATGTGCATGTAGCATTGTGATGACAGGAGTCATGGAACATTGTGATGACTGGGGTGAGGGAGTATTGTGACAAATAGTGATGTAGCATTGTGATATCACTGGTGAGAGAGCATTTTGGTGAGAAGTGCATGGAGCATTGTGATGACAAATTTTAAGGAGCATTGTGATGACAAAATTGTGGAGCACTGTGATGACAAGCACATGGTGCTTTGTGATGTCATGTGTCATGGAGCATTGTGATGACAAGCATATGGAGCATTGTGATGCCAAGGGTCATGGATCTTTGTGATGACAAAGGTCATGGAGCATTTTGAAGGCAAGTGCGTTGTGCATTGTGATGAGAATGGCAGGGAGCATTCTGATGTCAGGGTCATGGAGCAATTTGATGAAAAGTGTCATGGAACATTTTGATGACAGGTGTTATGTAACATTGTGATGTCAGGGGTCATCGAACATTGTGATGATATGTGCATGTAGCATTGTGATGACAGGAGTCATGGAACATTGTGATGACTGTTGTGAGGGAGTATTTTGACACAGAGTGACGTGGCATTGTGATATCAGTGGTGAGAGAGCATTTTGATGAGAAGTGCATGGAGCATGGTGATGACAAATTTTAAGGAGCATTGTGATGACAAGATTGTGGAGCACTGTGATGACAAGCACATGGTGAATTTTGATGACATGTGTCATGGAGCATTGTGATGACAAGGGCATGGAACTTTGGTCTAACATTTTTCATGGATTATTGTGATGACAGTTGGAATGGCGCATTGTGATGACAAGGGCATGGAGCATTTTGATGAGAAGGCCATGGAGCATTCTGATGACATGCGTCATGGAGTTTTGTGATGACAAGGACAGGGAGCATTGTGATTACAGGGATCTTGGAGCATTGGGATAAACAGGGCATGGATCATTGTGATGAAAAAGGCATGGAGCCTTGTCATAACAGGGTTCAAGGAGCATACTGATGAAAAGTGTCAGGGAGCACTGTGAAGACAAGTGTATTGAGCATTGTGATGTCAAAGTTCATGAAGCATTGTGATGACAGGGGTCATGGAATATTGTGATGATTAGGGGATGTAGCAGTTTGATGACAGGGTCATGGAACATTATGATTACAGGGCTGAGGGAGTATTGTGATGACTAGTGATGGAACACTGTGATATCTCTGGTGAGAGAGCATTTTGATGAGAAGTGCATGGACAATTGTGATTAAAAGGTTTATGGAGCATTGCAATGACAAGGTTGCGGACCAGTGTGATGAGATGTGTGTGGCACATTTTGAAGACAATGGTCATGGAGCATTGTTCTGAAAAAAACTTGGAGCATTGTGATGACAAGGGTCACAGAGAATTGTGATGAAATGTTCATGGAGGATTGTGGTTACAAAGGTCACAGAGCATTGTGATGATGCGGGCATGGAGCATAGTGATGACAAATGTTATGAAGCATTGTGATGACTGGAGTCACGGAGCATTGTGATGACAGGGGTCATGGAGCACTGTGATAACAAGGGCATGGAGCATTGTGATGATAATGGCATGGAACATTGGTGTAATAAGTTTCAAGGATTATTGCGATGACATTTGGAATGGCGCTTTATGATGACAAGGGCATGGGGCATTGTGATGACCAGGTCATGCAGTATTGTGAAGAGAGGTGTCAGGGAGCATAGTGATGACATATGTAATGGCCCATTGTGATGGCAATGGCATGGAGCATTGTGATGCCAAGTGTCATGGAGGATTCTGATGACAAAGGTAATGGAGCATTGTGATGACAATGGCTTGGAGCATTGTGATGATAAGGGTCAGGGAGCATTGTGCTGACAAGTGCATGGAGAATTGTGATGACAAGGGTCATGGAACATTCTGATGACAAGCTTGTGGAGTATTTTGATGACAATGGCATGGAGAATTGTGATGAAAACGGCATGGTGCATTGTGATTAAAATGGCATGGAGCCTTTTCGTGACAGGGTTCAAATAGCATTCTGATGACAAGTGGCAGGGAGCATTGTGATGACAAGTGTATTGAGAATTGTGATGACAAAGGTCATGGAGCATTGTGATGAAGAGGGCAATGATCATTGTGATGAAAAAGGCATGGAGCCTTTTCATGACAGTGTTCAAGGAGCATAATGACGACAAGTGTCAGGGAGCATTGTGATGACAAGGGTATTGCGCATTGTGATGACAAAGATCATGGAGCATTGTGATGAGAAGGCAATGGATAATTGTGATGATGAGCGTCATGGGGTGTTGTGATGATAAGAGTTATGGAACATTGTGATCACAAGGTTTTGGAGCATTATGATGACAGAAGTCATGGAGAATATTAATTTCATTGTGATGACAATAGCCTGAAGCATTATGATGATGGGCATGGTGCATTATGATGACAGGGTTCATGGGCATTGAGATGAAAATGGGCATGGAGCATTGTGTTTACGGGGGTCTTGGAGCATTGTGATGACAACGGCATGGAGCATTGTGAGGAAAAGTCCAAGGAGCATTCTGCTAGCATGCATCATTGAGGTCTGTGATGAAAAGGGCATGGAGAATTGTGATCACATGGGTCTTGGAGCATTGTAATGAAAAGGGCATGGATCATTGTGATGAAAATGGCATGGAGCCTTGTCATGACAGCGCTCAAGGAGCATACAGACCACAAGTGTCAGGGAGCATTTTGATGACAAGTGTATACAGCATTGTGATGACAAAGGTCATGGAGCATTGTGATGAGAAGACCATTGATAATTGTGATGTCGAGCGTCATGGGGCATTGTGATGACAAGTGTTATGGAATATTGTGATCACAAGGGTTTGGAGCATTGTTATGACAGAAGTCATGGAGCATTTTGATTTCATTTTGATGACAATAGCATGAAGTATTATGATGATAGGCATGGTGCATTGTGATGACAGGGTTCATGGATCATTGAGATGAAAAGTGGCATACAGCATTGTGAATACAGGGTTCTGGGAGCATTGTGATGAGAAGGGTCATGGAGCTTTGTGATGACGAGGCCAAGGAACATCGTGATGGCAGGGGTCATGGAGCATAGTTATAACAGCGGTAATGGAACTTTGTGATGGCAAGGGTATGGAGCATTGTGATGAGAAGGCCATGGAGCATTCTGATGATATGTGTCATGGAGCTTTGTGAAGACAAGGGCATGGAGCAATGTGATGAGAGCGTTCATGGAGCATTGTGATGACAATGACATGGAGCATTGTGATGCCAAGGGTCATGGATCTTTGTGATGTCAAAAGTCATGGAGCATTTTGATGGCAAGGGCGTTGGGCATTGTGATTTGAAGGGCAGGGAGCATTGTGATGAAAGGGTTATGGAGCAATTTGATGAAAAGTGTCATGGAACATTTTGATGACAGGTGTTATGGAACATTGTGATGTCAGGGGTCATCGAACATTGTGATGATAAGTGCATGTAGCTTTGTGATGACAGGAGTCATTGAACAATGTGTTGAAGGGGGTGAGGGGGTATTGTGAGAAATAGTGATGTAGCATTGTGATATCAGTTGTGAGAGAGCATTTTGATGAGAAGTGCATGGAGCATTGTGATGACAAATTTTATGGAGCATTGTGATAACAAGATTGTGGAGCACTGTGATGACAAGCGCATGGTGCATTGTGATGACATGTGTCATGGAGCATTGTGCTGAGAAGTGCATGGACCATTGTGCTGACAAGGGTCAAAGAGCATTGTGATGAAAAGTTCATGGAGCATTGTGGTTAAAAAGGTCACAGAGACTGTTGATGGCGAGGGAATGGACCATTGTGATGACAAAGGTCATGAAGCATTGTGATGACTGGAGTCACGGAGCATTGTGATGACAGGTGTCATGGAGCATTGTGATAACAAGGCCATGGAGCATTGTGATGACAAGGGCATGGAAATTTGTCTAATAAGTTTCATGGATTATTGCGATGACATTTGGAATGGATAATTGTGAAGACCAGGTCATGCAGTATTGTGAAGATAGGTGTCAGGGAGCATTGTAATGACATATGTAATGGCCCATTGTGATGACAATGGCATGGAGCATCTGATGCCAAGTGTCATGGAGGAATCTGATGACAAATGTAATGGAGCATTGAGATGACAATGGCTTGGAGCACTGAGATGACAAGGGTCAGGGAGCATTGTGCTGACAAGTGCATGGATAATTGTGATGCCAATGGTCATGGAGCATTCTGATGACAAGCCTGTGGAGTATTTTGACGACAATGGCATGGACCATTGTTATGAAAACGGCATGGGGAATTGTGATGAAAAAGGCATGGAGCCTTTTCGTGACAGGGTTCAAGGAGCATTCTGATGAAAAGTGTCAGGGGGCATTGTGATGACAAGTGTATTGAGAATTGTGATGACAAAGGTCATGGAGCATGGTGATGAAAATGGCATAGAGTATTTTGATGTCAGGCATCTTGGAGCGTTGTGATGACAAGTGTTATGGAACATAGTGATCACAACGGATTGGAGCATTGTGATGACAGAGCTCATGGATCATTTTGATTTCAAGGAGCATGGAGCATTGTGATGACAAGGGCATGAAACAATGTGATCCCACTGTTCATGGAGGATTGTGATGACAATTGAAATGGAGTATTGTGATGACAAGCGCATACAGCATTGTAATGACAAGGTCATGTAGCATTTTGCTGATAAAGGCAGGGAGCATTGTGATGACACGTGTCATGGAGCACTGTGATGACAAGCGTCACGGAGCATTGTGAAAACAGGTGTCATGGAGCATTGGGATGAGAAGGGCATGGATCATTGTTATGACAAGAGTCATGGAGCATTGGGCTGAAAATGTTCATGGAGTGTTGTGATGATTGGGGTCATGGAACATTGTGATGACTAGGGAATGGAGCAATGTGATTAAAAGAGTCCCGGATCATTGTGTTGTCAGTTGTCATGGAGTGTTGTGATGACAGGGTCATGGAGCATTGTGATGATATTGGCCATGGAGCATTGTGATGAGTAGGTCGTGGAGGATTGGGCTGAAAATATTCATGGATTATTGTGATGACAGGGGTCATGGAACATTGTGATGACAAAGGTATGGAGCATGGTGATGACAAGGTCCTGGAGCATTGTGATGAGAAGACCAGAGAGACTTGTGATGACAAGTCTCATGGAGCATTCTGATGAAAAGGGGCATGGAGCATTGTGATTACAGGGGTCTTGGAGCATTGTGATGACAAGGGCATGGAGCATTGTGATTACAGGGGTCTTGAAGCATTGTGATGAAAAGGGCATGGATCATTGTGATGAAAAAGCATGGAGCCTTGTCATGACAGGTTTCAAGGAGCATACTGAAGACAAGTGTCAGGGAGCATTGTGACGACAAGTGTATTGAGCATTGTGATGACAAAGATAATGGAGAATTGTGATGAGAAGACCATGGATAATTGTGATGATGAGCGTCATGGCGTGTTGTGATGATAAGTGTTATGGAACATTGTGATCACAAGAATTTTGAGCATTATGATGACACAGGTCATGGAGAACATTGATTTCATTGTGATGACAATTGCCTGAAGCATTATGATGATGGGCATGGTGCATTGTGATGAGAGGGTTCAAGGAGCATTGAGATGAAAAGGGTAATAGAGCATTGTGTTTACAGGGGTCTTGGAGCACTGTGATGACAAGGGCATGGAGCATTGTGATGAGAAGGCCATGGAACCTTCTGATGACATGTGTCATGGAGCTTTTTGATGACAAGAGCGTGGAGCATTGTGATTACAGGGGCCTTCAGCATTCTAATGACAAGTGTCATGGAACCTTGTGATGACTAGGCCGTGGAACATTTTGATGGCAGGGGTCATGGTGCATTGTTATGACAGAGGTAATTGAGCATTGTGATGAGAAGGGCATGGAACATTGGTCTGAAATGTTTCATGGATTATTGTGATGAGAGTGGGCATGGAGCATTGTGATGACAAGGGTATGGAACACTATGATACATGGGTCATGCAGGATTGTAATGACAAGGGCATGGAGCATTGTGAAGAGAAGGACATCGAGCATTGTGATGACAAGTGTCATGGAGCTTTGTGATGACAAGGGCATTGAGCAATGTGATGAGAGTGTTCATGGAGCATTGTGATGACAAGGACATGGAGCATTGTGATGCCAATGGTCATGGAGCTTTGTGATGACAAGTCATGGAGCATTTTGATGACAAGGGCATGGTGCATTGTCATGAGAAGTGCAGGGAGCATTTTGATGACCGGGCCATGCAGCAATTTGATGAAAATTGTAATGGAATATGTTGATGGCAGGTGTTATAGAACATTGTGATGTCAGGGGTCTTGGAGCATTGGGATGAAAAGGATCATGAAGCATTTTGATGACAGGTGTTATGGAACATTGTGATGTCAGGGGTCATGGAACATTGTGATGATAAGGGGATGTAGCAGTGTGATGACAGGGTCATGGAACATTGTGATTATAGGGGTGAGGGTGTATTGTGATGACTAGTGATGGAACACAGTGATATCTCTCGTGAGAGAGCATTTTGATGAGAAGTGCATGGACCATTGTGATTACAAGGTTTATGGATCATTGCAATGAAAAGGTTGTTGACCGTTGTGATGAAATGCGTGTGGCACATTAGGAAGACAATGGTCAGGGAGCATTGTTATGACAAAGACATGGAGCATTGTGATGACAAGTGTCACTGTGAATTGTGGTGAATACTTCATGGAGCATTGTGGTTACAAAGGTCACAGAACCTTTTGATGACACGGGCATGGATCATTGTGATGACAAACGTTATGAAGCATTGTGATGACTGGAGTCACAGAGCATTGTGATGACAGGGGTCCTTGAGCATTGTGATGACGTGTCATGGAACATTGTGCTGACAAGCGCATGGAGCATTGTGATGACAAGGGTCATGGAGCATTGTGCTGAGAATGGCATAGAGCATTGTGATGACAAGGTTCAAAGATCATTGTGATGAAAAGTTCATAGATCATTTTGGTTAAAATGCTCACAGAGAGTGATGATGACAAGGGCAAGGACCACTGTGGTGACAAGGTCATGAAGCATTGTGATGACTGGAGTCACAGAGCATTGTGATGGCAGGGGTCATGGAGCATTGTGATAACAAGGGCATGGAGCATTGTGATGACCAGGGCAAGGAGGTCATGGATCATTTTGATTTCAAGGAGCATGGAGCATTGTGAGGACAAGGGCATGAAGCAATGTGATCCCAAGTTTCATGGAGGATTGTGATGACAATGGAAATGGAGTATTGTGATGACAAGCGCATAGAGCATTGTAATGACAAGGTCATGTAGCATTTTGCTGACAAAGGCATGGAGCATTGTGATGACATGTGTCATGGAGCACTGTGATAAGTAGCATCACGGAACATTGTGAATACAGGGGTCATGGAGCATTGGGATGACAAGGGCATGGATCATTGTGATGACAAGGGTCATGGAGCACTGGGCTGAAAATGTTCATGGAGTGTTGTGATGACAGGTGTCATGGAGCACTGTGATAACTATGGAATGGAGCATTGTGATGACAAGAGTCGCGGATCATTGTGTTGTCGGCTGTCATGGTGTGTTGTGATGAGAGTGGTCATGGAGCATTGTGATGATATTGGCCATGGAGCATTGTGATGAATAGGTCTTGGAGCATTGGGCTGAAAATATTCATGGATTATTGTGATGACAGTGGTCATGGAGCATTGTGATGAGAAGGGAATGGAGCATGGTGATGACAAGGTCCTGGAGCATTGTGATGAGAAGACAATGGAGACTTGTGATCACAAGTCTCATGGAGCATTCTGATGAAAAGGGGCATGGAGCATTGTGATTACAGGGGTCTTGGAGCATTGTGATGACAAGGGCATGGAGCATTGTGATTACAGGGGTCTTGAAGCATTGTGATGAAAAGGGCATGGATCATTGTGATGAAAAAGCATGGAGCCTTGCCATGACAGGTTTCAAGGAGCATACTGAAGACAAGTGTCAGGGAGCATTGTGACGACAAGTGTATTGAGCATTGTGATGACAAAGATAATGGAGAATTGTGATGAGAAGACCATGGATAATTGTGATGATGAGCGTCATGGCGTGTTGTGATGATAAGTGTTATGGAACATTGTGATCACAAGAATTTTGAGCATTATGATGACACAGGTCATGGAGAACATTGATTTCATTGTGATGACAATTGCCTGAAGCATTATGATGATGGGCATGGTGCATTGTGATGAGAGGGTTCAAGGAGCATTGAGATGAAAAGGGTAATAGAGCATTGTGTTTACAGGGGTCTTGGAGCACTGTGATGACAAGGGCATGGAGCATTGTGATGAGAAGGCCATGGAACCTTCTGATGACATGTGTCATGGAGCTTTTTGATGACAAGAGCGTGGAGCATTGTGATTACAGGGGCCTTCAGCATTCTAATGACAAGTGTCATGGAACCTTGTGATGACTAGGCCGTGGAACATTTTGATGGCAGGGGTCATGGTGCATTGTTATGACAGAGGTAATTGAGCATTGTGATGAGAAGGGCATGGAACATTGGTCTGAAATGTTTCATGGATTATTGTGATGAGAGTGGGCATGGAGCATTGTGATGACAAGGGTATGGAACACTATGATACATGGGTCATGCAGGATTGTAATGACAAGGGCATGGAGCATTGTGAAGAGAAGGACATCGAGCATTGTGATGACAAGTGTCATGGAGCTTTGTGATGACAAGGGCATTGAGCAATGTGATGAGAGTGTTCATGGAGCATTGTGATGACAAGGACATGGAGCATTGTGATGCCAATGGTCATGGAGCTTTGTGATGACAAGTCATGGAGCATTTTGATGACAAGGGCATGGTGCATTGTCATGAGAAGTGCAGGGAGCATTTTGATGACCGGGCCATGCAGCAATTTGATGAAAATTGTAATGGAATATGTTGATGGCAGGTGTTATAGAACATTGTGATGTCAGGGGTCTTGGAGCATTGGGATGAAAAGGATCATGAAGCATTTTGATGACAGGTGTTATGGAACATTGTGATGTCAGGGGTCATGGAACATTGTGATGATAAGGGGATGTAGCAGTGTGATGACAGGGTCATGGAACATTGTGATTATAGGGGTGAGGGTGTATTGTGATGACTAGTGATGGAACACAGTGATATCTCTCGTGAGAGAGCATTTTGATGAGAAGTGCATGGACCATTGTGATTACAAGGTTTATGGATCATTGCAATGAAAAGGTTGTTGACCGTTGTGATGAAATGCGTGTGGCACATTAGGAAGACAATGGTCAGGGAGCATTGTTATGACAAAGACATGGAGCATTGTGATGACAAGTGTCACTGTGAATTGTGGTGAATACTTCATGGAGCATTGTGGTTACAAAGGTCACAGAACCTTTTGATGACACGGGCATGGATCATTGTGATGACAAACGTTATGAAGCATTGTGATGACTGGAGTCACAGAGCATTGTGATGACAGGGGTCCTTGAGCATTGTGATGACGTGTCATGGAACATTGTGCTGACAAGCGCATGGAGCATTGTGATGACAAGGGTCATGGAGCATTGTGCTGAGAATGGCATAGAGCATTGTGATGACAAGGTTCAAAGATCATTGTGATGAAAAGTTCATAGATCATTTTGGTTAAAATGCTCACAGAGAGTGATGATGACAAGGGCAAGGACCACTGTGGTGACAAGGTCATGAAGCATTGTGATGACTGGAGTCACAGAGCATTGTGATGGCAGGGGTCATGGAGCATTGTGATAACAAGGGCATGGAGCATTGTGATGACCAGGGCAAGGAGGTCATGGATCATTTTGATTTCAAGGAGCATGGAGCATTGTGAGGACAAGGGCATGAAGCAATGTGATCCCAAGTTTCATGGAGGATTGTGATGACAATGGAAATGGAGTATTGTGATGACAAGCGCATAGAGCATTGTAATGACAAGGTCATGTAGCATTTTGCTGACAAAGGCATGGAGCATTGTGATGACATGTGTCATGGAGCACTGTGATAAGTAGCATCACGGAACATTGTGAATACAGGGGTCATGGAGCATTGGGATGACAAGGGCATGGATCATTGTGATGACAAGGGTCATGGAGCACTGGGCTGAAAATGTTCATGGAGTGTTGTGATGACAGGTGTCATGGAGCACTGTGATAACTATGGAATGGAGCATTGTGATGACAAGAGTCGCGGATCATTGTGTTGTCGGCTGTCATGGTGTGTTGTGATGAGAGTGGTCATGGAGCATTGTGATGATATTGGCCATGGAGCATTGTGATGAATAGGTCTTGGAGCATTGGGCTGAAAATATTCATGGATTATTGTGATGACAGTGGTCATGGAGCATTGTGATGAGAAGGGAATGGAGCATGGTGATGACAAGGTCCTGGAGCATTGTGATGAGAAGACAATGGAGACTTGTGATCACAAGTCTCATGGAGCATTCTGATGAAAAGGGGCATGGAGCATTGTGATTACAGGGGTCTTGGAGCATTGTGATGACTAGGGCATGGAACACTGTGATACATGTGTCATGGGTCATGGAGGATTGTGATGACAAGTCATGGAGCATTGTGATGACAAGGGCATGGAGCATTGTGATGACAGGAGCATGGAGCATTTGTCTTACAAGTTTCAGAGATTATTGTGATGACAGTGGACATGGTGCATTGTGATGACAAGGGCATGGATCATTGTGAAGAGAAGGTCATGGTGTATTGTGAAGACAGGTGTCAGGGAGCATTGTGATGACATATGTCATGGTCCATTGCGATGACAATGGTAGGGAGTACTGTGATGCCAAATGAAATGGAGGATTGTGATGACAAATATAATGGAGCATTGTGATGACTAGGGCTTGGAGCATTATGATGACAATGGCCATTGAGAATTTTCATGACAATGTCGTTAAGTATTGTGATGACAAGTTCCTTGAGCATTGTGATGACAAAACCAAGGAGCCTTGTGATGACAAGTCTCATGGAGCATACTGATGAAAAGGGTCTTGGAACATTGTGATGACAAGGGCATGGAGCATTGTGAGGAGAAGACCAAGGAGCATTCTGATGGCATGCGTCATCGAGCTTTGTGATGACAAGGGCATGAAGCATTTTGATTACATGGGTCTTGGAGCACTGTGATGAAAATGCCATGGATCATTGTGATGAAATAGGCATGGAGCCTTGTCATGACAGGGTCCAAGGACCATACAGACAACAAGTTTCAGGGAGCATTTTGATGACAAGTGTATTGAGCACTGCGATGAAATTGGCATGGATCATTGTGATGAAATAGGCATGGAGCCTTGTCATGACAGGGTTCAAGGAGCATACAGACAACAAGTGTCAGGGGGCATTTTGATGACAAGTGTATTGAGCATTGTGATGACAATGGTCATGGACCATTGTGATGAGAAGACCATTGATAATTGTAATGACGAGCGTCACGGTGCATTGTGATGACAAGTGTTTTGGAATATTGTGATCACAAGCGTTTGGAGCATTGTTATGACAGAGTTCATGGAGCACATTGATTTCATTGTGATGACAATAACATGAAGCATTATGATGACTGGCATGGTGCATTGTGATGACAGGGTTCATGGGCATTGAGATGAAAATGGGCATGGAGCATTGTGTTTACGGGGGTCTTGGAGCATTGTGATGACAAGGGCATGGAGCATTGTGATGAAAAATGCATGGAGCATTGTCATGACTGGATTCAAGGAGCATGCAGACAACAAGTGTCAGGGAACATGTTGATGACAAGTGTACTGAGCATTGTGATGACAAAGGTCATGGAGCATTCTGAGGAGAAGACCATGGATAACTGTAATGACGAGCGTCATGGGGCATTGTGATGATAAATGATATGGAATATTGTGATCACAAGGGTTTGGAGCATTGTTATGACAGAGTTCATGAAGCATTCTGCTTTCATTGTGATGACCATAGCATGAAGCATTACGATGATGGGCATGGAGTATTGTGATGACAGGGTTCATGGATCATTGAGATGAAAAGGGGCATAGAGCATTGTGATTACAGGGTTCTTGGAGCATTGTGATGAGAAGGGTCATGGAGCTTTGTGATGACAAGGCCATGGAACATCGTGATGGCAGGGGTCATGGAGCATTGTTATGAGAGGGGTAATGGAGCATTGTGATGGCAAGGGCATGGATCATTGTGATGTGAAGGCCATGGAGCATTCTGATGACGTGTCATGGAGCTTTGTGAAGACAAGGGCATGGAGCAATGTGATGAGAGCGTGCATGGAGCATTGTGATGACAATGACATGGAGCAGTGTGATGCCAAGTGTCATGGATCTTTGTGATGACAAAGGTCATGGAGCATTTTGATGGCAAGGGCGTTGTGCATTGTGATGAGAAAGGCAGGGAGCATTGTGATGACAGGGTCTTTGAGCAATTTGATGAAAAGTGTCATGGAACATTTTGATGACAGCTTTTATGGAACATTGTGATGTCAGGGGTCATCGAACATTGTGATGATAAGTGCATGTAGCATTGTGATCACAGGAGTGACGGAGTATTGTGACAAATTGTGATGTAGCATTGTGATATCAGTGGTGAGAGAGCATTTGGATGAGAAGTGCATGGAGCATTGTGATGACAAATTTTATGGAGCATTGTGATGACAAGATTGTGAAGCACTGTGATGACAAGCACATGGTGCATTGTGATGACATGTGTCATGGAGCTTTGTGCTGCCAAGCGCATGGAGCATTGTGATGACAAGGGTCAAAGAGCATTGTGATGAAAAGTTCATGGAGCGTTGTGGTTAAAAAGGTCACAGAGACTGTTGATGGCGAGGGCATGGACCATTGTGATGACAATGGTCATGAAGCATTGTGATGGTTGGACTCACGGAGCACTGTGATGACAGGGGTCATGGAGCATTGTGATAACAAGGGCATGGAGCATGGTGATGACAAGGGCATGGAACATTGGTCTAATAAGTTTCATGGATTAATGTGATGACAGTTAGAATGGCGCATTGTGATGACAACGGCATGGAGCATTGTGATGACCAGGCCAAGCATTATTGTGAAGACAGGTGTCAGCGAGCATTGTGATGACATATGTCATGGCCCATTGTGATGACAATGGCATGGGGCACTGTGATGCCAAGTGTCATGGAGGATTCTGATGACAAATGTAATGGAGCAGTGTGATGACAAGGGTCAGGGAGCATTGTGCTGACAAGTGCATGGAGAAATGTGATGACAAGGGTCATGGAGCATTCTGATGACAAGCTTGTGGAGTATTTTGATGACAATGGCATGGAGCATTGTGATGAAAACGGCATGGGGCATTGTGATGAAAAAGGCATGGAGCCTTTTCCTGACAGGGTTCAAGGAGCATACTGATGACAAGTGTCAGGGAGCCTTTTGATTACAAGTGTATTGAGAATTGTGATGATAAATGTCATGGAGCATTGTGATGAAAACAGCATGGAATATTCTGATGACAGGCATCATGGAGCGTTGTGATGACAAGTGTTATGGAACATTGTGATCACAAGGGTTTGGAGCATTGTGATGACAGAGGTCATGGATCATTTTGATTTCTAAGGAGCATGGAGCATTGTGAGGAGAAGGGCATGAAGCAATGTGATCCCAAGTTTCATGGAGGATTGTGATGACAATGGAAAAGGAGTATTGTGATGACAAGCGCATAGAGCATTGTAATGACAAAGTCAATTAGCATTTTGCTGACAAAGGCATGGAGCATTGTGATGACATGTGTCATGGATCACTGTGATGACAAGCGTCATGGATAATTGTGGATACAGGGGTCATGGAGCATTGGGATGACAAGGGCATGGATCATTGTGATGACAAGTGTCATGGATCACTGGGCTGATAATGTTCATGGAGTGTTGTGATGACAGGTGTCATGGAGCATTGTTATGACTATGGAATGGAGCTTTGTGATGACAAGAGTCGCGGATCATTGTGTTGTCGGGTGTCATGGAGTGTTGGGATGACAGTGGTCATGGAGCATTGTGATGATATTGGCCATGGAGCATTGTGATGAATAGGTCTTGGAGCATTGGGCTGAAAATATTCATGGATTATTGTGATGACAGGGGTCATGGAGCATTGTGATGAGAAGGGAATGGAGCATGGTGATGACAAGGTCCAGGAGCATTGTGATGAGAAGACCATGGAGACAGGTCATGACAAGTCTCATGGAGCATTCTGATGAAAAGGGGCATGGAGCATTGTGATTACAGGGGTCTTGGAGCATTGTGATGACTAGGGCATGGAACACTGTTATACATGTGTCATGGGTCATGGAGGATTGTGATGACAAGTCATGGAGCATTGTGATGACAAGGGCATGGAGCATTGTGATGAGGAGGTCAGGGCTTATTGTGAAGACAGGTGTCAGGGAGCATTGTGATGACATATGTCAAGGTCCATTGTGATGACAATGGCATGGAGCACTGTGATGCCAAATGTAATTGAAAATTGTGATGACAAATATAATGGAGCATTGTGATGATTAGGGTTTGGAGCATTATGATGACAAGGGCCGTTGAAAATTTTCATGACAAGGTCGAGAAGCATTGTGATGACAAGATCCTGGATCATTGTGATGACAAAATCATGGAGCCTTGTGATGACAAGTCTCATGAAGCATACTGATGAAAAAGGGCATGGAGCATTGTGATTACAGGGGTCTTGGAACATTGTGATGACAAGGGCATGGATCATTGTGTGGAGAAGACCAAGGAGCATTCTGATGGCATGCATCATTGAGCTTTGTGATGACAAGGGCATGGAGCATTGTGATTACATGGGTCTTGGAGCATTGTGATAAAAAGGGCATGTATCATTGTGATGAAAAAGGCATGGAGCCTTGTCATGACAGGGTTCAAGGAGCATACTGACTACAAGTGTCAGGGAGCATTGTGATGACAAGTGTTTTGAGCACTGTGATGACAAAGATCATGGAGCACTGTGATGAGAAGTCAATGGATAATTGTGATGACGAGCGTCATGGGGCATTGTGATGACAAGTGTTATGGAATATTGTGATCACAAGGGTTTGGATCATTGTTAAGACGGAGGTCATGGAGCATTTTGATTTCATTGTGATGACAATAGCATGAAGCATTATGATGATGGGCATGGTGCATTGTGATGACAGGGTTCATGGATCATTGAGATGAAAAGGGGCATAGAGCATTGTGATTACAGGTTTCTTGGAGCATTGTGTTGAGATGTGTCATGGAGCTTTGTGTTGACAAGGCCACGGAACATTGTTATGGCAGGGGTCATGGAGCATTGTTTTCACAGGCGAAATGGAGCATTGTGATGGCAAGGGCATTGAGCATTGTGATGACAAGGCCATGGAGCATTCTGAAGACATGTGTCATGGAGCTTTGTGAAGACAAGGTCATGGAGCAATGTGATGAGAGCGTTCATGGAGCATTGTGATAACAATGGCATGGAGCATTGTGATGCCAAGGGTCATGGATATTTGTGATGACAAAGGTCATGGAGCATTTTGATGGCAAGGGCATTGTGCATTGTGATGAGAAGGGCAAGGAGCATTCTGATGACAGGGTCATGGAGCAATTTGATGAAAAGTGTCATGGAACATTTTGATGACAGGTTTTATGGAACATTGTGATGACAGGGGTCATCGAACATTGTGATGATAAGTGCATGTAGCATTGTGATGAAAGGAGTCATGGAGCATAGTGATGACAAGGGAATGGAGCATGGTGATGACAAGGTCCTGGAGCATTGTGATGACAAAACCATGGAGCCTTGTGATGAAAAGTCTCATGGAGCATACTGATGAAAAGGGGCAAGGAGCATTGTGATTACATTTTTCTTGGAACATTGTGATGACAAGGGCATGGAGCATTGTGAGGAGAAGACCAAGGAGCATTTTGATGGCATGCATCCTTGAGCATTGTGATGACAAGGGCATGGAGCATTTTGATTATATGGGTCTTGGAGCATTGTGATGAAAAGGGCATGGATCATTGTGATGAAAAAGGCATGGAGCCTTGTCATGACAGGGTTCAAGGAGCATACAGACAACAAGTGTCAGGGAGCATTTTGATGAGTAGTGTATTGAGCATTGTGATGACAAGGGTCATGGAGCATTTTGCTGAGAAAGGCATAGAGCATTGTGATGACAAGGGTCAAAGAGCATTGTGATGAAAAGTTCATGGAGCATTGTGATGACAAAGAAATGTAGCATTGTGATGCCAAGGGTCATGGATCTTTGTGATGACAGAGGTCATGGAGCATTCTGATGGCACGGGCATTGTGCATTGTGATGAGAAGGGCAGGGAGCTTTTTGATGACAGGTTCATGGAGCCATTTGATGAAAAATGTCATGGAACATATTGATGACAGTTTTTATGGAACACTGTGATGTCAGTTGTCATGGAGCATTTTGATGAAAAGGGTCATGGAGCATTTTGATGACAGGTGTTATGGAACATTGTGATGGCAGGGGTCATCGAACATTGTGATTATAAGTGCATGTATCATTGTGATGACAGGAGTCATGGAATATTGTGATGACAGGAGTGAGGGGGTATTGTGACAAATAGTTATGTAGCATTGGGATATCAGTGGTGAGAGAGCATTTTGATGAGAAGTGCATGGAGCATTGTGATGAGAAGTTTTATGCAGCATGGTGATGAGAAGTTTGTGGAGCACTGTGATGACAAGCGCATGGTGCATTGAGATGACATGTGTCATGGAACATTGTGCTAACAAACGCATAGAGCATTGTGATGACAAGGGTCTTGGAGCATTGTTCTGAGAAAGGCATAGAGCATTGTGATGTCAGGGGTCAAAGAGCATTGTGATGAAAACTTCATGGAGCATTGTCGTTAAAAAGGTCACAGAGACTGTTGATGACGAGGACATGGACAATTGTGATGACAAAGTCCATGAAGCATTGTGATGACTGGAGTCACGGAGCACTGTGATGACAGGGGTCATGGAGCATTGTGATAACAAGGGCATGGAGCATTTTGATGACAAGGGCATGGAGCATTGGTCTAATAAGTTTCAAGGATTCTTGCGATGACAGTTGGAATGGCAGACTGTGATGACAAGGGCATGGAGCATTGTGATGACCAGGTCATGCAGTATTGTGAAGACAGGTGTCAGGGAGAATTGTGATGACATATGTAATGGCCCATTGTGATGACAATGGCATGGAACATTGTGATGCCAAGTGTCATGGAGGATTCTGATGACAAAGGTAATGGAGCATTGTGATGACAATGGCTTGGAGTATTGTGATGACATGGGTCATGGAACATAGGGCTGAAAATGTTCATGGAATATTGTGATGACAGGTGTCATGGAGCATTGTGATGACAAGGGAATGGAACATTGTGATGACAAGAGTCCGGAATCATTGTGTTGTCAGGTGTCATGGAGTGTTGTGATGACAGTGGTCATGGAGCATTGTGATGATATTGGCCCATGAGCATTGTGATGAAAAGACCTTGGGTAATTGTGATGTCGAGCATCATGGAGCACTGTAATGACATGGGGCATGAAGCATTGTGATGACAGGTGTCAGGGAGCATTGTGATGACAGGGGTCATGGCGCATTGTGATGACAAGGGCATGGAGCTTTGTGATGGAATGTGCATGGAGCATTGTGATGACAAGTGCATGGAGCATTGCAATGTCAAGTGGATGTAGAATTGTGATGACAAGAGCATGTAACATTTTGATGAGGAGTGACATGTAGCATTGTGATGACAAGGACGTGGAGAATTCTGATGACAAGGGACATGGAGCATTGTGATAACCAGGGCATGGTGCATTGTGATGACAGGGGACATGGAGCATTATTATGAGAACGGCCATGGTGCATTCTGACATAAGATATCACTTATGAAAGGAATGTAAACATGGCTACATATGAACTGATTTAGGGAAGAGAACAGAGTCTCAGATTTAGAAAACAATCTAACGCTTGCTTAAGGGGAAAGAGAGGTGTGGAGATGCACAAAACATAAGATTGATATTAGCACAGGTACCGTTCCATAATCCAAAAACAGAAGAGACAAGCCCTACTCCTTCCTCAGTGAATGGAACTCAACATCCCTATTCCCTGCAGAGAAATATATATGAGTAGTAAGAATTTTAAAACCTATGTATTGATATGTCTCCGTAAAGGAACCAAGTGTGTCTAGAACGACATAAACATGGCAGTGAGAATCAGCTCAAACCCACTATAAAAATGAATTTCAAAACAAAACATATAAACAGTAAAATTCTTACACAATACCTTCAGGGGTTCTGATGAAACCTGGAATGACCCTATCTACAATGACAGCTGGATGTGGCATAAGGCTGGTCACTTGGGACTGAGAGGATTGGTGAGATTGGGTGAAAAAATGCAGACCCTTTAAAGCAATAATGCCTGCCACCCATTCCATGGTTCCCAACTCTCCAGGTAGAAGGGAATATCACTACAGTTATAACGTGTATGGGAACCTAGAGAATGGAAACCATCTGATGGTGAAAGGTTTCTAAAACTCTACTTGTACTCCAGTTTGACATTCCAACTGCTTTACTATCAATCTCCCAACTTGGAAAGTCAGCCACTATAACCTCCTGGTTCGCACAGTTGGCAAATTGTGCAGAGGATATAAGGGAAGAGAGAGAACCAATGAGAGAGTAGCTGTAGGCATTTGGACGGCCACATGTCTCTCTAATTTCCCGTCACAAAGAGGAATTAACCAAAGTCTAAGCCTGCCCCCCAGAACCAGTATAAGTCTAGAAGCAAAACTGTTGATTTACGGTCAGCTCACAAAAACGCGAGTTGAAAAATGGAGCTCAGGGCCACAGCAATTCACTGAACTGAAGAGTTATAAAGGACTACTCGCTGCCAAAAATCTGTTGAGGGAAAGCCACGAGGCGGAAGGGAAAATGAGGAAGAATGGCATGAAACAGATTTCAAGAGGTACATTGGAATCGCCTTTAAACACAGGAAAAGCATTACAACTTCGAAAATTATGGAAATGGCCATAAAGGGCATATGGGTTTTCACGTGAATATATTCAGGAGAAAACACATATGCCCTTTTTGGACAAGCAAGCAAGCGGGCAATGCAAATCAGCACTACAAAGAAGTATCACTTCCCACCGGTCAAAAGGGAAATCCGCAAAAAGTGTAAAAACCAGAAAGGCAAGACAGGCCCTGGAGAACAGGGAGCCTTGTTATGCTGATGGGCGGGATGTAAATTGCCAACTGCCTCTCTGGAGGAGTGCATTGTGTTCCCTAAAACAAGTAAACAACAGAGCTACAGAGCCAAGGGCACTTCCAGTCTAGGGAATATACCTTGGGAAAACTGAAAATCAATAAGACAGATCGACACCAAAATTCAGGGCTGCACTGCTTACAAAAACCTCAACTTGCGTACACCTTAAATATACCAGGAAAGACAAAAATGGTTCAAGAAATTGTGGTACTTACGTACGATGGAATATCCCTCAGCCATGAGATCAATGTCATAAGGCCAGTAGCAGCAAAATGAGTGGATTTAGGTACGATAATTCTAAGTGAAATAAGTCACACAGAAAAAGAAACTTATCATAAGATATCACTTATGAAGAACCTGTAAACATGGCTACACATGAACTGAGTTAGGAAAGAGAAGAGAGACTCTCATTTAAAAAGCACGCTTATGCCTGCTTAAGGGGGAAGGAGAGGTGGGGTGATTCATAAAATCAGAGTTTGATATTAGTACAGGTACCTTTCCAAAAACCAAATACGGAATACACAAGACCTACACCTTCCTCAGTGAAAGGGACTCAACACCCCATATTCACCACAGAGTAATATATCTTACTAGTATGAATCTTAAAACGTATGTATTGATATGTCTCCGTAAGGGAATCAAGTGTGTCTAGACTGGCATAAACATGACAGTGAGAATCAGCACAAACCCACTTTAAAAAGTAATTTCAAATACAAAACAAAAAAAAACAGCGAAATTTCTTACAATTCCTTCAAGGTCTCTGATGAAACCTGAAATGACCCTATGTAAAATGACAGCTGGATGTGGCATAAGGCTGGATACTTGGGACTGAGAGGATTGGTGAGATTGGGTGAGCAAATGCAGACCCTTTAAAGCAATAATGAGTGGCACCCATTCCATGGGTCCCAACTCTCCAGGTTGAAGGGAATATTACTACAGCTATAACATGTACGGGAAACCTAGAGAATGGACACACTGTGAATACGAAAGGTCTCTAAAATTCAACTAATAGTCCCTCTCCTGGTGCTCCGGTTTGACTTTCCAACTGCTTTACTATCAATCTCCCAACTTGGAAAGACAGACCCTTTAACCTCCTGGATCTCATAGGTTGCCAATTTGGCAGAGGATGAAAGGGAAGAGGGAGAACCAATGAGATAGTAGCTGTTAGGCATTTGGACGGGAACATGTCCCTCTAATTTCCCGGCTGGAAGAAGAATTAACCAAAGTCTCAGGCACCCACCGGACACCAGTATAGGTCCTGAACCAAAGTTTGGACTTGCATTCAACTCACAAAAAGCGAGTCGAAAAATGGAGCTCAGGGGAACAGCAATTCACAAACTGGCAGAGAAATATAGGACAAGTATCGTCCATATATCTGTTTAATGGAAGGCAACGAGGCGGACTTGAAAGAGAGGCAGAATAGCAGGAAACAGATTTCAAGTGGTATGTTGGAATCACCTTTAAATCACAGGAAGAGGGGCACAACTTCAACAATGATGCACTTGGCCAAAAAGGGCATATTCCTTTTCTCCTGTATATATTCAGGAGAAAAAGAATACGCCCTTTTTGGCCATCCAGCAAGCGGGCAATGCAAATCTGCACTACAAAGAATTATCACCTCCAACCAGTCAAAAGAGATATCTGCAAAATTTGTAAAAAGCAGAAAGGCAAGACAGCCCCTGGAGAACTGGGAGCCTTGTTATGCTGATGGGCGGGACGTAAATTGACAACTGCCTCTCTGGAGGAGTGCATTGTGTTCCCCAAAACAAGTAAACAACAGAGCTACAGAGCCAAGGGCACTTCCAGCCTAGTGAATATACCTTGGGAAAACTGAAAATCAATAAGACAGAGCCACCCCCAAATTTAGGGCTGCACTGCTTACAAGAACCTCAACTTGGGTACACGTGAAATATCCCAGGAAAGATAAAAATGGTTCAAGAAATTGGGGTACATATGTACGATGGAATATCCCTCAGCCATGAAATCAATGTCATAAGACCAGTAGCAGCAAAATGAGTGGATTCAGGTACGATGATTCTAAGTGAAATAAGTCACAGAGAAAAAGAAACTTATGATAAGATATCATGTATGAAGGTCCTGTAAACATGGCTACACATGAACTGAGTTAGGAAAGAGAGCAGAGTCTCACATTTAGAAAACACTCTTATGCCTGCTTAAGGGGGAATGAGAGGTGGGGTGATGCATAAACCCAGAGTTTGATATTAGTACATGTACCTTTCCAAAAATCAGATATGGAATAGACAAGACCTACACCTACCTCAGTGAAAGGCACTCAAAACCCCATATTACCTGCAGAGGAATATATCTGACTAGTAAGAATCTTATAACCTATTTATTGATATGTCTCCATGAGGCAATCAAGTGTTTCTAGACTGGCATAAACATGGCACTGAAAATCAGCTCACACCCACTATATAAAGGAATTTCAAACACACAAAAAAAAGAGGAAATTCTTTACAATTTCTTCAGGGTCTTTGACGAAACCTGGAATGACCCTATCTACATCGACAGCTGGATGTGGCAAAAGGCTGGACACTTCGGACTGAGAGGATTGGTGAGATTGGGTGAGCAAATGCAGACCCCTTAAAGCAATAATGTGTGGCACCCATTCCATGGGTCCCAACTCTCCAGGTTGAAGGGAATATTACTACAGATATAACATGTATGGGAAACCTAGAGAAAGTACACTCTGTGAATACGAAAGGTTTCTAAAACTCAACTAATAGTCCCTCTGCTGGTGCCCTGGTTTGACTTTCCAACTGCTTTACTATCAATCTCCCAACTTGGAGAAACAGCCCCTTTAAACTCCTAGTTTGCACAGGTTGCCAATTTGGCAGAGGATGAAAGGGAAGAGGGAGTATCACGGAGAGATTAGCTGTTAGGCGTTTGGACGGTCACATGTCACTCTAATTTCATGTCAGGAAGGAGAATTAACCAACGACTCAGCCAAGCACAGTAAACCAGTATAGGTCGTGAAGCAGTCTTCTGGACTTGCGTTCAGCTCACAAAAACGAGTTCAAAAAAGGAGCTCAGGGGCACAGCAATTCACAAACAGGCAGAGTAATAAAGGACAACTATCATCCAAAAATCTGTTGAGTGAAGGCAACGAGGCGGACTTGAAAGCGAGGCAGAATAGCAGGAAACAAATTTCAAGAGGTACGTTGGAATTGACTTGAAAGAACAGGTAGAGGGCACAACTTTGTCAATGATGCACTTGGCCAAATAGGGCGTATGCATTTTCTCCTGAATATAATCAGGAGAAATCACATATGCCCTTTTTCGCCAAGCAAGCAAGCGGGCAATGCAAATCTTCACTACAAAGAAGTATCACTTCCCACAGGTCAAAAGGGAAATCCACAAAATGGGTAAAAACCAGAAAGGCAAGACAGGCCCTGGAGAACAGGGAGCATAGTTATACTGACGGGTGGGATGTAAATTGCCAACTGCCTCACTGGAGGAGTGCATTGTGTTCCGTAAAACAAGTAATCAACAGAGCTACAGAGGCAAGGGCACTTCCAGTATAGGGAATATACCTTGGGAAAACTGAAAATCAATAAGACAGAGCCACCCCAAAATTTAGGGGTGCACTGCTTACAAGAACGTCAACTTGAGTACACCTTAAGTATCCCAGGAAAGATAAAAATGGTTCAAAAAATTGTGGTACTTACGTATGATGGAATATCCCTCAGCCATGAAATCAATATCATAAGACCAGTAGCAGCAAAATGAGTGGATTCAGGTATGATGACTCTAAGTGAAATAAGTCACACAGAAAAAGAATCTTATCATAAGATATCACTTATGAAGATCCTGTAAACATGGCTACACATGAACTGAGTTAGGAAAGAGAAGAGAGTCTCACATTTAGAAAACACGCCTATGCCAGCTTAAGGGGGAAGGAGAGGTCGGGAGATGCATAAAACCAGAGTTTGATATAAGCACAGGTACCGTTCCAAATACCAAGTACAGAATAGACAAGACCTACACCTTCCTCAGTGAAAGGGACTCAAAACCCCATATTTCCCGCAGAAAAATATATCTGACTAGTAAGAATCTTAAAACCTATGTATTGGTATGGCTCCTTAAGGGAATCAAGAGTGTCTAGACTGGCATAATCATGGCAGCGAGAATCAGCTCAAACCCAATATAAAAATGAATTTCAAAAACAAAACAAAAAAGCAGGGAAATTCTTTACAATTCCTTCAGGGTCTCTGATGAAACCTGGAATGACCCTATCTACAATGACAGCTGGATGTGGCATAAGGCTGGACACATGGGAATGAGAGGATTGGTGAGATAGGGTGAGCAAATGCAGACCCTTTGAAGCAATAATGCAAGGCACCTATTCCATGGTCTCCAACTCTCCAGGTTGAAGGCAATATTACTACAGCTATTACATGTACGGGAAACCTAGAGAATGGACACACGGTGAATACGAAAGGTCTCTAAAACTCAACAAATAGTCCCTCTCCTGGTACTCCGGTTTGACTTTCCAACTTCTTTACTATCAATCTCCCAACCTGGAGAGAGAGCAACTTTAACCTCCTGTTTTGCACAGGTTGCCAATTTGGCAAAGGATGAAAGGGAAGAGGGAGAACCAAAGAGAAAGTAGCTGTTAGGCATTTGTACGGGCACATGTCACTCTTATTTCCCGGGAGGAAGAAGAATTAACCAAAGTCTCAGCCACCTACCGGCAACCAGTATAGGTCCTGAACCAAAATATGGGACTGGCGTTCAGCTCACTAAAAACGAGTTAAAAAAAGGAGCTATAGGGCAGAGCAATTCACAAACTGGCAGAGTAATAAAGGACAACAGTCATCCAAAAATCTTTAGAGGGAAGGCAACGAGGCAGACTTGAAAGTGAGGCAGAATAGCAGCAAACAGATTTCAAGAGGTAAGTTGGAATCACCTTTAAAGCACAGGAAGAGGGGCACAACTTCAACAATGATGCACTTGGCCAAAAAGGGCGTATGCATTTTCTCCTGAGTATATTCAGGAGAAAACGCATACACCCTTTTTGGCCAAGCAAATAAGCGGGCAATGCAAATCTGCACTACAAAGAAGTATCACTTCCCACCGGTCAAAAGGGACATCCACAAAATGTGTAAAACCAGAAAGGCAAGACAGGCCCTGGAGAACAGGGGGCCTTGTTATGCGGTTGGGCGGGATGTAAATTGCCAACTGCCTCACTGGAAGAGTGCACTGTGTTCCCTAAAACAAGTAAACAACAGAGCTACAGAGCAAAGGGCACTTCCAGTCTAGGGAATATACCTTGGGAAAACTGAAAATAAATAAGACAGTGCCATCCCCAAATTTAGGGCTGCACTGCTTACAAGAACCCCAACTTGGGTACACGTGAAATATCCCTGGAAAGATAAAAATGGTTCAAAAATTTGTGCTACTTACGTACGATGGAATATCCCTCAGACATGAAATCATTGTCATAAGACCAGTAGCAGCAAAATGAGTGGATTCAGGTACGATGATTCTAAGTGAAATAAGTCACACAGAAAAAGAAACTTATCATAAGATATCACTTATGAAGATCCTGTAAACATGGCTACACATGAACTGATTTAGGAAGGAGAACAGAGTCTCACATTTAGAAAACACTTTTATGCCTGCCTAAGGGGGAAGGAGAGGTGGGGTGATGCATAAAATCAGAGTTTGATATAAGCACAGGAACCATTCCCAAAACCAACTATGGAATAGACAAGACCTACCTATACCTTCCTCAGTGAAAGGGACTCAAAACCACATATTTCCCGCAGAGGAATATATCTGACTAGTAAGAATCTTAAAACCTATGTATTGATATGTCTCCCTAAGGGAATCAAGTGTGTCTAGACTGGCATACACATGGCAGCGCGAATCAGCTCAAACCCACTATAAAAAGGAATTTCAAAAACAAAACACAAAAACAGGGAAATTCTTTACAATTCCTTCAGGGTCTCTGATGAAACCTGGAATGACCCTGTCTAAAATGACAGCTGGATGTGGCATAAGGCTGGACACTTGGGACTGAGAGGATTGGTGAGATTGGGTGAGCAAATGCAGACCCTTTAAAACAATAATGCCTGGCACCCATTCCATGGGTCCCAACTCTCCAGGTTGAAGGGAATATTACTACAGCTATAACATGTATGGAAACCTAGAGAATGGACACACTGTGAATACGAAAGGTTTCTAAAACTCAACGAATATTCCCTCTCCTGTTGCTCCGGTTTGACTTTCCAACTGCTTTACTATCAATCTCCCAACTTAGAGAGACAGCCCCTTTAACCTCTTGGTTCTCACACGTTGCCAATTTGACAGAGGATGAAAGGGAAGAGGGAGAACCAATGAGAGAGTAGCTGTTAGGTATTTGGACGGGCATATGTCACTCTAATTTCCCGGCAGGAAGAAGAATTACCAAAGTCTCAGCCACCCACCGGGAAATAGTATAAGTCCTGAGCCAAAATTTTGCACATGCGTTCAGCTCAGAAAAAACGAGTTGAAAAATGGAGCTCATGGACACAGCAATTCACAAACTGGCAGAGTAATAAAGGACAACTATCATCCAAAATCTGTTAAGGGAAGGCAACGAGGTGAACTTGAAAGAGAGGCAGAATAGCAGGAAACAGATTCCAAGAGGTACGTTGGAATTGCCTTTAAAGCACAGGAAGAGGGGCACAACTTCGACAATGATGCACTTTGCCAAAAAGGGCGTATGCATTTTCTCCTGAGTATATTCAGGAGAAAACGCATACGCCCTTTTTGGCCAAGCAAGCAAGCGGACAATGTAAGTCTGCACTACAAAGAAGTATCACTTCCCACTGGTCCAAAGGGACATCCGCAACATGGGTAAAATTCAGAAAGGCAAGACAGGCCCTGGGGATCAGGGAGCATTGTTATGCTGATGGGCGGGATGTAAATTGCCAACTGCCTCTCTGGAGGAGTGCATTGTGTTCCCTAAAACAAGTAAACAACAGAGCTACAGAGCCAAGGGCACTTCCAGTCCAGGGAATATACCTTGGGATAACTGAAAATCAATAAGACAGAGCCACCCCAAATTTAGGGCGGCACTGATTACAAGAACCTCAACTTGGATACACCTTAATTATCCCAGGAAAGATAAAATTGGTTCAAAAATTTGTGGTACATATCTATGATGGAATATCCCTCAGCCATGAAATCAATGTCATAAGACCAGTTGCAGCAAAATGAGTAGATACAGGTACGATGATTCTAAGTGAAATAAGTCACACAGAAAAAGAAACTTATCATAAGATAGCCCTTATGAAGATCCTGTAAACATGGCTATACATGAACTGATTTAGGAAAGAGAACAGAGTCTCACATTTAGAAAACACTCTTATGCCTGCTTAAGGTGGAAGGAGAGGTGGGGTGATGCATAAAACCAGAGTTTGATATAAGCACAGGTACCGTTCCAAAAACCAACTATGGAATAGACAATACCTACAACTTCCTCAGTGAAAGGGACTCAAAACCACATATTTCCCTCCGAGGAATATATCTGACTAATAAGAATCTTAAAACCTATGTATTGATATGTCACCATAAGGGAATCAGTTGTGTCTAGACTCGCATAAACATGGCAGCGAGAATCAGCTCAAACCCACTATAAAAAGGAATTTGAAAAACAACAAAAAAAGGGAAATTCTTTACAATTCCTTCAGGGTTTCTGAATGAATCCTGGAATGACCCTATCTACAATGACAGCTGGATGTGGTATAAGGCTGTACATATGGGACTGAGAGGTTTGGTGAGATTGGGTGAGCAAACGCAGACCCTTTAAAGCAATAATGCATGGCACCCATTCCATGGGTCCCATGTCTGCAGGTTGAAGGGAATATTACTAGAGCTATAACATATACGGGAATCCTAGAGAATGGAAACACTCTGAATACGAAAGGTCTCTAAAACTCAACAAATAGTCCCTCTACTGGAGCTCCGGTTTGACTTTCCAACGGATTTACTGTCAATCTCCCAGCTTGGAGAGACAGCACCTTTAACCTCCTGGTTCACAGAGGTTGCCAATTTGACAGTGGATGAAAGTGAAGAGGGAGAACCAATGAAAGAATAGCTGTTCGGCATTTGGAAGGGCACATTTCACTCTTATTTCCCGTGAGGAAGAAGAATTAACCAAAGTCTCAGCCACCCACCGGGAACCAGTATAGTTCCTGAACCAAAATATTGGACTTGCGTTCAGCTCAAAAAAAAAATAGTTAAATAATGGAGCTCAGGTGTACAGCAATTCACAAACAGTGGGAGTAATAATGGACAACTATCATCCAAAAATCTGTTGAGGGAAGGCAACGAGGAAGTCTTGAAAGTGAGGCAGAATATCAGGAAACAGATTTCAAGAGGTACGTTGGAATTGCCTTTAAAGCACAGGAAGAGGGGCACAACATCGACAGTGATGCACTTGGCCAAAAAGGGCGTATGGGTTTTCTCCTGAATATATTCAGGAGAAAACGCATACGCCCTTTTTCTCCAAGCAAGCAAGCAGGAAATGCAATTGTGCAGTACAAAGAAGTATCGCTTCCCACTGGTCAAAAGGGACATCCACAAAATGGTTAAAATTCAGAAAGGCAAGAAAGGCCCTGGAGAACAGAGAGCCTTGTTATGCTGATGGGCGGGATGTAAATTTCCAACTGCCTCTCTGGAGGAGTGCATTGTGTTCACTAAAACAAGTAAACAACAGAGCTACAGAGCCAAGGGCACTTCCAGTCCAGGGAATATACCTTGGGAAAACTGAAAATCAATAAGACAGAGCTACCCCAAAATTTAGGGCGGCACTGATTACAAGAACCTCAACTTGGGTACACCTTAAATATCCAAGGAATGATGAAAATGGTTCAAAAAATTGTGGTACTTATGTACGACGGAATATCCCTCAGCCATGAAAACAATGTCATAAGACCAGTAGAAGCAAAATGAGTGGATTCAGGTACGACGATTCTAAGTCAAATAAATCACACAGAAAAAGAAACTTATCATAAGATATCACTTATGAAGATCCTGTAAACATGGCTACACATGAACTGAGTTAGGAAAAGAAGAGAGTTTGACATTTAGAAAACACTCTTATGCCTGCTTAAGGGGGAAGGAGAGGTGGGGTGATGCATAAAACCAGAGTTTGATATAAGCACAGGTACCGTTCCAAAAACCAACAATGGAACATACGAGACCTACACCTTCCTCAGTGAAAGGGAATCAAAACCTCATATTTCCCAAAGAAGAATATATCTGACTAGTAAGAATCTTAAAACCTATGTATTGATATGTCTCCATAAGGGAATCAAGTGTGTCGAGACTGGCATAAACATGGCAGTGAGAATCAGGTCAAACCCACTATAAAACGGAATTTGAAGAACAAAGAAAAGGGAAATTCTTTACAATTCCTTCAGGGTTTCTGATAAAATCTGGAATGACCCTATCTACAATGACAGCTGGATGGGGCATAAGGCTGGACACATGGGACTGAGAGGATTGGTGAGATTGGGTGAGCAAATGCAGACCCTTTAAAGCAATAATGCATGGGACCCATTCAATGGATCCCATGTCTTCAAGTTGAAGGGAATATTACTACAGCTATAACATGTACGGGAAACCAAGAGAATGGACACATTGTGAATACAAAAGGTCTCTAAAACTCAACGAATAGTCCCTCTCCTGGTGCTCCGGTTTGACTTTCCAACTGCTTTACTATCAATCTCCCAACTTGGAGAGACAGCATCTTTAACCTCCTGGTTCGCACAGGTTCCCAATTTGGCAGACGATGAAAGGGAAGAGGGAGAACCAATGAAAGAGAAGCTGTTAGGCATTTGGATGGGCATATGTCACTCTTATTTCCCGTGAGGAAGAAGAATAAATCAATGTCTCAACAACCCACTGGGAACCAGTATAGGTCTTGAACCAAAATATTAGACTTGCGTTCAGCTCACAAAAAACGAGTTAAATAATGGGGCTCAGGGGAACAACAATTCACAAACTGGCAGAGTAATAAAGGACAACTATCGTCCAAAAATCTGTTGACGGAAGGCAACGAGGTGGAACTGAAAGTGAGGCAGAATAGGAGGAAACAGGTTTCAAGTGGTACGTTGGAATCCCCTTTAAAGCACAAGAAGAGGGGCGAAACTTCGACAATGATGCACTTGGCCAAAAAGGGCGTGTGCATTTTCTCCTGAATATATTCAGGAGAAAATGCATACGCCCTTTTTGGCCAAGCAAGAAAGCGGGCAATGCAAATCTGCACTACAAAGTAGTATCACTTCCCACCGGTTAAAAGGGACTTCCACAAAATGGTTAAAAACCAGAAAGGCAAGACAGGCCCTGGAAAACAGGGAGTCTTGTTATGCTAATGGGCGGGATGTAAATTGCCAACTACCTCTCTGGAGGAGTGCATTTTGTTCCCTAAAACAAGTAAACAACAGAGCTACAGAGCCAAGGGCACTTCCAGTCTAGGGAATATACATTGGGAAAACTGAAAATCAATAAGACAAAGCCATCCCAAAATTTAGGGCTGCACTGCATAAAAGAACATCAACTTGGGTACACCTTAAGTATCCCAGGAAAGATAAAAATGGTTTAAAAAATTGTGGTACTTACATATGATGGAATATCCTTCAGCCATGAAATCAATATCATAAGACCAGTAGCAGCAAAATGAGTGGATTCAGGTACGATGATTCTAAGTGAAATAAGTCACACAGTAAATGAAACTTATCATAAGATATCACTTATGAAGATCCTGTAAACATGGCTACACATGAACTGAGTTAGGAAAGAGAACAGAGCCTCACACTTAGAAAACACTCTTATGCCTGCTTAAGGGGAAGGAGAGGTGTGGTGAAGCATAACACCAGAGTTTGATATAAGCACAGGTACTGTTCAAAAAACCAAATAAGGAATAGACAAGACCTACACCTTACTCTGGGAAAGGGACTCAAAACCCCATATTCCCCACAGAGGAATATATGTGACTAGTAAGAACTTTAAAACCTATGTATTGATATGTCTCCGTAAGGGAATCAATTGTGTCTAGAATGGCATAAACATGGCAGTGAGAATCAGCTCAAACCCACTATAAAATGAAATTTCAAAAACAAAACAAAAAAACATGGAATTTCTTTACAATTCCTTCAGGGTCTCTGATGATTTCTGGAATGACCATATCTACAACGACATCTGGATGTGGCATAAGGCTGGACACTTGGGACTGAGAGGATTGGTGAGATTGGGTGAGCAAATGTAGACCCTTTAAAGCAGTACTGCATGGCACCCATTCCATCAGTCCCAACTCTCCTGGTTGAAGGTAGTATTACTATAGATAAAACAAGAAAGGGAAACTTAGAGAATGGACACACTGTGAATACAAAATGTTTCTACAACTCAACAAATAGTCCCTCTCCTGGTGCTCCAGTTTGACTTTCCAACTGCTTTACTATCAATCTGCCAACTTGGAGAGACAGCCCCTTTAACCTCCTGGTTCGCACAGTTGCCAATTTGGCAAAGATGAAAGGGAAGAGGGAGAACAAATGAGAGAGTAGATGCTAGGCATTTGGACGGGTACATGTCACATTAATTGCCCGGCAGGAAGAAGAATTAACCAAAGTCTCAGCCACGCGCTGGGAACCAGTATAGGTCCTGAACCAAAATTTTGGACTTGCGGTCTGCTCACAAAAAACGAATTTATAAATGGAGCTCAGGGGCACAGCAATTCAGAAACTGGCAGAGTAATAAAGGACAACTATCGCCCAAAAATCTGCTGAGGGAAGGCAAAGAGGCGGACTTGAAAGCGAGGCAGTATAGCAGGAAACAGATTTCAAGAGGTATGTTGGAATCGCCTTTAAAGCACAGGAAGAGGGGCACAACTTCGACAGTGATGCACTTGCCCAAAAAGGGCGTATATGTTTTCTCCTGAATATATGCAGGAGAACACGCATAAACACTTTTTGACCAAGCAAGCAAGCGGGCAATGCAAATCTGCACAACAAAGAAGTATCACTTCCCACTGGTCGAAAGGGACATCTGCAAAATGTGTAAAAACCAGAAAGGCAAGACAGGCCCTGGAGAACAGGGAGTCTTGTTATGCTGATGGGCGGGATTTAAATTGCGAACTGCCTCTCTGGAGGAGTGCATTGTGTTCCCTAAAACAAGTAAACAACAGAGCTACAGAGTCAAGGGCACTTCCAGTCTAGGAAATATACCTTGGGAAAGCTGAAAATCAATAAGACAGAGCCACCACAAAATTTAGGGCTTCACTGCTTACAAGAACCTCAACTTGGGTATACCTTAAATATCCCAGGAAAGACAAAAATGGTTCAAGAATTTGTGGTACTTATGTACGATGGTATATCCCTCAGCCATGAAATCAATTTCATAAGGCCTGTAGCAGCAAAATGAGTGGATTCAGGTACGATGATTCTAAGTGAAATAAGTCACACAGAAAAAGAAACTTATCATAAGATATCACTTATGAAGTTCCTGTAAACATGGCCTCACATTAACTGATTTAGGAAAGATACCAGAGTAACGAATCTTATCATAAGATATCACTCATAGCGAGAATGTACACATGGCTACACATGAACTGATTTACAAACACAACGGAGTCACAAATTTAGAAAACAAGCTTCTGCCTGCTTAATGGGAAAGGCGAGGTGGGGTGATGCATAAAATCACAGTTTTAAATTAGCACAGATACCGTTACATAAACCAAGTATGTAATAGACAACACCTAATCCCGCCACAATGAACTGGACTCAACACCCCCTATTCATTGCAAGGAATATGTCTGACTCTCAGTATTTTAATACATATGTATTCTCATGTCTCCATAAAGGAATCATGTGTGTGTATAACGGCATGAACACAGCACTGAAATTCAGTTAAACCCACTTATAAAAATAAATTTCAAAAGCAAAAGGCAAAAACAGTGAAACAGTGAGAAAGTCTTAAAAATTTCTTTCAGGGCCTGTGATGCAACCTGGATTGACCACCTTTACACCCACAGCTGGATGAGACATAAGACTGGACACTTGGGGCTGACAAGATTGCTGAGGTTGTGTGAGCAAAAGAACACCACTTAGAGCAATACTGTGTGCTACCCATTCTAGTGGTCCCAACTCTCCAGGTTTAAGGGAATCTTCCTACAGTTAAAACATGCATGGGAAACCCAGTGGATGGTACACTGTGTAATTGGGAAAGTTTTCTAAAAGGTACCTCATTTTTCCTTTTGTCGTGCTCGGCTTCGCCATTCCATCTGCATTACTAAAAATCTCCCCACTTGGAGTGTCAGCGCCTTTACCCTCCTGATATGCACAGTTTGCAAATTGTGCAGAGGATGAACAGGAAGAGGGTGAATAAATGAGAGATTAGCTGTAGGTGTTTGGATGGGCACATGTCACTCTAGTTTCCCACCAGGAAGAAGAATTAACCAAAGGCACAGCCTGAAGCCCTGGAACCAGAATAATGCCTAAATCCATCCTGTGGTATTGCAGCCAGCTCACAAATAGGCGAGTTGAAAAATGGAAATCAGGGGCACAGCAATTCACAAACTTGCAGGGTTATAATGGACAACTATCATCCAGAAATATATTGAGGAAAGGCAGTGAAGAGGATTTGAATGCAAGGCAGAATTGAAGGAAACAGATTTCAAGAGGTAGATTGGAGTCGTCTTTAAAGCACATGAAAAGCGACAGAATTTCGACAATGTTGCCCTTGGCTGAAAAGGGACTATGTGTATTTTCTTGAATATATTCGGGAAAAAATGCATACGCCCTTTTTGCCCAAGCAAGCCATCAGGCATTGCAAATCCACAATACAGAGTAGTGTCCCTTACCTCCAGTCAAAGGGGCCATCCACAAATTGTGTAAAAACCACAAATGCAGGACAGGCCATGGAGAAAAGGGAGCCTGGTTACGCCGATGGACAGGATGTAAATTGCCAACAGCCTCTCTGGAGAACTGTATGTTGTTTTCTAAAACAGAGCTACAGAGCATAGCACACTTCCACTCATGGGCGTGTATTTTGGGAAAACTAAAAATCCACAACACACAGCCAGCCCAAACTTTAGGGCTGCTCTGTTTACAAGAACCTCGACTTCGGTACACTTTATATATCCCAGGAAAGGAAAAAAAAATAGATATAGAGGTTGTGGTACTTATATACAATGAAATGTCACTCAGACATAAAATCAATGTCATAAGGCCAATAGCAGCTTAATGAGTGGCTTTAGGTATGATGATGCTAAGTGAAATGAGCCACAAAGTAAAAGAAACTTATTGTAATATATCACTTATAGAGGGAATGTAAACATGGCTACGCATGAACTGAATTTCAAAAGAGAACAGAGTTACACATTTAGAAAACACACTTATGCCTCCTTAAGGGGAAAGGTGACGTGGGGTGATGTGTAAAAGCAGAGTTTGAAATTAGCACAGATTCCATTCCATATACCAAATATGTAATAGACAAGACCTACTCCTTTCTCAATGAACTGGACACAAAACACCCTATTCACTGAAGAGGAATATATCTGACTGGTAATAACCTTGAAACCTATGTATTTATATGTCTCCATAATGGAATCAAGTGTATGTAGATTGGCATAAACACAGATCAATGGAACAGGACAGAAAGCCCAGAGATAAACCTACATACCTATGGCTATCTCATCTATGACAAAGGAGCTAAGGATATACAATGGAGAAAAGACAGTCTCTTCAGTAATTGGTGCTGGGAAAACTGGACCCCTACACATAAAAGAATGAAATTAGAACACTCCATAACACCATACACAAAAATAAACTCTAAATTGATTAGAGATCTAAATATAAGACCAGACACTATAAAACACTTAGAGGAAACCATAGGCAGAACACTCTATGACATAAATCACAGCAAGATCCTTTTTGACCCACCACTTAGAGAAATGGAAATAAAAACAGAAATCAACAAATGGGACCTAATGAAACTTAAAAGCTTTTACACAGTACAGGAAAACATAAACAAGATGCAAAAACAACCCTAAGAATGGGAGAAAACATTTTCAAATGAAGCAATTGACAAAGGATTAATCTCCTAACTTTACAAGCACCGCATGTAGCTCAATATCACAAAAACAAACAACCCAATCCAAAAACGGGCAGAAGACCTAAATAGACATTTCTCCAAAGAAGATATACAGATTACAAAGAAACACATGAAAGGATGCTGAACATCACTAATCATTAGAGAAATGCAAATCAAAACTACAGTGAGGTATCACCTCACAGCAGTCAGAGTGGCAATCATCAAAAAAATCTACAAAGCAATAAATGCTGGAGAGGCCTTTATTGGAGAAAAGGGCACACACTTGCACTGTGGGTGGGAATGTAAATTGATATGGGCTCTAGGGAGAACATTACGGAGGTTCCTTTAAATAACTAACAATAGAAGTACCATACGACACAACAATCCAACTACTGGACATTTGCCTTGTGAAAACCATAATTCAAAATGAGTTATGTACAAAAATGTTCATTGCAGCTCTATTTACAATAGCCAGGACATGGAAGCAACCTAAGTGTCCATCAACAGATGAATGGATAAAGAAGATCTGGCACATATATACAATGGAATATTACTCAGCCATACATAGGAATGAAATTGGGTCATTTGTAGAGACCTTGATGGATCTAGAGACTGTCATACAGAGTGAAGTAAGTCAGAAAGAGAAAAACAAATATTGTATATTAATGCATATATGGGGAACCTAGAAAAATGATACAGATGAACCAGTTTGCAGGGCAGAGATAGAGACACAGATGTAGAGAACAAACATATGGACACCAAGGGGGGAACACCATGTGAGGGTGGTGGTGGGATGAATTGGGAGACTAGGATTCACATGTGCACACTTATATGTATAAAATAGATATCCAATAAGAACCTGCTGTATAAAAGAAATAAATAAATTTTAAAAAATTAAAAATAAATAAATAACATTTAATAAAATAAAACAGAAAAAAAGTTTTTCCCTTCACATAGACGTCTTTATATTAATGCATTATTTCCATGTTTATATCTCCAAATTAAAAAAAAAAGAGGAATAAATAAAATCTACCTTGAACCAAAAAGAAAAAAAGAAAAAAAGGAAAAAAAAAACAGAACCCACCAGTTATACAGAGGAAAATCGTATCAGGGCACTTGCTCCAGTGGTAAAAATTCTTAAGTTGGTCAGAGGTGGGAAATCGTCTCCCATGCACTCAGCAGCACTCCCCCCCACAAGGAGCATCCTCATTGCAAAGCTGGGGGACTGTGTCGAGGCGTCTGTGAGTAAATGTGAGCTGAGCCCCTGTCCTGCTGCAGCTGAACTCTTCCCACCCTTTCCAGGTAAAACACCTGAATATGTACAAGCACTTGCAAGCCTAGTGGAAGGGCTGTGGAGCCACACCAGCGACAGCACGCAGGCCAACTTGGTGCCTGCAGGCCAGTCAGGATGGTCCTGGCCCCAGATGCTCTTCTGGAATCTTTCCATTTCTCTGCCTGAGATACCCCTCCTGCCACGGCCCCCACTGCTTTTTTTACTTCCTCACCTCTGCCTGGGGAGAAATTGCAGCGGCAGGTATGGATGACACATCCTCTTCTTTAGCAGGTGGCAGCCTGGCAACTCTTGCAGAAAGTCCAGAAGAGCCCCACTCACACTGGGCCACCCACAAAGCCACGTCCTCTCCCTCAGTTCCACCACCCCAGCCCCGACACTGCTGACGGGGCAGAGAATATGGCATCAGGCACAGCTACAGGGGCTCTTGCTGACTGGAGAGGTGTTTATATTGACCTCAACACAGGCACACCTGGGGAGGGCCGGCAGGCAGTGTCAGGCTGCCCAAATCAGCCAATCCTCACCCCTCAGGGGCTCACAGTTGCAGAAAATGAAACTTGTTAAACGGGCCAGGCCCAAGGAAGAGGTGTGGGCTCTTGAGAGTCAGGCTAGAAAAGGGGCTGCAGCTGCGGCTTGTTTTCTTATCATTTTATCTGGTCCAGAGTGGAAAACAACTTCAAGAAGACTGTATCCTAATGAGAGGAACCCAGGAGTCAGGGAGAGGAGTGATGGTGGGTGGAGACAGAGGCCTGGTGCCCTGGCTGCAGTGGAAGTGTCTGGAAGACCAGGCAGAGAGAGGCTGCACAGAGTGATAGCCAGGGTCACAGACCTGTCAGAGCTGCTGTTTGTTAGTTCAAGTCTTGCTCTGAGGTGTTCTGTGTCAGCTGTGAGCGACAGGTGAGCTGGGGGTTCTCTGCAAGGTGGGCTATGTGCACAGTTCCTGTGTGTCCAGCCCTGCTGGGGTACCTGCCCAGGGGAGTTCCGTATCCTGTGAAGGGCCTGACTATGAGAGCCTCGTGGGCTGCTGGGTAGCTGCACAGGTGAGCTCCGTACCCAGGGAGGGACTTGACCACGAGAGCCCCGTGGGCTGTGGGGTGCGGGATGCAGCCCAGGTGAGCTCCATATCCTGGGATTGGCCTGACCACGAGAGCCCCATGGGCTGCTGGAGACCTGGTAAAGGATATCAGGACAGTCAGTGAAGCCACCGAGGATATACATCCAGTAGCTCCTATTTCCTACACCCTGCTGCTGATTCTACCATCCACCAGGCCATGGCATTCTGTATTACACTTCAATGATGCCTTCTTCTGTATTCCATTCATCTCAGAGTCACAAGAATTTTTGGCTTGTGAGTGGCAGGACACAACATGCAACAAAACCAATAATGCTGGGCCGTCCTGCCCCAATGGTTCAAAAATACCCACACCATCATTGGGGAAATGTCCTCTAAAGACCTAAAAGTTCTACCTCTGTAAAAGGGAACCCTCCTTCAATATGCAGATGACATTCTGATCACCAGGCCTACTAAAGACGCCTCTGAACTACCTAGCCAAGAAAGGATAGAAGGTGTCCAAGAAAAAGGCTCAAATATCCCAGGCTCAGGTGACATGCCTGGGCTTCATTCTCACAGATATTCAGAGAAACGCATCCCAGGATAGGGAAGAAGCCATTTGCAGCCTTACCTCTTCTAAAACTAGAAGACAGCTTAGGGGTTCCTGGGGAGGCCAAGGTTTTCTGCATCTGGATCCCTAACTACAGTCTAATAGCTGGGCCTCTACATGAAACACTGACACGAAAAGATGATGATCCTTTTGTATAGAATCCAGAAGCAGCCTTTCAAGAATGGAAAGTGCAGTCAATTCAGACCCTTGCCCAGGAACTCGCTAATTTAGCTAAACCCTTTGACCTTTACATACCCTGTCAAAGGTTAATTGCCCTTGGAGCCTTAGTGCAAACACTGGGACCACTTGAAATGGAGCAACACAAGAATGCCCTTCAGGTATGATAAACTATGGTCACCAAGGGCTTTGCCCACCGACTCATCAGGCCAGGATACTGGGGTATCTAAAAAGCTAGAAATCAGCAGCCCACAAGGCCAGCTCCCTCCTAAGGGAAAAGGACCCCACGTCGTGATCCTAACCACCCATCATGCCCTGAAGTTGCAGGGGTCACTCTGTGGACACACTGACCTCGAGTGAGGAGGCCCTCCAACTCCAACCTCCAGAGAGACAAATGGGGGCAACGGGCCCCCAAGATGACTCGTGTGACCATCACTTGACCTGGAGTTTCTCTCAGAAAACAACAAGACTGTTCCCCGAAAGAGCAGACTACTGCTTGCAGGACTTACTGCACCCAGAGGGGAGCTAATAAGCTTGGCGGGGGAAACGTATATCACGCTTTCACCATAGAAAACCCTACAGACACCGCGGTGATGGTGGCCAATATGACCGCCTGGACTGCTGGCTACTTCTAAAGGCCGTTGACTCAGTGGACGTCATGGTCCTGGATCACCACTGACCCTGGACTGTCTGGGAGTTGTGCGGGCATGGTTCTGACACATGGTGCTGTTTGTACATTAATTCAGGGACCTAATTAAAGAAAGCACAGACTACTGGTCAGAGCATCTAGGCTGGCAAAAACCGTCAGCCTAAGCTCACCAAACAAATGTGGGGTGGGGTGAAACCTGCCACCTCAGCATCTCTGCACATCTCTCTGCTGGACACTTAAAGGTCATTAGAATCTATAACACTTCCAATGCAGGTGCTCAGGCGTACGAGAAGTGAGGCAGGAGGCCTTGGGACAATCAACCTCACCTGGAGGCTGGTGGGGAGACGTTTTGCCCCTCCCCCGAAGTATCAGGGCTCCCACCACAGCATGAATCAGTTACAAAAGAGGGGTCTGCACCCTCAACACCCCAAGAATGAGGAACAGAACAAAAAGCAGAGGAGGTGTTCGTCTCTGGCAACGTTCATTAAAAATTCCTGGGAGATAAAAAGAGAATCTGGGCAATAAAATAAATTCTTACCTGTTTTTCCTTTGTGCTTTGTCTAATTTCACGTGCTCCTAGGGTTCCGCATGCAGAGGTCCCACACCCGGCACTTCAGACCCGATTTCGTAGTGCAGAATGGCTGGGTCCACACCTCAGCTAGCGGGGTCCCATGCAGACTCCACGGCATAGAGCCTGAGCTTCAGCCAACCCAGCCCTCGAGAGCACCATCCCCTCCCTCCCAGTGACGCTCCTGGGATCCCTACAGAGCATCTCAGCCCACAGCCCGTGGGGGAGTGCACGCTATCACCTTTCCATTCTGTTTTCAAAATAATGTTTCCTTTGCTTCTGAACCAAACTCAGTCTTGATCTGTTGGCTCCAATGACAATGGGCACGGGGACTTCTGTTGGGGTCCACTCTGGAGGATCAGTAACAGAATTTGAGAACATTGTAACTTCAATGAACAGATGTGTGAGCCAAACTGTAGTTAACATAGAGCAGTGTATAATGCTCGGGTAAAATAAGATGTTTCTAAGACTTACCTTTGATATTTCCATCACTTTACTATAAGCAAGTTCAGTGAAGACGTCTGTCTTATTTGTCAGGTCAACATTAGAGAAATGAAGTGATTTATTTCCATGGATGTACATCGAATACTCTTGGCTGAAGCTTCAATCTTGTTTTGAATGCTTTTCCATTGAAAAGGATACCTCTCTTTCAGCTCCCCCATTTCTGAGAAGTATAAAATCTTATAATTTATTATTACCAAAGGGGAAAGGTAGGAGAAGGGATAAATTAACAGTGTGGGATTAACACATACACACTGCTATGTATAAAATAGATCATCAACAAGGAACTACTGTATAGCACAGGGAACTACACTGAATATTTTGCAATAACCTATAAGGGGAAATAATCTGAAAAAAGAATAGATATTTTTATTGACATCGTCTATCAAAGACAGATAAAATGTAACCTAAGCAAGGCCGATGGTGAGCGCTTCTGGACCTGAAGATTTCAATCATCTAAAGTTTGGGCTCTGCCTATTTCCCAAGGCGCTTAATGGACATACGTGTAGCCGTAGCTTAAAAATTCCCCAGTTTGGGGTACGGGGAGGCACTGATTTGGAAAAATCCCTGGTGTTCTCCTTCCATGCACTGGACCCTTCCTACAGCTAAAACATGCCTGTCACACCTAGAGGATGGTACACCATTTGTTCGGAAAGAGTTTGGAAAAGGCACCTCATCTCCTCATTGTCTGGTGCTCGGGTTCACCCCTCCAGCATCTTTCCTAACAATCTCCTCACTTGGGGATATCAGCACCGTCAACATCCTGTTGCACACAGTTTGGAATTTGTCCAGAGGATGAAGCGGAAGGATGAGAAAAATTTAGAGACAGGTCTTAGGTGTTAGGACAGGCACATGCCACTCTAATTTCCAATCTGGAAGACAAATTCATCAAAGGCTAGAATTGCCCACGGAAACAGAATAGGGCTAGAGGAAATCCCGCTGTTTTGTGTCCAGTTTCCAAAAACACAGGTTGAAAAATGGAACTCAGGGGCACTAAAATTCATGAAACTGCAGAGTTGAAAATATCTATCGTCGAAAAATGTCTTGAGGTAAGTCACAGAAAAGGAGTTGTAAGCAAGGGAGAGTGGCAGGAAACAGATTTGAAGAGGTAGAAAGGACTCCCCATTAAAACACAAGAAAAGGGGCTGAACATCGCCAATGATGCAGTTGGCCCAAAAGGGCGTATGCAATTTTTTCCGAATATATTCAAGTAAAGGCCATACACACTTTTTATCCAACCAAACAGGTGGGCACTGGAAATCAATACTACAAAATGTATCACTTCACATCAGTCAGAAGGGCCATCCACATAAAGTGTAAACACCAGAAATGCAGGACGGTGAGGAGAAAAGGGAGCCCTGTGAGGCTGATAGTGGAATTGTAATTTGCCAATGGCCACTATGGAGAAGTGTATTGTGTTTGCTAAAACATCTAAAAGTTGAGCTACAGAGCATAGGGCACTTGCACTCATGGAAGTATCTGCACTGTGATGAAAAGGTCATGGAGCATTTTGGTGACAAATTTCACAGAGCATTGTGATGATGAGGGCATTGACCATTGTGATGACACAGGTCATGAAGCCTTGTGATGACGGGACACACGGAACATTGTGATGACTGGGGTCATGTAGCATTGTGATGACAGGGGCATGGAGCATTGGTCTGACAAATTTCATGGATAATTGTGTTGACAGTGGGCATGGCACATTGTGATGACAAGGGCATGGAGCATTGTGATGACAAGGTCATGGAGTATGGTGAAGAAAGGTTTCAGGGAGCATTGTGATGGCATATTTCATGTACCATTTTGATGACAATGGCATGGAGCATTGTGATGCCAAGTGTTATGGAGGATTGTGATGCCAAAGGTAATGGAGCATTGTGATGACAAAGCTTGGAGCATTGTGATGACAAGGGTCATGGAGCATTGTGATGACAAGGGCATGGAACATTGTGATGACAATGGCCATTGAGAATTTTGTTGAAAATGTCGTGAAGCATTGTGATGACAATGGCATGCGTCTTGCTATGACAGGGGTCAGGGGGCATTGTGATGACAAGTGCATGGAGAATTGTGATGACAAGAGCATGTAACATTGTGATGAGAACTGTCATGGAGCATTGTGATGACAAGGACGTGGAGAATTGTGATGACCAGGGCATGGAGCATTGTGATGGCAAGACCATGGAGCACTGTGATGAGAAGACCATGGATAATTCTGGTGACGAGCATCATGGAGCACTGTAATGACAAGGGGCATGGAGCATTGTGATGATACGTCTCATGGAGCATTGTGATGACAGGGGTCATGGATCATTGTGATGACAAGGGTCATGGAGTATTGTGATGACAATCTTGTGGAGTATTGTGATGACAAAGCATTTAACACTGTGATGGGAAGTGTCATGGAACATAGTGTTGCCAAGAACGTGGAGAATTGTGATGACAGGGAACATGGAGCATTGTGACGACCAGGGCATGGAGCATTGTAATGGCAAGACCGTGGAGCATTGTGATGAGAAGACCATGGATAATTTTGAGGATGAGCATCATGGAGTGCTATAATGACAAGGGGTGTGGATAATTGTGATGACAGTGGCCATGGAACATTGTGATGACAAGAGTCATGGAGCCGTTTGATGACAAGCGTGTGGAGCATTGTGATGAGAAGACCACGGATAATTGTGAATGGCCAGCGTCATGGAGCACTGTAATGACACGTGGTATGGAGCATTGTGATGACAGTGCTCATGGAGTATTGTGATGACAAGTGTCATGGAGCATTCAGATGACAAGCTTGTGGAGTATTGTGAAGACAATGGCATGGAGCATTGTGATGAAAAGGGCATGGAACATTGTGATGAAAAATGCATGGAGCCTTTTCATGACAGGGTTCAAGGAGCATTCTGACGAAAAGTGTCAGAGAGCATTGTGATGACAAGTGTATTGAGAATTGTGATGACAAATATCATGGAACATTGTGACGACAAGGGCATGGAGTATTGTGATGACAGGCATCATGGAGCGTTGTGATGACAAGGGTTATGGAACATTGTGATCACATGGGTTTGGAGCATTGTGAAGACAGAGGTCATGGATCATTGTGATTTCAAGGAGCATGGAGCATTGTGATGACAGGGGTCATGGAGCATGGTGATGTCAGGGGACATGGAACATTTTGATGAAAAGGGTCATGGAGCATTCTGGTGACAGGGGTTATGGAACATTGTGATGTCAGGGGTCATCGAACATTGTGATGATAAGTGCATGTAGCATTGTGATGACAAGGTTTATGGAGCATTGTGATGACAAGATTGTGGAGCACTGTGATGACAAGCGCATGGCAAATTGTGATGACATGTGTCAAGGAGCATTGTGCTGTCAAGCAAATGGAGCACTGTAATGACAACGGTCATGGAGCATTGTGCTGAGAAAGGCATAGAGTATTGTGATGACAAGTGTAAAAGAGCATTGTGATGAAAAGTTCATGGAGCATTGTGGTTAAAAAGGTCACAGAGACTGTTGATGATGAGGGCATGGACCATTGTGATGACAAAGGTCATGAAGCATTGTGATGACTGGAGTCACGGAGCATTGTGATGACAGGGGTCATGGAGCTTTGTGATATCAAGGGCATGGAGCATTGTGAAGACCAGGTCATACAGTATTGTGAAGACAGGTGTCAGGGAGCATTGTGATGACATATGTAATGGCCCATTGTGATGACAATGGCATGGAGCATTGTGATGCAAGTGTCATGGAGGATTCTGATGACAAAGGTAATGGAACAGTGTGAGGACAATGGCTTGGAGCATTGTGATTACAAGGGTCAGGGAGCATTCTGCTGACAAGTGCATGGAGAATTATGATGACAAGGGTCATGGAGCATTTTGATGACAAGTTGTGGAGTATTTTGATGACAATGGCATGGATCATTGTGATGAAAACTGCAAGGGGCATTGTGAGGAAAAAGGCATGTAGCCTTTTCGTGACAGGGTTCATGGAGCATTCTGAAGACAAGTGTCAGGGAGCATTGTGATGACAAGTGTATTGAGAATTGTGATGACAAAAGTCATGGAGCATTGTGATGAAAAGTGCATGGAGTATTGTGATGACAGGCATCATGGAGCTTTGTGATGACAAGTGTTATGGAACTTGGTGATCACAAGTGTTTGGAGCATTGTGTTGACACAGGTCATGGATCATGTTGATTTCAAGAAGCATGGAGCATTGTGATGGCAAGGGCAAGAAACAAGTTGATACCAAGGTTCATGGAGGATTGTGATGACCATGGTAAATGAGTCTTGTTATGACAAGCTCATAGAACATTGTAATGACAAGTTCATGTAGCATTTTGCTGACAAAGGCATGGAGAATTGTGATGACAGGTGTCATGGAGCACTGTGATGACATGTGTCACAGAGCATTGTGAATACAGGGGTCATGGAGCATTGGGATGAAAAGGGCATGGATCATTGTGATGACAAGTGTCATGGAAGATTGGGCTGAAAATGTTTATGGAGTATTGTGATGACAGGGGTCATGGAGCATTGTAATGACAAGAGTCCCGGCTCACTGTGTTGTCAGGTGTAATGGAGTGTTGTGATGACAGTGGTCATGGAGCATTGTGATGATATTGGTCATGGAGCATTGTGATGAGAGTGTCATGGAGAATTGGGCTGAAAATGTTCATGGAGTACTCTGATGACAGGGGTCATGGAACATTGTGATGACAAGGAAATGGAGCATGTTGATGACAAGGTCCTGGAGCATTGTGATGAGAAGACCATGGAGACATGTGATGAAAACTATCATGGAGTATTCTGATGAAAAGGGGCATGGAGCATTGTGATTACAGTGGTCTTGGAGCATTGTTATGACAAGGGCATGGAGCATTGTGAAGAGAAGGACATGGAGCATTCTGATGAATGCGTCATGGAGCACTGTGATGACAAGTGCAAGGAACATTGTGATTACAGGTGTCTTGGAGCACTGTGATGAAAAGAGCATGGATCATTGTGATGAAGAAGGCCTGGAGCCTTGTCATGACAGTGTTCAAGGAGCATACTGACGACAAGTGTCAGGGAGCATTGTGATGACCAGTGTATTGAGCATTGTGATGACAAAGGTTATGGAGCATAGTGATGAGAAGACCATGGATAACTGTGCTTATGAGCATCATGGGGGGTTGTGATGATAAGTGTTATGGAATATTGTGATCACAACGGTTTGGAGCATTGTGATGACAGAGGTCATAGAGCATTTTGATTTCATTGTGATGACAATAGCCTGAAGCATTATGATGATGGGCATGGTGCATTGTGATGATAGGATTCATGGAGCTTTGAGATGAAAAGGGGCATCGAGCATTTTGATAACAAGGGTCTTGGAGCATTGTGATGACAAGGGCATGGAGCATTGTGATGAGATGTCCATGGAACATTCTGATGACATGCGTCATGGGGCTTTCTGATGACAAGGGCATGGAGCATTGTGATTACAGGGTTCTTGGAACATTGTGATGACAAGTGTCATGGAGCCTTGTGAATGACAAGGCCGTGGAACATTGTGATGGCAGGGGTCATGAAACATTGTTATGACAGGTGTAATGGAGCATTGTGATTAGAAGGGCAGGAAGCATTGTTGTGAAATATTTCATGGATTATTGTGATGAGAGTGGGCATGGAGCATTGTGATGACAAGAGCACGGAACGCTGTGATACATTGGTCATGGAGGATTGTAATGACAAGGGCATGGAGCATTGTGATGAGAAGGGCATCGAGCACTGTGATGACAAGTGTCATGGAGCTTTGTGATGACAAGGGCATGGAGCAATGTGATGAGAGGGTTCATGGAGCATTGTGAAGACAATGACATGGAGCATTGTTATGTCAAGGGTCATGGAGCTTTGTGATGACAAAAGTCATGGAGCATTTTGATGAAAAGGGCGTGGTGCATTGCGATGAGAAGGGCAGGGAGGAGTTTGAGGACAGGGTCATGCAGCAATTTGATGAAAATTGTAATGGAACAATTTGATGACATGGGTTATAGAACATTGTGATGTCAGGGGTCATGGAGCTTTGGGATGAAAAGGGTCATGGAGCATTTTGATGACAGGGGTTGTGGAACATTGTGATGCCAGGGGTCATGGAATATTGTGATGATAAGGGGAGGTAGCATTGTGATGACAGGGGTCATGGAACATTGTGATTACAGGGGTGAGGGAGTAATGTGATGACTAGTGATGGAACATTATGATATCTCATGTGAGAGAGCATTTTGATGAGAAGTGCATGGAGCATTGGGATTATAAGGTTTATGGAGCATATCGATGACAAGGTTGTGGACTGCTGTGATGAAAAGCACGTGGCACATTGTGATGACAAGGGTCATGGAGCATTGTTCTGACAAAGGCATGGAGCACTGTGATGAAAATTTCATGGAACATTTTGGTAAAAAATATCACAGAGACTTTTGATGACTCGGTAATGGACCATTGTGATGACAAATGTCATGGAGCATTGTGATGAATGGAGTCACGGAGCATTGTGATGACAGGGGTCATGGGGCAGTGTGATGACAAGGGCATGGAGCATTGTGATGAGGAGACCATGGAGCCTTGTGATGACAAGTCTCATGGAGCATACTGATGAAAAAGGGCATGAAGCATTGTGATTACAGGTGTCTTAGAGCATTGTGATGAAGCGGGCAATTAGCATTGTGATGAGAAAGACATGGAATATTCTGATGACATACGACATGGAGCTTTGTGATGACAAGGGCATGGAGAATTGTGATTACAGGGGTCTAGGAGCATTGTGATGACAAGGGTCATGGAGCCTTGTGATGACAAGGCCGTGGAAAATTGTGATGGCAGGCGTCATGGAGCATTGTTATGACAGAGGTAATGGAGCATTGTGATGAGAAGAGCACTGAACATTGGTCTGAAATATTTCATGGATTATTGTGATGAGAGTGGGCATGAAGCATTGTGATGACATGACCACGGAACACTGTTAAATGGGTCATGGAGGAATGTAAAGACAACGGCATGGAGCATTGTGATGAGAAGGGCATAGAGCATTGTGATGACAAGTGTCATGGAGCTTTCTGATGACAAGGGCATTGAGCAATGTGATGAGAGGGTTCATGGAGCATTGTGATGACAATGACAGTGAGCATAGTGATGTCAAGGATCATGGAGCTTTGTGAAGACAAAGGTCATGGAGCCTTTTGATGACAAGGGCGTGGTGCATTGTGATGAGAAGGGCAGGGAGCATTTTGATGACAGTGTCATGCAGCAATTTGAGGAATAGTGTAATGGAATATTTTGATGAGAGGGGTTATAGAATATTGTGATGAGATTGGTCATGGAGCTTTGGGTTGAAAAGGGTCATGGAGCATTTTGATGACAGGGGTTGTGGAACATTGTGATGTCAGGTGTCATGGAACATTGTGATGATAAGTGGATGTAGCATTGATATGACAGGGGTCATGGAACATTGTGATTACAGGGATGAGGGAGTATGGTGATGACTAGTGATGGAACATTGTGATATATCTGGTGAGAGAGCATTTTGATGAGAAGTGCATGGATCACTGTGATTACAAGGTTTATGGAGCATAGCAATGACAAGTTTGTGAACCTTTGTAATGAAAAGTGTGTAGCACAATGTGATGACAAGTGTCATGGAGCATTGTTCGGACAAAGGCAAGGAACATTGTGATGACAAGTGTCATGGAGCATTGTGATGAAAATTTCATGGAGCATTGTGGTTACAATGGTCACAGAGCCTTGTGATGACTGGGGCATGGAGCATTGTGATGACAAACGTTATGAAGCATTGTGATGACTGGAGTCACGGAGCATTGTGATGACAGGGGTCATGGAGCATTGTGATGACAAGGACATTGAGCATTGTGATGACAGGTGCATGGAGCATTGGTCTGAAAAGCTTCATAGATTATTGTGATGACAGTGGGCATGGTGCATTGTGATGACAAGGGCATGCAGCATTGTGATGTGAAGGTCATGGATTATTGTGAAGACAGGTGTCAGGGAGCATTCTGATGACCTATGTCATGGTCGACTGCGATGACAAGGACATGCAGCATTGTGATGAGAATGTCATGGAGTATTGTGTAGACAGGTGTCAGCGAGCATTGGGATGATATATGTCATGGTCCATTGCGATGACAATGGCATGGAGCATTTTGATGCCAAATGTAATGGAGGATTGTGATGACAAATATAATGGAGCATTGTGATGACTAGGGCTTGGAGCATTATGATGACAAGGGCCATTGAGAATTTTCATGACAAGGTCGTGAAGCATTGTGATGACAATGTCCTGGAGCATTGTGATGAGAAAACCATGGAGCCTTGTGATGCCAAGTCTCATGGAGCATACGGATGAAAAGGGGCATGGAGCATTGTGAATACAGGGGTCTTGGAACATTGTGATGACAAGGGCATGGAGCATTTTGAGGAGAAGGACAAGGAGCATTCTGATGACATGCGTCATTGAGCTTTGTGATGACAAGGGCATGGAGCATTGTGATTAGAGGGGTCTTGGAGGACTGTGAAGAAAAGGGCATGGATCATTGTGATGAAAGAGGCATGGAGCCTCGTCATGACAGGGTTCAAGGAGCATACAGACAACAAGTGTCAGGGAGCATTTTGATGACAATGTCGTTATGCATTGTGATGAGAAGGGCAAGGAGCATTGTGATCACAGTGTAATGGAGCAATTTGATGAAAAGGGTCATGGAACATTTTGATGACAGTGTTTATGGAACACTGTGATGTCAGGGGTCATGGAGCATTTTGATGAAAAGGGTCATGGAGCATTTTGATGACAGGGGTTATGTAACATTGTGATGTCAGGGGTCATCGAACATTGTGATGATTAGTGCATGTAGCACTGTGATGACAGGAGTCATGGAACATTGTGATGACAGGGGTGATGGAGTATTGTGACGAATAGTGATGTATCATTGTGATATCAGTGGTGAGAGAGCATTTTGATGAGAAGCGCATGGAGCATTGTGATGACAACGTTTATGGAGCATTGTGATGACAAGATTGTGGAGCACTGTGATGACAAGTGCACGGAGCATTATGATGACAAGGGTCATGGAGCATTGTGGTGAGAAAGGCATAGAGCATTGTGATGACAGGGGTCAAAGAGCATTGTGATGAAAAGTTCATGGAGCATTGTGGTTAAAAAGGTCACAGAGACTGTTGATGACGAGGTCATGGACCATTGTGATGACAAAGGTCATGAAGCATTGTGATGACTGGAGTCACGGAGCATGGTGATGACAGGGGTCATGGAGCATTGTGCGGACAAGGGCATGGAGCATTGTGATGACAAGCGTCATGGAGCATTCTGATGACAAACTTGTGGAGTATTTTGAGGACAATGGCATGGAGCATTGTGATGAAAACGGCATGGGGCATTGTGATGAAAAAGGCATGGAGCCTTTTCATGACAGGGTTCAAGGAGCATTCTGGCGACAAGTGTCAGGGAGCATTGTGATGACAAGTGTATTGAGAATTGTGATGACAAAGGTCATGGAGCATTGTGATCAAAATGCATGGAGTATTGTGATGATAGGCATCATGGAGCGTTGGGTTGACAAGTGTTATGGAACATTGTGATCAAAAGGGTTTGGAGCATTGTGATGAAAGAGGTCATGGATCATTTTGATTTCAAGGAGCATGGAGCATTGTGAGGACAAGGACATGAAGCAAAGTGATCCCAAAGTTCATGGAGGATTGTGATGACAATGGTAATGGAGAATTGTCATGACAAGCGCATAGAGCATTGTAATGACAAGGTCATGTAGCATTTTGATGACATAGGCATGGAGGTTTGTGATGACAGGTGTCATGGAGCACTGTGATGACAGGCGTCACGGAGCATTGTGAATACAGGGGTCATGGAGCATTGGGATGACAAGGGCATGGATCATTGTGATGACAAGGGTCATGGAGCATTGGCATGAAAATGTTCATGGAGTATTGTGATGACAGGGGCATGGAGCATTGTGATTACAAGGGTCTTGGTGCATTGTGATGACAAGTGTCATGGAGTCTTGTGATGACAAGGCCATGGAACATTGTGATTGCAGGGGTCATGGAGCACTGTTATGACAGGGGTAATGGAGCATTGTGATGAGAAGGGCATGGAGCATTGTGATTACAAGGTTTATGGAGCATTGCCATGACAAATTTGTGGACCGTTGTGATGAAACGCACGTGGCACATTGTGATGACAAGCGTCATGGAAAATTTTTCTGACAAAGGCATGGAGCATTGTGATTACAAGGGTCACCCAGCATTGTGATGAAAATTTCATGGAGCATTGTGGTTACAAAGGTCACAGAGCCTTGTGATGACGCGGGCATGGACCATTGTGATGACAAATGTTATGAAGCATTGTGATTACTGGAGTCACGGAGCATTGTGATGACAGGGTTCACGGAGCGTTGTGATGACAAGGGCATGGAGCATTTTGATGACAGGGGCATGGAGCATTGCTCTGACAAGATTCATAGATTATTGTGATGACAGTGGACATGGTGCATTGTGATGACAAGGGCATGGAGCATTGTGATGAGAAGGTCATGGATTATTTTGAAGATATATGTCAGGGAGCATTGTGATGACATATGTCATTGTCCATTGCAATGACAATGGCATGGAGCATTGTGATGCCAAATGAAATGGAGGATTGTGATGACAAATATAATGGAACATTGTGATGACTAGGGCTTGGAGCATTATGATGACAAGGGCCATTGAAGATTTTCATGAAAAGGTCGTGAAGCATTGTGATGACAATGTCCTGGAGCATTGTGATGAGAAAACCATGGAGCCTTGTGATGACAAATCTCATGGAGCATACTGTTGAAAAGGGGCATGGACCATTGTGTTTACAGGGGTCTTGGAACATTGTGATGAAAAGGGCATGGATCATTGTGATGAAAATGGCATGGAACCTTGTCATGACAGGGTTCAAGGAGAGTACAGACAACAAGTGTCAGGGAGCATTTGATGACAAGTGTATTGAGCATTGTGATGACAAAGGTCATGGAGCATTGTGATGAGAATTGCATGGATTATTGTGATGATGAGCATCATGGGGCATTGTGATGACAAGTGTTATGGAATATTGTGATCACAGAGGTCATGGAGCATTTTCATTTCATTGTGATGACAATAGCATGAAGCATTATGATGATGGGCATGGTGCATTGTGATGACAGGGTTCATGGATCATTGAGAAGAAAAATAGCATGGAGCATTGTGATGACAGGGGTCTTGGAGCATTGTGATGAGAAGGGTCATGGAACCCTGTGATGACAAGGCCATGGAACATCGTTATGGCAGGGATCATGGAGCATTGTTATGACAGGGGTAATGGAGCATTGTGATGGCAAGGACATGGAACATTGTGATGAGAAGGCCATGCAGCATTCTGATGACATGTGCCATGGAGCATTATGATGATGACGGACAGGGAGCATTGTGATGAAAAGTTCATGGAGCACTGTGGTTACAAAAGTCAAAGAGCCTTGTGATGACGCGGGCATGCAACACTGTGATGACTAACGTTATGAAGCATTGTGATGACTGATGTCACGGAGCATTGTGTTGACAGGGGTCATAGAGCATTGTGATGATTAGGGAATGGAGCATTGTGATGATAAGAGTCCCGGATCATTGTGTTGTCAGGTGTCATGGAGTATTGTGATGACAGTTGTCATGGTGCATTGTGATGATATTGGTCATGGAGCATTGTGATGAGAAGGTCATGAATCATTGGGCTGATAATATTCATGGAGTATTGTGATGACAGGGGTCATGGAGCATTGTGATGACAAGGGAATTGAGCATTGTGATGAGAAGACCATGGAGACTTGTGATGACATATCTCATGGAGCATTCTGATGAAAATTGGTATGGGACACTGTGATTACAGTGGCCTGGGAGCATTGTGATGACAAGGGCATGGAGCATTGTCATGAGACGGCCATGCAGCATTCTGATGACATGTGTCATGGAGCTTTGTGATGACAAGGTCATGGAGTATTTTGATGACAGGGGCATGGACCATTGGTCTGGCAAGTTTCATAGATTATTGTGATGACAGTGGACATGGTGCATTGTGATGGCCAGGGCATGGAGTACTGTGATGAGAAGGGCATGGAGCATTCTGATGACATGTGTCATGGAGCTTTGTCATGAAAAGTGCATGAAGCAATGTGATGAGAGAGTTCATGGAGCATTGTGATGACAATGACATGGAACATTGTGATGCCAAGTGTCATGGATCTTTGTGATGACAAAGGTCATGGAGCATTTTGGTGACAAGGGCATGGAGCATTCTGATTACAGGGGTCTTGGAGCATTGTGATGAAAAGGGCATGGATCATTGTGATGAAAAATGCATGGAGCCTTGTCATGAGAGGGTTCAAGGAGCATACAGACAACAATTGTCAGGGAGCATATTTATGACAAGTGTATTGAGCATTGTGATGAAAAAGGTCATTGAGCATTGTGATGAGAAGACTATGGATAATGCGATGATGAGCGTCATGGGGCACTGTGATGACAAATGTTATGGAATATTGTTATCACAAGGGTTTGGAGCATTGTGATGACAGGGTCTTGGAGCAATTTGATGAAAAGTGTAAAGGAACATTTTGATGACAGGTGTTATGTAACATTGTGATGACAGGAGTTATGGAACATTTTGATGACAGGTGTGAGGGAGTATGGTGACGAATAGTGATTTAACATTGTGATATCAGTGGTGAGAGAACATTTTGATGAGAAGTGCATGGAGCATTGTGATGACAAGGTTTATGGAGTATTGTGATGACAAGATTGTGGAGCACTGTGATGTCAAGCGCATGGTGCATTGTGATGACATCTGTCATGGAGCATTGTGCTGACAAGCGCATGGAGCATTGTGATGACAAGGGTCATGGAGCATTCTGCTGAGAAAGGCATAGAGCATTGTGATGACAAAGGTCAAAGAGCATTGTGATGAAAACTTCATAGAGCATTGTGCTTAAAAAGGTCACAGAGACTGTTGATGTCGGGGGCATGGACGATTGTGATGACAAAGGTCATGAAGCATTGTGATGACTGGAGTCACGGAGCATTGTGATGACAGGGGTCACGGAGCATTGTGATAACAAGGGCATGGAGCATTGTGATGACAAGGGCATGGATCATTGGACTAATAAGTTTCATGGATTATTGTGATGACAGTTGGAATGGAGCATTTTGATGACAAGGGCATGGAGCATTGTGATGACAAGGGTCATGGATCATTGTGCTGAGAAAGGCACAGAGGATTGTGATGACAACGGTCAAAGAGCATTGTGATGAAAAGTTCATGGAACATTGTGGTTAAAAAGGTCACAGAGACTGTTGATGATGAGGGCATGGACCATTGTGATGACAAAGGTCATGAAGCATTGTGCAGATTGGAGTCACGGAACATTGTGATGACAGGGGTCATGGAGCATTGTGATAACTAGGGCATGGAGCACTGTGATGACAAGGGCATGGAGCATTGGCCTAATAAGTTTCATGGATTATTGCAATGACAGTTTGAATGGCGCATTGTGATGACAAGGGCATGGAGCATTGTGATGACCAGGTCATGCAGTATTGTGAAGACAGGTGTCAGGGAGCATTGTGATGACATATGTAATGGCCCATTGTGATGACAATGGCATGGAGCATTGTGATGCCAAGTGTCATGGAGGATTCTGATGACAAAGGTAATGGAGCATTGTGATGACAATGGCTTGGAACATTCGGAAGACAAGGGTCAGGGAGCATTGTGCTGACAAGTGCATGGAGAATTGTGATGACAATGGTCATGGAGCATTCTGATGACAAGCTTTTGGAGTATATTGATGACAGTGGCATGGAGCATTGTGATGAAATCGGCATCGGGCATTGTGATGAAAAATCCATGGAGCCTTTTCGTGACAGGGTTCAAGGAGCATTCTCATGACAAGTGTCAGGGAGCATTTTGATGACAAGTGTATTGAGAATTGTGATGACAAAGGTCATGGAGCATTGTGATGAAAAGGGCATGGGGTATTGTGATGACAGTCATCATGGAGTGTTGTGATGACAAGTGTTATGGAACATTGTGATCACAAGTGTTTGGAGCATTGTGATGACAGAGGTCATGGAACATTTTGATTTCAAGGAGCATGGAGCATTGTGATGACAATGGCATGAAGCAATGTGATCCCAATGTTCATGGAGGATTGTGATGAAAATGGTAATGCATTATTGTGGTGACAAGGGCGTAGAGCATTGTAATGACAATGTCATGTAGCATTTTGCTGACAAAGGCATGGAGCATTGTGATGACACGTGTCATGGAGCACTGTGATGACAAGCGTCACGGAGCATTGTGAATACAGTGGTCATGGAGCATTGGGATGACAAGGGCATGGACCATTGTGATGACAAGGGTCATGGAGCATTGGGCTGAAAATGTTCATGGAGTATTGTGATGACTGGGGTCATGGAGCATTGTGATGACAGAGGTCATGGAGAATTTTGATTTCATTGTGCTGACAATAGCCGGAAGCATTATGATGATGGGCATGATGCATTGTGATGACAGGGTTCATGGAGCATTGAGATGAAAAGGGACATGGAGCATTGTGATTACAGGGGTCTTGGAGCACTGTGATGACAAGGGCATGGAGGATTTTATTGAGGAGGACATGGAACATTCTGATGACATGTGTCATGGAGCTTTGTGATGACAAGTGCATGGAGCATTGTGATCACAGGGGTCTTGGAGCATTGTGCTGACAAGTGTCATGGAGCCTTGTGATGACAAGGCCGTGGAATATTGTGATGGCAGGGGTCATGGAGCATGGTTATGAAAGGGGTAATGGAGCATTGTGATGAGAAGGGCATGGAGCATTGTGATTACAAGATTTATGGAGCATCGCCATGACAAATTTTGGACCGTTGTGATGAAAAGTGCGTGGCACGTTGTGACGACAAGGGTCATGGAAAATTTTTCTGACAAAGGCATGGAGCATTGTGATTATATGGGTCTTGGAGCATTGTGATGAAAAGAGTCCCGGATCATTGTGTTGTCAGGTGTCATGGAGTATTGTGATGACAGCGGTCATTCAGCATTGTGATGATATTGGTCATGGAGCATTGTGATGAGAAGTTCATGGACAATAGGGCTGAAAATATTCATGGATTATTGTGATGACAGGGGTCATGGAGCATTGTGATGACAAGGGAATGGAGCATGGTGATGACAAGGTCCTGGAGCATTTTGATTAGAGGACCATGTAAACTTGTGATGACAATTCTTATGGTGCATTCTGATGAAAAGGGGCATGGAGCATTGTGATTACAGTGGTCTTGGAGCATTGTGATGACAAGGGCATGGAGCATTGTGAGGAGAAGACCATGGAACATTCTAATGACATGAATCATGGAGCTTTGTGATGACAAGGGCATTGATCATTGTGATTACAGGGTTCTTGGAGCATTGTGATGACAAGGGTCATGGAGCCTTGTGATGACAAGGCCGTGGAACATTGTGATGGCAGGGGACATTGAGCATTGTTATGACAGAGGTTATGGAACATTGTGATGAGAAGGGGATTGAGCACTGGTCTGAAATGTTTCATGGATTATTGTGATGAGTGTGGGCATGGAGCATTGTGATGATAAGGGCACGGTACACTGTGATACATGAGTCATGGAGGATTGTAATGACAAGGGCATGGGGCAATGTGATGAGAGGGTTCATGGAGCATTGTGATGACAATGACATGGAGCAATGTGATGCCAAGGGTCATGGAGATTTGTGATGACAATGACATGGAGCAATGTGATATCAAGGGTCATGGAGCTTTGTGATGACAATGACATGGAGCACTGTGATGCCAAGGGTCATGGATCTTTGTGATGACAAAGGTCATGGAGCATTTTGATGACAAGGGTGTGGTGCATTGTGATGAGAAGGGCAGGGAGCATTTTGATGACAGGTTCATGCAGCAATGTGATGAAAAGTGTAATGGAACACTTAGATGACAGGTTTTATAGAACATTGTGATGCCATGGGTCATGGAGCTTAGGGATGAAAAGGGTCATGGAGCATTTTTATGACAGTGGTTATGGAACATTGTGATGTCAGGGGTCATAGAATATTGTGCTGATAAGCGGATGTAGTATTGTGATGACAGGGGTCATGGAACATTGTGATAACAGGGGTGAGAGAGGATTGTGATGACTAGTGATGGAACATTGTGATATCTCTGGTGAGAGAGCATTTTGATGAGAAGTGCATGGAGCATTGTGATTACAAGGTTTATGGAGCATAGCGATGACAAGGTTGTGGATCATTGTGATGAAAAGCACATGGCACATTGTGATGACAAGGGTCACGGAGCATTGTGATGAAAAGTTCATGTAGCATTGTGATTACAAAGGTCACAGAGCCTTTTGATGACACGGGCATGGACCGTTGTGATGACAAACGTTATGAACCACTGTGATGACTGGAGTCATGGAGAATTGTGATGACAGGGGTCATGGAGCATTGTGATGACAAGATCATGGAGCATTGTGATGACAGGGGCATGGAGAATTGGTCAGAAATGTTTCATAGATTATTGTGCTGACAGTGGGCATGGTGCATTGTGATGACAGGGGCATGGAGCATTGTGATGACCAGGTCATGCACTATTGTGAAGACAGGTTTCAGGGAGCATTGTGATGATATATGTAATGGCCCATTGTGATGACAATGGAATGGAACATTGTGATGTCAAGTGTCATGGAGGATTCTGATGACAAATTTAATGGAGGATTGTGATGACAAGGGCTTGGAGCATTGTGAATACAGGGGTCATGGAGCATTGTGATGACTAGGGAATGGAGCATTGTGATGAAAAGAGTCCTGGATCATTGTGTTGTCAGGTGTCATGGAGTGCTGTGATGACAGTGGTCATGGAGCATTGTGATGATATTGGCCATGGAGCATTGTGATGAGTAGGTCGTGGAGCATTGGGCTGAAAATGTTCATGGATTATTGTGATGACTGGTGTCATGGAGCATTGTGATGACAAGGGAATGCAGCATGGTGATGACAAAGAAATGGAGCATTGTGATGACAATGGTCACGGAGCATTGTGATGAAAAGTTCATGGAGAATTGTGGTTACAAACGTCACAGAGCCTTGTGATGACGCAGGCATGGACCGTGTTAATGACAAACGTTATGAAGCATTATGATGACTGGAGTCACCGACCACTGTGATTACAGGGATAATGGAGCATTGTGATGACAAGGGCATGGAGCATTGTGATGACAGGGGCATGGAGCATTGGTCTGACATGTTTCATAGATTATTGTGATGACAGTGGACATGGTGCATTGTGATGACAAGTGCATGGAGCATTGTGAGGACAAGGGCATGGAGTATTGTGAAGAAAGTTGTCAGGGAGCATTGTGATGACATATGTCATGGTCCATTGCGATGACAATGGCATGGAGCATTGTGATGCCAAATGTAATGGAGGATTGTGATGACAAATATAATGGAGCATTGTGATGAATAGGGCTTGGAGCATTATGATGACAAGGGCAATTGAGAATTTTCATGACAATGTCGTGAAGCATTGTGATGACAAGGTCCTGGAGCATTGTGATGAGAAAACCATGGAGCCTTGTGAGGACAAGTCTCATGGAGCATACTGATGAAAAGGGGCATGGAACATTCTTATTACAGGGGTTTTGAAACATTGTGATAACAAGTGCATGGAGCATTGTGATGACAAGGGCATGGAGCTTTGGTCTAATAAGTTTCATGGATTATTGTGATGACAGTTGGAATGGCGCATTTTAATGACAAGGGCATGGAGCATTGTGATGACCATGTCATGCAGTATTGTGAAGAGAGGTATTAGGGAGCATTGTGATGACATATGTAATGTCCCATTGTGATGACAACTGCATGGAGCATTGTGATGGCAAGTGTCATGGAGGATTCTGATGACAAAAGAAATGGAGCATTGTGATGATATTGGTCATGGAGCATTGTGATGAGAATGTCATGGAGCATTGGGCTGAAAATGATCATGGAGTATTGTGATGACAGGGGCCATGGAGCATGGTGATGACAAGTTCCTTGAGCATTGTGATGAGATGACAATGGAGACTTGTGATGACAAGTCTCATGGAGCATTCTGATGAAAAGGGGCATGGAGCATTGTGATTATAGGGGTCTTGGAGCATTGTGATGACAAGGGCATGTAGCATTGTGAGGAGAAGGCCATGGAACATTCTGAATACATGCGTCATGGAGCTTTGTGATTACAAGGGCATGGAGCTCTGTGATTACATGGGTCTGGGAGCATCGTGATGACAAGGGTCATGGAACCTTGTGATGACAAGGCCGTGGAACATTGTGATGGCAGGGGTCATGGAGCATTGTTATGACAGATGTAATGGAGCATTGTGATGAGAAGGGCATTGAGCATTGGTCTGAAATATTTCATGGATTATTGCTCTGAGTGTGGGCATGGAGCATTGTGATGACAAGGGCACGGTACACTGTGATACATGGGTCATGGAGGATTTTAATGACAAGGGCATGGAGCATTGTGATGAGACGGGCATCGAGCATTGTGGTGACAAGTGTCATGGAGCTTTGTGATGACAAGGGCATGGAGCAATGTGATGAGAGGGTTTATGGAGCATTGTGATGACAATGACATGGAGCATTGTGATGCCAAGGGTCATGGAGCTTTGTGATGACCAAAGTCATGGAGCATTTTGATGACAAGTGTGCAGTGCATTGTGATGAGAAGGGCAGGGAGCATTTTGATGACCGGGTCATGCAGCAATTTGATGAAAGTTGTAATGGAACATTTTGATGACTGTGGTTATAGAACACTATGATGCCAGGCGTCATGGAGCTTTGAGATGAAAATGGTCATGGAGAATTTTGATGACAGGGGTTATGGAACATTGTGATATCAGGGGTCATGGAACATTGTTCTGATAAGCAAATGTAGCATTGTGATGACAGGGGTCATGGAACATTGTGATAACAGGGGTGAGGGATGATTGTGATGACTAGTGATGGAACATTGTGATATCTCATGTGAGAGAGCATTTGGATGAGAAGTGCATGGAGCATTGTGATTACAAGGTTTATGGAGCATAGCAATGACAAAGTTGTGGATCATTGTGATGAAAAGCGCATGGTGCATTGTGATGACAAGGGTCATGGAGCATTTTTCTGATAAAGGCATGGAGCATTGTGATGACAAGTGTCCGGAGCATTGTGATGAAAAGTTCATGAAGCATTGTGGTTACAAAGGTCACAGAGCCTTGTGATGACACGGGCATGGAACATTGTGATGACAAATGTTATGAAGCATTGTGATGACTGGAGTCACGGAGCATTGTGATGACAGGGGTCATGGAGCATTGAGATGACAAGGGCATGGAGTATTGTGATGAGAAAACCATGGAGCCTTGTGATGACAAGTCTCATAGAGCATACTGATGAAAAGGGGCATGGAGCATTCTGATTACATGGGTCTTGGAACATTGTGATAACAAGGGCATGGAGCATTGTGATGACAAGGGCATGGAGCATTGGTCTAATAAGTTTCATGGATTATTGTGATGACAGTTGGAATGGCGCATTGTGATGACAAGGGCATGGAGGTTTGTGATGACCAGGTCAGGCAGTATTGTGAAGAGAGGTGTCAGGGAGCATTGTGATGACATATGTAAAGGCCCATTGTGATGACAATGGCATGGAGCATTGTGATGCCAAGTGTCATGGAGGATTCTGATGCCAAAGGTAATGGAGCATTGTGATGACAATGGCTTGGAGCATTGTGATGACAAGGGTCAGGGAGCATTGTGCTGACAAGTGCATGGAGAATTGTGATGACAAGGGTCATGGAGCATTCTGATGACAAGCATGTGGAGTATTTTGATGACAATGGCATGGAGCATTGTGATGAAAATGGCATGGGACTTTGTGATGAAAAATGCATGGAGCCTTTTCGTGACAGGGTTCAAGCAGCATTCTGATGACAAGTGTCAGGGAGCATTGTGATGACATGTATATTGAGAATTGTGATGACAAAGGTCATGGAGCATTGTGATGAAAATGGCATGGAGTATTGTGATGACAGGCATCATGGATCATTGTGATGACAAGTGTTATGGAACTTTGTGATCACAAGTGTTTGGAGTATTGTGATAACAGAGGTCATGGATCATTTTGATTTCAAGGAGCATGGAGCATTGTGATGACAAGGGCATGAAGCAATGTGATTCCAAGTTTCATGGAGGATTGTGATGACAATGGTAATGGAGTATTGTGATGACAAGCACATAGAGCATTGTAATGACAAGGTTATATAGCATTTTGCTGACAAAGGCATGGAGCATTGTGATGACAGGTGTCATGGAGCACTGTGATGAAAAGCGTCACGGAGCATTGTGAATACAGGGGTCATGGAGCATTGGGATGACAAGGGCATGGATCATTGTGATGACAAGGGTCATGGAGCATTGGGCTGAAAATGTTCATGGATTATTGTGATGACAGTGGTCATGGATTACTCTGATTACAGGGGACTTGGAGCATTGTGATGACAAGAGTCCCGGATCGCTGTGTTGTCAGGTGTGATGGAGTGTTGTGATGACAGTGGTCATGAAGCATTGTGATGATATTGGTCATGGAGCATTGTGATGAGAAGGTCATGGAGCATTTGGCTGAAAATATTCATAGAGTATTGTGATGACAGGGGTCATGGAGCATTGTGATGACAAGGGAATGGAGCATGGTGATAACAAGGTCCTGGAGCATTGTAATGAGAAGACAATGGGGATTTGTGATGACAAGTCTCATGGTGCATTCTGATGAAAAGGGGCAGGGAGCATTGTGATTACAGGGGTCTTGGAGCATTATGATGACAAGTGCATGGAGCATGGTGATGACAATGTCCAGGAGCATTGTGATGAGATGACCATGGAGACTTGTGATGACAAGTCTCATGGAGCATTCTGATGAAAAGGTGCATGGATCACTGTGACTGCAGGTGTCTTGGAGCATTGTGATGACAAGGGCATGGAGCATTGTGACGAGAATGCCATGGAACCTTCTGATGATATGTGTCATGGAGCTTTGTGATGACAAGGGCATGGAGCTTTGTGATTACAGGGGTCTTGGAGCATTGTGATGACAAGGGTCATGGAGCCTTGTGATGACAAGGCCGTGGAACATTGTGATGGCAGTGGTCATGGAGCATTGTTATGACAGAGGTAATGGAGCATTGTTATGAGAAGGGCATTGAGCATTGGTCTAAAATGTTTCATGGATTATTGTGATGAGATTGGATATGGAGCATTGTGATGAGAAGGGCACGGAACACTGTGATACTTGGGTCATGGACGATTGTAATGTCAAGGGCATGGAGCATTGTGATGAGAATGGCATCGAGCATTGTGATGACAAGTGTCATAGAGCTTTGTGATGACAAGTGCATGGAGCAATGTGATGAGAGGGTTCATGGAGCATCGTGATGGCAATGACATGGAGCATTGTGATGCCAACGGTCATGGAGTTTGTGATGACATAGGTCATGGAGCATTTTGATGACAAGTGTGTGGTGCATTGTGATGAGAATTGCAGGGAGCATTTTGATGACAGGGTCATGCAGCAATTTGATGAAAAGTGTAATGGAATATTTTGATGACAGGGGTTATAGAACATTGTGATGCCAGGGTTCATGGAGCTTTGGGATGAAAAGGGTCATGGAGCATTTTGATGACAGGGGTTATGGAACATTGTGATGTCAGGGGTCATGGAACATTGTGCTGATAAGGGGATATAGCATTGTGATGATAGGGCTCATGGAACATTGTGATAACTGGGGTGAGGGAGGACTGTGATGACTAGTCATGGAACATTGACATATCTCATGAGAGAGAGCATATGGATGAGAAGTGCATGGAGCATTGTGATTACAAGGTTTATGGAGCATAGCGATGACAAGGTTGTGGATCATTGTGATGAAAAGTGCATGGCACATTGTGATGACAAAGGTCATGGAGCATTGTACTGACACAGGCATGGAGCATTGTGATGACAAGGATCACGGAGCATTGTGATGAAAAGTTCATGGAGCATTGTGGTTACAAAGGTCACAGAGCCTTGTGATGATGTGGGCATGGACCGCTGTGATGGCAAACGTTATGAAACATTGTGATGACTGGAGTCATGGAACATTGTGATGACAGGGGTCATGGAGCATTGTGATGACAAGGGCATGGAGCATTGTGATGACAGGGGCATGGAGCATTGTTCTGACAAGTTTAATTGATTATTGTGATGACAGTGGACATCGTGCATTGTGATGACAAGGGTATGGAGCATTGTGAAGACAAGGGAATGGAGTATTGTGAAGACAGGTGTCAGGGAGCATTTTGATGACATATGCCATGGTCCATTGCGATGACAATGGCATAGAGCATTGTGATGTCAAATGTAATGGAGGATGTGATGGCAATTATAATGGAGCATTGTCATTACTTGGGCTTGGAGCATTATGATGAAAAGGGCCATTGAGAATTTTCATGACAATGTCATGAAGCATTGTGATGACAAGGTCCTTGAGCATTGTGATGAGAAACCATGGAGCCTTGTGATGACAAGTCTCATGGAGCATACTGATGAAAAGGGGCACGGAGCATTCTGATTACAGGGGTGTTGGAACATTGTGATAACAAGGGTATGGAGCATTGTGATGACAAGGGCATGAAACATTGGTCTAATAAGTTTCATGGATTATTGTGATGACAGTAGGAATGGAACATTGTGATGACAAGGGCATGGAGCATTGTGATGACCAGGTCATGCAGTATTGTGAAGAGAGGTATCAGGGAGCAATGTGATGACATTTGTAAGGGCCCATTGTGATGACAATGGCATGAAGCATTGTGATGCCAAGTGTCATGGAGGATTCTGATGACAAAGGTAATGGAGCATTGTGATGACAATGGCTTGCAGCATTGTGATGACCAGGTCATGCAGTATTGTGAAGAGAGTTATCAGGGAGCATTGTGATGACATATGTAATGGAGCATTGTGATGACAATGGCATGGAGCATTGTGATGCAAAGTGTCATGGAGGATTCTGATGACAAAGGTAATGGAGCATTGTGATGACAATGGCTTGGAGCATTGTGATGACAAGGGTCAGGGAGCATTGTGCTGACAAGTGCATGGAGAATTGTGATGACAAGGGTCATGGAGCATTCTGATGACAAGCTTGTGGAGTATTTTGATGACAATGACATGGAGCATTGTGATGAAAACCGTATGGGGCATTGTGATGAAAAAGGCATGGAGCCTTGTCATGACAGGGTTCAAGGAGCATTCTGATGACCAGTGTCAGGGAGCATTGTGATGACAAGGGTATCGAGCATTGTGATGACAAAGGTCATGGAGCATTGTGATGAAAATAGCATGGAGTATTGTGATGACAGCCATCATGGAGCGTTGTGATGACAAGTGTTATGGAACATTGTGATCACAAGGGTTTCGAGCATTGTGATGAGAGAGGTCATGGATCATTTTGATTTCAAGGAGCATGGAGCATTGTGATGAAAACTGCATGAAGCAATCTGATCCCAAGGTTCATGGAGGATTGTGAGGACAATGGTAATGGTGTATAGAGATGACAAGCGCATAGAGCATTATAATGACAAGGTCATGTAGCATTTTGCTGACAAAGGCATGGGGCATTATGATGACAAGTGTCATGGAGCACTGGGCTGAAAATGTTCATGGAGTGTTGTGATGACAGGGGTCATGGAGCATTGTGATGACTAGGGAATGGAGCATTGTGATGACAAGAGTCCCGGATCATTGTGTTGTCAGGTGTCATGGAGTGTTGTGATGACAGTGGTCATGGAGCATTGTGATGATATTGGCCATGGAGCATTGTGATGAGTAGGTCGTGGAGCAGTGGGCTGAAAATGTTCATGGAGTATTGTGATGACAGGGGTCATGGAGCATTGTGATGACAAGGGAATGGAGCATGGTGATGACAAGTTCCTGGAGCATTGTGATGAGAAGACAACGGAGACTTGTGATGACAAGTCTCATGGAACATCCTGATGAAAAGGGGCATGGAGCATTGTGATTACAGGGGTCTTGGAGCATAGTGATGACTAAGGCACGGAGCATTGTGATGAGAAGGACATGGAGCATTCTGATGACATGCGTCATGGGGCATTGTGATGACAAGTGTTATGGAATATTGTGGTCACAAGGGTTTGGAGCATTTGTATGACAGAGGTCATGGAGCATTTTGATTTCATTGTGATGACAATAGCATGAAGCATTATGATGATGGGCATGGTGCATTGTGATGACAGGGTTCATGGATCATTGAGATGAAAAGGGGCATACAGCATTGTGATTACACGGTTCTTGGAGCATTGTGATGAGAAGGGTCATGGAGCTTTGTGATGACAAGGCCATGGAATATCGTGATGGCAGGGGTCATGGAGCATTGTGATGACTGGGGTAATTGAGCATTGTGATGGCAAGGGCATGGAGCATTGTGATGAGAAGAACATGGAGCATTCTGATGACATGTGTCATGGAGCTTTGTGAAGACAAGGGCAAGGAGCAATGTGATGAGAGCGTTCATGGAGCATTGTGATGACAATGACATGGAGCATTGTGATGCCAAGTGTCATGGATCTTTGTGATGACAAAGGTCAAGGAACATTTTGATGGCAAGGTCGTTGTGCATTGTGATGAGAATGGCTTGGAGCATTCTGATGACAGCGACATGGAGCACTTTGATGAAAATTGTCATGGAACATTTTGATGACAGGTGTTATTGAACATTGTGATGTCAGGGGTCAACGAACATTGTGATGATAAGTGCATGTAGCATTGCAATGACAGGAGTCATGGAACTTTGTGATGACAGGGGTGAGGGAGTATTGTGACAAACAGTGATGTAGCATTGTGATATAAGTGGTGAGAGAGCATTTTGATGAGAAGTGCATGGAGCATTGTGATGACAAATTTTAAGGAGCATTGTGATGACAAGATTGTGGAGCACTGTGATGACAAGCGCATGGTGCACTGTGATGACATGTCATGCAGCATTGTACTGACAAGCACATGGAGCATTGTGATGACAAGGGTCAAAGAGCATTGTGATGAAAAGTTCATGGAGCATTGTGTTTAAAAAGGTCAGAGACTGTTGATGACGAGGGCATGGACCATTGTGATGACAAAGGTCATGAAGCATTGTGATGACGGGAGTCATGGAGCATTGTGATGACAGGGGTCATGGAGCATTGTGATAACAAGGGCATGGAGTATTGTGATGACAAGGGCATGGAACATTGGTCTAATATGTTTCATGGATTATTGCAATGACATTTGGAATGGCCCATTGTGATGACAATGTCATGGAACATTGTGATGCCAAGTGTCATGGAGAATTCTGATGACAAATGTAATGGAGCATTGTGATGACAATGGCTTGGAGCATTGTGATGACAAGGGTCAGGGAGCATTTTGATGACAAGTGTATTGAGAATTGTGATGACAAAGGTCATGGAGCATTGTGATGAAAAGGGCATGGATTATTGTGATGACAGGCATCATGGAGCGTTGTGATGACAAGTGTTATGGAACATTGTGATCACAAGGTTTTGGAACATTGTGATGACAGAGGTCATGGATCATTTAGATTTCAAGGAGCATGGAGCATTGTGTAGAAATTGGCATGAAGCAATGTGATCCAAAATTTCATGGAAGATTGTGATGACAATAGAAATGGAGTATTGTGATGACAAGCGCATAGAGTATTGTAATGACAAGGTCATGTAACATTTTGCTGACAAAGGCATGGAGCATTGTGATGACAGGTGTCATGGAGCCCTGTGATGACAAGCGTCACGGAGCATTGTGAATACATGGGTCATGGAGCATTGGGATGACAAGGGCATGGATCATTGTGATGACAAGGGTCATAGAGCACTGGGCTGAAAATGTTCATGGAGTGTTGTGATGACAGGGGTCATGGAGCATTGTGATGACTAGGGAATGGAGCACTGTGATGACAAGTGTTCCGGATCACTGTGTTGTCAGGTGTCATGGAGTGTTTTGATGACAGTGGTCATGGAGCATTGTGGTGATATGGGCTATGGAGCATTGTGATGAGAATTTCGTGGAGCATTGGGCTGAAAATTTTCATGGATTATTGTGATGACAGTGGTCATGTTGCATTGTGATGACAAGGGAATGGAGCACTGTGATGACAAGGTCCTGGAGCACTGTGATGTGAAGACCATGGAACCTTGTGATGACAAGTCTCATGGAGCATTCTGATGAAAAAGCACAGCAATCATTTTGATTACAGTGGTCTTGGAGCATTGTGCTGACAAGGGCATGGAACATTATGATGAGAAGGCCATGGAGCATTCTGATGACATTCGTCATGGACCTTTGTGATGACAAGTGCAAGGAGCATTGTGATCACAGGTGTCTTGGAACATTTTGATGAGAAGGGCATGGATCATTGTGATGAAAAAGGCATGGATCCTTGTCATGAACGAGTGCACGGTGCATACTGAGGTCAATAATCAGAGAGCATTGTGTTGACAAGGGTATTGAGCATTGTGTTGACAAAAGTCATGGTGCATTTTGATGAGAAGCCCATGGATAACTGTGGTGACCAGCGTCATGGGGCATTGTGATGACAAGTGTTATGGGACATTGTGATCACAAGGGTTTGCTGCATTGTGATGACAGATGTCATGGAGCTTTTTGATTTCATTGTGATGACAATAGCATGAAGCATTATAATGATGGGCATGGTGCATTTTGATGACAGCTTTCATGGAGCATTGTGATGAAAAGTGGCATGGAACATTGGTCTGACAAGTTTCTTGGATTATTGTGATAAGAATGGGCATGGCACATTGTGATGACAAGGTCATGGAGCACTGTGATGACAAGGTCATGGATTATTGTGAAGAAAGGTGTCAGGGAGCATTGTGATGAAATACGTCATGTTCCAGTTTGATGACAATATCATGGAGCATTGTGATGCCAATTGTTATGGAGGATTGTTGTGACAAAGTAAAGGAGCATTGTGATGACAAGGGCATGGAGCATTGTGATATCAAGGGACATTGAGAATTTTAGTGTCCTGGTCGTGAAACATTTTGATGAAAAGTGCATGGAGCTTCCTATGACAGGGGTCATGGAGCATTGCGATGACAAGTGCATGAAGTATTGTGATGACAAGAGCATATAACACAGTGATGTGAAGTGCCATGGTGCATTGTAATGACAAGGACGTGGAGAATTGTGAGGACAAGGGACATTGAGATTTGAGATGACAAGGCATGGAGCATGGTGATGGCAAAACCGTGGAGCATTGTGATGAGAAGTCCTTGGGTAATTGTGATGTCGAGCATCATGGAGCACTGTAATGACAATGGGCATGAAGCATTGTGATGACAGGTGTCAGGGAGCAATTTGATGACAGGGGTCATGGAGCAATGTGATGACAAAGGCATGGAGCATTTTGATGACAAGGGCATGGAGCATTGCAATGTCAAGAGAATGGAGAATTGTGATGACAAGAGCATGTAACATTTTGATGAGAAGTGTCATGTAGCACTGTGATGACAAGTACGTGGAGAATTTTGATGACAAGGGACATGGAGCATTTTGATAACCAGGGCATGGATCATTGTGATGACAGGGGTCATGAAGCATTATTATGACAAGGGCCATGGTGCATTCTGACATAAGATATCACTTATGAAGGGAATGTAAACATGGCTACATATGAACAGATTTAGGGAAGAGAACAGAGTCTCAGATTTAGAAAAAACTCTAACGCTTGCTTAAGGGGAAAGACAGGTGGGGAGATGCACAAAACAAAAGATTGATATTAGCACAGGTACCGTTCCATAATCCAAAAACAAAATAGACAAGCCCTACTCCTTCCTCAGTGAACGGAACTCAACATCCCTATTCCCCACAGAGAAATATATCTGACTAGTAAGAATTTTAAAACCTATGTATTGATATGTCTCCGTAAGGTAACTAAGTGTGCCTAGAATGACATAAACATGGCAGGGAGAATCAGCTCAAACCCAATATAAAAATGAATTTCAAAACAAAACATAAAAACAGAACAATTCTTACACAATACCTTCAGGGTCGCTGATGAAACCTGGAATGACACTATCTACAACGACAGCTGGATGTGGCATAAGGCTGGACACTTGGGACTGAGAGGATTGGTGACATTGGGTGAGCAAATGTAGACCCTTTAAAGCAATAATGTGTGGCACCCATTCCATGGGTCCCAACAGGCCAGGTTTAAGGGCATATTACTACAGCTATAATATGTACGGGAACCCTAGAGAATGGACACAGTGAATACGAAAGGTTTCTAAAACTCAACGAATAGTCCCACTCCTGGTGATCCCATTTGACTTTCCAACTGCTTTACTATCAATCTCCCAACTTGGAGAGACAGCACCTTTAACCTCCTGGTTCGCACAGGTTGCCAATTTGGCAGAGGATGAAAGGGAAAAGGGAGAACCAGTGAGAGAGTAGCTGTTAGACATTTGTACGGGCACATGTCATATTACTTTGTGGGAAGAAGAAGGAATAACCAAAACCTCAGCCACCCACCGGGAACCAGTATAGGTCCTGAACCAAAATACTGGACTTGCGTTCAGCTCACAAAAAAACGAGTTAAATAATGTAGCTCAGTGCACAACAATTCACAAACAGGCAGAGTAATAAAGGACAACGATCGTCCAAAAATCTGTTGAGGGAAGGCAACGAGGCGGACTTGAAAGCGAGGCAGAATAGCAGGAAACAGACTTCAAGAGGTACATTGGAATCGCTTTTAAGGCAAAGGAAGAGGGGCACAACATCGACAATGATGCACTTGGCCAAAAAGGGCGTATGCGTTTTCTCCGGAATATATTCAGGAGAAAACGCATACGCCCTTTTTGGCCAAGCAAGCATGCTGGCAATGCAAATCTGCACTACAAAGTATCAATTCCCACTTGTCAAAAGGTACATCCAAAAAATGGGTAAAAACCAGAAAGGCAAGACAGGCCCTGTAGAACAGGGAGCCTTGTTATGCTGATGGGCGGGATGTAAATTGCCAACTTCCTCTCTGGAGGAGTGCATTGTGTTCCCTAAAACAAGTAAACAACAGAGCTACAGAGCCAAGGGCACTTCCAGTCTGGGGAATATACCTTGGGAAAGCAGAAAATCAATAAGACACAGCCACCCCAAAATTTAGGGCTGCACTGCTTACAAGAACTTCAAATTGCATACAGCTTAAATATCCCAGGAAATATAAATATGGTTTAAAATATTTTGGTACTTACGTATGATGGAATATCCCTCAGCCTTGAAATCAATGTCATAAGACCAGTAGCAGCAAAATGAGTGGATTCAGGTACGATGATTCTAACTGAAATAAGTCACACAGATAAAGAAACTTATCATAAGATATCACTTATGAAGGACCTCTAAACATGGCTACACAAGAACAGAGTTAGGAAAGCGAACAGAGTCTCACATTTAGAAAACACTCTTATGCCTGCTTAAGGGGGAAGATGAGGTGGGGTGCTACAGAAAACCAGCGTTTGATATAACCACACGTACCATTTCAAAAACCAACTATGGAATATACAAGACCTACACCTTCCTCAGTGAAAGGAACTCAAAACATGATATTTCCCACAGAGGAATATATCTGAAGAGTAAGAATATTAAAACCTATGTATTGATATGTTTCCGTAATGGAATCAAGTGTGTCTAGACTGGCATAATCATTGCAGTGAGAATCAGCTCAAACCCAATATAAAAAGGAATTTCAAAAAAAAAACAAAAAACATGGAAATTCTTTACAATTACTTTAGGGGATCTAATGAAACCTGGAATGAGCCTATCTACAATGACAGCTGGATATGGCATAAGGCTGGACACTTGGGACTGAGAGGATTGGTGAGATTGGTTGAGCAAATGCACACCCTTTAAAGCAATAATGTGTGGCACCCATTCCATTTGTCCCAACTCTCCAGGTTGAAGTCAATATTACTACAGCTATAACATGTACGGGAAACCAAGAGAATGGACACACTGTAAATACGAAAGGCTTCTAAAACTCAACTAATAGTCCCTCTCCTGGTGATCTAGTTTTACTTTCTAACTGCTTTACTATCTATCTCCCAACTTGGAGAGACAGCCCGTTTAACCTCCTGGTTCGCACAGGTTGCCAATTTGGCAGAGGATGAAAGGGAAGAGGGAGAACAAATGAGAGAGTAGCTGTTAGGCATTTGGACGGGCATATGTCACTCTAATTTCCCGGCAAGAAGAAGGATTAACCAAAGTCTCAGCCACACCCCGGGATCCAGATTACGTCCTGAATCAAAATTGTGGACTTGCGTTGAGCTCACAAAAAACGAGTTGAAAAATGAAGCTAAGGGGCACAGCAATTCACAAACTGGCAGAGTAATAAAGGACACCTCTCATCCAAAAATCTGGTGAGGGAAGGCAACAAAGCGGACATGAAAGTGAGGCCGAATAGCAGGAAAAAATTTTCAAGAGGTACGTTGGAATCGTCTGTAAAGCACAGGAAGTGGGGCACAACTTCGACAATGATGCACTTGGCCAAAAAGGGCGTATGCATTTTCTCCTGAATATATGCAGGAGAAAACACATACGCCCTTTTTGGCCAAGCAAGCAAGCGGGCAATGCAAATCTGCACTACAAAGAAGTATCACTTCCCACCTGTCAAAAGGGACATCCACAAAATGTGTAAATACCAGAAAGGAAAGACAAGCCTTGGAGAACAGGTAGCCTTGTTATGCTGATGGGCGGGATGTAAATTGCCAACTGCCTCACTGGAGGAGTGCATTGTGTTCCCTAAAACAAGTAAACAACAGAGCTACAGAGCCAAGGGCACTTCCAGTCTAGGGAATATACTTTGGGAAACTGAAAATCAATAAGACAGAGCCACCCTCAAATTTATGGCTGCACTGCTTACAAGAACCTCAACTTGAGTACACCTTAAATATCCCAGGACATATAAAAATGGTTCAAAAAATTGTGGTACTTATGTACGATGGAATATCCCTCAGCCACGAAATCAATGTCATAAGACCAGTAGCAGCAAAATGAGTGGATTCAGGTACGATGATTCTAAGTGAAATAAGTCACACAGAAAAAGAAACGTATCATAAGATATCACTTATGAAGATCCTGTAAACATGGCTACACATGAACTGAGTTAGGAAAGAGAACAGAGTCTCACATTTAGAAAACACACTTATTCCTGCTTAAAGGGGAAGGAGAGGTGGGGTGATCCATAAAACCAGAGTTTGATATAAGCACAGGTACCGTTCCGAAAACCAACTATGGAATAGACAAGACCTACCTATACCTTCTTCAGTGAAAGGGACTCAAAACCCCATATTTCCCGCAGAGGAATATATCTGACTAGTAAGAATCTTAAAACCTATGTATTGATATGTTTCTGTAAGGGAAACAAGTGTGTCTAGACTGGCATAAACATGGCAGAGAGAATCACCTCAAACCCACGCTAAAAAGGAATTTCAAAAACAAAACAAAAAATCAGGGAAATTCTTTACAATTCCTTCAGGGTCTCTGATGAAACGTGGAATGACCCTGTCTACAATGACAGCTGGATGTGGCATAAGTCTGGACACTTGGGACTGAGAGGATTTGTGAGATTGGGTGAGCAAATGCAGACCCTATAAAGCAATAATGCATGGCACCCACTCCATGGGTCACAACTCTCCAGGTTGAAGGGAATACTACTACAGCTATAACATGTACGGGAAACCGAGAGAATGGACACACTGTGAATATGAAAGGTTTCTAAAACTCAACGAATAGTCCCTCTCCTGGTGCTCCAGTTTGACTTTCCAACTGCTTTACTATCAATATCCCAACTTGGAGAGACAACCCCTTTAACCTCCTGGTTCTCACACTTTGCCAATTTGGCAGAGGATGAAAGGGAAGAGGGAGAACCAATGAGAGAGTAGCTGTTAGGCATCTGGACCGGCATATGTCGCTCTAATTTCCCGGCAGGAAGAAGAATTAACCAAAGTTGCAAACACCCACCGGGAACCAATATAGGTCCTGAACCAAAATTTGGACATGCGTTCAGCTCACAAAAAGCGAGTTAAAAAATGGAGCTCAAGGGCACAGCAATTCACAAACTGGCAAAGTAATAAAGGACAACTATCATCCAAAAATCTGTTGAGGGAAGGCAACGAGGCAGACTTGAAAGCGAGGCAGAATAGCAGGAAACAGATTTCAAGAGGTACGTTGGAATCACCTGTAAAGCACAGGAAGAGGGGCACAACTTCGACAATGATGCACTTGGCCAAAAAGGGCGTATGCATTTTCTCCTGAATATATGCAGGAGAAAACGCATAGGCCCTTTTTGGCCAAGCAAGCAAGCGGGCAATGCAAATCTGCACTACAAAGAAGTATCACTTCCCACCGTTCAAAAGGGACATCCACAAAATGTGTAAAAACCAGAAAGGCAAGACAGGCCCTGGAGAACAGGGAGCCTTGTAATGCTGATGGGTGGGATGTAAATTGCCAACTGCCTCACTGGAGGAGTGCATTGTGTTCCCTAAAACAAGTAAACAACAGAGCTACAGAGCCAAGGGCACTTCCAGTCTAGGGAATATACCTTGGGAAAACTGAAAATCAATAAGACAGTGCCACCCTCAAATTTAGTGCTGCACTGCTTACAAGAACCTCAACTTGGTTACACCTGAAATATCCCAGGAAATGTAAAAATGGTTCAAAACATAGTGGTACTTAAGTTCGATGGAATATCCCTCAGCCGTGAAAACAATGTCATAAGACTAATAGCAGCAAAATGACTGGATTCAGGTACGATGATTCTAAGTGAAATATGTCACACAGAAAAAGAAGCTTATCATAAGATATCACTTATGAAGATCCTGTAAACATGTTTAGACATGAACTGAGTTAGGAAAGAGAACAGAGTCTCACATTTAGAAAACACTCTTATGCCTGCTTAAGGGGGAAGGAGAGGTGGGTGATGCATAAAAACAGAGTTTGATATGAGCACAGGAACCGTTCCAAAAACCAACTATGGAATAGACAAGACCTAACTATACCTTCCTCAGTGAAAGGGACTCAAAACCCCATATTTCCCGCAGAGGAATATATCTGACTAGTAAGAATCTTAAAACCTATGTATTGATATGTCTCCGTAAGGGAATCAAGTGAGTCTAGACTGGCATAAACATGGATGCGAGAATCAGCTCAAACCCACTATAAAAAGGAATTTCAAAAACAAACCAAAAAAAACAGGGAAATTCTTTACAATTCCTTCAGGGTCTCTGATGAAACGTGGAATGACCCTGTCTACAATCACAGATGGATTTGTCATAAGTCTGGACTCTTGGGACTGAGAGGATTGGTGAGATTGGGTGAGCAAATGCAGACCCTTTAAAGCAATAATGCATGGCACCCATTCCATGGGTCCCAACTCTCCAGGTTGAAGGGAATATTACTACAGTTATAACATGTACGGGAAACCTAGAGAATGGACACACTGTGAATACGAAAGGTTTCTAAAACTCAACGAATAGTCCCTCTCATGGTGCTCCAGTTTGAGTTTCCAACTGTTTTATTATCAATCTCTCAACTTGGGGAGACAGCCCCTTTAACCTCCTGGTTCTCACAGGTTGCCAATTTGGCAGAGGATGAAAAGGAAGAGGGAGAACCAATGAGAGAGTAGCTGTTAGGCATTTGGACGGGCATATGTCACTTTAATTTCCCGGCAGGAAGTAGAATTAACCAAAGTTGCAACCACCCACAGGGAACAAGTATAGGTCCTGAAAGAAAATATTGGACTTGCATTCAGCTCACAAAAAACGAGTTGAAAAATGGAGCTCAAGGGCACAGCAATTCACAAACTGGCAAAGTAATAAAGGACAACTATCATACAAAAATCTGTTGAGGGAAGGCAACGAGGCGGACTTGAAAGCGAGGCAGAATAGCAGGAAACAGATTTCAAGAGGTACGTTGGAATCACCTGTAAAGCACAGGAAGAGGGGCACAACTTCGAAAATGATGCACTTGGACAAAAAGGGCGTATGCATTTTCTCCTGAATATATTCAGGAGAAAACGCAAACACCCTTTTTGGCCAAGCAAGCAAGCGGGCAATGCAAATCTGCACTACAAAGAAGTATCACTTCCCACCTGTCAAAAGGGACATCCACAAAATGGGTAAAACCCAAAAAGGCAAGACACGGCCTGGAGAACAGGGAGCCTTTTTATGCTGATGGGCGGGATGTAAATTGCCAACTGCCTCACTGGAGGAGTGCATTGTGTTCCCTAAAACAAGTAAACAAGAAAGTTACAGAGCCAAGGGCACTTCCAGTCTAGGGAATATACCTTGGGAAAACTGAAAATCAATAAGACAGAGCCACCCTCAAATTTAGGGCTGCACTGCTGACAAGAACCTCAACTTGGGTACACATTAAATATCCCAGGAAATATAAAAATGGTTCAAAAAATTGTGGTACTTACATACAATGGAATATCCCTCAGCCATGAAATCAATGTCATAAGACCAGTAGCAGGTAAATGAGTGGATTCAGGTACGATGATTCTAACTGAAATAAGTCACACAGAAAAAGAAACTTATCATAAGATATCACTTATGAAGATCCCGTAAACATGGCTACAAATGAACTGAGTTAGGAAAGAGAAGAGAGTCTCACATTTAGAAAACACTCTTATGCCTGCTTAAGGGGGAAGGAGAGGTGGGGTGATGCATAAAACCAGAGTTTGATATAAGCACAGGTACCATTCAAAAACCAACTATGGAATAGACAAGACTTACACGTTCCTCAGTGAAAGGGATTCAAAACCCCATATTTCCCACAGAGGAATATATTGGATTAGTTAGAATCTTAAAACCTATGTATTGATATGTCTCCATAAGGGAATCAAGTGTGTCTAGACTTTCATAAACATGGCAGCGAGAATCATCTCAAACTCACTATAAAAGGGAATTTCAAAAACAAAACAAAAAAAAGGGAAATTCTTTACAATTCCTTCAGGGTCTCTGATGAAACCTGGAATGACCCTATCTACAATGACAGCTGGATGTGGCATAAGGCTGGACACATGGGACTGAGAGGATTGGTGAGATTGGGTGAGCAAATGCAGACCCTATAAAGCAATAATGCATGGCAACCATTCCATGGTTCACAACTCTCCAGGTTGAAGAGTAAATTACTACAGCTATAAAATGTATGGGAAACCTACAGACTGGACACTCTGTGAATACGAAAGGTCTCTAAAACTCAACGAATTGTCCTTCTCCTGGTGCTCAGGTTTGACTTTCCAACTGCTTTACTATCAATCTCTCAGCTTGGAGAGACTGCACCTTTAACCTCCTGTTTCGCACAGGTTGCCAATTTGGCAGAGGATGAAAGGGAAGAGGGAGAACCAATGAGAGAGTAGCTGTTAGGCATTTGGACGGGCACATGTCACTCTTATTTCCCGGAAGGAAGAAGAATTACCCAAAGTCTAAGCCACCCACCGTGAACCAGTATAGGTCCTGTACCAAAATATTGGACTTGCGTTCAGCTCACAATAAACGAGTTAATTTATGGAGCTCAGGGGCACAGCAATTCACAAACTGGTAGAGTAATAAAGGACAACTATCGTCCAAAAATCTGTTGAGGGAAGGCAACGAGGCAGAATTGAAAGCGAGGCAGAATAGAAGGAAACAGATTTCAACAGATACTTTGGAATCGCTTTTAAATCACAGGAAGAGGGGCACAACTTCGAAAATGATGCACTTGGCCAAAAAGGGTGTATGTGTTTTCTCCTGAGTATATTCAGGAGAAAACGCATACGCCCTTTTTGGCCAAGCAAGCAAGCGGGCAATGCAAATCTGCACTACAAAGAAGTATCACATCCCACAGGTCAAAAGGGATATCCACAAAATGGGTAAAAAGCAGAAAGGCAAGACAGGGCCTGGAGAACAGGGAGCCTTGTTATGCTGATGGGCGGGATGTAAATTGCCAACTGCCTCTCTGGAGGAGTGCATTTTGTTCCCTAAAACAAGTAAACAACAGAGCTACAGAGACAAGGGCACTTCCAGTCTAGGGTATATACCTTGGGAAAACTGAAAATCAGTAATACAGGGCCACCCCAATATATAGGGCTGCACTGCTTACAAGAACCTCAACTAGGCTACACCTTAAATAACCCAGGAAAGACAAAAATTTTTCAAGAGATTGTGGTAATTACATACGATGGAATATTTCTCTGCCATGAAATCAATGTCATCAGGCCAGTAGCAGCAAATTTAGTGGATTCAGTTACGAGGATTCTAAGTGAAATTAGTCACAGAGTAAAATAAACTTATCATAAGATATCACTTATAAAGGTCATGTATACATGGCTACACATGAACTGAGTTAGTAAAGAGAAGAGAGTCTCACATTTAGAAAACACTCTTACACCTGCTTAAGGGGTAAGGAGAGGTGCGGTGTTGCATAAAACCAGAGTTTGATATTAGTAACGGCTCCATTCCAGAAACCAAATACAGAATAGAAAAGATCTACACATTCCTCACTGAAAAAGAATCAACACTCCATACTTCCCTCAGAGGAATATATCTGACTAGTAAGAATCTTCAAACCTATGTATTGATATGTCTCCATAAGGAAATCAAGTGTGTCTAGACTGGCATAAACATGGAAGTGAGAATCAGCTCAAACTCACTATAAAAAGGAATTTCAAAAACAAAACAAAAAAACAGGGACATTCTTTACAATTCCTTCAGGGTCTCCGATGAAACGTGGAATAACACTGTCTACAATGACAGCTGGATGTGGCATAAGGCTGGACAATTGGGACTGAGAGGATTAGTGAGATTGGGTGAGCAAATGCACACCCTTTAAAGCAATAATGCATGAGACCCATTCCATGGGTCCCAACTCTCCAGGTTGAAGGGAATATTACTACAGCTATAACATGTACGGGAAACCTAGAAAAAGGACACACTGTGAATACGAAAGGTTTCTAAAACTCAACGAATAGTCCCTCTCCTGGTGCTCCAGTTTGACTTTCCAACTGCTTTACTATCAATCTCCCAAATTGGAGAGACAGCGCCTTTAATCTCCTTGTTCTCACATGTTGCCAATTTGGCAGAGGATGAAAGGGAAGAGGGAGAACCAATGAGGGGGTAGCTGTTAGGCATTTGGACGGGCATATGTCACTCTAATTTCCCAGCAGGAAAAATAATTAATCAAAGTCGCAGCCACCCACCGGGTACCAATATAGGTCCTGAACCAAAATTTTGGACATGCGTTCATCTCACTAAAAACGAGTTGAAAAATGGAGCTCAGGGGGAGAGCAATTCACAAACTGGCAGAGTAATAAAGGCCAACTATCGTCCAGAAATCTGTTGAGGGAAGGCAACGAAGCAGACTTGAATGTCAGGCCGAATAGCAGGAAACAGATTTCAAGAGGTACGTTGGAATCGTCTGTAAAGCACAGGAAGAGGGGCACAACTTTGACAATGATGCACTTGGCCAAAAAGGGCATATGCGTTTTCTCCTGAATATATTCAGCAGAAAACGCATACGGCCTTTTTGGCCAAAAAAGCAAGCTAGCAATGCAAATCTGCACTACAAAGAAGTATCACTTCCCACCGGTCAAAAGGGACATCCACAAAATGGGTAAAAACCAGAAAGGCAAGACAGGCCCTGGAGAACAGGGAGCGTTGTTATGCTGATGGGCGGGATGTAAATTGCCAACTGCCTCTCTGGAGGAGTGCGTTGTGTTCCCTAAAACAAGTAAACAACAGAGCTACAGAGCCAAGGACACTTCAAGTCTAGGGAATATACCTTGGGAAAACTGAAAATCAATAAGACAGAGCCACCCCAAAATTTAGGGCTGCACTGCTTACAAGAACCTCAACATGGGTTCACCTTAAATATCCCTGGAAACATAAAAATGGTTCAAAAAATTGTGGTAATTACGTACGATGGAATATCCCTCTGCCATGAAAACCATGTCGTAAGACCATTAGCAGCAAAATTAGTGGATTCAGGTACGATGATTCTAAGTGTAATGTCACAAAGAAAAAGAAGGTTATCATAAGATATCACTTATGAAGATCCTGTAAACATGGCTACACATGAACTGAGTTAGGAAAGAGAACAGGGTCTCACATTTAGAAAACACTCTCATGCTTCCTTAAGGGGGAAGGAGAGGTGGGGGGATGCATAAAACCAGAGTTTGATATAAGCACAGGTACCGTTCCCAAAACCAACTGTGGAATAGACAAGACCTACCTATACCTTCCTCAGTGAAAGGGAATCAAAACCCCATATTTCCCGCAGAGGAATATATCTGACTAGTCAGAATCCTAAAAGCTTTGTATTGATACGTCTCCATAAGGGAATCAAGTGTGTCTAGACTGGCATAAACATGGCAGCGAGAATCAGCTCAAACCCACTATAAAAAGGAAATTCAAAAACAAAACTAAAAAACAGGGAAATTCCTTACAATTCCTTCAGGGTCTCTGATGAAACGTGGAATGACCCTGTCTACAATGACAGCTGGATGTGGCATAAGGCTGGACACTTGGGACTGAGAGGATTGGTGAGATTGTGTGAGCAAATGCAGACCCTTTAAAGCTATAATGCATGGCACCCACTCCATGGGTCCCAACTCTCCAGGTTGAAGGGAATATTACTACAGCTATAACATGTATGGGAAACCTAGCAAATGGACACACTGTGAAAACGAATGGTTTCTAAAACTCAACGAATAGTCCCTCTCCTGGTGCTCTGGTTTGACTTTCCAACTGCTTTACTATCAATCTCCCAACTTGGAGAGACAGCACCTTTAACCTCCTGGTTCTCACAGGTTGCCAATTTGGCAGAGGATGAAAGGGAAGAGGTAGAACGAATGAGAGAGTAGCTGTTAGGCATTTGGACGGGCATATGTCACTCTAATTTCCCGTCAGGAAGAAGAATTAACCAAACTCGCAGCCACCCACCGGGGACCAATATAGGTCCTGAACCAAAATTTTGGACATGCGTTCAGATCACAAAAAACGAGTTGAAAAATGGAGCTCAAGGGCACAGCAATTCACAAACTGGCAGAGTAATAAAGGACAACTGTCATTCAAAAATCAGTTGAGGGAAGGCAACGAGGTGGACTTGAAAGCGAGACAGAATAGCAGGAAACAGATTTCAAGAGGTACGTTGGAATCACCTGTAAAGCACAGGAAGAGGGGCACAACTTCGACAATGATGCACTTGGCCAAAAATGGCGTATGCATTTTCTCATGAATATATGCAGGAGAAAACGCATATGCCCTTTTTGGCCAAGCAAGCAAGCGGGCAATGCAAATCTGCACTACAAAGAAGTATCACTTCCCACCGGTCAAAAGGGACATCCACAAAATATGTAAAAACCAGAAAGGCAAGAGAGGACCTGGAGAAAACGGGGCCTTGTTATGCTTATGGGCGGGATGTAAATTGCCAACTGCCTCACTGGAGGAGTGCATTGTGTTCCCTAAAACAAGTAAACAACAAAGCTACAGAGCCAAGGGGATTTCCAGTCTAGGGAATATACCTTGGGGAACGGAAAATCAATAAGACAGAGCCACCCCCAAATTTAGGGCTGCACTGCTTACAACAGCCTCAACTTGGGTACACCTTAAATATCCCAGGAAGTATAAAAATGGTTCAAAACATTGTGGTACTTACGTACGATGGAATATCCCTCAGCCATGAAATCCATGTTGTAAGACCAGTAGCAGCAAAATGAGTGGATTCAGGTACGATGATTCTAAGTGAAATAAGTCACATAGAAAAAGAAACTTATCATAAGATATCACTTATGAAGGTCCTGTAAACATGGCTACACATGAACTGCGTTAGGAAAGGGAAGAGAGACTCACATTTAAAAACACGCTTATGCCTGCTTAAGGGGGAAGGAGAGGTGGGGTGATGAATTAAACCAAATTTTGATATTAGTTCTGGTACCATTCCAAAAACCAATTACGGAATAGACAAGAACTACACCTTCCTCAGTGAAAGGAAATCAACCCCCCATATTCCATGCAGAGGGATATATCTTACTAGTAAGAATCTTAAAACCTATGTATTGATATGTACCCGTAATGGAATCAAATGTGTCTAGGCAGGCATAAACATGGCAGTGAGAATCAGCTCAAACCCACTATAAAAAGAATTTCAACAACGAAACAAAAAAACAGGGACATTCTTTACAATTCCTTCAGGGTCTCTGATGAAACCTGGAATGACCCTATCTACAACGACAGCTGGATGTGGCATAAGGCTGGACACATGGGACTGAGAGGATTGGTGAGCTTGGGTGAGCAAATGAAGACCCTTTAAAGCAATAATGCATGGCACCCATTCCATGGGTCCCAACTCTCCATGGTGAAGGGAATATTACTACAGCTATAACATGTACAGGAAACCTAGAGAATGGACACACTGTGAATACGAAAGGTCTCTAAAACTCAACAAATAGTCCCTCTCCTGGTGCTCCACTTTGACTTTCCAACTGCTTTACTATCAATCTCCCAACTTGGAGAGACAGCCCCTTCAACCTCCTGTTTCACACAGGTTGCCAATTTGGCAGAGGATGAAACGGAAGAGGGAGAACCAATGAGAGAATATCTGTTAGGCATTTGGACGGGCACATGTCACACTTGTTTCCCGGGAGGAAGAAGAATTAACCAAAGTCTCAGCCACCCACGGGGTACCAGTATAGGTCCTGAACCAAAATATTGTACTTGCATTCAGCTCACAAAAAGCGAGTTAAATAATGGAGCTCTGGGGCAGAGCAATTCACAAACAGGCAGAGAAATAAAGGACAACTATAGTCCAAAAATTTGTTGAGGGAAGGCAACGAGTCGGACTTGAAAGTGAGGCAGAATAGCAGGAAACAGATTTCAAGAGGTAGGTTGGAATCGCCTTTAAAGCACAGAAAGAGGGGCACAACTTCGACAATGATGCACTTGGCCAAAAAGGGCATATGCGTTTTCTCCTGAATATATTCAGCAGAAAACGCATACGCCCTTTTTGGCCAAACAAGCAAGCGGACAATGCAAATCTGCTCTACAATGAAGTGTCACTTCCCACTGGTCAAAAGGGACATCCACAAAATGGGTAAAACCCAGAAAGGCAAGACAGGCCCTGGAGAACAGGGAGCCTTGTTATGCTGATGGGCGGGATGTAAATTGCCAACTGCCTCTCTGGAGGAGTGCATTGTGTTCCCTAAAACAAGTAAACAACAGAGCTACAGAGCCAAGGGCACTTCCAGACTAGGGAATATACCTTGGGAAAACTGAAAATCAATAAGACAGAGCCACCCCAAATTTAGGGCTGCACTGCTTACAAGAACCTCAATTTGGGTACACCTTATACATCCCAGGAAATATAAAATTGGTTCAAAAAATTGTGGTACTTACGTACAATGGAATGTCCCTCAGCCATGAAATCCATGTCGTAAGACCAGTAGCAGCAAAATGAGTGGATTCAGGTACTATGATTCTAAGTGAAATAAGTCACATAGAAACAGAAGCTTATCATAAGATATCACTTATGAAGATCCTGTAAACATGGCTACACATGAACTGAGTTAGGAAATAGAACAGAGTCTCACATTTAGAAAACACTCTTATGCCTGCTTAAGGGGGAAGGAGAGGTGGGGTGATGCATAAAACCAGAGTTTGATATAAGCACAGGTACCATTCCCAAAGCCAACTATGGAATAGACAAGACCAACCTATACCTTCCTCAGTGAAAGGGACTCAAAACCCCATATTTCCCGCAGAGGAATATATCTGACTAGTAAGAATCTTAAAACCTATGTACTGATATGTCTCTGTAAGGGAATCAAGTGTGTCTAGACTGGCATAAACATGGCAGCGAGATTTAGCTCAAACCCACTATAAAAAGGAATTTCAAAAACAAAACAAAAAAACAGGGAAATTCTGTACAATTCCTTCAGGGTCTCTGATGAAACGTGGAATGACCCTGTCTACAATGACAGCTGGATGTGGCAAACGGCTGGACACTTGGGACTGAGAGGATTGGTGAGATTGGGTGAGCAAATGCAGACCCTTTAAAGCAGTAATGCATGGCACCCATTCCATGGGTCCCAACTCTCCAGGTTGAAGGGAATATTACTACAGCTATACATGAATGGGAAACCTAGAGAATGGACACACTGTGAGTACGAAAGGTTTCTAAAACTCAACGAATAGTCACTCTCCTGGTGCTCCGGTTTGACTTTCCAACTGCTTTACTATCAATCTCCCTACTTGGAGAGACTGCCCCTTTAACCTCCTGGTTCGCACAGGTTGCCAATTTGGCAGAGGATGAAAGGGAAGAGGGAAAACCAATGAGAGAGTAGCTGTTAGGCCTTTGGACGGGCACATGTCACTCTAAATGCCCGGCAGGAAGAAGAATTAACCAAAGTCTCCGCCACTCACCGGAAAACAGTAGAGGTCCTGAACCAAAACTTTGGACTTGCATTCAGCTCACAAAAAACGAGTTGAAAAATGGAGTTCAGGGGCAGAGCAATTCACACACTGGGAGACTAATAAAGGCCAACTACCGTCCAGAAATCTGTTGAGGGAAGGCAACGAAGCAGACTTGAAATTCAGGCCGAATAGCAGGAAACAAATTTCAAGAGGTACGTTGGAATCGTCTGTAAAGCACATGAAGAGTGGCACAACTTCGACAATGATGTACTTGGCCAAAAAGTGTGTATGCATTTTCTCCTGAATATATGCAGGAGAAAACGCATACGCCCTTTTTGGCCAAGCAAGCAAGCGGGCAATGCAAATCTGCACTACAAAGAAGTATCACTTCCCACCGGTCAAAAGGGAAAACCACAAAATGGGTAAACCCAGAAAGGCAAGACAGGCCTTGGAGAACAGTGAGCCTTGTTATGCTGATGGGCGGGATGTAAGTTTTCAACTGCCTTTCTGGAGGAGTGCATTTTGTTCCCCAAAACAAGTAAACAACAGAGCTACATAGCCAAGAGCACTTCCAGTCTAGGGATTATACCTTGGGCAAACTGAAAATCAATAAGAAATAGCCAGCCCAAAATTTAGGGCTGCACTGCTTACAAGAACCTCCAATTGTCTACACCTTAAATATCCCTGGAAACATAAAAATGGTTCAAACATTGTGGTACTTACGTACGATGGAATATCCCTCAGCCATGAAATCAATGTCATAAGACCAGTAGCAGCAAAATGAGTGGATTAAGGTACGATGATTCTAAGTGAAATATCTCACACAGAAAAAGAAACTTATCATAAGATATTACTTATGAAGGTCCTGTAAACATGGCTACACATGAACTGAGTTAGGAAAGAGAAGAAAGTTTGACATTTAGAAAACATTCTTATGCCTGCTTAAGGGGGAAGGAGAGGTGGGGTGATGAATTAAACCAGATTTTGATATTAGTTCAGGTACCGTTCCAAAAACCAAATACGGAATAGACAAGAACTACACCTTCCTCAGTGAAAGGGACTCAACTCCCCATATTCCATGCAGAGGGATATATCTTAGTAGTAAGAATCTTAAACCCTATGTATTCATATGTCCCCGTAATGGAATCAAGTGTGTCTAGATTGGCATACACATGGCAGTGAGAATCAGCTCAAACCCACTATAAAATGGAATTTCAAAAACAAAACAAAAAAACAGGGAAATTCTTTTCAATTCCTTCAGGGTCTCTGATGAAACCTGGAATGACCCTGTCTGCAACGACAGCTGGATGTGGCATAAGTCTGGACACATGGGAGTGAGAGGATTGGTGAGATTGGGTGAGCAAATGCAGACCCTTTAAAGCAATAATGCATGGCACCCATTCCATGGGTCCCATCTCTCCAGGGTGAAGGGAATATTACTACAGCCATAACATGTACGGGAAACCTAGAAAATGGACACACTGAGAATATGAAAGGTCACTAAAACTCAACAAATAGTCCCTCTCCTGGTCCTCCGGTTTGACATTCCAACTGCTTTACTATCAATCTCCAAACATGGAGAGACAGACCGTTTAACCTCCTGTTTCACACAGGTTGCCAATTTGGCAGAGGATGAAACGGAAGAATGAGAACCAATGAGAGAGCAGCTCTTAGGCATTTGGACAGGCACATGTCACTCTTGTTTCCCGGGAGGAAGAAGAATTAACCAAAGTCTCAGCCACCCACCGGGTACCAGTATAGGTCCTGAACCAAAATATTGGACTTGCGTTCAGCTCACAAAAAACGAGTTAAATAATGGAGATCTGGGGACCAGCAATTCACAAACAGGCAGAGTAATAAAGGACAACTATCGTCCAAAAATCTGTTGAAGGAAGGCAACGAGGCGGACTTGAAAGCGAGGCAGAATAGCAGGAAACAGATTTCAAGAGGTACATTGGAATCGCCTTTAAAGCACAGAAAGAGGGGCACAACTTCGACAATGATGCACTTTTACAAAAGGGGCGTAAACGTTTTCTCCTGAATATATTCAGCAGAAAACGAATACGCCCTTTTTGGCCAAACAAGCAAGCGGGCAATGCAAATCTGCACTACAAAGAAGTATCACTTCCCACTGGTCAAAAGGGACATCCACAAAATGGGTAAAACCCAAAAAGGCAAGACAGGCCCTGGAGAACAGGGAGCCTTGTTATGCTGATGGGCGGGATGTAAATTGCCAACTGCCTCTCTGGAGGAGTGCATTGTGTTCCCTAAAACAAGTAAACAACAGAGCTACAGAGCCAAGGGCACTTCCAGTCTAGGGAATATACCTTGAGAAACGGAAAATCAATAAGACAGAGCCACTCCCAAATTTAGGGCTGCACTGCTTACAACAAGCTCAACTTGGGTACACCTCAAATATCCCAGGAAATATAAAAATGGTTCAAATAATTGTGGTACTTACGTACGATGGAATATCCCTCAGCCATGAAATCAATGTCATAAGACCAGTAGCAGCAAAATGAGTGGATTCAGGTACGATGATTCTAAGTGAAATAAGTCACACAGAAAAAGAAGCTAATCATAAGGTATCACTTACGAAGACCCTGGAAACATGCCTACATATGAACTGAGTTAGGAAAGTGAAGAGAGTTTGACCTTTAGAAAACATTCTTATGCCTGCTTAAGGGGGAAGGAGAGGTGGGGTGATGCATTAAACCAGATTTTGATATTAGTTCAGGTACCGTTCCAAAAACCAAATACGGAATAGACAAGAACTACACGTTCCTCAGTGAAAGGGACTCAACTCCCCATATTCCATGCAGAGAGATATAACTTACTCGTAAGAATCTTAAAACCTATGTATTGATATGTCCCCATAATGGAATCAAGTGTGTCTAGACTGGCATAAACATGGCAGTGAGAATCAGCTCAAACCCACTATAAAAAGGAATTTCAAAAACAAAACAAAAAAACAGGGAAATTCTTTACAATTCCTTCAGGGTCTCTGATGAAACGTGGAATAACCCTGTCTACAATGACAGCAGGATGTGGCATAAGGCTGGACACATGGGACTGAGAGGAATGGTGATATTGGGTGAGCAAATGCAGACCCTTTAAAGCAATAATGCATGGCACTCTTTCCATGGGTCCCAACTCTCCAGGTTGAAGGGAATGTTACTACAGCTATAACATGTATGGGAAACCTAGAGAATGGACACACTGTGAATACAAAAGGTTTCTAAAACTCAACGAATAAACCCTCTCCTGGTGCTCCGGTTTGACTTTCCAACTACTTTACTATCAATCTCCCAACTTGGAGAGACTGCCTCTTTAACTTCCTGGTTCGCACAGGTTGCCAATTTGTCAGAGGATGAAAGGGAAGAGGGAGAACCAATGAGAGAGTAGCTGTTAGGCATTTGGACAGGCACATGTCACTCTAACTGCCCGGCATGAAGAAGAATTAACCAAAGTCTCAGCCCCTCACCGGGAAACAGTATAGGTCCTAAACCACAATTTTGGACTTGCATTCAGCTCAAAAAAAACGAGTTGAAAAATGGAGCTCAGGGGCAGAGCAATTCACAAACTGGCAGAGTAATAAAGGCCAACTATCGTCCAGAAATCTGTTGAGGGAAGGCAACGAAGCGGACTGGAAAGCGAGGCAGAATAGCAGGAAACAGATTTCAAGAGTTACGTTGGAATCGTCTGTAAAGCACAGGGAGAGGGGCACAATTTCGACAATGATGCACTTGGCCAAAAAGGGTGTATGCATTTTCTCCTGAATATATTCAGGAGAAAACGCATACGCCCTTTTTGGCCAAGCAAGCAAGTGGGCAATGCAAATCTGCACTACAAAGAAGTATCACTTCCCACCAGTCAAAAGGGACATCCACAAAATATGTAAAAACCAGAAAGGCAAGACAGGCATTGGAGAACAGCGAGCCTTGTTATGCTGATGGGCGGGATGTAAATTGCCAACTGCCTCTCTGGAAGTGTGCATTGTGTTCCCTAAAACAAGTAAACAACAGAGCTACAGAGCCAAGAGAAGTTCCAGTCTAAGGAATATACCTTGGGCAAACTGAAAATCAATAAGACAGGGCCACCCCAAAATATAGGGCTGCACTTCTTACAAGAACCTGAACTTGGGTTCACTTTAAATATCCCAGGAAATATAAAAATGGTTCAAAAAATTGTGGTACATACGTACGATGGAATATCCCTCAGCCATGAAATCAATGTCATAAGACCAGTAGCAGCAAAATGTGTGGATTCAGGTCCGATGATTCTAAGTGAAATAAGTCACACAGAAAAAGAAACTTATCATAAGATATCACTTATGAAGATCCTGTAATCATGGCTACTCATGAAAAGAGTTAGGATAGAGAACAGAGTCTCACATTTACAAAACACTCTTATTCCTGCTTAAGGGGGAAGGATAGGTGGGGTGATGCATAAAACCAGAGTTTGATATAAGCACAGGTACCCTTCCAAAAACCAACTATGGAATACACAATACCTACACCTTCCTCAGTGAAAGGGATTCAAAATCCCATATTTCCCGCAGAGGAATATATCTGACTAGGAAGAATCATAAAACCTATGTATTGATATGTCTCCGTAAGGGAATCAAGTGTGTCTAGACTGGCATAAACATGGCAGCGAGATTTAGCTCAAACCCACTATATAATGAATTTCAAAAACAAAAAAAAAGGGAAATTCTTTACAATTCCTTCAGGGTCTCTGATGAAACCTGGAATGACCCTATCTACAATGACAGCAGGATGAGGCATAAGGCTGGACACATGGGACTGAGAGGATTGTTGAGATTGGGTGAGCAAATGCAGACCGTTTAAAGCAATAATGCATGGTACACATTCCATGGGTCCATGTCTCCAGGTTGAAGGGAATATTACTACAGCTATAACATGTACGGGAAACCTTGAGAATGGACACACTGTGAATACGAAAGGTCTCTAAAACTCAAAAAAATAGTCCCTCTCCTGTTGCTCCGGTTTGAATTTCCAACAGCTTTACTATCAATCTCTCAACTTGGAGAGACAGCACCTTTAACCTCCTGGTTCGCACAGATTCCCATTTTGACAGAGGAGGAAACGGAAGAGGGAGAACAAATGACAGAGTAGCTGTTAGGCGTTTGGATGGTCACATGTCAGTCTTATATCCTGGGAGGAAGAAGAATTAACCAAAGTCTCAGCCACCCACCGGGAACCAGTTTAGGTCCTGAACCAAAATTTTGGAGTTGCGATCAGCTCACAAAAAAACAAGTTAAAAAATGGAGCTCAGGGGCACAGCAATTCACAAACTGGCAGAGTAATTAAGGGAAACTATCATCCAAAAATCTGTTGAGGGAAGGCAACAAGGCGGACTTAATAGGGAGGCAGAATAGCAGGAAACACATTTCAAGAGGTACGTTGGAATCACCTTTAAAGCACAGGAAGAGGGGCACAATTTTGACAATGATGCACTTGGCCAAAAAGGGCGTATGCATTTTCTCCTGAATATATTCAGGAGAAAACGCATACGCCCTTTTTGGCCAAGCAAGCATGCTGGCAATGCAAATCTGCACTACAAAGTATCAATTCCCACTTGTCAAAAGGTACATCCAAAAAATGGGTAAAAACCAGAAAGGCAAGACAGGCCCTGTAGAACAGGGAGCCTTGTTATGCTGATGGGCGGGATGTAAATTGCCAACTTCCTCTCTGGAGGAGTGCATTGTGTTCCCTAAAACAAGTAAACAACAGAGCTACAGAGCCAAGGGCACTTCCAGTCTGGGGAATATACCTTGGGAAAGCAGAAAATCAATAAGACACAGCCACCCCAAAATTTAGGGCTGCACTGCTTACAAGAACTTCAAATTGCATACAGCTTAAATATCCCAGGAAATATAAATATGGTTTAAAATATTTTGGTACTTACGTATGATGGAATATCCCTCAGCCTTGAAATCAATGTCATAAGACCAGTAGCAGCAAAATGAGTGGATTCAGGTACGATGATTCTAACTGAAATAAGTCACACAGATAAAGAAACTTATCATAAGATATCACTTATGAAGGACCTCTAAACATGGCTACACAAGAACAGAGTTAGGAAAGCGAACAGAGTCTCACATTTAGAAAACACTCTTATGCCTGCTTAAGGGGGAAGATGAGGTGGGGTGCTACAGAAAACCAGCGTTTGATATAACCACACGTACCATTTCAAAAACCAACTATGGAATATACAAGACCTACACCTTCCTCAGTGAAAGGAACTCAAAACATGATATTTCCCACAGAGGAATATATCTGAAGAGTAAGAATATTAAAACCTATGTATTGATATGTTTCCGTAATGGAATCAAGTGTGTCTAGACTGGCATAATCATTGCAGTGAGAATCAGCTCAAACCCAATATAAAAAGGAATTTCAAAAAAAAAACAAAAAACATGGAAATTCTTTACAATTACTTTAGGGGATCTAATGAAACCTGGAATGAGCCTATCTACAATGACAGCTGGATATGGCATAAGGCTGGACACTTGGGACTGAGAGGATTGGTGAGATTGGTTGAGCAAATGCACACCCTTTAAAGCAATAATGTGTGGCACCCATTCCATTTGTCCCAACTCTCCAGGTTGAAGTCAATATTACTACAGCTATAACATGTACGGGAAACCAAGAGAATGGACACACTGTAAATACGAAAGGCTTCTAAAACTCAACTAATAGTCCCTCTCCTGGTGATCTAGTTTTACTTTCTAACTGCTTTACTATCTATCTCCCAACTTGGAGAGACAGCCCGTTTAATCTCCTGGTTCGCACAGGTTGCCAATTTGGCAGAGGATGAAAGGGAAGAGGGAGAACAAATGAGAGAGTAGCTGTTAGGCATTTGGACGGGCATATGTCACTCTAATTTCCCGGCAAGAAGAAGGATTAACCAAAGTCTCAGCCACACCCCGGGATCCAGATTACGTCCTGAATCAAAATTGTGGACTTGCGTTGAGCTCACAAAAAACGAGTAGAAAAATGAAGCTAAGGGGCACAGCAATTCACAAACTGGCAGAGTAATAAAGGACACCTCTCATCCAAAAATCTGGTGAGGGAAGGCAACAAAGCGGACATGAAAGTGAGGCCGAATATCAGGAAACAATTTTCAAGAGGTACGTTGGAATCGTCTGTAAAGCACAGGAGGTGGGGCACAACTTCGACAATGATGCACTTGGCCAAAAAGGGCGTATGCATTTTCTCCTGAATATATGCAGGAGAAAACACATATGCCCTTTTTGGCCAAGCAAGCAAGCGGGCAATGCAAATCTGCACTACAAAGAAGTATCACTTCCCACCTGTCAAAAGGGACATCCACAAAATGTGTAAATACCAGAAAGGAAAGACAGGCCTTGGAGAACAGGTAGCCTTGTTATGCTGATGGGCGGGATGTAAATTGCCAACTGCCTCACTGGAGGAGTGCATTGTGTTCCCTAAAACAAGTAAACAACAGAGCTACAGAGCCAAGGGCACTTCCAGTCTAGGGAATATACTTTGGGAAACTGAAAATCAATAAGACAGAGCCACCCTCAAATTTATGGCTGCACTGCTTACAAGAACCTCAACTTGAGTACACCTTAAATATCCCAGGACATATAAAAATGGTTCAAAAAATTGTGGTACTTATGTACGATGGAATATCCCTCAGCCACGAAATCAATGTCATAAGACCAGTAGCAGCAAAATGAGTGGATTCAGGTACGATGATTCTAAGTGAAATAAGTCACACAGAAAAAGAAACGTATCATAAGATATCACTTATGAAGATCCTGTAAACATGGCTACACATGAACTGAGTTAGGAAAGAGAACAGAGTCTCACATTTAGAAAACACACTTATTCCTGCTTAAAGGGGAAGGAGAGGTGGGGTGATCCATAAAACCAGAGTTTGATATAAGCACAGGTACCGTTCCGAAAACCAACTATGGAATAGACAAGACCTACCTATACCTTCTTCAGTGAAAGGGACTCAAAACCCCATATTTCCCGCAGAGGAATATATCTGACTAGTAAGAATCTTAAAACCTATGTATTGATATGTTTCTGTAAGGGAAACAAGTGTGTCTAGACTGGCATAAACATGGCAGAGAGAATCACCTCAAACCCACGCTAAAAAGGAATTTCAAAAACAAAACAAAAAATCAGGGAAATTCTTTACAATTCCTTCAGGGTCTCTGATGAAACGTGGAATGACCCTGTCTACAATGACAGCTGGATGTGGCATAAGTCTGGACACTTGGGACTGAGAGGATTTGTGAGATTGGGTGAGCAAATGCAGACCCTATAAAGCAATAATGCATGGCACCCACTCCATGGGTCACAACTCTCCAGGTTGAAGGGAATACTACTACAGCTATAACATGTACGGGAAACCGAGAGAATGGACACACTGTGAATATGAAAGGTTTCTAAAACTCAACGAATAGTCCCTCTCCTGGTGCTCCAGTTTGACTTTCCAACTGCTTTACTATCAATATCCCAACTTGGAGAGACAACCCCTTTAACCTCCTGGTTCTCACACTTTGCCAATTTGGCAGAGGATGAAAGGGAAGAGGGAGAACCAATGAGAGAGTAGCTGTTAGGCATCTGGACGGGCATATGTCGCTCTAATTTCCCGGCAGGAAGAAGAATTAACCAAAGTTGCAAACACCCACCGGGAACCAATATAGGTCCTGAACCAAAATTTGGACATGCGTTCAGCTCACAAAAAGCGAGTTAAAAAATGGAGCTCAAGGGCACAGCAATTCACAAACTGGCAAAGTAATAAAGGACAACTATCATCCAAAAATCTGTTGAGGGAAGGCAACGAGGCAGACTTGAAAGCGAGGCAGAATAGCAGGAAACAGATTTCAAGAGGTACGTTGGAATCACCTGTAAAGCACAGGAAGAGGGGCACAACTTCGACAATGATGCACTTGGCCAAAAAGGGCGTATGCATTTTCTCCTGAATATATGCAGGAGAAAACGCATAGGCCCTTTTTGGCCAAGCAAGCAAGCGGGCAATGCAAATCTGCACTACAAAGAAGTATCACTTCCCACCGTTCAAAAGGGACATCCACAAAATGTGTAAAAACCAGAAAGGCAAGACAGGCCCTGGAGAACAGGGAGCCTTGTAATGCTGATGGGTGGGATGTAAATTGCCAACTGCCTCACTGGAGGAGTGCATTGTGTTCCCTAAAACAAGTAAACAACAGAGCTACAGAGCCAAGGGCACTTCCAGTCTAGGGAATATACCTTGGGAAAACTGAAAATCAATAAGACAGTGCCACCCTCAAATTTAGTGCTGCACTGCTTACAAGAACCTCAACTTGGTTACACCTGAAATATCCCAGGAAATGTAAAAATGGTTCAAAACATAGTGGTACTTAAGTTCGATGGAATATCCCTCAGCCGTGAAAACAATGTCATAAGACTAATAGCAGCAAAATGACTGGATTCAGGTACGATGATTCTAAGTGAAATATGTCACACAGAAAAAGAAGCTTATCATAAGATATCACTTATGAAGATCCTGTAAACATGTTTAGACATGAACTGAGTTAGGAAAGAGAACAGAGTCTCACATTTAGAAAACACTCTTATGCCTGCTTAAGGGGGAAGGAGAGGTGGGTGATGCATAAAAACAGAGTTTGATATGAGCACAGGAACCGTTCCAAAAACCAACTATGGAATAGACAAGACCTAACTATACCTTCCTCAGTGAAAGGGACTCAAAACCCCATATTTCCCGCAGAGGAATATATCTGACTAGTAAGAATCTTAAAACCTATGTATTGATATGTCTCCGTAAGGGAATCAAGTGAGTCTAGACTGGCATAAACATGGATGCGAGAATCAGCTCAAACCCACTATAAAAAGGAATTTCAAAAACAAACCAAAAAAAACAGGGAAATTCTTTACAATTCCTTCAGGGTCTCTGATGAAACGTGGAATGACCCTGTCTACAATCACAGATGGATTTGTCATAAGTCTGGACTCTTGGGACTGAGAGGATTGGTGAGATTGGGTGAGCAAATGCAGACCCTTTAAAGCAATAATGCATGGCACCCATTCCATGGGTCCCAACTCTCCAGGTTGAAGGGAATATTACTACAGTTATAACATGTACGGGAAACCTAGAGAATGGACACACTGTGAATACGAAAGGTTTCTAAAACTCAACGAATAGTCCCTCTCATGGTGCTCCAGTTTGAGTTTCCAACTGTTTTATTATCAATCTCCCAACTTGGGGAGACAGCCCCTTTAACCTCCTGGTTCTCACAGGTTGCCAATTTGGCAGAGGATGAAAAGGAAGAGGGAGAACCAATGAGAGAGTAGCTGTTAGGCATTTGGACGGGCATATGTCACTTTAATTTCCCGGCAGGAAGTAGAATTAACCAAAGTTGCAACCACCCACAGGGAACAAGTATAGGTCCTGAAAGAAAATATTGGACTTGCATTCAGCTCACAAAAAACGAGTTGAAAAATGGAGCTCAAGGGCACAGCAATTCACAAACCGGCAAAGTAATAAAGGACAACTATCATACAAAAATCTGTTGAGGGAAGGCAACGAGGCGGACTTGAAAGCGAGGCAGAATAGCAGGAAACAGATTTCAAGAGGTACGTTGGAATCACCTGTAAAGCACAGGAAGAGGGGCACAACTTCGAAAATGATGCACTTGGACAAAAAGGGCGTATGCATTTTCTCCTGAATATATTCAGGAGAAAACGCAAACACCCTTTTTGGCCAAGCAAGCAAGCGGGCAATGCAAATCTGCACTACAAAGAAGTATCACTTCCCACCTGTCAAAAGGGACATCCACAAAATGGGTAAAACCCAAAAAGGCAAGACACGGCCTGGAGAACAGGGAGCCTTTTTATGCTGATGGGCGGGATGTAAATTGCCAACTGCCTCACTGGAGGAGAGCATCGTGTTCCCTAAAACAAGTAAACAAGAAAGTTACAGAGCCAAGGGCACTTCCAGTCTAGGGAATATACCTTGGGAAAACTGAAAATCAATAAGACAGAGCCACCCTCAAATTTAGGGCTGCACTGCTGACAAGAACCTCAACTTGGGTACACATTAAATATCCCAGGAAATATAAAAATGGTTCAAAAAATTGTGGTACTTACATACAATGGAATATCCCTCAGCCATGAAATCAATGTCATAAGACCAGTAGCAGGTAAATGAGTGGATTCAGGTACGATGATTCTAACTGAAATAAGTCACACAGAAAAAGAAACTTATCATAAGATATCACTTATGAAGATCCCGTAAACATGGCTACAAATGAACTGAGTTAGGAAAGAGAAGAGAGTCTCACATTTAGAAAACACTCTTATGCCTGCTTAAGGGGGAAGGAGAGGTGGGGTGATGCATAAAACCAGAGTTTGATATAAGCACAGGAACCATTCAAAAACCAACTATGGAATAGACAAGACTTACACGTTCCTCAGTGAAAGGGATTCAAAACCCCATATTTCCCACAGAGGAATATATTGGATTAGTTAGAATCTTAAAACCTATGTATTGATATGTCTCCATAAGGGAATCAAGTGTGTCTAGACTTTCATAAACATGGCAGCGAGAATCATCTCAAACTCACTATAAAAGGGAATTTCAAAAACAAAACAAAAAAAAGGGAAATTCTTTACAATTCCTTCAGGGTCTCTGATGAAACCTGGAATGACCCTATCTACAATGACAGCTGGATGTAGCATAAGGCTGGACACATGGGACTGAGAGGATTGGTGAGATTGGGTGAGCAAATGCAGACCCTATAAAGCAATAATGCATGGCAACCATTCCATGGTTCACAACTCTCCAGGTTGAAGAGTAAATTACTACAGCTATAAAATGTACGGGAAACCTACAGACTGGACACTCTGTGAATACGAAAGGTCTCTAAAACTCAACGAATTGTCCCTCTCCTGGTGCTCAGGTTTGACTTTCCAACTGCTTTACTATCAATCTCTCAGCTTGGAGAGACTGCACCTTTAACCTCCTGTTTCGCACAGGTTGCCAATTTAGCAGAGGATGAAAGGGAAGAGGGAGAACCAATGAGAGAGTAGCTGTTAGGCATTTGGACGGGCACATGTCACTCTTATTTCCCGGAAGGAAGAAGAATTACCCAAAGTCTAAGCCACCCACCGTGAACCAGTATTGGTCCTGTACCAAAATATTGGACTTGCGTTCAGCTCACAATAAACGAGTTAATTTATGGAGCTCAGGGGCACAGCAATTCACAAACTGGTAGAGTAATAAAGGACAACTATCGTCCAAAAATCTGTTGAGGGAAGGCAACGAGGCAGAATTGAAAGCGAGGCAGAATAGAAGGAAACAGATTTCAACAGATACTTTGGAATCGCTTTTAAATCACAGGAAGAGGGGCACAACTTCGAAAATGATGCACTTGGCCAAAAAGGGTGTATGTGTTTTCTCCTGAGTATATTCAGGAGAAAACGCATACGCCCTTTTTGGCCAAGCAAGCAAGCGGGCAATGCAAATCTGCACTACAAAGAAGTATCACATCCCACAGGTCAAAAGGGATATCCACAAAATGGGTAAAAAGCAGAAAGGCAAGACAGGGCCTGGAGAACAGGGAGCCTTGTTATGCTGATGGGCGGGATGTAAATTGACAACTGCCTCTCTGGAGGAGTGCATTTTGTTCCCTAAAACAAGTAAACAACAGAGCTACAGAGACAAGGGCACTTCCAGTCTAGGGTATATACCTTGGGAAAACTGAAAATCAGTAATACAGGGCCACCCCAATATATAGGGCTGCACTGCTTACAAGAACCTCAACTAGGCTACACCTTAAATAACCCAGGAAAGACAAAAATTTTTCAAGAGATTGTGGTAATTACATACGATGGAATATTTCTCTGCCATGAAATCAATGTCATCAGGCCAGTAGCAGCAAATTTAGTGGATTCAGTTACGAGGATTCTAAGTGAAATTAGTCACACAGTAAATTAAACTTATCATAAGATATCACTTATAAAGGTCATGTATACATGGCTACACATGAACTGAGTTAGTAAAGAGAAGAGAGTCTCACATTTAGAAAACACTCTTACACCTGCTTAAGGGGTAAGGAGAGGTGCGGTGTTGCATAAAACCAGAGTTTGATATTAGTAACGGCTCCATTCCAGAAACCAAATACAGAATAGAAAAGATCTACACATTCCTCACTGAAAAAGAATCAACACTCCATACTTCCCTCAGAGGAATATATCTGACTAGTAAGAATCTTCAAACCTATGTATTGATATGTCTCCATAAGGAAATCAAGTGTGTCTAGACTGGCATAAACATGGAAGTGAGAATCAGCTCAAACTCACTATAAAAAGGAATTTCAAAAACAAAACAAAAAAACAGGGACATTCTTTACAATTCCTTCAGGGTCTCCGATGAAACGTGGAATAACACTGTCTACAATGACAGCTGGATGTGGCATAAGGCTGGACAATTGGGACTGAGAGGATTAGTGAGATTGGGTGAGCAAATGCACACCCTTTAAAGCAATAATGCATGAGACCCATTCCATGGGTCCCAACTCTCCAGGTTGAAGGGAATATTACTACAGCTATAACATGTACGGGAAACCTAGAAAAAGGACACACTGTGAATACGAAAGGTTTCTAAAACTCAACGAATAGTCCCTCTCCTGGTGCTCCAGTTTGACTTTCCAACTGCTTTACTATCAATCTCCCAAATTGGAGAGACAGCGCCTTTAATCTCCTTGTTCTCACATGTTGCCAATTTGGCAGAGGATGAAAGGGAAGAGGGAGAACCAATGAGGGGGTAGCTGTTAGGCATTTGGACGGGCATATGTCACTCTAATTTCCCAGCAGGAAAAATAATTAATCAAAGTCGCAGCCACCCACCGGGTACCAATATAGGTCCTGAACCAAAATTTTGGACATGCGTTCATCTCACTAAAAACGAGTTGAAAAATGGAGCTCAGGGGGAGAGCAATTCACAAACTGGCAGAGTAATAAAGGCCAACTATCGTCCAGAAATCTGTTGAGGGAAGGCAACGAAGCAGACTTGAATGTCAGGCCGAATAGCAGGAAACAGATTTCAAGAGGTACGTTGGAATCGTCTGTAAAGCACAGGAAGAGGGGCACAACTTTGACAATGATGCACTTGGCCAAAAAGGGCATATGCGTTTTCTCCTGAATATATTCAGCAGAAAACGCATACGGCCTTTTTGGCCAAAAAAGCAAGCTAGCAATGCAAATCTGCACTACAAAGAAGTATCACTTCCCACCGGTCAAAAGGGACATCCACAAAATGGGTAAAAACCAGAAAGGCAAGACAGGCCCTGGAGAACAGGGAGCGTTGTTATGCTGATGGGCGGGATGTAAATTGCCAACTGCCTCTCTGGAGGAGTGCGTTGTGTTCCCTAAAACAAGTAAACAACAGAGCTACAGAGCCAAGGACACTTCAAGTCTAGGGAATATACCTTGGGAAAACTGAAAATCAATAAGACAGAGCCACCCCAAAATTTAGGGCTGCACTGCTTACAAGAACCTCAACATGGGTTCACCTTAAATATCCCTGGAAACATAAAAATGGTTCAAAAAATTGTGGTAAGTACGTACGATGGAATATCCCTCTGCCATGAAAACCATGTCGTAAGACCATTAGCAGCAAAATTAGTGGATTCAGGTACGATGATTCTAAGTGTAATGTCACAAAGAAAAAGAAGGTTATCATAAGATATCACTTATGAAGATCCTGTAAACATGGCTACACATGAACTGAGTTAGGAAAGAGAACAGGGTCTCACATTTAGAAAACACTCTCATGCTTCCTTAAGGGGGAAGGAGAGGTGGGGGGATGCATAAAACCAGAGTTTGATATAAGCACAGGTACCGTTCCCAAAACCAACTGTGGAATAGACAAGACCTACCTATACCTTCCTCAGTGAAAGGGAATCAAAACCCCATATTTCCCGCAGAGGAATATATCTGACTAGTCAGAATCCTAAAAGCTTTGTATTGATACGTCTCCATAAGGGAATCAAGTGTGTCTAGACTGGCATAAACATGGCAGCGAGAATCAGCTCAAACCCACTATAAAAAGGAAATTCAAAAACAAAACTAAAAAACAGGGAAATTCCTTACAATTCCTTCAGGGTCTCTGATGAAACGTGGAATGACCCTGTCTACAATGACAGCTGGATGTGGCATAAGGCTGGACACTTGGGACTGAGAGGATTGGTGAGATTGTGTGAGCAAATGCAGACCCTTTAAAGCTATAATGCATGGCACCCACTCCATGGGTCCCAACTCTCCAGGTTGAAGGGAATATTACTACAGCTATAACATGTATGGGAAACCTAGCAAATGGACACACTGTGAAAACGAATGGTTTCTAAAACTCAACGAATAGTCCCTCTCCTGGTGCTCTGGTTTGACTTTCCAACTGCTTTACTATCAATATCCCAACTTGGAGAGACAGCACCTTTAACCTCCTGGTTCTCACAGGTTGCCAATTTGGCAGAGGATGAAAGGGAAGAGGTAGAACGAATGAGAGAGTAGCTGTTAGGCATTTGGACGGGCATATGTCACACTAATTTCCCGTCAGGAAGAAGAATTAACCAAACTCGCAGCCACCCACCGGGGACCAATATAGGTCCTGAACCAAAATTTTGGACATGCGTTCAGATCACAAAAAACGAGTTGAAAAATGGAGCTCAAGGGCACAGCAATTCACAAACTGGCAGAGTAATAAAGGACAACTGTCATTCAAAAATCAGTTGAGGGAAGGCAACGAGGTGGACTTGAAAGCGAGACAGAATAGCAGGAAACAGATTTCAAGAGGTACGTTGGAATCACCTGTAAAGCACAGGAAGAGGGGCACAACTTCGACAATGATGCACTTGGCCAAAAATGGCGTATGCATTTTCTCATGAATATATGCAGGAGAAAACGCATATGCCCTTTTTGGCCAAGCAAGCAAGCGGGCAATGCAAATCTGCACTACAAAGAAGTATCACTTCCCACCGGTCAAAAGGGACATCCACAAAATATGTAAAAACCAGAAAGGCAAGAGAGGACCTGGAGAAAAGGGGGCCTTGTTATGCTTATGGGCGGGATGTAAATTGCCAACTGCCTCACTGGAGGAGTGCATTGTGTTCCCTAAAACAAGTAAACAACAAAGCTACAGAGCCAAGGGGATTTCCAGTCTAGGGAATATACCTTGGGGAACGGAAAATCAATAAGACAGAGCCACCCCCAAATTTAGGGCTGCACTGCTTACAACAGCCTCAACTTGGGTACACCTTAAATATCCCAGGAAGTATAAAAATGGTTCAAAACATTGTGGTACTTACGTACGATGGAATATCCCTCAGCCATGAAATCCATGTTGTAAGACCAGTAGCAGCAAAATGAGTGGATTCAGGTACGATGATTCTAAGTGAAATAAGTCACATAGAAAAAGAAACTTATCATAAGATATCACTTATGAAGGTCCTGTAAACATGGCTACACATGAACTGCGTTAGGAAAGGGAAGAGAGACTCACATTTAAAAACACGCTTATGCCTGCTTAAGGGGGAAGGAGAGGTGGGGTGATGAATTAAACCAAATTTTGATATTAGTTCTGGTACCATTCCAAAAACCAATTACGGAATAGACAAGAACTACACCTTCCTCAGTGAAAGGAAATCAACCCCCCATATTCCATGCAGAGGGATATATCTTACTAGTAAGAATCTTAAAACCTATGTATTGATATGTACCCGTAATGGAATCAAATGTGTCTAGGCAGGCATAAACATGGCAGTGAGAATCAGCTCAAACCCACTATAAAAAGAATTTCAACAACGAAACAAAAAAACAGGGACATTCTTTACAATTCCTTCAGGGTCTCTGATGAAACCTGGAATGACCCTATCTACAATGACAGCTGGATGTGGCATAAGGCTGGACACATGGGACTGAGAGGATTGGTGAGCTTGGGTGAGCAAATGAAGACCCTTTAAAGCAATAATGCATGGCACCCATTCCATGGGTCCCAACTCTCCATGGTGAAGGGAATATTACTACAGCTATAACATGTACAGGAAACCTAGAGAATGGACACACTGTGAATACGAAAGGTCTCTAAAACTCAACAAATAGTCCCTCTCCTGGTGCTCCACTTTGACTTTCCAACTGCTTTACTATCAATCTCCCAACTTGGAGAGACAGCCCCTTCAACCTCCTGTTTCACACAGGTTGCCAATTTGGCAGAGGATGAAACGGAAGAGGGAGAACCAATGAGAGAATATCTGTTAGGCATTTGGACGGGCACATGTCACACTTGTTTCCCGGGAGGAAGAAGAATTAACCAAAGTCTCAGCCACCCACGGGGTACCAGTATAGGTCCTGAACCAAAATATTGGACTTGCATTCAGCTCACAAAAAGCGAGTTAAATAATGGAGCTCTGGGGCAGAGCAATTCACAAACAGGCAGAGAAATAAAGGACAACTATAGTCCAAAAATTTGTTGAGGGAAGGCAACGAGTCGGACTTGAAAGTGAGGCAGAATAGCAGGAAACAGATTTCAAGAGGTAGGTTGGAATCGCCTTTAAAGCACAGAAAGAGGGGCACAACTTCGACAATGATGCACTTGGCCAAAAAGGGCGTATGCGTTTTCTCCTGAATATATTCAGCAGAAAACGCATACGCCCTTTTTGGCCAAACAAGCAAGCGGACAATGCAAATCTGCTCTACAATGAAGTGTCACTTCCCACTGGTCAAAAGGGACATCCACAAAATGGGTAAAACCCAGAAAGGCAAGACAGGCCCTGGAGAACAGGGAGCCTTGTTATGCTGATGGGCGGGATGTAAATTGCCAACTGCCTCTCTGGAGGAGTGCATTGTGTTCCCTAAAACAAGTAAACAACAGAGCTACAGAGCCAAGGGCACTTCCAGACTAGGGAATATACCTTGGGAAAACTGAAAATCAATAAGACAGAGCCACCCCAAATTTAGGGCTGCACTGCTTACAAGAACCTCAATTTGGGTACACCTTATACATCCCAGGAAATATAAAATTGGTTCAAAAAATTGTGGTACTTACGTACAATGGAATGTCCCTCAGCCATGAAATCCATGTCGTAAGACCAGTAGCAGCAAAATGAGTGGATTCAGGTACTATGATTCTAAGTGAAATAAGTCACATAGAAACAGAAGCTTATCATAAGATATCACTTATGAAGATCCTGTAAACATGGCTACACATGAACTGAGTTAGGAAATGGAACAGAGTCTCACATTTAGAAAACACTCTTATGCCTGCTTAAGGGGGAAGGAGAGGTGGGGTGATGCATAAAACCAGAGTTTGATATAAGCACAGGTACCATTCCCAAAGCCAACTATGGAATAGACAAGACCAACCTATACCTTCCTCAGTGAAAGGGACTCAAAACCCCATATTTCCCGCAGAGGAATATATCTGACTAGTAAGAATCTTAAAACCTATGTACTGATATGTCTCTGTAAGGGAATCAAGTGTGTCTAGACTGGCATAAACATGGCAGCGAGATTTAGCTCAAACCCACTATAAAAAGGAATTTCAAAAACAAAACAAAAAAAACAGGGAAATTCTGTACAATTCCATCAGGGTCTCTGATGAAACGTGGAATGACCCTGTCTACAATGACAGCTGGATGTGGCAAACGGCTGGACACTTGGGACTGAGAGGATTGGTGAGATTGGGTGAGCAAATGCAGACCCTTTAAAGCAATAATGCATGGCACCCATTCCATGGGTCCCAACTCTCCAGGTTGAAGGGAATATTACTACAGCTATACATGAATGGGAAACCTAGAGAATGGACACACTGTGAGTACGAAAGGTTTCTAAAACTCAACGAATAGTCACTCTCCTGGTGCTCCGGTTTGACTTTCCAACTGCTTTACTATCAATCTCCCTACTTGGAGAGACTGCCCCTTTAACCTCCTGGTTCGCACAGGTTGCCAATTTGGCAGAGGATGAAAGGGAAGAGGGAAAACCAATGAGAGAGTAGCTGTTAGGCCTTTGGACGGGCACATGTCACTCTAAATGCCCGGCAGGAAGAAGAATTAACCAAAGTCTCCGCCACTCACCGGAAAACAGTAGAGGTCCTGAACCAAAACTTTGGACTTGCATTCAGCTCACAAAAAACGAGTTGAAAAATGGAGTTCAGGGGCAGAGCAATTCACACACTGGCAGACTAATAAAGGCCAACTATCGTCCAGAAATCTGTTGAGGGAAGGCAACGAAGCAGACTTGAAATTCAGGCCGAATAGCAGGAAACAAATTTCAAGAGGTACGTTGGAATCGTCTGTAAAGCACATGAAGAGTGGCACAACTTCGACAATGATGTACTTGGCCAAAAAGTGTGTATGCATTTTCTCCTGAATATATGCAGGAGAAAACGCATACGCCCTTTTTGGCCAAGCAAGCAAGCGGGCAATGCAAATCTGCACTACAAAGAAGTATCACTTCCCACCGGTCAAAAGGGAAAACCACAAAATGGGTAAACCCAGAAAGGCAAGACAGGCCTTGGAGAACAGTGAGCCTTGTTATGCTGATGGGCGGGATGTAAGTTTTCAACTGCCTTTCTGGAGGAGTGCATTTTGTTCCCCAAAACAAGTAAACAACAGAGCTACATAGCCAAGAGCACTTCCAGTCTAGGGATTATACCTTGGGCAAACTGAAAATCAATAAGAAATAGCCAGCCCAAAATTTAGGGCTGCACTGCTTACAAGAACCTCCAATTGTCTACACCTTAAATATCCCTGGAAACATAAAAATGGTTCAAACATTGTGGTACTTACGTACGATGGAATATCCCTCAGCCATGAAATCAATGTCATAAGACCAGTAGCAGCAAAATGAGTGGATTAAGGTACGATGATTCTAAGTGAAATATCTCACACAGAAAAAGAAACTTATCATAAGATATTACTTATGAAGGTCCTGTAAACATGGCTACACATGAACTGAGTTAGGAAAGAGAAGAAAGTTTGACATTTAGAAAACATTCTTATGCCTGCTTAAGGGGGAAGGAGAGGTGGGGTGATGAATTAAACCAGATTTTGATATTAGTTCAGGTACCGTTCCAAAAACCAAATACGGAATAGACAAGAACTACACCTTCCTCAGTGAAAGGGACTCAACTCCCCATATTCCATGCAGAGGGATATATCTTAGTAGTAAGAATCTTAAACCCTATGTATTCATATGTCCCCGTAATGGAATCAAGTGTGTCTAGATTGGCATACACATGGCAGTGAGAATCAGCTCAAACCCACTATAAAATGGAATTTCAAAAACAAAACAAAAAAACAGGGAAATTCTTTTCAATTCCTTCAGGGTCTCTGATGAAACCTGGAATGACCCTGTCTGCAACGACAGCTGGATGTGGCATAAGTCTGGACACATGGGAGTGAGAGGATTGGTGAGATTGGGTGAGCAAATGCAGACCCTTTAAAGCAATAATGCATGGCACCCATTCCATGGGTCCCATCTCTCCAGGGTGAAGGGAATATTACTACAGCCATAACATGTACGGGAAACCTAGAAAATGGACACACTGAGAATATGAAAGGTCACTAAAACTCAACAAATAGTCCCTCTCCTGGTCCTCCGGTTTGACATTCCAACTGCTTTACTATCAATCTCCAAACATGGAGAGACAGACCGTTTAACCTCCTGTTTCACACAGGTTGCCAATTTGGCAGAGGATGAAACGGAAGAATGAGAACCAATGAGAGAGCAGCTCTTAGGCATTTGGACAGGCACATGTCACTCTTGTTTCCCGGGAGGAAGAAGAATTAACCAAAGTCTCAGCCACCCACCGGGTACCAGTATAGGTCCTGAACCAAAATATTGGACTTGCGTTCAGCTCACAAAAAACGAGTTAAATAATGGAGATCTGGGGACCAGCAATTCACAAACAGGCAGAGTAATAAAGGACAACTATCGTCCAAAAATCTGTTGAAGGAAGGCAACGAGGCGGACTTGAAAGCGAGGCAGAATAGCAGGAAACAGATTTCAAGAGGTACATTGGAATCGCCTTTAAAGCACAGAAAGAGGGGCACAACTTCGACAATGATGCACTTTTACAAAAGGGGCGTAAACGTTTTCTCCTGAATATATTCAGCAGAAAACGAATATGCCCTTTTTGGCCAAACAAGCAAGCGGGCAATGCAAATCTGCACTACAAAGAAGTATCACTTCCCACTGGTCAAAAGGGACATCCACAAAATGGGTAAAACCCAAAAAGGCAAGACAGGCCCTGGAGAACAGGGAGCCTTGTTATGCTGATGGGCGGGATGTAAATTGCCAACTGCCTCTCTGGAGGAGTGCATTGTGTTCCCTAAAACAAGTAAACAACAGAGCTACAGAGCCAAGGGCACTTCCAGTCTAGGGAATATACCTTGAGAAACGGAAAATCAATAAGACAGAGCCACTCCCAAATTTAGGGCTGCACTGCTTACAACAAGCTCAACTTGGGTACACCTCAAATATCCCAGGAAATATAAAAATGGTTCAAATAATTGTGGTACTTACGTACGATGGAATATCCCTCAGCCATGAAATCAATGTCATAAGACCAGTAGCAGCAAAATGAGTGGATTCAGGTACGATGATTCTAAGTGAAATAAGTCACACAGAAAAAGAAGCTAATCATAAGGTATCACTTACGAAGACCCTGGAAACATGCCTACATATGAACTGAGTTAGGAAAGTGAAGAGAGTTTGACCTTTAGAAAACATTCTTATGCCTGCTTAAGGGGGAAGGAGAGGTGGGGTGATGCATTAAACCAGATTTTGATATTAGTTCAGGTACCGTTCCAAAAACCAAATACGGAATAGACAAGAACTACACGTTCCTCAGTGAAAGGGACTCAACTCCCCATATTCCATGCAGAGAGATATAACTTACTCGTAAGAATCTTAAAACCTATGTATTGATATGTCCCCATAATGGAATCAAGTGTGTCTAGACTGGCATAAACATGGCAGTGAGAATCAGCTCAAACCCACTATAAAAAGGAATTTCAAAAACAAAACAAAAAAACAGGGAAATTCTTTACAATTCCTTCAGGGTCTCTGATGAAACGTGGAATAACCCTGTCTACAATGACAGCAGGATGTGGCATAAGGCTGGACACATGGGACTGAGAGGAATGGTGATATTGGGTGAGCAAATGCAGACCCTTTAAAGCAATAATGCATGGCACTCTTTCCATGGGTCCCAACTCTCCAGGTTGAAGGGAATGTTACTACAGCTATAACATGTATGGGAAACCTAGAGAATGGACACACTGTGAATACAAAAGGTTTCTAAAACTCAACGAATAAACCCTCTCCTGGTGCTCCGGTTTGACTTTCCAACTACTTTACTATCAATCTCCCAACTTGGAGAGACTGCCTCTTTAACTTCCTGGTTCGCACAGGTTGCCAATTTGTCAGAGGATGAAAGGGAAGAGGGAGAACCAATGAGAGAGTAGCTGTTAGGCATTTGGACAGGCACATGTCACTCTAACTGCCCGGCATGAAGAAGAATTAACCAAAGTCTCAGCCCCTCACCGGGAAACAGTATAGGTCCTAAACCACAATTTTGGACTTGCATTCAGCTCAAAAAAAACGAGTTGAAAAATGGAGCTCAGGGGCAGAGCAATTCACAAACTGGCAGAGTAATAAAGGCCAACTATCGTCCAGAAATCTGTTGAGGGAAGGCAACGAAGCGGACTGGAAAGCGAGGCAGAATAGCAGGAAACAGATTTCAAGAGTTACGTTGGAATCGTCTGTAAAGCACAGGGAGAGGGGCACAATTTCGACAATGATGCACTTGGCCAAAAAGGGTGTATGCATTTTCTCCTGAATATATGCAGGAGAAAACGCATACGCCCTTTTTGGCCAAGCAAGCAAGTGGGCAATGCAAATCTGCACTACAAAGAAGTATCACTTCCCACCAGTCAAAAGGGACATCCACAAAATATGTAAAAACCAGAAAGGCAAGACAGGCATTGGAGAACAGCGAGCCTTGTTATGCTGATGGGCGGGATGTAAATTGCCAACTGCCTCTCTGGAAGTGTGCATTGTGTTCCCTAAAACAAGTAAACAACAGAGCTACAGAGCCAAGAGAAGTTCCAGTCTAAGGAATATACCTTGGGCAAACTGAAAATCAATAAGACAGAGCCACCCCCAAATTTAGGGCTGCACTGATTACAAGAACTTCAACTTGTCTACACCTTAATTATCCCTGCAACCATAAAAATGGTTCAAAAAATTGTGGTACTTACGTACGATGGAATATCCCTCAGCCATGAAATCAATGTCATAAGACCAGTAGCAGCAAAATGATTGGATTCAGGTACGATGATTCTAAGTGAAATAAGTCACACAGAAAAAGAAACTTATCATAAGATATCACTTATGAAGGTCCTGTCAACATGGCTACACATGAACTGAGTTAGGAAAGAGAAGAGAGTTTGACCTTTAGAAAACATTCTTATGCCTGCTTAAGGGAAAGGAGAGGTGGGGTGATGCATTAAACCAGATTTTGATATTAGTTCTGGTACCGTTCCACAAACCATATACGGAATAGACAAGAAATAAACCTTCTTCCGTGAAAAGGACTCAACTCCTCATATTCCATGCAGAGGGATATATATTAATAGTAAGAATCTTAAAACGTATGTATTGATATGTCCACATAATGGAATCAAGTGTGTCTACACTGGCATAAACATGGCAGTGAGAATCAGCTCAAACCCAGTATAAAATGGAATTTCAAAAACAAAACAAAAAAAACAGGGAAATACTTTAAAATTCCTGCAGGGTCTCTGATGAAACCTGGAATGACCCTATCTACAACGAGAGCTGTATGTGGCATAAGGCTGGACACATGGGACTGAGAGGATTGGTGAGATTGGGTGAGCAAATGCAGACCCTTTAAAGCAATAATGCATGGCAACCATTCCCTGGGTCCCAACTCTCCAGGTTGAAGGGAATATTACTACAGATATAACATGTACGGTAGACCTAGAGAATGAACACACTGTGAATACGAAAGTTCTCTAAAACTCAACGGATACTCCCTCTCCTGGTGCTCCAGTTTGAATTTCCAACTGCTTTACTATCAATCTCCCTACCTAGAGAGACAGCACCTTTAACCTACTGTTTCGCACAGGTTTCCAATTTGGCAGAGGATGAATGGGAAGAGGGAAAATCAATGAGAGAGTAGCTGTTAGGCATTAAAACGGGCATATGTCACACTTATTTCCCGGGAGTAAGAAGAATTAACCAAAGTCTCAGCCACCCACCGAAAACCAGTATAGGTCCTGAACCAAAATATTGGACTTGCGTTCAGCTCACAAAAAAACGAGTTAAATAATGTAGCTCAGGGGCACAGCAATTCACAAAATGGCAGAGTAATAAAGAGCAACTATCGTCCAACAATCTGTTGAGGGAAGGCAACGAGGCGGACTTGAAAGCGAGGCAGAATAGCAGGAAACAGATTTCAAGAGGTTCATTGGAATCACCTTTAAAGCACAGGAAGAGGGGCACAACATTGACAATGCTGCACTTGGCCAAAAGGGGCGTATGCGTTTTCTCCTGAATATATTCAGGAGAAAACGCATACGCCCTCTTTGGCCAAGCAAACAAGCGGGCAATGCAAATCTGCACTAAAAAGAAGTATCACTTCCCACCAGTCAAAAGGGACATCCACAAATGGATAAAAACCAGAAAGGCAAGACAGGCCCTGGAGAACAGGGAGCCTTGTTATGCTGATGGTCAGGATGTAAATTGCCCACTGCCTCTCTGGAGGAATGCATTGTGTTCCCTAAAACAAATAAACAACCGAGCTACAGAGCCAAGGGCACTTCCAGTCTAGGAAATATACCTTGGGAAAACTGAAAATCAATAAGACAGAGCCACCCCAAAATATAGGGCTGCACTTCTTACAAGAACCTGAACTTGGGTTCACTTTAAATATCCCAGGAAATATAAAAATGGTTCAAAAAATTGTGGTACATACGTACGATGGAATATCCCTCAGCCATGAAATCAATGTCATAAGACCAGTAGCAGCAAAATGTGTGGATTCAGGTCCGATGATTCTAAGTGAAATAAGTCACACAGAAAAAGAAACTTATCATAAGATATCACTTATGAAGATCCTGTAATCATGGCTACTCATGAAAAGAGTTAGGATAGAGAACAGAGTCTCACATTTACAAAACACTCTTATTCCTGCTTAAGGGGGAAGGATAGGTGGGGTGATGCATAAAACCAGAGTTTGATATAAGCACAGGTACCCTTCCAAAAACCAACTATGGAATACACAATACCTACACCTTCCTCAGTGAAAGGGATTCAAAATCCCATATTTCCCGCAGAGGAATATATCTGACTAGGAAGAATCATAAAACCTATGTATTGATATGTCTCCGTAAGGGAATCAAGTGTGTCTAGACTGGCATAAACATGGCAGCGAGATTTAGCTCAAACCCACTATATAATGAATTTCAAAAACAAAAAAAAAGGGAAATTCTTTACAATTCCTTCAGGGTCTCTGATGAAACCTGGAATGACCCTATCTACAATGACAGCAGGATGAGGCATAAGGCTGGACACATGGGACTGAGAGGATTGTTGAGATTGGGTGAGCAAATGCAGACCGTTTAAAGCAATAATGCATGGTACACATTCCATGGGTCCATGTCTCCAGGTTGAAGGGAATATTACTACAGCTATAACATGTACGGGAAACCTTGAGAATGGACACACTGTGAATACGAAAGGTCTCTAAAACTCAAAAAAATAGTCCCTCTCCTGTTGCTCCGGTTTGAATTTCCAACAGCTTTACTATCAATCTCTCAACTTGGAGAGACAGCACCTTTAACCTCCTGGTTCGCACAGATTCCCATTTTGACAGAGGAGGAAACGGAAGAGGGAGAACAAATGACAGAGTAGCTGTTAGGCGTTTGGATGGTCACATGTCAGTCTTATATCCTGGGAGGAAGAAGAATTAACCAAAGTCTCAGCCACCCACCGGGAACCAGTTTAGGTCCTGAACCAAAATTTTGGAGTTGCGATCAGCTCACAAAAAAACAAGTTAAAAAATGGAGCTCAGGGGCACAGCAATTCACAAACTGGCAGAGTAATTAAGGGAAACTATCATCCAAAAATCTGTTGAGGGAAGGCAACAAGGCGGACTTAATAGGGAGGCAGAATAGCAGGAAACACATTTCAAGAGGTACGTTGGAATCACCTTTAAAGCACAGGAAGAGGGGCACAATTTTGACAATGATGCACTTGGCCAAAAAGGGCGTATGCATTTTCTCCTGAATATATTCAGGAGAAAACGCATACGCCCTTTTTGGCCAAGCAAGCATGCTGGCAATGCAAATCTGCACTACAAAGTATCAATTCCCACTTGTCAAAAGGTACATCCAAAAAATGGGTAAAAACCAGAAAGGCAAGACAGGCCCTGTAGAACAGGGAGCCTTGTTATGCTGATGGGCGGGATGTAAATTGCCAACTTCCTCTCTGGAGGAGTGCATTGTGTTCCCTAAAACAAGTAAACAACAGAGCTACAGAGCCAAGGGCACTTCCAGTCTGGGGAATATACCTTGGGAAAGCAGAAAATCAATAAGACACAGCCACCCCAAAATTTAGGGCTGCACTGCTTACAAGAACTTCAAATTGCATACAGCTTAAATATCCCAGGAAATATAAATATGGTTTAAAATATTTTGGTACTTACGTATGATGGAATATCCCTCAGCCTTGAAATCAATGTCATAAGACCAGTAGCAGCAAAATGAGTGGATTCAGGTACGATGATTCTAACTGAAATAAGTCACACAGATAAAGAAACTTATCATAAGATATCACTTATGAAGGACCTCTAAACATGGCTACACAAGAACAGAGTTAGGAAAGCGAACAGAGTCTCACATTTAGAAAACACTCTTATGCCTGCTTAAGGGGGAAGATGAGGTGGGGTGCTACAGAAAACCAGCGTTTGATATAACCACACGTACCATTTCAAAAACCAACTATGGAATATACAAGACCTACACCTTCCTCAGTGAAAGGAACTCAAAACATGATATTTCCCACAGAGGAATATATCTGAAGAGTAAGAATATTAAAACCTATGTATTGATATGTTTCCGTAATGGAATCAAGTGTGTCTAGACTGGCATAATCATTGCAGTGAGAATCAGCTCAAACCCAATATAAAAAGGAATTTCAAAAAAAAAACAAAAAACATGGAAATTCTTTACAATTACTTTAGGGGATCTAATGAAACCTGGAATGAGCCTATCTACAATGACAGCTGGATATGGCATAAGGCTGGACACTTGGGACTGAGAGGATTGGTGAGATTGGTTGAGCAAATGCACACCCTTTAAAGCAATAATGTGTGGCACCCATTCCATTTGTCCCAACTCTCCAGGTTGAAGTCAATATTACTACAGCTATAACATGTACGGGAAACCAAGAGAATGGACACACTGTAAATACGAAAGGCTTCTAAAACTCAACTAATAGTCCCTCTCCTGGTGATCTAGTTTTACTTTCTAACTGCTTTACTATCTATCTCCCAACTTGGAGAGACAGCCCGTTTAACCTCCTGGTTCGCACAGGTTGCCAATTTGGCAGAGGATGAAAGGGAAGAGGGAGAACAAATGAGAGAGTAGCTGTTAGGCATTTGGACGGGCATATGTCACTCTAATTTCCCGGCAAGAAGAAGGATTAACCAAAGTCTCAGCCACACCCCGGGATCCAGATTACGTCCTGAATCAAAATTGTGGACTTGCGTTGAGCTCACAAAAAACGAGTAGAAAAATGAAGCTAAGGGGCACAGCAATTCACAAACTGGCAGAGTAATAAAGGACACCTCTCATCCAAAAATCTGGTGAGGGAAGGCAACAAAGCGGACATGAAAGTGAGGCCGAATATCAGGAAACAATTTTCAAGAGGTACGTTGGAATCGTCTGTAAAGCACAGGAGGTGGGGCACAACTTCGACAATGATGCACTTGGCCAAAAAGGGCGTATGCATTTTCTCCTGAATATATGCAGGAGAAAACACATATGCCCTTTTTGGCCAAGCAAGCAAGCGGGCAATGCAAATCTGCACTACAAAGAAGTATCACTTCCCACCTGTCAAAAGGGACATCCACAAAATGTGTAAATACCAGAAAGGAAAGACAGGCCTTGGAGAACAGGTAGCCTTGTTATGCTGATGGGCGGGATGTAAATTGCCAACTGCCTCACTGGAGGAGTGCATTGTGTTCCCTAAAACAAGTAAACAACAGAGCTACAGAGCCAAGGGCACTTCCAGTCTAGGGAATATACTTTGGGAAACTGAAAATCAATAAGACAGAGCCACCCTCAAATTTATGGCTGCACTGCTTACAAGAACCTCAACTTGAGTACACCTTAAATATCCCAGGACATATAAAAATGGTTCAAAAAATTGTGGTACTTATGTACGATGGAATATCCCTCAGCCACGAAATCAATGTCATAAGACCAGTAGCAGCAAAATGAGTGGATTCAGGTACGATGATTCTAAGTGAAATAAGTCACACAGAAAAAGAAACGTATCATAAGATATCACTTATGAAGATCCTGTAAACATGGCTACACATGAACTGAGTTAGGAAAGAGAACAGAGTCTCACATTTAGAAAACACACTTATTCCTGCTTAAAGGGGAAGGAGAGGTGGGGTGATCCATAAAACCAGAGTTTGATATAAGCACAGGTAACGTTCCGAAAACCAACTATGGAATAGACAAGACCTACCTATACCTTCTTCAGTGAAAGGGACTCAAAACCCCATATTTCCCGCAGAGGAATATATCTGACTAGTAAGAATCTTAAAACCTATGTATTGATATGTTTCTGTAAGGGAAACAAGTGTGTCTAGACTGGCATAAACATGGCAGAGAGAATCACCTCAAACCCACGCTAAAAAGGAATTTCAAAAACAAAACAAAAAATCAGGGAAATTCTTTACAATTCCTTCAGGGTCTCTGATGAAACGTGGAATGACCCTGTCTACAATGACAGCTGGATGTGGCATAAGTCTGGACACTTGGGACTGAGAGGATTTGTGAGATTGGGTGAGCAAATGCAGACCCTATAAAGCAATAATGCATGGCACCCACTCCATGGGTCACAACTCTCCAGGTTGAAGGGAATACTACTACAGCTATAACATGTACGGGAAACCGAGAGAATGGACACACTGTGAATATGAAAGGTTTCTAAAACTCAACGAATAGTCCCTCTCCTGGTGCTCCAGTTTGACTTTCCAACTGCTTTACTATCAACATCCCAACTTGGAGAGACAACCCCTTTAACCTCCTGGTTCTCACACTTTGCCAATTTGGCAGAGGATGAAAGGGAAGAGGGAGAACCAATGAGAGATTAGCTGTTAGGCATCTGGACGGGCATATGTCGCTCTAATTTCCCGGCAGGAAGAAGAATTAACCAAAGTTGCAAACACCCACCGGGAACCAATATAGGTCCTGAACCAAAATTTGGACATGCGTTCAGCTCACAAAAAGCGAGTTAAAAAATGGAGCTCAAGGGCACAGCAATTCACAAACTGGCAAAGTAATAAAGGACAACTATCATCCAAAAATCTGTTGAGGGAAGGCAACGAGGCAGACTTGAAAGCGAGGCAGAATAGCAGGAAACAGATTTCAAGAGGTACGTTGGAATCACCTGTAAAGCACAGGAAGAGGGGCACAACTTCGACAATGATGCACTTGGCCAAAAAGGGCGTATGCATTTTCTCCTGAATATATGCAGGAGAAAACGCATAGGCCCTTTTTGGCCAAGCAAGCAAGCGGGCAATGCAAATCTGCACTACAAAGAAGTATCACTTCCCACCGTTCAAAAGGGACATCCACAAAATGTGTAAAAACCAGAAAGGCAAGACAGGCCCTGGAGAACAGGGAGCCTTGTAATGCTGATGGGTGGGATGTAAATTGCCAACTGCCTCACTGGAGGAGTGCATTGTGTTCCCTAAAACAAGTAAACAACAGAGCTACAGAGCCAAGGGCACTTCCAGTCTAGGGAATATACCTTGGGAAAACTGAAAATCAATAAGACAGTGCCACCCTCAAATTTAGTGCTGCACTGCTTACAAGAACCTCAACTTGGTTACACCTGAAATATCCCAGGAAATGTAAAAATGGTTCAAAACATAGTGGTACTTAAGTTCGATGGAATATCCCTCAGCCGTGAAAACAATGTCATAAGACTAATAGCAGCAAAATGACTGGATTCAGGTACGATGATTCTAAGTGAAATATGTCACACAGAAAAAGAAGCTTATCATAAGATATCACTTATGAAGATCCTGTAAACATGTTTAGACATGAACTGAGTTAGGAAAGAGAACAGAGTCTCACATTTAGAAAACACTCTTATGCCTGCTTAAGGGGGAAGGAGAGGTGGGTGATGCATAAAAACAGAGTTTGATATGAGCACAGGAACCGTTCCAAAAACCAACTATGGAATAGACAAGACCTAACTATACCTTCCTCAGTGAAAGGGACTCAAAACCCCATATTTCCCGCAGAGGAATATATCTGACTAGTAAGAATCTTAAAACCTATGTATTGATATGTCTCCATAAGGGAATCAAGTGAGTCTAGACTGGCATAAACATGGATGCGAGAATCAGCTCAAACCCACTATAAAAAGGAATTTCAAAAACAAACCAAAAAAAACAGGGAAATTCTTTACAATTCCTTCAGGGTCTCTGATGAAACGTGGAATGACCCTGTCTACAATCACAGATGGATTTGTCATAAGTCTGGACTCTTGGGACTGAGAGGATTGGTGAGATTGGGTGAGCAAATGCAGACCCTTTAAAGCAATAATGCATGGCACCCATTCCATGGGTCCCAACTCTCCAGGTTGAAGGGAATATTACTACAGTTATAACATGTACGGGAAACCTAGAGAATGGACACACTGTGAATACGAAAGGTTTCTAAAACTCAACGAATAGTCCCTCTCATGGTGCTCCAGTTTGAGTTTCCAACTGTTTTATTATCAATCTCCCAACTTGGGGAGACAGCCCCTTTAACCTCCTGGTTCTCACAGGTTGCCAATTTGGCAGAGGATGAAAAGGAAGAGGGAGAACCAATGAGAGAGTAGCTGTTAGGCATTTGGACGGGCATATGTCACTTTAATTTCCCGGCAGGAAGTAGAATTAACCAAAGTTGCAACCACCCACAGGGAACAAGTATAGGTCCTGAAAGAAAATATTGGACTTGCATTCAGCTCACAAAAAACGAGTTGAAAAATGGAGCTCAAGGGCACAGCAATTCACAAACTGGCAAAGTAATAAAGGACAACTATCATACAAAAATCTGTTGAGGGAAGGCAACGAGGCGGACTTGAAAGCGAGGCAGAATAGCAGGAAACAGATTTCAAGAGGTACGTTGGAATCACCTGTAAAGCACAGGAAGAGGGGCACAACTTCGAAAATGATGCACTTGGACAAAAAGGGCGTATGCATTTTCTCCTGAATATATTCAGGAGAAAACGCAAACACCCTTTTTGGCCAAGCAAGCAAGCGGGCAATGCAAATCTGCACTACAAAGAAGTATCACTTCCCACCTGTCAAAAGGGACATCCACAAAATGGGTAAAACCCAAAAAGGCAAGACACGGCCTGGAGAACAGGGAGCCTTTTTATGCTGATGGGCGGGATGTAAATTGCCAACTGCCTCACTGGAGGAGAGCATCGTGTTCCCTAAAACAAGTAAACAAGAAAGTTACAGAGCCAAGGGCACTTCCAGTCTAGGGAATATACCTTGGGAAAACTGAAAATCAATAAGACAGAGCCACCCTCAAATTTAGGGCTGCACTGCTGACAAGAACCTCAACTTGGGTACACATTAAATATCCCAGGAAATATAAAAATGGTTCAAAAAATTGTGGTACTTACATACAATGGAATATCCCTCAGCCATGAAATCAATGTCATAAGACCAGTAGCAGGTAAATGAGTGGATTCAGGTACGATGATTCTAACTGAAATAAGTCACACAGAAAAAGAAACTTATCATAAGATATCACTTATGAAGATCCCGTAAACATGGCTACAAATGAACTGAGTTAGGAAAGAGAAGAGAGTCTCACATTTAGAAAACACTCTTATGCCTGCTTAAGGGGGAAGGAGAGGTGGGGTGATGCATAAAACCAGAGTTTGATATAAGCACAGGTACCATTCAAAAACCAACTATGGAATAGACAAGACTTACACGTTCCTCAGTGAAAGGGATTCAAAACCCCATATTTCCCACAGAGGAATATATTGGATTAGTTAGAATCTTAAAACCTATGTATTGATATGTCTCCATAAGGGAATCAAGTGTGTCTAGACTTTCATAAACATGGCAGCGAGAATCATCTCAAACTCACTATAAAAGGGAATTTCAAAAACAAAACAAAAAAAAGGGAAATTCTTTACAATTCCTTCAGGGTCTCTGATGAAACCTGGAATGACCCTATCTACAATGACAGCTGGATGTGGCATAAGGCTGGACACATGGGACTGAGAGGATTGGTGAGATTGGGTGAGCAAATGCAGACCCTATAAAGCAATAATGCATGGCAACCATTCCATGGTTCACAACTCTCCAGGTTGAAGAGTAAATTACTACAGCTATAAAATGTATGGGAAACCTACAGACTGGACACTCTGTGAATACGAAAGGTCTCTAAAACTCAACGAATTGTCCTTCTCCTGGTGCTCAGGTTTGACTTTCCAACTGCTTTACTATCAATCTCTCAGCTTGGAGAGACTGCACCTTTAACCTCCTGTTTCGCACAGGTTGCCAATTTGGCAGAGGATGAAAGGGAAGAGGGAGAACCAATGAGAGAGTAGCTGTTAGGCATTTGGACGGGCACATGTCACTCTTATTTCCCGGAAGGAAGAAGAATTACCCAAAGTCTAAGCCACCCACCGTGAACCAGTATAGGTCCTGTACCAAAATATTGGACTTGCGTTCAGCTCACAATAAACGAGTTAATTTATGGAGCTCAGGGGCACAGCAATTCACAAACTGGTAGAGTAATAAAGGACAACTATCGTCCAAAAATCTGTTGAGGGAAGGCAACGAGGCAGAATTGAAAGCGAGGCAGAATAGAAGGAAACAGATTTCAACAGATACTTTGGAATCGCTTTTAAATCACAGGAAGAGGGGCACAACTTCGAAAATGATGCACTTGGCCAAAATGGGTGTATGTGTTTTCTCCTGAGTATATTCAGGAGAAAACGCATACGCCCTTTTTGGCCAAGCAAGCAAGCGGGCAATGCAAATCTGCACTACAAAGAAGTATCACATCCCACAGGTCAAAAGGGATATCCACAAAATGGGTAAAAAGCAGAAAGGCAAGACAGGGCCTGGAGAACAGGGAGCCTTGTTATGCTGATGGGCGGGATGTAAATTGCCAACTGCCTCTCTGGAGGAGTGCATTTTGTTCCCTAAAACAAGTAAACAACAGAGCTACAGAGACAAGGGCACTTCCAGTCTAGGGTATATACCTTGGGAAAACTGAAAATCAGTAATACAGGGCCACCCCAATATATAGGGCTGCACTGCTTACAAGAACCTCAACTAGGCTACACCTTAAATAACCCAGGAAAGACAAAAATTTTTCAAGAGATTGTGGTAATTACATACGATGGAATATTTCTCTGCCATGAAATCAATGTCATCAGGCCAGTAGCAGCAAATTTAGTGGATTCAGTTACGAGGATTCTAAGTGAAATTAGTCACAGAGTAAAATAAACTTATCATAAGATATCACTTATAAAGGTCATGTATACATGGCTACACATGAACTGAGTTAGTAAACAGAAGAGAGTCTCACATTTAGAAAACACTCTTACACCTGCTTAAGGGGTAAGGAGAGGTGGGGTGTTGCATAAAACCAGAGTTTGATATTAGTAACGGCTCCATTCCAGAAACCAAATACAGAATAGAAAAGATCTACACATTCCTCACTGAAAAAGAATCAACACTCCATACTTCCCTCAGAGGAATATATCTGACTAGTAAGAATCTTCAAACCTATGTATTGATATGTCTCCATAAGGAAATCAAGTGTGTCTAGACTGGCATAAACATGGAAGTGAGAATCAGCTCAAACTCACTATAAAAAGGAATTTCAAAAACAAAACAAAAAAACACGGACATTCTTTACAATTCCTTCAGGGTCTCTGATGAAACCTGGAATGACCCAATCTACAATGACAGCTGGATGTGGCCTAAGGCTGGACACATGGGACTGACAGTATTGGTGAGATTGGGTGAGCAAATGCAGACCCTTTAAAGCAATAATGCATGGCACCCATTCCATGGGTCCCAACTCTCCAGGTTGAAGGGAATATTACTATAGCTATAACATGTATGAGAAACCTAGAGAATGGACACAGTGTAAATACGAAAGGTTTCTAAAACTCAACGAATATTCCCTTTCCTTCTGCGCCAGTTTGTCTTTCCAACTGCTTTACTATCAATCTCCCAACTTGGAAAGACAGCACCTTTAACCTCCTGGTTCTCCCAGGTTACCAATTTGGCAAAGGATGAAAGGGAAGAGGGAGAACCAATGAGAGAGTAGCTGTTAAGCATATGGACGGGCACATGTCACTCTTATTTCCCGGGAGGAAGAAGAATTAACCAAAGTCTCAGCGACCCACCAAAAACCTCTATAGGTCCAGAACCAAAATATTGGTCTTGAGTTCATCTCACAAAAAACGAGTTAAAAAATGGAGCTCAGGGGCACAGCAATTCACAAACTGGCAGAGTAATAAAGGGCAACTATCGTCCAATAATCTGTTGAGGGAAGGCAACTAACCGGACTTGAAAGCAAGGCAGAATTGCAGGAAACGGATTTCAAGAGGTACGTTGGAATCGCCTTTAAAGCACACGAAGAGAGACAAACTTCGACTATGATGCACTTGGCCAAAAAGTGCTTATGTGTTTTCTCCTGAATATACTCAGGAGAAAACGCATACGCCCTCTTTGGCCAAGCAAGCAAGCGGGCAATGCAAACCTGCAGTACAAAGAAGTATCACTTCCCACCAGTCCTAAGGGACATCCACATAAAGGGTAAAAACAAGAAATTCAAGACAGGCCGGGGAGAACAGGGAGCTTTGTTATGCTGATTGGCGGGATGTAAATTGCCAACTGCCTCTCTGAAGGAGTGCATTGTGTTCCCTAAAACAAGTAAAAAACAGAGCTACAGAGCCAAGGACACTTCCAGTCTAGGGAATATACCTTGGAAAACTGAAAATCAATAAGACAGAGCCATGCCAAAATTTAGTGCTGCACTGCTTACAAGAACCTCAAATTGTGTACAACTTAAACATCCCAGGAAATATAAAAATGGTTCAAAAAATTGTGGTACTTACGTACGATGGAATATCCCTCAGCCATGAAATCAATGTCATACGACCAGTAGCAGCAAAATGAGTGGATTCAGGTACGATGATTCTAAGTGAAATAAGTCACACAGAAAAAGAAACATATCATATGATATCACTTATGAACATCCTGTAAACATGGCTACACATGAAGAGAGTTAGGAAAGAGAACAGAGTCTCACATTTAGAAAACACTCTTATGCCTGCTTAAGGAGGAAGGAGAGGAGGGGTGATGCATAAAACCAGAGTTTGATATACGCACAGGTACCGTGCCATAAACCAACTATGGAATAGACAAGACCTACACCTTACTCAGTGAAAGGGACTCAAAATCCCATATTTCCCGCAGAGGAATATATCTGACAAGTAAGAATCTTAAAATCTATGTATTGATATGATTTCTTAAGGGAATCAAGTGTGTCTAGACTGGCATAAACATGGCAGAGGGAATCAGCTCAAACCCACTATAAAAAGGAATTTCAAAAACAAAACAAAAAAACAGGGAAATTCTTTACAATTCCTTCAGGGTCTCTGATGAAACCTGGAACGACCCTATCTACAACGACAGCTGGATGTGGCATAAGGCTGGACACATGGGACTGAAAGGATTGCTGAGATTGGGTGAGCAAATGCAGACCCTTTAAAGCAATAATGCATGGCAGCCATTCCATGGGTACCAACTCTCCAGGTTGAAGGGAATATTACTATAGCTATAACATGTATGAGAAACCTAGAGAATGGACACACTGTGAATACGAAAGGTTTGTAAAAGTCAACGAATAGTCCCTCTTCTTGTGCTCCAGCTTGACTTTCCTACTGCTTTACTATCACTCTCCCAACTTGGAGAGACAGCACCTTTAACCTCCTGGTTCTCCCAGGTAGCCAATTTGGCAAAGGATGAAAGTGAAGAGGGAGAACCAATGAGACAGTAGCTGTTACGCATTTGGACGGGCACATGTCACTCTTATTTCCCGGGAGGAAGAATAATTGACCAAAGACTCAGCCACCCACCGAAAACCAGTATAGGTTCTGAACCAAAATATTGGACTTGCGTTCAGCTCACAAAAAACGAGTTAAAAAATGGAGCTCAGGGGCACAGCAATTCACAAACTGGCAGAATAATAAAGGGCAACTATCGTCCAAAAATCTGTTGAGGGAAGGCAATGAGGCGAATTTGAAAGCGAGGCAGAATAGCAGGAAACAGATTTCAAGAGTTACGTTGGAATAACATGTAAAGCACAGGAAGAGGGGCACAATTTCGACAATGATGCACTTGGCCAAAAAGGGCGTATGCATTTTCTCTTGAATATATACAGGAGAAATCGCATACAACCTTTTTGGCCAAGCAAGCAAGCGGGCAATGCAAATCTGAACTACAAAGAAGTATGACTTCCCACGGGTCAAAAGGGACATCCACAAAATGGGTAAAAACCAGAAAGGCAAGACATGCCCTGGAGAACAGGGAGCCTTGTTATGCTGATGGGCGGCATGTAAATTAACAACTGCCTCTCTGGATGAGTGCATTGTGTTCCCTGAAACAAGTAAACAACAGAGCTACAGAGCCAAAGGCACTTCCAGTCTAGGGAATATACCTTGGGAAAACTGAAAATCAATAAGCAGAGCTACCCCAAAATTTAGGGCTTCACTGCTTACAAGAACCTCAACTTGGGTACACCTTAAGTATCCTAGGAAAGGTAAAAATTGTTCAAAATATTGTGGTACTTACGTATGATGGAATATCCCTAGGCCATGAAATCAATGTCATAAAACCAGTAGCAGCAAAATGAGTGGATTCAGGTACGATGATTCTAAGTGAATTAAGTCACACAGAAAAAGAAACTTATCATAAGATATCACTTATGAAGATCCTGTAAACATGGCTACACATGAACTGAGTTAGGAAAGAGAACAGAGTCTCACATTTAGAAAAAAACTCTTATGCCTGCTTAAGGGGGACGGAGAGGTGGGGCGATGCATGAAACCAGAGTTTGATATAAGCACAGGCACCGTTCCAAAAACCAACTATGGAATAGACAAGACCTACACCTTCCTCAGTGAAAGGGACTCAAAACCTAATATTTCCCGCAGAGGAATATATCTGTCTAGTAAGAATCTTAAAATCTATGTATTGATATGTCTCCATAAGGGAATCAAGTGTGTCTACACTGGCATAAACATGGCAGCGAGAATCAGCTCAAACCCCCTATAAAAAGGAATTTCAAAAACAAAACAAAAAAACAAGGAAATTCTTTACAATTCCTTCAGGGTCTCTGATGAAACCTGGAATGACCCTATCTAAAACGACCGCTGGATGTGGCATAAGGTTGGACACATGGGACTGAGAGTATTGGTGAGACTGCGTGAGCAAATAGAGACCTTTTAAAGCAATAATTCATGGTACCCATTCCATGGGTCCCTGCTCTCCAGGTAGAAGGGAATATTACTATAGCTATAACATGTATGGGAAACCTAGAGAATGGACACACAGTGAATACGAAAGGTTTCTAAAACTCAATGAATAGTCCCACACCTGGTGTTCCGGTTTGACTTTCCAACTGCTTTAATATCAATCTCCCAACTTGGAGAGACAGCACGTTTAACCCCCTGGTTTGCACAGGTTGCCAATTTGGCAGAGGATGAAAGCGAAGAGGGAGAACCAATGAGAGAGTAGCTGTTAGGCATTTGGACGGGCTCATGTCACTCTTATTTCCCGTGAGGGAGAAGAATTAAACAAAGTCTCAGCCAACCACCGAAAACCAGTATAGGTTCTGAACCAAAATATTCTACTTGCGTTCAGCTCACAAAAAATGAGTTAAAAATTGGAGCCCATTGGCACAGCAATTCACAAATTGTCAGAGTAATAAAGGGCAACTATCATCCACAAATCTCTTGAGGGAAGGTAATGAGGAAGACTTGAAAGCAAGGCAGAATAGCAGGAAACAGATTTCAAGAGGTACGTTGGAATCGCCTTTAAAGCAAAGGAAGAGGGGCACAACGTGGAAAATGATGCACTTGGCCAAAAAGGGCGTATGCGTTTTCACCTGAATATATTCAGGAGAAAACGCATAGGCCCTTTTTGGCCAAGCAAGCAAGTAGGCAATGCAAATCGGCACTACAAAGAAGTATCACTTCCCACAGGTCAAAAGGGACATCCACAAAATGGGCAAAAATCAGATAGGCAAGACAGGCCCTGGAGAACAGGGAGCCTTGTTATGCTGATTGGCGGGATGTAAATTGCCAACTGCCTCTCTGGAGGAGTGCACTGTGTTCCCTAAAACAAGTAAACAACAGGGCTAGAGAGCCAAGGGCACTTCCAGTCTAGGGAATATACCTTTGGAAAATTGAAAATCAATAAGACAGAGCCACCCCCAAATTTAGGGCTGCACTGCTTACAAGAACCTCAACTTGGGTACACCTTAAATATCCCAGGAAAGATAAATATGGTTCAAAAAACTGTGGTATATATGTACGATGGAATATACCTCAGCCATGAAATCAATGTCATAAGACCAGTAGCAGCAAAATGAGTGGATTCAGGTTCGATGATTCTAAGTGAAATAAGTCACACAGAAAAAGAAACTTATCATAAGATATCACTTATGAAGATCCTGTAAACATGGCTAGACATGAACTGAGTTAGGAAAGAGAAGAGAGTCTCACATTTAGAAAACACTCTTATGCCTGCTTAAGGGAGAAGGAGAAGTGGGGTGATGCATAAAACCAGAGTTTGATATAAGCACAGGTACCGTTCCTAAAACCAACTATGGAATAGACAAGACCAACCTATACTTTCCTCAGTGAAAGGGACTCAAAACCCCATATTTCCCGCAGGGGAATATATCTGACTAGTAAGTTTTTTAAAACCTATGTATTGATATGTCTCCATAAGGGAATCAAGTGTGTCTAGACATGCATAAACATGGCAGCAAGAATCAGCTCAAACCCACTATAAAAAGGAATTTCAAATACAAAGCAAAAAAACAGGGACATTCTTTACAATTCCTTCAGTTTCTCTGATGAAACCTGGAATATCCATGTCTACATGACAGCTCGATGTGGTATAAGGCTGGAAACTTGGAACTGACAGGATTGGTGAGATTGGGTGAGCAAATGCAGACCCTTTAAAGCAATAATGCATGGCACCCATTCCATGGGTCAGAACTCTCCAGGTTGAAGGGAATATGACTATAGCTATAACATGTACGGGAAACTTAGAGAATGGACACACTGTGAATATGAAAGGTTTCTAAAACTCAACAAATAGTCCCTCTCCTGGTGCTCCCGTTTGACTTTCCAACTCATTTACTATCATTCTCCCAACTTGGAGAGACAGCCCCTTTAACCTCCTGGTGCTCACAGTTTGCCCATTTGGCAGAGGATGAAAGGGAAGAGGGAGAACCAATGAGAGAGTAGCTGTTACGCATTTGGACGGTCATATGTCACTCTAATTTCCCAGCAGGGAGAAGAATTACCCAAAGTTGTAGCCACCCACCGGGAACCAGTATAGGCCCTGAACCAAAATTGTAGACATGCGTTCAGCTCACAAAAAAACGAGTTGAAAAATGGAGCTCAAGGGCACAGCAATTCACAAACTGGCAGAGTAATAAAGGACAACTATCATCCAAAAGTCTGTTGAGGGAAGGCAACGAGGCGGACTTGAATGCGACGCAAAATAGTAGGAAACAGTTTTCAAGAGGTACGTTGGAATCACCTGTAAAGCACAGGAAGAGGGGCCCAACTTCGACAATGATGCACTTGGCCAAAATGGGCGTATGCATTTTCTCCTGAATATATGCAGGAGAAAACACATATGCCCTTTTTGGCCAAGCAAGCATGCGAGCAATGCAAATCTGCACTACAAAGATGTATCACTCCCCACAGGTCAAAAGGGACATCCACAAAATGTGTAAATACCAGAAAGGCAAGACAGGCCCTGGAGAACAGGGAGCCTTGTTATACTGATGGGAGGGATGTAAATTGCGATCTGCCTTACTGGAGGAGTGCATTGTTTTCCCCAAAACAAGTAAACAACAGAGCTACTGAGCCAAGGGCACTTCCAGTCTAGGGAATATACCTTGGGAAAATTGACAATCAATATGACAGAGCCACCCCCAAATTTAGGGCTGCACTGCTTACAAGAACCTCAACTTGGGTACACCTTAAATATCGAAGGAAAGATAAAAATGGTTCAAAAAATTGTGGTACTTACGTACGATGGAATATCCCTCAGCCATGAAATCAATGTCATAAGACCAGTAGCAGCAAAATGAGTAGATACAGGTAAGATGATTCTAAGTGAAATAAGTCACACAGAAAAAGAAACGTATCACAAGATATCACTTATGAAGATCCTGTAAACATGGCTACACATGAACTGAGTTAAGAAAGAGAAGAGAGTCTCACATTTAGGAAACACTCTTATGCCTGCTTAAGGGGGAAGGAGAGGTGGGGTGTTGCATAAAACAGAGTTTGATATAAGTACAGGCACCATTCCAGAAACCAAATACAAAATACACAAGATCTACACCTTCCTCACTGAAAGGTTATCAAGGCCCCATACTTCACACAGAGGAATATATCTGACTAGTAAGTATCTTAAAACCTATGTATTGATATATATCCGTAAGGGAAACAAGTGTGTCTAGACTGGCATAAACACGGCAGTGAGAATCAGCTCAAACCCACTATAAAAAGGAATTTCAAAAACAAAACAACAAAACAGGGAAATTCTTTACAATTCCTTCAGGGTCTCTGATGAAACCTTGAATGACCCTGTGTACAACGACAGCTGGATGTGGCATAAGGCTGGACACTTGGGACTGAGAGGATTGGTGAATTTGGTTTAGCAAATGCAGACCATTCAAAGCAATAATGTGTGGCACCCATTCCATGGTTCCCAACTCTCCATGTTGAAGGGAATATTACTACAGCTATAACATGTACAGGAAACCAAGAGAATGGACACACAGTGAATACGAAAGGTTTTTAAAACCCAACTAACTGTCCCTCTCCTGGTGATCCGGTTTGAATTTCCAACTGCTTAACTATCAATCTCCCAACTTGGAGAGACAGCCCCTTTAACCTCCTGGTTTACTCAGGTTGCCAATTTGGAAGAGGATGAAAGGGAAAAGGGGGAACCAATGAAAGAGTAGCTGTTAGGCATTTGGACGGGCACATGTCATTCTAAATGCCCGGCAGGAAGAAGAATTAACCAAAGTCTCAGCCACCCGCCGTGAACAAGTATAGGTCCTGAACCAAAATTTTGGACTTGCGGTTAGCTCACAAAAAACGAGTTAGAAAATGGAGCTCAAGGGCACAGCAATTTACAAACTGGCAGAGTAATAGAGGAAAACTATCGTCCAAAAATCTTTTGAGGGAAGGCAGAGAGGCAGACTTTAAAACGAGGCAGAATAGCAGGAAACAGATTTCAAGAGGTACGTTGGAATCACCTTTCAAGCACAGGAAGAGGGGCACAACTTCGACAATGATGCACTTGGCCAAAAAGGGCGTATGCATTTTCTCCTGAGTATATTCAGGAGAAAATGCATACACTATTTTTGGCCAAGCAAGCAAGCAGCAATGCAAATCTGCACTACAAAGAAGTATCCCTTCCCACCGGTCAAAAGGGACATCCACAAAATGTGTAAAAACCAGAAAGGCAAGACAGGCCCTGGAGATCAGGGAGCCTTGTTATGCTGATGGGCGGGATGTAAGTTGCCAACTGCCTTTCTGGAGGAGTGCATTGTGTTCCCTAAAACAAGTAAACAACAGAGCTACACAGCCAAGGGCAGTTCCAGTCTAGGGAATATACCTTGGGAAAACTGAAAATCAATAAGACAGTGCCACCCTAAAATTTAGCGCTGCACTGCTTACAAGAACCTCAACTTGGGTACACCTTAAGTATCCCAGGAAAGACAAAAATGGTTCAAGATATTGCGGTACTTACGTACGATGGAATATCGCTCAGCCGTGAAATCAATGTCATAAGGCCAGTCGCAGCAAAAAGAGTGGATTCGGGTACGATGATTCTAAGTGAAATAAGTCACACAGAAAAAGAAACTTATCATAAGATATCACTTATGAAGGTCCTGTCAAAATGGCTACACATGAACTGAGTTAGGAAAGATTACAGAGTAACTAATCTTATCATAAGTTATCACTCATAGCGGGAATGTAGACATGACTACACATGAACTGAATTACAAACACAACAGTGTCACACATTTAGAAAACATCTTCTGCCTGCTTAATGGGAAAGCCGAGGTGGGGTGATGCATAAAACCACAGTTTTAAATTAGCACAGATACCGTTATATAAACCATGTATGTAATAGACAACACCTACTCCCGGCACAATGAACTGGACTCAACACCCCCTATTCATTGCAGAGGAATATGTCTGACTCTAAGTATTTTAAAACATATGTATTCTCATGTCTCCATAAAGGAATCATGTGTGTGTATAACGGCATGAACACAGCACTGAAATTCAGTTAAACCCACTTATAAAAATAAATTTCAAAAGCAAAATGCAAAAACAGAGAGAAAGTCTTAAAAATTATGTTCAGGGCCTGTGATGCAAGCTAGATTGACCACCTTTACATCCACAGCTGGATGAGACATAAGACTGGACACTTGGGGCTGACAAGATTGCTGAGGTTGTGTGAGCAAAAGAACACCACTTAGAGCAATACTGTGTGCTACCCATTCTAGTGGTCCCAACTCTCCAGGTTTAAGGGAATCTTCCTACAGTTAAAACATGCAAGGGAAACCCAGTGGATGGTACACTGTGTAATTGGGAAAGTTTTCTAAAAGGTACCTCATTTTTCCTTTTGTCGTGCTTGGCTTCGCCATTCATTCTGCATTACTCAAAATCTCCCCACTTGGAGTGTCAGCGCCTTTACCCTCCCGTTATGCACAGTTTGCAAACTGTGCAGAGGATGAACAGGAAGAGGGGAAATAAATGAGAGATTAGCTGTAGGTGTTTGGATGGGCACATGTCACTCTAGTTTCCCATCAGGAAGAAGAATTAACCAAAGGCTCAGCCTGAAGCCCCGGAACCAGACTAGGGCCTAAAGCCATCCTGCGGTATTGCAGCCAGCTCACAAAGAGGCGAGCTGAAAAATGGAAATCAGGGGCACAGCAATTCACAAACTTGCAGAGTTATAAAGGACAACTATCATCCAGAAATATATTGAGGAAAGGCAGTGAAGAGGATTTGAATGCAAGGCAGAATTGAAGGAAACAGATTTCAAGAGGTAGATTGGAGTCGTCTTTAAAGCACATGAAAAGCGACAGAATTTCGACAATGTTGCCCTTGGCTGAAAAGGGATTATGTGTATTTTCTTGAATATATTCGGGAAAAAATGCATATGCCCTTTTTGGCTAAGCAAGCCATCAGGCATTGCAAATCCACACTACAGAGAAGTGTCCCTTACCTCCAGTCAAAAGGTCCATCCACATATAGTGTAAAAGCCACAAATGCAGGACAGGCCATGCAGAAAAGGGAGCCTGGTTACGCCGATGGACAGGATGTAAATTGCCAACAGCCTCTCTGGAGAACTGTATGTTGTTTTCTAAAACAGAGCTACAGAGCATAGCACACTTCCACTCATGGGCGTGTATTTTGGGAAAACTAAAAATCCACAACACACAGCCAGCCCAAACTTTAGGGCTGCTCTGTTTACAAGAACCTCGACTTCGGTACACTTTATATATCCCAGGAAAGGAAAAAAAATGGATATAGATGTTGTGGTACTTATATACAATGGAATGTCACTCAGACATAAAATCAATGTCATAAGGCCAATAGCAGCATAATGAGTGGCTTTAGGTACGATGATGCTAAGTGAAATGAGCCACAAAGAAAAAGAAACTTATTGTAATATATCACTTATAGAGGAAATGTAAACATGGCTACACATGAACTGAATTTCAAAAGAGAACAGAGTTACACATTTAGAAAACACACTTATGCCTCCTTAAGGGGAAAGGTGACGTGGGGTGATGTGTAAAAGCAGAGTTTGAAATTAGCCCAGATTCCATTTCATATACCAAATATGTAATAGACAAGACCTACTCCTTTCTCAATGAACTGGACACAAAACACCCTATTCACTGAAGAGGAATATATCTGACTGGTAATAACCTTGAAACCTATGTATTTATATGTCTCCATAATGGAATCAAGTTTATGTAGATTGGCATAAACACAGATCAATGGAACAGGACAGAAAGCCCAGAGATAAACCTACATACCTATGGTTATCTCATCTATGACAAAGGAGCTAAGGATATACAATGGAGAAAAGACAGTCTCTTCAGTAATTGGTGCTGGGAAAACTGGACCCCTACACATAAAAGAATGAAATTAGAACACTCCATAACACCATACACAAAAATAAACTCTAAATTGATTAGAGATCTAAATATAAGACCAGACACTATAAAACACTTAGAGGAAACCATAGGCAGAACACTCTATGACATAAATCACAGCAAGATCCTTTTGGACCCACCTCCTAGAGAAATGGAAATAAAAACAGAAATCAACAAATGGGACCTAATGAAACTTAAAAGCCTTTACACAGTACAGGAAAACATAAACAAGATGCAAAAACAACCCTCAGAATGGGAGAAAATATTTTCAAATGAAGCAATTGACAAAGGATTAATCTCCTAACTTTACAAGCACCGCATGTAGCTCAATATCACAAAAACAAACAACCCAATCCAAAAACGGGCAGAAGACCTAAATAGACATTTCTCCAAAGAAGATATACAGATTACCAAGAAACACATGAAAGGATGTAGAACATCACTAATCATTAGAGAAATGCAAATCAAAACTACCCTGAGGTATCACCTCACAGCAGTCAGAGTGGCAATCATCAAAAAAATCTACAAAACAATAAATGCTGGAGAGGCCTTTATTGGAGAAAATGGAACACACTTGCACTGTGGGTGGGAATGTAAATTGATATGGGCACTAGGGAGAACAGTACGGAGGTTCCTTTAAATAACTAACAATAGAAGTACCATATGACACAACAATCCAAGTACTGGGCATTTGCCTTGCAAAAACCATAATTCAAAAAGAGTTATGTAGAAAAATGTTCATTGCAGCTCTATTTGCATTAGCCAGGACATGGAAGCAACCTAAGTGTCCATCGACAGATAAATGGATAAAGAACATCTGGCACATATATACAATCAAATATTACTCAACCATAAAAAGAAGCAAAACTGAGTTATTTGTACTGAGGTGGATGGACTTAGAATCTGTCCTACACAGTGAAGTAAGTCAGAAAGGGAAAAACAAATACTGTATGTTAACAGAGATATATGGAATCTAATGAAGAAAAAAAAGATTTTGAAGAACCTAGTGGCAGGACAGGATTAAGGACACAGCCATAGAGAAAGGACTTGAGGACACCGGAAGGGGGATGGGTAAGCTGGGACGAAGTGAGAGAGTGGCATGGACATAAATACATTACCAAATGTAACACCGATAGCTACTGAGAATCAGCCACATAGAACAGGGAGATCAGCTCAGTGCTTTGTGACCACATAAAGGGGTGGAATATGGAGTGTGGGAGGGAGATGCAAGAGGGAGGTGATCTGGTGATATTTGTATATGTATAGCTGATTCACTTTGTTATACAGCAGAAACGAACATTCCATTGTAAAGCAATTATACTCGAATAAACGTGTAAAAGGAAAAAAAAAAAAAACAAAGCCCAAGGATAAACCTACACACTTATGGTCAACTAATCTATGACAAAGGAGGCAAGACTATACAATGGAGATAAGACAGTCTCTTCAATCATTGGTGCTGGGAAATATGGAGAGCTACATGTAAAAGAATGAAATTAGAACACTCCCCAACATCATACATAAAAATATATTCAAAATTGATTAGAGACCTTAATGTAAGACCAGACAGTATAAAACTCTGAGAGGAAAACTTACGAAGGATACTCTGACGTAAATCACAGCAAGATCTTTTTTGATCCACCTCCTATAGTAATGAAACAAAAAAGAAAACTAAACAGATGTGACTAATGAAATGTAAAAGCTTTTGCAAAGGAAGGGAAACTACAAACAAGACGAAAAGACAACCCTCAGAATGGCAGAAAATATTTGCAAACGAATCAATGGACAAATGATTAATCTCCAATATATATAAACAGCTCATGCAGCTCAATATTAATAAAACAAACAACCCAATACAAAATGGAAGATCAAAATAGACATTTCTTCCAAGAAGACATAGAGATGGCCAGTACGCACATGAAAATCTGCTCAACATCACTAATTATTAGAGAAATGGAAATCGAAACTACAATGAGGTATCACGTCACACCTGTTAGAATGGGCATCATCAGAAAATCTACAAACAACAAATGCTGGAGAGGGTGTGGAGAAAAGGAACCTTCTTCCACTATTGGTGGGAAAGTAAATCGATACAGTCTCTATGGAGAACAGTATGGAGGTTCCTTAAAAAACAAAAATAGAATTACCATATAATCCAGCAATCCCACTACTGGGCATATACCCAGAGAAAACCATAAATCAAAAAGACACATTCACCACAATGTTCACTGCAGCACTATTTACAATAGACAGGTAATGAAAGCAACCTAAGTGCCCACAGACAGACGAATGGATAAAGATGTGGTACATATATACAACGGAATATTACTCAGCCATACATAGGAATGAAATTGGGTCATTTGTAGAGACCTTGATGGATCTAGAGACTGTCATACAGAGTGAAGTAAGTCAGAAAGAGAAAAACAAATATTGTATATTAATGCATATATGTGGAACCTAGATAAATGGTACAGATGAACCAGTTTGCAGGGCAGAGATAGAGACAGATGTAGAGAACAAACATATGGACACCAAGGAGGGAACGCCATATGAGGGTGGTGGTGGGATGAATTGGGAGACTGGGATTCACATGTGCACACTTATATGTATAAAATACATATCCAATAAGAACCTGCTGTATAAAAGAAATAAATTTTAAAAAATTAAAAATAAATAAATAACATTTAATAAAATAAAACAGAAAAAAAGTTTTTCCCTTCACATAGACGTCTTTATATTAATGCATTATTTCCATGTTTATATCTCCAAATTAAAAAAAAAAGATGAATAAATAAAATCTAACTTGAACCAAAAAGAAAAAAAGAAAAAAAAAAAAAAACAGAACTCACCAGTTATACAGAGGAAAATCGTATCAGGGCACTTGCTCCAGTGGTAAAAAATTCTTAAGTTGGTCAGAGGTGGGAAATCGTCTCCCATGCCGTCAGCAGCGCTCCCCCCCAAAAGGAGCATCCTCATTGCAAAGCTGGGGGACTGTGTCGAGGCGTCTGTGAGTAAATGTGAGCTGAGCCCCAGTCCTGCTGCAGCTGAACTCTTCCCACCCTTCCCAGGTAAAACACCTGAATATGTACAAGCACTTGCAAGCCTACAGGAAGGGCTGTAGAGCCACACTAGCGAGAGCACGCAGGCCGACTTGGTGCCTGCAGGACAGCCAGGATGGTCCTGGCCCCAGATGCTCTTCTGGAATCTTTCCATTTCCCTGCCTGAGATACCCCTCCTGCCATGGACCCCACTGCTTTTTTACTTCCTCACCTCTGCCTGGGGAGAAATTCTAGTGGCAGGTATGGGTGACACATCCTCTTCTTTAGCAGGTGGCAGCCTGACAACTCCTGCAGAAAGTCCAGCAGAGCCCCACTCACACTGAGCCACCCACAAAGCCACGGCCCGTCACTCCCTCCCACCACCCCAGCCCCGAAACTGCTGACGGGGCAGAGAATATGGCGTCAGGCACAGCTACAGGGGCTCTTGCTGACTGGAGAGGTGTTTATATTGACCTCAACCCAGGCACACCTGTGGGGGGGGGCTGGCAGGCAGTGTCAGGCTGCCCAAATCAGCCAATCCTCACCCCTCAGGGGCTCACAGTTGCAGAAAATGAACCTTGCTAAACGGTCAGTCCCAAGGAAGATGTGTGGGCTCTTGAGAGTCAGGATAGACAAGGGGCTGCAGCTGTGGCTTGTTTTCTTATCATTTTATCTGGTCCATGAGTGGAAAACAACTTCAAGAAGACCCTATCCTAATGAGAGAAACCCAGGAGTCAGGGAGAGGAGTGATGGTGGGTGGAGACAGAGGCCTGGTGCACTGGCTGCAGTGGAAGTGTCTGGAAGACCAGGCAGAGAGAGGCTGCACAGAGTGATAGCCAGGGTCACAGACCTGTCAGAGCTGCTGTTTGTTAGTTCAAGTCCTGCTCTGAGGTGTTCTGTGTCAGCTGTGAGCGACAGGTGAGCTGGGGGTTCTCTGCAAGGTGGGCTATGTGCACAGTTCCTGTGTGTCCAGCCCTGCTGGGGTACCTGCCCAGGGGAGTTCCGTATCCTGGGAAGGGCCTGACTATGAGAGCCCCATGGGCTGCTGGGTAGCTGCACAGGTGAGCTCCATACCCTGGGAGGGACTTGAACATGAGAGCCCCGTGGGCTGTGGGGTGCGGGATGCAGCCCAGGTGAGCTCCATATCCTGGGATTGGCCTGACCAGGAGAGCGCCATGGGCTGCTGGAGACCTGGTAAAGGATATCAGGACAGTTAGTGAAGCCACCGAGGATCTACATATAGTAGATCCTATTTCCTACACCCTGCTGCTCATTCTACCATCCACCAGGCCATGGCATTCTGTATTAGACTTCAATGATGCCTTCTTCTGTATTCCATTCATCTCAGAGTCACAAGAATTTTTGGCTTGTGAGTGGCAGGACACAACATGCAACAAAACCAATAATGCTGGGCCGTCCTGCCCCAATGGTTCAAAAATCCCCACACCATCATTGGGGAAATGTCCTCTAAAGACCTAAACGTTCTACCTCTGTAAAAGGGAACCCTCCTTCAATATGCAGATGACATTCTGATTGCCAGGCCTACTAAAGACGCCTCTGAACTACCTAGCAAAGAAAGGATAGAAGGTGTCCAAGAAAAAGGCTCAAATATCCCAGGCTCAGGTGACTTGCCTGGGCTTCATTCTCACAGATATTTGGAGAAACGCATCCCAGGATAGGGAAGAAGCCATTTGCAGCCTTACCTCTTCTAAAACTAGAAGACAGCTTAGGGGTTCCTGGGGAGGCCAAGGTTTTCTGCATCTGGATCCCTAACTACAGTCTAATAGCTGGGCCTCTACCTGAAATACTGACACGAAAAGATGATGATCCTTTTGAATAGAATCCAGAAGCAGCCTTTTAAGGATGGAAAGAGTAGTCAATTCAGATCCTTGCACAGGAACTCACTAATTTAGCTAAACCCTTTGACCTTTACATACCCGGTCAAAGGTTCATCGCCCTTGGAGACTTAGTGCAAAAACAGGGACCAATTGAAATGGAGCAACACAAGAATGCCCTTCAGGTATGATAAACTATGGTCACCAAGGGCTTTGCCCACTGACTCATCAGGCCAGGATACTGGGGTATCTAAAAAGCTGGAAATCAGCAGCCCACAAGGCCAGCTCCCTCCTAAGGGAATAGGACCCCACGTGGTGATCCTAACCACCCATCATGTCCTGAAGTTGCAGGGGTCGCTCTGTGGACACACTGACCTCGAGTGAGGAGGCCCTCCAACTCCAACCTCCAGAGAGACAAACGGGGGCAACGGGCCCCCAAGATGACTCGTGTGACCATCACTTGACCTGGAGTTTCTCTCAGAAAACAAGAAGACTGTGCCCCGAAAGAGCAGACTACTGCTTGCAGGACTTAACTGCACCCAGAGGGGAGCTAATAAGCTTGGCGGGGGAAACGTATATCACGCTTTCACCATAGAAAACCCTACAGACACCGCGGTGATGGTGGCCAATATGACCGGCCGGACTGCTGGCTACTTCTAAAGGCCGTTGACTCAGTGGACGTCATGGTCCTGGATCACCACTGACCCTGGACTGTCTGGGAGTTGCACGGGCAGGGCTCTGACACATGGTGCTGTTTGTACATTAATTCAGGGACCTATTAAAGAAAGCACAGACTACTGGTCAGAGCATCTAGGCTGGCAAAAAAGTCATCCTAATGTCACTGAACAAATGTGGGGTGGGGTGAAACCTGCCACCACAGCATCTCTGCGCATCTCTTTCCTGGACCCTTAAAGGTCATTAGAATCTATAACACTTCCAATGCTGGTGCTCAGGCGGACGAGAAGTGAGGCAGGAGGCTTTGGGACAATCAACCTCACCTGGAGGCTGGTGGGGAGACGTTTTGCCCCTCCCCCTAGGTATCAGGGCTCCCACCACAGCATGAAGCAGTTACAAAAGAGGGGTCTTCACCCTCAACACCCCAAGAATGAGGAACGGAACAAAAAGCAGAGGAGGTGTTCGTCTCTGGCAACGTTCATTAAAAATTCCTTGGAGATAAAAAGAGAATCTGGCAATAAAATAAAGTCTAACCTGTTTTTCCTTTGTGCTTTTTCTAATTTCACATGCTCCTAGGGTTCCGCATGCAGAGGTCCCACACCCGGCACTTCAGACCCGATTACCTAGTGCAGGATGGCTGGGTCGACACCTCAGCTAGCGGAGTCCCATGCAGACTGCACGGCATAGAGCCTGAGCTGCAGCCAACCCAGCACTCGAGACCTCCATCCCCTAACTCCCACTGACGCTGCCGGGATCCCTACTCAGCATCCCAGCCCACAGCCCGTGGGGGAGTGCACACTCTCACCTCTCCATTCGGTTTTCAAAATAATGTTTCCTTTGCTTCTGAACCAAACTCAGTCTTGATCTTTTGGCTCCAATGACACTGGGCATGGGGACTACTGTTGGGGTCCCCTCTGGATGATCAGTAACAGAAATTGAGAACTTTGTAACTTCATTGAACAGATGTGTGAGCCAAACTGTAGTTAACATAGAGCAGTGTATAATGCTCGGGTAAAATAAGATTTTTCTAAGACTTACATTTGATATTTCCATCACTTTACTATAAGCAAGTTCAGTGAAGACGTCTGTCTTATTTGTCAGGTCAACATTAGAGAAATGAAGTGATTTATTTCCATGGATGTACATCGAATACTCATGGCTGAAGCTTCAATCTTGTTTTGAATGCTTTTCCATTGAAAAGGATACCTCTCTTTCAGCTCCCCCATTTCGGAGAAGTATAAAATCTTATAATTTATTATTACCAAAGGGGAAAGGTAGGAGAAGGGATAAATTAACAGTTTGGGATTAACACATACACACTGCTATGTATAAAATAGATCATCAACAAGGAACTACTGTATAGCACAGGGAACTACACTGAATATTTTGCAATAACCTATAAGGGGAAATAATCTGAAAAGGAATCGATATTTTTATTGACATCATCTATCAATGACAGATAAAATGTAACCTAAGCAAGGCCGATGGTGAGCGCTTCTGAACCTGAAGATTTCAATCATCTAAAGTTTGGGCTCTGCCTATTTCCCAAGGCCCTTAATGGACATACGTGTAGCCGTAGCTTAAAAATTCCCCAGTTTGGGGTTCGGGGAGGCACTGATTTGGAAAAATCCCTGGTGTTCTCCTTCCATGCACGGGACCCTTCCTACAGCTAAAACATGCCTGTCACACCTAGAGGAGGTACACCGTTTGATCGGAAAGAGTTTGGAAAAGGCATCTCATCTCCTCATCGCCTGGTGCTCGGGTTCACCCCTCCAGCATCTTTCCTAACAATCTCCTCACTTGGGGATATCAGCACCGTCAACATCCTGTTGCACACAGTTTGGAATCTGTCCAGAGGATGAAGCGGAAGGATGAGAAAAATTTAGAGACAAGTCTTAGGTGTTTGGACAGGCACATGCCACTCTAATTTCCAATCCGGAAGACAAATTCAACAAAGGCTAGAATTGCCCACAGAAAGAGAATAGGGCTAGAGGAAATCCTGCTGTTTTGTGTCGAGTTTCCAAAAACACAAGTTGAAAAATGGAACTCAGGGGCACTAAAATTCATGAAACTGCAGAGTTCAAAATATCTACTGTTGAAAAATGTCTTAAGGTAAGTCACAGAAAAGGACTTATAAGCAAGGGAGAGTGGCAGGAATCAGATTTGAAGAGGTAGAAAGGTCTCCCCATTAAAGCACAAGAAAAGGGGCTGAACATCGCCAATGATGCACTTGGCCCAAAAGGGCGTATGCATTTTTTTCTGAATATATTCAAGTAAAGGCCATTCACACTTTTTATCCAACCAAACAGGTGGGCACTGGAAATCAATACTACAAAATGTATCACTTCACATCAGTCAGAAGGGCCATCCACATAAAGTGTAAACACCAGAAATGCAGGACAGGGTGAGGAGAAAAGGGAGCCCTGTGAGGCTGATAGTGGAAATGTAATTTGCCAACGGCCACTCAGGATAAGTGTATTGTGTTTGCTAAAACATCTGAAAACTGAGCTACAGAGCATAGGGCACTTGCACTCATGGGCGTATACCTTGGGAAAAACAAAAAAATGACAGAAAACAGGTACCCCAACGTTTACCACCTCTCTGTTAAAAAGGGCCTCCACTTGGATATAACCTAAATGTCCCTGGAAGGATAAAATTGATAAAAGAGATGGGGTACTTATGTAGAGTGGAATATTACTCATCCAGAAATCAATGAAATAAGGCCAGTTGGAACAACTCTGGAGGAGTTACATACGATCATTCTAAGTGACACATGTCAGAAAGAAAAAGACACATATCATAAGATGTCACTTAAAGGTGGAATCAAAAATGGCTACACATGAAATAAACTACAAAACAGAAACATAGTCAAATATGTAGAAAATAGACATAAGGCTGCTAAATGGGAAAGGTGGGGAATGGTGAGGTATTATCCAGGAGGTTGAAATTAGCAAAGATACCATTCCAAGTACCAAATTGAATAACTGGCAAGGCCTACACGGTACCTCAAAGAACGGCACTCAGTCCACTCAAGTCACTGGAAAATAATACATATGACTCATAAGCATCTGAGAAAGAATTTATTGTTGTCTCACAGTACATGAATCAAGTGGATGTACAGCAGCAAAAAACAGAGCTTTGAAAATCAGCTGTAACCAATATAAAAATAAATTTAAAAATATTTATAAAAACGGTGAGACAGACAAAAATTCTTACAACTTTTGTTGAAGGGCTACGATGTAACATGGATTGAACACATGTAGACCCACAGCAGGATGATATATAAGGCTGGAAGCTATGCACGCTAAGAGATGTTAGAGAGGCTGGGTGAGGAAATGCAGACCTTTTAAAGTAATACTGCCTGGTACCCATTCCATGGGTCCCAAATCTGCACTTTCAAGGGAATCTTCTGACAGTGAAAACATGCCTGGGAAACCGAGATGAATGTACACCATGTGCTCAGGAGAGGTGTCTAAAATGCACCTCATTTTTGATCTCCTGGTGCTGGGGTTCGCCATTCCAGCCACATTACTAACAATCTCCCGACTTGGAGAATCAGCACCTTTAACCTCCTGTTTCACACAGTTTGCAATTTTTGCAGAGGATAAATGGGAAGAGGAGGAACCAATGAGAGATTAGCTGTAGGAGTTTTGACAGGCACATGTCACTCTAATTTCCCATTAGGAAGAAGAATTAACCAAAGGCTCAGCCTGCCTCCCCAGAACCAGAATAGGGCCGGAATCAAGCCAATGGTTTGGCGGTCAGCTCACAAAAAAAGCGAGTTGCAAAATGGAGCTCAGGAGCAGACAATTCAAAGACCTGCAAAGATATAAATGATAACCAACTTCCAAAAAATATATTCAGGTAAGGCAACGAAGAGGTTCTGAATGAGAGGCAGAATTGCAGGAAACAGATTTCAAAAGGTAGATTGTACTCACATTTAAAGCATATGAAAAGCAGCAGAATTTCTAAAATGATGCAGTTGGGCAAAAGGGTGTATGCGTTTTTTTCGTGAATATCTTCAGGAAAAAAACACATACAGAGTTTTTGGCCAACCAAGCAAGAGGGAAATGCAAATCCGCACAATAAAGAAGTCTCAATTTCCACTGCTCAGAAAGTCCATCCAAAAAATGTGTACAAATCAAAAATGCAGGAGAGGCCATGGAAAACAGGGAGACTAGTCACGCTGATGGGTGGGGTATAAATATCCAAGAGCTACTCTGAAGAAGTGTATGCTGTTTCCTAAAACATCTAAAATACAAAGCCCCCGAGCAAAGGGGACTTCAACTCATGGACATATAACTTGGGAAGACTAAATATCAACAAGACACAGGCACCACAAAGTTTAGGGCTGCTCTGCATACAAGAACCTCAACTTCGGTACACCTAAAGTATCCCAGGAAAAAGAGAAATGCATAAAGAATTTGTGGTAATTTTGTACAACGGAATATCACTCAGACGTGAAATCAATGTCATAAGGCCAGTAGCAGCATAATGAGAGGATTTAGGTATGATGATTCTAAGGGAAATTAGTCACACAGAAAAAGAATCTTATCATAAGATATCACTTACAGAGGGAATGTCAACATCACAACACATGAACTGAATTAGGAAAGAGAGCAGCGTCTCACATTTAGAAAACACTCTTATGCCTCCTTAAGGGGAAAGGAGAGGTGGGGTGATGCATAAAACCAGAGTTTGATATTAGCACAGGTACCATTCCATAAACCAAATACAGAATAGACAAGACCTACACCTTCCTCAGTGAACAGGACTCAAAACCCCTATTCCCCACAGAGGAATATATCTGATTAGTAAGAATCTTAAAACCTATGTATTGATATGCCTCTGTAAGGGAAACAAGTGTGTCTAGACCGTCATAAACACGTCAGGGAAAATCAGCTCGACCCCATTATAAAAATTAATTTCAAAAACAAAACAAAAAAAAAACAGCGAAATTCTTACACAATTCCTTCAGGGGTTCTGATGAAACCTAGAATGACCCTATCTGCAAAGACAGCTGGATGAGACATAAGGCTGGACACTTGGGACTGAGAGGACTGGTGAGATTGGGAGAGAAAATGCAGACCCTTTAAAGTAGTAATGCATGCCACCATTCCATGGGTCCCAAATTTCCAGGTAGAAGGGAATATCACTAGAGTTATAACATGTATGGGAAACCTAGAGAATGGACACCCTGTGATGGCGAAAGGTTTCTGAAAGTCTCCTACTTTTTCCTCTCCTTGTGCTACAGTTTGGCATTCCAACAACTTTACTATCAATCTCCCAACTTAGGAGAGTCATCCCCTATAACCTCCTGGTTCGCACAGTTTGCTAATTGTGCAGAGGATGAAAGGGAAGAGGGAGAACCAATCAGAGAGTAGATGTAGGCATTTGGACGGACACATGTCACTCTAAATTCCCATTAGGAAGAAGAATTAACCAAAGCCTCAGCCACCCACAGGGAACCAGTATAGCCACCCCTGGAACCAGTATAGGTCCTGAAGCAAAATTGTGGATTTGCGGTCAGCTCCCAATAATGGGATTTGAAAATTGGAGCTCAGGGGTAAGGCAAATCAAAAACCTGAAGAGTTATAAAGGACTACTCTCTTCCAAAAATCTGTTGAGGGAAGGCAACAAAGCGGACTTGAAAATGAGGCAGAATTGCACAAAACATATTTCAAGAGGTAAATTGGAATCGCCTTTAAAGCACAGGAAAGGCATCACAACTTCGAGAATGATGCACTTGGCCAAGAACAGTGTATGACTTTTCTCCTGAATATATTCAGGAGAAAAGGCATAGGCCCTTTTTGGCCAATCAAGCAAGCACACAACGCAAATCCACACTACAAAGAATTGTCGCTTCCCACCGGTCAAAAAGGGTATCCAAAAATCTGTAAAACCCAGAAAGGCAAGATAGAGATGACAAGGGCATAAATCAATATGATCCCAAGGGTCATGGAGGATTGTGATGACAAGCACATGGAGCATTGTGATGACAAGATTATGTATCATTTTGCTGACAAAGGCATTGTGATGACAAGGTTCATGGAGCACTGTGATGACAAGCGTCATGGAGCATTGTGATTAAAGGGTTCATGGAGAATTGGGATGACAAGGGCATGGAGTATTTTGATGACAAGCGTCCCGGATCATTGTGTTGGCAGGGTTCATGGAGCGTTGTCATGACAGTGGTCATGGAGCATTGTTATCACAGAGGTCAAGGAGCATTGTGATGAGAACGTCATGGAGCATTGGGCTGAAAATGTTCATGGAGTATTGTGATGACAGGGATCAAGGAGCATTGTGATGACAAGGTACTGGAGCACTGTGATGAGAAGACCATGGAGCAATGTGATGACAAGTCTCATGGAGCATTCTGATGAAAAGGCTCATGGAGCATTGTGATTACAGGGGTCTTGGAGCATTGTGATGACAATGGCATTGAACATTGGGATGAGAATGTCATGGAGCGTTCTGATGACATGCATCATGGAGCTTTGTGATGACAAGGGCATGGAACATTGTGATTACAGGGTCTTGGAGCACTGTGAGGAAAATGGCATGTAACATTGTGATGAAAAAGGCATGTATCCTTGTCATGACAGGGTTCAAGAAGCATACTGATGGCAAGTGTCAGGGACCATTGTGATGACAAGGGTATTGAGCATTGTGATGGCAAATGTCATGGAGCATTGTGATTAGAAGACCATGGATAATTGTGATGACGAGCGTTATGGGGAGCTGTGATGATAAGTGTTAGGGAATATTGTCATCACAAGGATTTGGAGCATTGTGATGACAGAGGTCATAGAGCATTTTGATTTCATTGTGATGACAATAGCATGAAGCATTATGATGATGTGCATTGGTGCATTGTGATGACAGCATTCATGGAGCATTGAGATGAAAAGGGGCATGGAGCATTATAATTAGAAGAGTCTTGGATCACTGTGATGAAAAGGGCATGGATTATTGGTCTGAGATGTTTCATGGATTATTGTGATGAGAGGGGGCAAGGAGCATTGTGATAACAATGGCACGGAACACTGTGATACATGGTTCATGGAGGACTGTAATGACAAGCGCATGGAGCATTGTGAGAAGAATGGCATCGAGCATTGTGATGAAAAGCGTCATGGATCCTGTGATGACAAGGGCTTGGAACGATGTGATGAGAGATTTTTGGAGCATTGTGATGACAATGGCATGGAGCATTGTGATGCCAAGGGTCATGGAGTTTTGTGATGACAAAGGTCATGGAGCATTTTGATGACAAGGGTGTGGTGAATTCCCTTGTGAAGGGCAGGGAGCATTGCGATGACAGGGTCATGGAGCAATTTGATGAAAAGTGTCATGGAACATTTTGATGACAGGGGTTATGGAACATTGTGATGTCAGGAGTCATGGAACATTTTCATGACGGTGTTGTGGACCATTGTGATGACAGGGGAGAGGGTGTATTGTGATGACTAGTGAGGGAACATTTTGATATCATTCGTGAGAGAGCATTTTGATAAGAAGTGCATGGAGCATTGTGATGACAAGTTTTATGGAGCATTGTGATGACAAGTTTGTGGAGCATTGTTATGACAAGCACATGGCGCATTGTGATGACATGGGTCATGGAGCCCTGTGCTGACAAAGGCATGGAGCATTGTGATGAGAAGGGTCAACGAGCATTGTGATGAAAATTTCATGGAGCATTTTGGTGACAAAGGTCACAGAGCCTTGTGATGACGAGGGCATGGACCATTGTGATGACAAATGTCATGAAGCATTGTGATGACTGGAGTCATGGAGCATTGTGATGACCGGGTTCATAGAGCATTGTGATGAAAAGGCAATGATCATTGTGATGACAGGGGCATGGAGCATTGGCCTGACATGTTTCATGGATTATTGTGATGACAGTGGGCATGGTGTAATGTGATGACAAGGCATGGAGCACTGTGATGAGAAGGTCATGGAGTATTTTGAAGACAGGTCTCAGGGAGCACTGTGATGACATATGTCTTGGTCCATTGCGATGACAATGGAATGGAACATTGTGATGCCAAGTGTCATGGAGGATTGTGATGACAAATGTAATGGAGCATTTTGATGACAAGGGCTTGGAGCATTGTGATGACAATGGACATGGAGCATTGTGATGACAAGGGATGGAGCATTGTGATGACAAGGGCCATTGAACATTTTGATGACAAGTTCATGAAGCATTGTGATGAGAAGAACATGGAGCTTCCTATGACAGGGGTCATGGAGCATTGCGATGACAAGTGCATAGAGAATTGTGATGACAAATCATGTAACACAGTGATGAGAACTGTCATGGAGCATAGTGGTGCCAAGAACGAGGAGAATTGTGATGACAGGGGACATGGAGCATTGTGATGACCAGGGCATGGAGCATTGTGATGACCAGGGAATGGAGCATTGTGATGGCAAGACCGTGGAGCCTTGTGATGACGAGCGTCATGGAGCACTGTAATGACAAGGGGAATGGAGCATTGTGATGAAAGTGGCCATGGAGCATAGTGATGACAAGGGTCATGGAGCATTTTGATGACAAGGGCGTAGAGCATTGTGATGAGAAGACCATGGATAATTGTGATGACGAGCGTCATGGAGCACAGTAATGACAAGTGGTATGGAGCATTGTGATGACAGTGGCCATGGAGCATTGTGATGACAAGTGTCATGGAGCATTCTGATGAGAAGCTTGTGGAGTATTGTGACGACAATGGCATGGAGCATTGTGATGAAAAGGGCGTGGAGCACTGTGATGAAAACAGCATGAAGCCATTTCATGACAGGTTTCAAGGAGCATTCTGACGACAAGTGTCAGGGAACATTGTGATGACAAGTGTATTGAGAATTGTGATGAAAAAGATCATGGAGCATTTTGACGAAAAGGACATGGAGTATTGTGATGACAGGCATCATGGAGCGTTGTGATGACAAGTGTTATGGAACTTTGTGATAACAAGGGTTTGGAGCATTGTGATGATAGAAGTCATGGATCATTTTGTTTTCAAGGAGCATGGAGCATTGGGATGACAAGGGCATGAAGCAATGTGATCCCAAGATTCATGGAGGATTGTGATGACAATGGTAAGGGAGTATTGTGATGACAAGCAAATGCAGCATTTTGATGACAAGGTCATGTAGCATTTTGCTGACACAGGCATGGAGCATTGTGATGATAAGGGTCATAGAGCACTGTGATGAGAAGCATCACGGATCATTGTGATTACAGGGGTCATGGAGCATTGGGATGACAAGGACATGGATCATTGTGATGACAACGGTTATGGAGCATTGGGCTGAAAATGTTCATGGAGCATTGTGATGACTAGGGAATTGAGCACTGTGATGACAAGAGTCCCGGATCACTGTGTTGTCAGGGGTCATGGAGCGTTGTGATGACAGTGGTCATGGAGCATTGTGATGATAGGGATCATGAAGCATTGTGATGAGAAGTTCCTGGAGAATTGGACTGAAAATGTTCAGGAAGTATTGTGAGGACAGGGGTCATGGAGCATTGTGATGACAAGGGAATGGAGCACTGTGATGAAAAGTTCCTGGAGAATTGTGATGAGAAGACCATGGAGCCTTGTAATAACATGTCTCATGGAGCATTCTGATGAAAAGGGGCATGGAGTATTGTGATTACAGGGGTCTTGGGGCATTGTGATGAAAAGGGCATGGAGCATTGTGATTACTGGTGTCTTGGAGCATTGTGATGAAATTGGCATGGATCATTGTTATGAAAATGGTATGGAGCCTTGTCATGACAGGGTTCAAGGAGCATACTGATGACAAGTGTCAGGGAGCATTGTGATGACAAGTGTATAGAGCACTGTGATGACAAAGGTCATGGAGCACTGTGATGAGAAGACCATGGATAATTGTGATGATGAGCGTCATGGGACATTTTGATGATAAGTGTTATGGAACATTGTGATCAAAAGGATTTGGAGCATTGTGATGAGATAGCTCATCAAATATTTTGATTTCATTGTGATGACAATAGCCTGAAGCATTATGATGATGGGCATGGTGCATTTTGATGACAGGGTTCATGGAGCATTGAGATGCAAATGTGCATGGAGCATTGTGATTAGAGGGTTCATGGAGTTTTGGGATGACAATGGCATGGAGCATTGAGATGCCAAGGGTCATGGATCCTTGTGATGACAAAGGTCATGGAGCATTTTGATGACAAGGGCGTGGTACATTGTGATGAGAAGGGCAGGGAGTATTGTGATGACAGGGTTATAGAGCAATTTGATGAAAAGGGTCATGGAATATTTTGATGACAGTTGTTATGGAACATTGTGATGTCAGGGGTCATTGAGCATTTTGATGAAAATTGTTATGGAGCATTTTGATGACAGGGGTTATGGAACATTGTGATATCAGGGGTCATCGAACTTTGTGATGATATGTGCATGTAGCATTGCAAAGACAGAAGTCATGGAATATTGTGATGACAGGGGAGAGGGAGTATTGTGATGAATAGTGATGTAACATTGTGATATCAGTGTTGAGAGAGCATTTTGATGAGAAGTGCATGGAGAATTGTGATGACAAGTTTTATGGAGCATTGTGGTGACAAGATTGTGGAGCACTGTGATGAAAAGTGCAGGGTGCATTGTGATGACATGGGTCATGGAGCATTGTGATGACGAGGGTCATGGAGCATTGTGCTGAGAAAGGCATAGATCATTGTGATGACAAGGGTCAAAGAGCATTGTGATGAAAATTTCATGGAGCATTGTGGTTAAAAAGGTCACAGAGACTGCTGATGACGAGGGCATGGACCATTGTGATGACAAAGGTCATGAAGCATTGTGATGAATGGAGGCATGGAGCATTGTGATGACAGGGGTCATGGAACATTGTGATAACAAGGGCATGGAGCCTTGTGATGACAAGGGAATGGAGCATTGGTCTAATAAGTTTCATGGATTATTGTGATGAGAGTGGGCATAGAGCATTGTGATGATAAGGGCATGGAACACTGTGATACATGGGTCATGAAGGATTGTAATGACAAGGTCATGGGGCATTGTGATGAGAAGGGCATCGAGCATTTTTATGACAAGTGTCATGGAGCTTTGTGATGACAAGGGCATTGAGCAATGTGATGAGAGGGTTCATGGAGCATTGTGATGCCAAGTGTCATGGCGCTTTGTGATGACAAATGTCATGGAGCATTTTGATGACAAGTGCATGGTGCATTGTGATGATAAGGGCAGGGAGTATTTTGATGACAGGGTCATTCAGCAATATGATGGAAAGTGTATTGGAACATTTTGATGACAGGGGTTATAGAATATTGTGATGTCAGGGGTCATGGAACATTTTGATGATAAAGGGATGTAGCACTGTGATGACAGGGGTCATGGGACATTGTGATTACAGTAGTGAGGGAGTATTGTGACAACTAGTGTTGGATCACTGTGATATCTCTGGTGAGAGAGCATTTTGATGAGAAGTGTATGGAGCATTGTGATTACAAGGTTTATGGAGCATTGCAATGAAAATTTTCTGGACCGTTGTGATGAAAAGCGAATGGCACATTGTGATGACAAGGGTCATGGAACATTTTTCAGACACAGTCATGGAGCATTTTGATGACAATGGTCACGGAGCATTGTGATGAAAACGGAATGGGGCATTGTGATGAAAAAGGCATGGAGCCTTTTCGTGAGAGGGTTCAAAGAGCATTCTGATGACAAGTGTCAGGGAGCATTGTGATGACAAGTGTACTGAGCATTTTGATGCCAAATGTCATGGAGCACTGTGATGAAAAGGGCATGGAATTTTGTGATGACAGGCATCATGGAGCATTGTGATGACAAGTGTTATGGAACACTGGGATCACAAGGGTTTGGAGCATTGTGATGACAGAGGACATGGATCATTTTGATTTCAAGGAGCATGGAGCATTGTGATGACAAGGGCATGAAGCAATGTGCTCTCAAGGTTCATGGAGGATTGTGATGACAATGGAAATGGAGTATTGTGATGACAAGCGCATAGAGCATTGTAATGACAAGGTCATGAAGCATTTTGCTGACAAAGTCATGGAGCATTGTGATGACAGGTGTCATGGAGCACTGTGATGACAAGGCCACGGAACATCGTGATGGCAGGGGTCATGGAGCATTGTTATGACAGGGGTAATGGAGCATTGTGACGGCAAGGGCATGGAGCATTGTGATGAGAAGGCCATGGAGCATTCTGATGACATCTGTCATGGAGCTTTGTGATGACAAGGGCATGGAGCAATGTGATGAGAGTGTTCATGGAGGATTGTGATGACAATGACATGGAGCATTGTGATGCCAAGGGTCATGGATCTTTGTGATGACAAAGGTCATGGAGGATTTTGATGACAAGGGCGTTGTGCATTGTGATGAGAAGGGCAGGGAGCATTTTGATGACAGGGTCATGGAGCAACTTGATGAAAAGTGTCATGGAACATTTTGATGACACGGGTTATGGAACATTGTGATGTCAGAGGTCATGGAGCATTATGATGAAAAGGGTCATGGAGCATTTTGATGACAGGGGTTATGGAGCATTGTGATGTCAGGGGTCATCGAACATTGTGATGATAAGTGCATGTAGCATTGTGATGACAGGGGTCATGGAACATTGGGATAAGAGGGGTGAGTGAGTATTGTGACGAATAATGATGTAACATTGTGATATCTGTGGTGAGAGAGCATTTTGATGAGAAGTGCATGGAGCATTGTGATGGCAAGACCGTGGAGCATTGTGATGACGAGCATCATGGAGCACTGTAATGACAAGGGGAATGGAGCATTGTGATGACAGTGGCCATGGAGCATAGTGATGACATCTGTCATGGAGCTTTGTGATGACAAGGGCATGGAGCAATGTGATGAGAGTGTTCATGGAGGACTGTGATGACAATGACATGGAGCATTGTGATGCCAAGGGTCATGGATCTTTGTGATGACAAAGGTCATGGAGGATTTTGATGACAAGGGCGTTGTGCATTGTGATGAGAAGGGCTGGGAGCATTGTGATGACAGGGTCATGGAGCAACTTGATGAAAAGGGTCATGGAACATTTTGATGACAGGTGTTATGGAACATTGTGATGTCAGAGGTCATGGAGCATTATGATGAAAAGGGTCATGGAGCATTTTGATGACAGGGGTTATGGAGCATTGTGATGTCAGAGGTCATCGAACATTGTGATGATAAGTGCATGTAGCATTGTGATGACAGGGGCCAAGGATCATTGGGATAAAAGTGGTGAGTGAGTATTGTGACGAATAATGATGTAACATTGTGATATCTGTGGTGAGAGAGCATTTTGATGAAAAGTGCATGGAGCATTGTGATGACAAGTTTTATGGAGCATTGTGATGACAAGCTTGTGGAGCACTGTGATGACAAGCGCATTGTGCATTATGATGACATGTGTCATGGAGCATTGTGCTGACAAGGGCATGGAGCATTGTGATGACAAGGGTCATGGAGCATTGCGCTGAGAAAGGCATAGAGCATTGTGATGACAAGGAACAAAGAGCATTGTGATGAAAAGTTCATGGAGCATTGTGATTACAAGGGTCATGGAGCATTGTGATGACAAGGGCATGGAGCATTTTGATGAGAAGGACATGGAACATTCTGATGGCATGTGTCATGGAGCTTTGTGATGACAAGGGCATGGAGCATTGTGATTACAGGTGTCTTGGAGCATTGTGATGACAAGTGTCATGGAGCCTTGTGATGACAAGGCCGTGGAATATAGTGATGGCAGGTGTCATGGAGCATTGTTATGACAGGAGTAATGGAGCATTGTGATGAGAAGGGCATGGAGCATTGTGATTACAAGGTTTATGGAGCATTACCATGACAAATTTTTGGATCGTTTTGATGAAAATCACGTAGCACATTGTGATGACAAGGGTCATGGAGCATTTTTCTGACAAACGCATGGAGCATTTTGATGACAAGGGTCACAGAGCATTGTGATGAAAAGTTCATGGAGCATTGTGGTTATAAAGGTCACAAAGCCTTGTGATGACGCGGGCATGGAACATTGTGATGACAAATGTTATGAAGCATTGTGATGACTGGAGTCACGGAGCATTGTGATGACAGTGGTTATGGAGCATTGTGATGACAAGGGCATGGAGCATTGTGGTGACAGGGGCATGTAGCATTGGTCTGACACGTTTCATAGATTATTTTGATGACATTGGACATGGTGCATTGTGATGACAAGGGCATGGATCATTGTGATGAGAAGGTCATAGAGTATTGTGAAGACAGTTGTCAGGGAGCATTGTGATGACATATGTCATGGTCCATTGCAATCACAATGGCAGGGAGCATTGTGATGCCAAACGTAATGGAGGATTTTGATGACAAATATAATGGAGCATTGTGATGACTAGGGCTTGGAGCATTATGATGACAAGGGCCATTGAGAATGTTCAGAACAAGGTCGTGAAGCATTGTGATGACAAGTTCCTGGAGCATCGTGATAAGAAATCCATAGAGACTTGTGATGATAAATCTCATGGAGCATACTGATGAAAAGGGGCATTGACCATTGTGATTACAGGGGTCTTGGAACATTGTGATTACATGGGCATGGAGCATTGTGAGGAGAAGGCCAAGGAGCATTATGAAGACATGTTTCATTGAGCTTTGTGATGACAAGGGCATGGAGCATTGTGTTTAAAGGGGTCTTGGAGAATTGTGATGAAAAGGGCATGGATCATTGTGATGAAAAAGGCATGGAGCCTTGTTATGACAGGGTTCAAGGAGCATACAGACAACAAGTGTCAGGGAGCATTTTGATGACAAGTGTATTGAGCATTGTGATGACGAAGGTCATGGAGCATTGTGATGAGAAGACCATGGATAATTGTGATGACGAGTGTCATGGGGCACTGTGATGACAAGTGTTATGGAATATTGTGATCACAAGGGTTTGGAGCATTGTTATGCCAGAGGTCATGGAGCAGTTTGATTTCATTTTGATGACAATAGCATGAAGCATTATGATGATGGGCATGGTGCATTGTGATGACAGGGTTCATGAATCATTGAGATGAAAAGGGGCATGGAGCATTGTGATTACAGGGGTCTTGGAGCATTGTGATGAGAAGGGTCATGGATCCTTGTGATGACAAGGCCACGGAACATCGTGATGGCACGGGTCATGGAGCATTTTTATGATAGGGGTAATGGAGCATTGTAATGGCAAGAGCATGGAGCATTGTGATGAGAAGGCCATGGAACATTCTGATGACCTGTGTCATGGAGCTTTGTGATGACAAGGGGATGGAGCCATGTGATGAGAGTGTTCATGGAGCATTGTGATGACAATGACATGGAGCATTGTGATGCCAAGGTCATGGATCTTTGTGATGACAAAGGTCATGGAGCATTTTGATGACAAGTCCGTTGTGCAATGGGATGAGAAGGTTAGGGAGCATTGTGATGACAGGGTCATGGAGCAATTTGATGAAAAGGGTTATGGAACATTTTGATGAGAGGGGTTATGGAACATTGTGATGTCAGGGGTCATGGAGCATTTTGATGAAAATTGTAATGGAGCATTTTGATGACAGGGGTTATGGAGCATTGTGATGTCAGGGGTCATCGAACATTGTGATGATAAGTGAATGGAGCATTGTGATGACAGGAGTCATGGAAAACTATGATAACAGGGGTGAGGGAGTATTGTGACGAATAGTGATGTAACATTGTGATATCTGTGGTGAGAGAGCATTTTGATGAGAAGTGCATGGAGCATTGTGATGACAAGACTGTGGAGCACTGTGATGACAAGTGCATGGTTCATTGTGATGACATGTGTCATGGAGAATCGTGCTGACAAGCGCATGGAGCAGTGTGATGACAAGGGTCATGTAGCATTGTGCTGAGAAAGGCATAGAGAATTGTGATGACAAGGATCAAAGAGCATTGTGATGAAAAGTTCATGGAGCATTGTGATGACAAGGGTCATGGAGCATTGTGATGACATGGGCATGGAGAATTGGTCTAATAAGTTTCATGGATTATTGCGATGACTGTTGGAATGGAGCACTGTGGTGACAAAGGCATGGAGCATTGTGATGACCAGGTGATGCAGTATTGTGAAGACTGTTGTCAGGGAGCACTGTGTTGACAAATGTAATGACCCATTGTGATGAGAATGGCATGGAGCATTGAGATGCCAAGTGTCATGGAGGAGTCTGATGACAAAGGTAATGGTGCATTGTAATGACAATGGCTTGGAGCATTGTGATGACAAGGGTCAGGGAGCATTGTGCTGACAAGTGCATGGAGAATTGTGATGACAAGGGTCATGGAGCATTCTCATGACAATCTTGTGGAGTATTTTGATGACAGTGGCATGGAGCATTGTGATGAAAACGGCATGGGGCATTGTGATGAAAAAGGCATGGAGCATTTTCCTGACAGGGTTCAAGGAGCATTTTGATGACAAGTGTCAGGGAGCATTGTGATGACAAGTGTATTGAGAATTGTGATGACAAAGGTCATGGAGCATTGTGATGAAAAGGGCATGGAGTATTGTGATGACAGGCATCATGGAGCGTTGTGATGACAAGTGTTATGGAACATTTTGATCACAAGGGTTTGGAGCATTGTGAGGACAGAGATCATGGATCACTTTGATTTCAAGGAGCATGGAGCATTGTGATTACAAGGGCATGAAGCAATGTGATCCCAAGTTTCATGGAGGATTGTGATGCCAATGGTAATGGAGTATTGTGATGACAAGCGCATAGAGCATTGTAATGAGAAGTTCATGTGGCATTTTGCTGACAAAGGCATGGAGCATTGTGATGACAGGTGTCATGGAGCACTGTGACGACAAGCGTCACAGAGCATTGTGAATACAGGGGTCATGGAGCAATGGGATGACAAGTTCATGGATCACTGTGATGACAAGGGTCATGGAGCATTGGGTTGAAAATGTTCATGGAGTATTGTGATGACAGGGGTCATGGAGCATTGTGATGACAGAGGTCATGGAGAATTTTGATTTCATTGTGCTGACAATAGCCGGAAGCATTATGATGATGGGCATGGTGCATTGTGATGACAGGGTTCATGGAGCATTGAGATGAAAAGGGGCATGGAGCATTGTGATTACAGGGGTCTAGGAGCACTGTGATGACAAGGGCATGGAGCATTTTGATGAGAAGGACATGGAATATTCTGATGGCATGTGTCATGGAGCTTTGTGATGACAAGGGCATGGAGCATTGTGATGACAGGGGTCATGGAACATTGTGATAACAAGGGCATGGAGCATTGTGATGACAATGGCATGGAGCATTGGTCTAAAAATTTTCATGGAGTATTGCGATGACAGTTGGAATGGCACATTGTGATGACAAGGGCATGGAGCATTGTGATGACCAGGTCTTGCTGTATTGAGAAGAGAGGTGTCAGGGAGCACTGTGATGACTTATGTAATGGCCCATTGTGATAACAACGGCCTGGAGCATTGTGATGACAAGTTTCATGGAGGATTCTGATGACAAAGTTAATGGAACACTGTGATGACATGGGTCAGTGATCATTGTGCTGACAAGTGCATGGAGAATTGTGGTGACAAGGGTCATAGAGCATTCTGATGACAAGCTTGTGGAGTATCTTGATGACAATGGCATGGAGCATTGTGATGAAAATGGCATGGGGCTTTGTGATGAAAAAGGCATGGAGCCTTTTCGTGACAGGGTTCCAGGAGCATTCTGACGACAAGTGTTAGGGAGCATTGTGATGAAAAGTGTATTGAGAATTGTGATGACAAAGGTCATGGAGCATTGTGATGAAAAGGGCATGGAGTATTGTGATGGCAGGCATCATGGAGTGTTGTGATGACAAGTGTCATGGAGCATTGTGATTTCAAGTGTTTGGAGCATGGTGATGAGAGGGGTCATGGATCATTTTGATTTCAAAGTCCATGGAGCATTGTGATGACAAGGGCATGAAGAAATGTGATCTCAAGGTTCATGGAGGTTTGTGATGACAATGGTAATGGAGTATTGTGATGACAAGCGCATAGAGCATTGTAATGACAATGTCATGTAGCATTTTGTTGACAATGGCATGGAGCATTGTGATGACAAGTGTCATGGAGCATTGGGCTGAAAATGTTTATGGAATATTGTGATGACAGGGGTCATGGAGCATTGTGATGAGTAGGGAATGGAGCATTGTGATGACAAGAGTCCCGGATCAATGTGTTGTCAGGTGTCATGGAGTGTTTTGATGACAGTGGTCATGGAGCATTTTGATGATATTTGTCATGGATCATTGCGATGAGAATTTCATGGAGCATTGGGCTGAAAATATTCATGGAGTATTTTGATGACAGGGGTCATGGAGCATTGTGATGACAAGGGATTGCAGCATGGTGATGACAAGTTCCTGGAGAATTGTGATGATAAAAGCATGGAGACTTGTGATGAGAAGTCTCATGGAGCATTCTGATGAAAAGGGGCATGGATCATTGTGATTACAGGGGTCTTGGAGCATTGTGATGACAAGGGCCTGGAGCATTGTGAGGAGAAGGCCATGGAGCATTCTGATGACATGTGTCATTGAGCTTTGAGATGACAAGGGCATGGAGCACTGTGATTACAGGTGTCTTGGAACATTGTGATGAAAAGGCATGGATCATTGTGATGAAAAGGCATGGAGCCTTGTCATGACAGGGTTCAAGGAGCATACTGACGACAAGTGTCAGGGAGCATTGTGATGACAAGTGTATTGAGAATTGTGATGACAAAGGTCATGGAGCATTGTGATGAGAAGACCATGGATAATTGTAATGATGAGCGTCATAGGGTGTTGTGATGTTAAGTGTTATGGAACATTGTGATCACAAGGGTTTGGAGCATTATGATGACAGTGGTCATGGATAATTTTGATTTCATTGTGATGACAATAGCCTGAAGCATTTTGATGATGGGCATGGAGCATTCTGATGAGAGGCTTCATGGAGCATTGAGATGAAAAGTAGCATGGAGCATTGTGAATACAGGGGTCTTGGAGCATTGTCATGACAAGGGCATGGAGGATTGTGATGAGAAGGCCATGGAACATTCTGATGGCATGCGTCATGGGGCTTTGTGATGACAAGGGCATGGAGCATTGTGATTACAGGGGTCTTGAAGCATTGTGATGACAAGGGTCATGGAGCCTTGTGATGACAGGGTCGTGGAACATTGTGTGGGCAGGGGTCATGGAGCATTGTTATGACAGAGGTAATGGAGCATTTTGATGAGAAGGGCATTGAGCATTGGTCTGAAAGGTTTCATGGATATTTGTGATGAGATTGGGCATGGAGCACTGTGATGAAAGGGCAAGGAACACTGTGATACATGGGTCATGGAGGATTGTAATGACAAGGTCATGGAGCATTGTGATGCGAAGGGCATCGAGCATTGTGATGACAAGTGTCATGGAGCTTTGTGATGACAAGGGCATGGAGCAATGTGATGAGAGGGTTCATGGAGCATTGTGATGACAATGACATGGAGCATTGTGATGCCAAGGGTCATGGAGCTTTGTGATGACAAAGTCATTGAGCATTTTGATGACAAGGCTGTGGTGCATTGTGATGAGAAGGGAAGGGAGCATTTTGATGACAGGGTCATGCAGCAATTTGATGAAAAGTGTAATGGAACATTTTGATGACTGGGGTTATAGAACATTGTGATGCCAGGGGTCATGGAGCTTTGGGATGAAGAGGGTCATGGAGCATTTTGATGACAGTGGTTATGGAACATTGTGATGTCATGGGTCATGGAACATTGTGATGATAAGGGGATGTAGCATTGTGATGACAGGGGTCATGGAACATTGTGATAACAGGGGTGAGTGAGGATTGTGATGACTAGTGATGGAACATTGTGATATCTCATGTGACAGAGCATTTGGATGAGAAGTGCATGGAGCATTGTGATTACAAGGTTTATGGAGCATAGCTATGACAAGGTTGTGGATCATTGTGATGAAAAGCGCATGACACTTTGTGATGACAACGGTCATGGAGCATTGTCCTAACAAAGGCATGGAGCATTGTGATGACAAGGGTCACAAAGAATTGTGATGAAAAGTTCATGGAGCATTGTGTTTACAAAGGTCATAGAGCCTTGTGATGACGCGCGCATGGACCGTTGTGATGACAATCGTTATGAAGCATTGTGATGACTGGAGTCACGGAGCATTGTGATGACAAGGGTCATGGAGCATTGTGATGACAAGGGCATGGAGCATTGTGATGACAGGGGCATGGAGCATTGGTCTGAAAAGTTTCATAGATTATTGTGATGACAGTGGACATGGTGCATTGTGATGACAAGGGCATGGAGCATTTTGATGAGAAGGCCATAGAACATTCTGATGACATGTGTCAAGGAGCTTTGTGATGACAAGGGCATGGAGCATTGTGATTACAGGGTTCTTGGAGCATTGTGATGACAAGGGCATGGAGCATTGTGATTACAGGGGTCTTGGAGCATTGTGATGACAAGCGTCATGGAGCCTTGTGATGACAAGTCCGTGGAACATTGTGATGGCAGGGGTCATGGAGCATTGTTATGACAGGTGTCATGGAGCATTGTGATGACAAGGGCATGGAGCATTGTGATGACTGGGTCATTGAGCATTGGTCTGACAAGTTTCCTAGATTATTGTGATGACATTGGACATAGTTCATTGTGATGACAAGGGCATGGAGCATTGTGATGACAAGGGCATGGAGTATTGTGAAGGCAGGTGTCACGGAGCATTGTGATGACATATGTCATGGTCGATTGCGATGACAATGGCATGGAGCATTGTGATGCCAAATGTAATGGAGGATTGTGATGACAAGTATAATGGAGCATTGTGATGACTAGGGCTTGGAACATTATGTTGACAAGGGCCATTGAGAATTTTCATGCAAACGTCGGGAAGCATTGTGATGACAAGGTCCTGGAGCACTGTGATGAGAATATCATGGAGCCTTGTGATGACAAATCTCATGGAGCATACTGATGAAAAGGGGCATGGAGCATTCTGATTACAGGCGTTTTGGAACATTATGATAACTAGGGCATGGAGCATTGTGATGACAAGGGCATGGACCATTGGTCTAATAATTTTCATGGATTATTGTGATGACAGTTGGAATGGCGCATTGTGATGACAATGGCATGGAGCATTGTGATGACCAGGTTATGCATTATTGTGCAGAGTGGTGTCATGGAGCATTGTGATGACATATGTAATGGCTCATTGTGATGACAATGTCATGGAGCATTGTGATGCCAAGTGTCATGGAGGATTCTGATGACAAAGGTAATGGAGCTTTGTGATGAAAATGGCTTGAAGCATTGTGATGACAAGGGTCAGGAAGCATTGTTCTGACAAGTGCATGGAGAATTGTGATGAAAATGTTCATGGAGCATTCTGATGACAAGCCTGTGGAGTATTTTGATGACAATGGCATGGAGCATTTTGATGAAAATGGCATGGGGTTTTGTGATGAAAAAGGCATGGAGCCTTTTTGTGACAGGTTTCAAGGAGCATTCTGACGACAAGTGTCAGGGAACATTGTGATGACAAGTGTATTGAGAATTGTAATGACAAAGGTCATGAAGCACTGTGATGAAAAGGGCATGGATTATTGTAATGACAGACATCATGGAGCGTTGTGATGACAACTGTTATGGAACATTGTGATCACAAGGGTTTGTAGCATTGTGATGACAGAGGTCATGGATCATTTTGATTTCAAGGAGCATGGAGCTTCGTTATGACAAGGGCATGAAGAAATGTGATCCTAGGTTCATGGAGGATTGTGATGACAGTGGTAATGGAGTACTGTGATGACAAGCGCATAGAGCATTGTAATGACAAGGTCATGTAGCATTTTGCTGACAAAGTCTTGGAGGATTGTGATGACAGGTGTCATGGAGCATTGTGATGACAACGTCACGGAGCATTGTGAATACAGGGGTCATGGAGCATTGGGATGAAAATGGCATGGATGATTGTGATGAAAAAGGTCATGGAGCATTGGGCTTAAAATGTTCATGGAGCATTGTGATGACTAGGGAATGGAGCATTGTGATGACAAGAGTCCCGGATCATTGTGTTGTCAGGTGTTATGGAGTGTTTTGATGACAGTGGGCATGGAGAATTTTGATGATATTTGACATGGAGCACTGTGATGAGAATTTCATGGAGCATTGGGCTGAAAATATTCATGGAGTATTGTGATGACAGGGGTCATGGAGCATTGTGATGACAAGGGAATGGAGCATGGTGATGACAAGGTCCTGGAGCACTGTGATGATAAGAGCATGGAGATTTGTGATGACAAGTCTCATGGAGCATTCTAATGAAAAGGGGCACGGAGCATTGTGATTACAGGGGTCTTGGAGCATTCTGATGACATGTGTCATGGAGCTCTGTGATTACAAGGGCATGGAGCACTGTGATTACAGGGGTCTTGGAGCATTGTGATGAAAAGGGCATGGATCATTGTGATGAAAAGGCATGGAGCCTTGTCATGACAGGGTTCAAGGAGCATACTGACGACATGTGTCAGGGAGCATTGTGATGACAAGTGTACTGAGAATTGTGATGACAAAGGTCATGGAGCATTGTGATGAGAACATCATGGATAATTGTGATGATGAGCGTCATAGGGTGTTGTGATGATAAGTGTTATGGCACTTTGTGATCACAAGGGTTTGGAGCATTATGATGACAGTGGTCATGGATAATTTTGGTTTCCTTGTGATGACAATAGCCTGAAGCATTATGATGATGGGCATGGTGCATTTTGATGACAGGCTTCATGGAGCATTGAGATGAAAAGTAGCATGGAGCATTGTGATTACAGGTGTCTTGGAGCACTGTCATGACAAGGGCATGTAGCACTGTGATGAGAAGGCCATGGAACATTCTGATGGCATGCTTCATGGAGCTTTGTGATGACAAGGCCATGGAACATTGTGATTGCTGGGGTCATGGAGCATTTTTATGACAGAGGTAATGGATCATTGTGATGATAAGGGCATTGAGCATTGGTCTGAAATATTTCATGGATTACTGTGATGAGAAGGACATTGAGCATTGTGATGACAAGTGTCATGGAGCTTTGTGATGACAAGGGCATGGAGCAATGTGATGAGAAGGTTCATGGAGCATTGTGATGACAATTGCATGGATCATTGTGATGCCAACGGTCATGGAGCTTTGTGATGACAAAGGTCATGGAGCATTTTGATGACAAGGGTGTGGTGCATTGTGATGAGAAAGGCAGGGAGCATTTTGATGACAGGGTCATGCAGCAATTTGATGAAAATTGTAATGGAACATTTTGATGACAGGGGTTATAGAACATTGTGATGCCAGGGGTCATGGAGCTTTGGGATGAAAACGGTCATGGAGCATTTTGATGAAGGTGGTTATGGAACATTGTGATGTCAGGGGTCATAGAACATTGTGCTGATAAGGGGATGTAGCATTGTGATGAGTGTTCATGGAACATTGTGATAACAGGGGTGAGGGAAGATTGTGATGACTAGTGATGGAACATTGTGATATCTCATGTGAGACAGCATTTGGATGAGAAGTGCATGGAGCATTGTGCTTACAAGATTTATGGAGCATAGCGATGACAAGGTTGTGGATCATTGTGATGAAAACCGTATGGCACACTGTGATGACAAGGGTCATGGAGCATTGTTCTGACAAAGGCATGGAGCATTGTAATGGCAAGGGTCACACAGCATTGTGATGAAAAGTTCATGGAGCATTGTGGTTACAAATGTCACAGAGCCTTGTCATGACGCGGGCATGGACCTTTGTGATGACAAACGTTATGAAGCATTGTGATGACTGGAGTCACGGAGCATTGTGATGACAGGGGTCAGGGAGCATTGTGATGACAAGGGCATGGAGCATTGTGATGACAGGGACATGGAGCATTGGTCTGACAAGTTTCATAGATTATTGTGATGACACTGGACATGGTGCATTGTGATGACAAGGGCATGGAGCCTTTTGATTTGAAGGCCATGGAACATTCTGATGACATGTGTCATGGAGCTTTGTGATGACAAGGGCATGGAGCATTGTGATTACAGGGGTCTTGGAGCATTGTGATGACAAGCGTCATGGAGCCTTGTGATGACAAGGCCGTGGAAAATTGTGATGGCAGGGGTCATGGAGCTTTGTTATGACAGGGGTCATGGAGCATTGTGATGACAAGGGCATGGAGCATTGTGATGACAGGGGCATGGAGCATTGGTCTGACAAGTTTCCTAGACTATTGTGATGACAGTGGACATGGTGCATTTTGATGACAAGGGCATGGAGCATTGTGATGACAAGGGCATGGAATATTGTGAAGAGAGGTGTCAGGGAGCATTGTGATGACATATGTCATGGTCCATTGCGATGACATTGGCATGGAGCATTGTGATGCCAAATGTAATGGAGGATTGTGATGACAAATATAATGGAGCATTGTGATGACTAGGGCTAGGAGCATTATGATGACAAGGGCCATTGAGAATTTTCACGAAAATGTCGTGAAGCATTGTGATGACAATGTCCTGGAGCATTGTGATGAGAAAACCATGGAGCCTTGTGATGACAAATCTCATGGAGCATACTGATGAAAAGGGGCATGGAGCATTCTGATTACAGGGGTTTTGGAACATTGTGATAACTAGGGCATGGAGCATTGTGATGAAAAGGGCATGCAGCATTGGTCTAATAAGTTTCATGGATTATTGTGATGAAAGTTGGAATGGCACATTGTGATGACAAGGGCATGGAGCATTGTAGTGACCAGGTCATGCAGTATTGTGAAGAGAGCTGTCAGGGAGCATTGTGATGAAATATGTAATGGACCATTGAGATGACAATGGCATGGAGCATTGTGATGCCAAGTGTCATGGAGGATTCTGATGACAAAAGTAATGGAGCATTGTGATGACAAGGGCATGGAGCATTGTGATGAGAAGGCCATGGGGCATTCTGATGACATGCTTCATGGAGTTTTGTGATGACAAGCACATGGAGAATTGTGAGGACAGTGATCTTGGAGCATTGTGATGAAAAGGGCACGGATCATTGTGATGAAAAAGGCATGGAGCCTTGTCATGACAAGTTTCAAGGAGCATACTGACGACAAGTGTCAGGGAGCATTGTGATGACAAGTGTATTGAGCATTGTGATGACAAAGGTCATGGAGCATTGTGATGAGAATACCATGGATAATTGTGATGATGAGCGTCATGGGGATTTGTGATGATAAGTGTTATGGAACATTGTGATCACAAGGGTTTGGAGCATTATGATGACAGAGGTCATGGAGAATTTTGATTTCAGTGTGATGACAATAGCCTGAAGCATTATGATGATGGGCATGGTGCATTGTGATGACATCGTTCATGGAGCATTGAGATGCAAAGTGGCATGGAGCATTGTGATTACAGGGGTCTTGGGGCATTGTGATGTCAAGGTTCAGGGAGCCTTGTGATGACAAGGACGTGGAACATTGTGATGGCAGGGGTCATGGAGCATTTTTATGACAGATGTAATGGAGCATTGTGATGAGAAGTGCATTGAGCATTGGCCCGAATGTTTTCATGGATTATTGTGATGAGAGTGGGCATGGAGCATTGTGATGACAAGGGCACGGAACACTGTGATACATGGGTCATGGAGGATTGTGAGGAAAATGGCATGGAGCATTTTGATGAGAAGGGCATCGAGCATTGTGATGACAAGTGTCATGGAGCTTTGTGATGACAAGGGCATGGAGCAATGGGATGAGAGCGTTCAGGGAGCATTGTGATGACAATGACATGGAGCATTGTGATGCCAAGGGTCATGGAGCTTTGTGATGACAACGGTCATGGAGCATTTTGATGACAAGCGTGTGGTGCATTGTGATGAGAAGGAGAGGGAGCATTTTGATGACAGGTTCATGCTGCAATTTGATGAAAAGTGTAACGTAACATTTTGATGACAGGGGTTACAGAACATTGTGATGCCATGGGTCATGGAACTTTGGGATGAAATGTGTCATGGAGCATTGTGATGACAGTGGTTATGGAATATTGTGATGTCAGGGGTCATGGAACATTGTGATTACAGGGTTGAGGGAGGATTGTGATGACTAGTGATGGAACATTGTGATATCTCAGGTGAGAGAGCATTTGGATGAGAAGTGTATGGAGCATTGTGATTACAGGGGTCTTGAAGCATTGTGATGAGAAGGGTCATGGAGCTTTGTGATGACAAGGCCATGGAACATTGTGTTGGCAGGCGCCATGGAGCATTGTTATGACAGGGGTAATGGAGCATTGTGATGGCAAGGGCATGGAGCATTGTGATGAGAAGGCCATGGAGCATTTTGATGACATGTGTCATGGAGCTTTGTGATGACAAGGCCATGGAACATTGTGTTGGCAGGCGCCATGGAGCATTGTTATGACAGGGGTAATGGAACATTGTGATGGCAAGGGCATGGAGCATTGTGATGAGAAGGCCATGGAGCATTTTGATGACATGTGTCATGGAGCTTTGTGATGACAAGGGCATGAAGTATTTTGAAGAGAGGTGCCAGGGCGCATTGTGATGACATAAGTAATGGCCCATTTTGATGACAGTAGCATGAGCATTGTGATAGCAAGTGTCATGGAGGATTCTGAAGACAAAGGTAATGGAGCATTGTGATGATAATGGCTTGGAGCATTGTGATGACATGGGTCAGGGAGCATTGTGCTGACAAGTGCATGGAGAATTGTGATGACAAGTGTCATGGAGCATTCTGATGACAAGCTTCTGGAGTATTTTGATGACAATGGCATGGAGCATTGTGATGAAAATGGCATGGGGCTTTGTGATGAAAAAGGCATGGAGCCTTTCCGTGACAGTGTTCAAGGAGCATTCTGATGACAAGTGTTAGGGTGCATTGTGATGACAAGTGTATTGAGAATTGTGATGACAAAGGTCATGGAGCATTGTGATGAAAAGTGCATGGAGTATTGTGATGACAGGCATCATGGAGCGTTGTGATGACAAGTGTTATGGAACATTGTGATCACAAGGTTTTGGAGCATTGTGATGACAGAGGTCATGGATCATTTTGATTTCAAGGAGCATGGAGCATTGTGATGACAAGGGCATGAAGCAATGTGATCCCAAGGTTCATGGAGGATGTGATGACAATGGTAATGGAGTATTGTGATGACAAGCGCATAGAGCATTGTAATGACAAGGTCATGTAGCATTTTGCTGACAAAGGCATGGAGCATTGTGATGACATGTGTCATGGAGCACTCTGATGACAAGCGTCACGGAGCATTGTGAATACAGGGGACATGGAGTATTGTGATAAAAAGGGCATGGAACTTTGTGATGACAAGGGCATGGAACATTTGTCTAATAAGTTTCATGGATTATTGTGATGACAGTTGGAATGGCGCTTTGTGATGACAAGGGCATGGAGCATTGTGATGACGAGGTCATGCAGTATTGTGAAGACAGGTGTCAGGGAGCATTGTGATGACTTATGTAATGGCCCAATGTGATGACGATGGCATGGAGCATTGTGATGTCAATTGTCATGGAGGATTCTGATGACAAAGGTAATGGAGCATTGTGATGACAATGGCTTAGAGCATTGCAATGACAAGGGTCAAGGAGCATTGTGTTGACAAGTGCATGGAGAATTGTGATGACAAGGTTCATGGAGCATTCTGGTGACAAGCTTGTGGAGTATTTTGATGACAATGGCATGGAGCATTGTGATGAAAATGGCATGGGGCATTGTGATGAAAATGGCATGGAGACTTTTCGTGACAGGTTTCATGGAGCATTCTGACGACAAATGTCAGTGAGCATTGTGATGACAATGTATTGAGAATTGTGATGAAAAATTTCATGGAGCATTGTGATGAAAAGTGCATGGAGTATTGTGATGACAGTGGTCATGGAGCATTGTGATTACAAGGGAATGGAACATGTTGATGACAGGGGTCATGGAACATTTTGATTACAGGGGTGAGGGAGGATTGTGATGACTAGTGAGGGAACATGGTGATATCTCAGGTGAGAGCGCATTTGGATGAGAAGTGCATGGGGTATTGTGATTACAAAGTTTATGGAGCATAGCGATTGCAAGGTGGTGGATCATTGTGATGGAAAGCCCGTGGCACATTTTCATGACAAGGGTCATGGAGCACTGTTCTGACAAAGGCATGGAGCATTGTGATGACAAGGGTCATGGAGCATTGCGATGACAAATCTGTGGACCGTTGGGATAAAAAGCGCGTGGTACATTGTGATGACAAGGGTCATGGAGCAATTTTCTGACAAAGGCATGGAAAACTGTGATGACAAGGGTCACGGAGCATTGTGATGAAAAGTTCATGAAGCATTGTGGTTAAAAATGTCACAAAGCCTTGTGATGACATGGACATGGACCATTGTGATGACAAATGTTATGAAGCATTGTGATGACTGGAGTCACAGAGCATTGTGATGACAGGGCCATGGAGCATTGTGATGACAAGGGCATAGAGCATTGAGCTGAGAAAGGCGTAGATCATTGTGATGACAAGGGTCAAAGAGCATTGTGATGAAAAGTTCATGGAGCATTGTGGTTAAAAAGGTCACAGAGACTGTTGATGATGAGGTAATGGACCATTGTGATGACAAAGGTCATGAAGCATTGTGATGACTGGAGTCACGGATCATGGTGATGACAGGGGTCATGGAGCATTGTGATAACAAGGGCTTGGAGCATTATGATGACAAGGGCATGGAGAATTGGTCTAATATGTTTCATGGATTATTTCGATGACATTTGGAATGGCGCATTGTGATGAAAAGGGCATGGAGCATTGTGATGACCAGCTCATGCAGTATTGTGAAGAGAAGTGTCAGGGAGCATTGTGATGACATATGTAATGGCCCATTGTGATGAAAATGTCATGGAGCATTGTGATGCCAAGTTTCATGAAAGATTCTGATGACAAAGGTAATGGAGCATTGTTATGACAATGGCTTGGAGCATTGTGATGACAAGGGTCACGGAGCATTGTGCTGACAAGTGCACGGAGAATTGTGATGACAAGGGCCATGGAGCATTCTGATGACAAGCTTGTGGAGTATTTTGATGACAATGGCATGGAGCATTGTGATGAAAACGGCATGGGGCAATGTGATAAAAAAGGCATGCAGCCTTTTCGTGGCAGGGTTCAAGGAGATTCTGACGACAAGTGTCAGGGAGCATTGTGATGACAAGTGTATTGAGAATTGTGATGACAAAAGTCATGGAGCATGGTGGTGAGAAGGCCATGGATAATTGTGATGATGATCGTCATGGGGTGTTGTGATTATAAGTGTTATGGAACATTGTGATCACAAGGCTTTGGAGCATTATGATGACAGAGGTCATTGAGAATTTTGATTTCATCGTGATGACAATAGCCTGAAGCATTATGATGATGGGCATGGTGCATTGTGATGACAGAGTTCATGGAGCATTGAGATGAAAAGGGGCATGTAGCATTGTGATTACAGGGGTCTTGGAGCATTGTGATGACAAGTGCATAGAGCATTGTAATGACAAGGGCATGTAGAATTTTCCTGAGAATTGCATGGAGCATTGTGATGACAGGTGTCATGGAGAACTGTGACACAACTGTCACGGATCATTTTGAATACAGGGGTCATGGATCATTGGGATGACAAGTGCATGGATCATTGTGATGATAAGGGTCATGGAGCATTGGGCTGAAAATGTTCATGGAGTATTGTGATGACAGGGGTCATGGAGCATTTTGATTACAGGGGTCTTGGGGCACTGTGATGACAAGAGTCCCGGATCATTGTGTTGTCACGTGTCATGGAGAGTTGTGATGACAGGGTTCATGGAGCATTGAGATGAAAAGGGGCATGGAGCACTGTGTTTACAGGGGTTTTGGAGCACTGTGATGACAAGGGCATGTGGCATTTTGATGAGACGGCCATGGAACATTCTGATGACATGTGTCATGGAGCTTTGTAATGACAACGGCATGGAGCATTGTGATTAAAGGGGTCTTGGAGCATTGTGATGACAAGTGTCATGGAGCCTTGTGATGACAAGGCCGTGGAACATTGTGATGGCAGGGGTCATGGAGCATTGTTTTGACAGGTGTAATGGAGCATTGTGATGAGAAGGGCATGCAGCATTGTGATTACAATTTTTATGGAGCATTGTGATGACAAATTTTTGGACCGTTGGGTGAAAAGCGCGTGGCACATAGTGATGACAATGGTCATGGAGCATTTTAATGACAAATGCATGGAGCATTTTGATGACAAGGGTCACGGAACATTGTGATGAAATGTTCATGGAGCATTGTGGATACAAAGGTAACAGAGCCTTGTGATGAATTGGGCATGGACCATTGTGATGACAAATATTATGAAGCACTGTGATGACTGGAGTCACAGAGCATTGTGATGACAAGGTCCTGGAGCATTGTGATGAGATGACCATGGAGACTTGTGATGACAAGTCTCATGGAGCATTCTGATGAAAAGGGGCATGGAGCATTGTGATTACAGGTGTCTTGGAGCATTGTGATGACAAGGGCAAGGAGCACTGTGAGGAGAAGGCCATGGAGCATTCTGATGACATACGTCATGGAGCATTGTGCTGAGAAAGGCATAGAGCATTGTGATGACAGGGGATAAAGAGCATTTTGAAGAAAAATTCATGGAGCATTGTGGTTAAAAAGGTCACAGAGACTCTTGATGATGAGGGCATGGACCATTGTGATGACAAAGGTCATGAAGCATTGTGATGACTGGAGTCACGGAGCATTGTGATGACAGGGGTCATGGAGCATTGTGATAACAAGGGCATGGAGCATTGTGATTACAAGTGCATTGAGCATTGTGAAGACCTTGTGATGCAGATTTCTGAAGACAGTTGTCAGGGAGCATTGTGCTGACATATATAATGGCCCATTGTGATGACAACGGCATGGAGCATTGTGATGCCAAGTGTCATGGAGGATTCTGAAGACAAAGGTAATGGAGCATTGTGATGACAATGGCTTGGAGCATTGTGATGACAAGGTTCAGGGAACATTGTGCTGACAAGTGCATGGAGAATTGTGATGACAAGGGTCATGGAGCATTCTGCTGACAAGCTTGTGGAGTATTTTGATGACAATGGCATGGAGCATTGTGATGAAAACCGCATGGAACATTGTGATGAAAAAGGCATGGAGACTTTTCATTAGAGGGTTCAAGGAGCATTCTGACGACAAATGTCAGGGAGCATTGTGAAGACAATATATTGAGAATTGTGATGACAAAGGTCATGGAGCATTGTGATGAAAAGGGCATGGAGTATTGTGATGACAGTCCTCATGGAGCGTTGTGATGACAAGTGCTCTGGAACATTGTGATCACAAGGGTTTGGAGCATTGTGATGACAGAGGTCATGGATCATTTTGATTTCAAGGAGCATGGAACATTGTGATGACAAAGGCATGAAGCACTGTGATCCCAAGGTTCGTGGAGGATTGTGATGATAATGGTAATGGAGGATTGTGATGACAAGCGCATAGAGCATTGTAATGACAAGGTCATGTAGCATTCTGCTGACAAAGGCATGAAGCATTGTGATGCCAGGTGTCAGGGAGCACTGTGATGACAAGCGTCACGGAGCATTGTGAATACAGGGGTCATGGAGATTTGGGATGACAAGGGCATGGATCATTGTGATGACAATGGTCATGGAGCATTGGGCTGAAAATGTTCATGGAGTATTGTGATGACAGGGGTCATGGAGCATTGTGATGACTAGGGAATGGAGCATTGTAATGACAAGAGTCCCGGATCATTGTGTTGTCGGGTGTCATGGAGTGTTGTGATGACAGTGGTCATGGAGCATTGTGATGATATTTGTTATGGAGCATTGTGATGAGAAGGTCATGGAGTATTTGGCTGAAAATGTTCATGAAGTATTGTGATGACAGTGGTCATGGAGCATTGTGATGACAAGGGAATGGAACATGGTGATGACAGGTGTTATGGAACATTTTGATTACAGGGGTGAGGGAGGGTTTTGATGACTAGTGAGGGAACATGGTTATATCTCAGGTGAGAGAGCATTTGGATGAGAAGAGCATGGAACATTGTGATTACAAGCTTTATGGATCGTAGCGATGCCAAGGTTGTGTATCATTGTGATGGAAAGCCCGTGGCACATTTTGATGACAAGGGTCATGGAGCATTTTTCTGACAAAGGCATGGAGCATTGTGATGACAAGGGCATGGAGCATTGTGGTGACAGGGGCATGGACTATTGGTCTGACAAATTTCATAGATTATTGTGATGACAGTGGACATGGTGCATTGTGATGACAAGGGCACGGATCATTGTGATGAGAAGGTCGTGGAGTATTGTGAAGACAGGTGTCAGGGAGCATTGTGATGACATATGTCATGGTCCATTGCAATGACAATGGCAGGGAGCATTGTGATGCCAAATGTAATGGAGGATTTTGATGACAAATAAAATGGAGCATTGTGATGACTAGGGCTTGGAGCATTATGATGACAAGGGCCATTGAGAATTTTCATTGCAAGGTCGTGAAGCATTGTGATGACAAGGTTCTGGAGCATTGTGATGAGAAATCCATAGAGACTTGTAATGACAAATCTCATGGAGCATACTGATGAAAAGGGGCATGGACCATTGTGATTACAGGGGTCTTGGAACATTGTGATGACATGGGCATGGAACATTGTGAGCAGAAGGCCAAGGAGCAATCTGAAGACATGTTTCATTGAGCTTTGTGATGACCAGGGCATGGAGCATTGTGTTTAAAGGGGTCTTGGAGCATTGTGATGAAAATGGAATGGATCATTGTGATGAAAAAGGCATGGAGCCTTGTCATGACAGGGTTCAAGGAGCATAGAGACAACAAGTGTCAGGGAGCATTTTGATGACAAGTGTATTGAGCATTGTGATGACTAATATCATGGAGCATTGTGATGAGAAGACCATGGATAATTGTGATGACGAGTGTCATGGGGCACTGTGATGACAAGTGTTATGGAATATTATGATCCCAAGGGTTTGGAGCATTGTTATGACAGAGATCATGGAGCATTTTGAATTCATTGTGATGGCAATAGCATGAAGCATTATGATGATGGGTAATGTGCATTGTGATGACAGGGTTCATGGTTCATTGAGATGAAAAGTGGCATAGAGCATTGTGAGTACAGGGTTTATGGAGCATTGCTATGACTAATATGTGGACCGTTGTGATGAAAAGCGCATGGCACATAGTGATGACATGGGTCATGGAGCATTTTTCTGACAAAGGCATGGAGCATTGTGATGACAAGTGTCACGGAGCACTGTGATGAAAAGTTCATGGAGCATTGTGGTTACAAAGGTCACAGAGCCTTGTGATGACGCGGGCATGGACAATTGTGATGACAAATCTTATGAAGCATTGTGTTGACTGGAGTCACGGAGCATTGTGATGACAGGGGTCATGGAGCATTGAGATGAAAAGGGGCATGGAGCATTGTGTTTACATGGGTTTTGGAGCATTGTGATGACAAGGGCATGGAGCATTGTGATGAGAAGGCCATGAAATATTCTGAACACATGAGTCATGGAGGTTTGTGATGACAAGGGCATGGAGCATTGTGATTACAGGGGTCTTCAGCATTGTGATAACAACTGTCATGGAACCTTGTGATGACTAGGCCGTGGAACATTGTGATGGCAGGGGTCATGGTGGATTGTTATGACAGAGGTAATGGAGCATTGTGATGAGAAGGGCATGGAACATTGGTCGGAAAAGTTTCATGGATTATTGTGATGAGAGTGGGCATGGAGCCTTCTGATGACAAGGGTACAGAACACTATGGTACATGGGTCATGCAGGATTGTAATGACAAGGGACTGGAGCATTGTGATGAGAAGGGCATCGAGCATTGTAATGCAAAGTGTCATGGAGCTTTTTGATGACAAGGGCATTGTGCAATATTATGAGAGGGTTCATGGAGCATTGTGATGACAATGACATGGAGCATTGTGATGCCAAGTGTCATGGGGATTTGTCATGACAAGTAATGGAGCATTTTGATGACAAGGGCAAGGTGCATTGTGATGAGAAGGGCAGGGAGCATTTTGATGACCGGGTCATGCAGCATTTTGATGAAAAATGTAATGGAATATTTTGATGGCAGGGGTTATAGAACATTGTGATGTCAGGGGCTTTGGAGCGTTGGGATGAAAAGGGTCATGGGGCAATTTGATGACAGGTGTCATGGAACATTGTGATGATAAGGGGATGTAGCATTGTGATGACAGTGTCATGGAACATTGTGATGATAGGGGTGAGGGAGTATTGTGACAAATAGTGATGTAGCATTGTGATATCAGTGGTGAGAGAGCATTTTGATGAGAAGAGCATGGAGCATTGTGATGACAAATTTTAAGGAGCATTGTGATGACAAGATTGTGGAGCACTGTGATGACAAGCGCATGGTGCACTGTGATGACGTGTCATGAGGCATTGTGCTGACAAGCGCATGGAGCATTGTGATGACAAGGGTCAACAGCATTGTGATGAAAATTTCATGGAGCATTGTGGTTAAAATGGTCAGAGACTGTTTATGACGACGGCATGGACCATTGTGATGACAAAGGTCATGAAGCATTGTGATGACGGGACTCACGGAGGATTGTGATGACAGGAGTCATGGAGCATTGTGATAACAAGGGCATGGAGCATTGTGATGACAAGGGCATGGAACATTGGTCTAATATGTTTCATGGATTATTGCAATGAAATTTGGAATGGCCCATTGTGATGACAATGGCATGGAGCAGTGTGATGCCAAGTGTCATGGAGAATTCTGATGACAAATGTAATGGAGCATTGTGATGACAATGGCTTGGAGCAGTGTGATGACAAGGGTCAGGGAGCATTGTGCCGACAAGTGCATGGAGAATTGTGATGAGAAGGGTCATGGAGCATTCTGATGACAAGCTTGTGGAGGATTTTGATGATAATGGCCTGGACCATTGTGATGAAAACGGCATGGGGCATTGTGATGAAAACGGCATGGAGCCTTTTCGTGACAGGTTTCAAGGAGCATTCTGATGACAAGTGTCAGGGAGCATTTTGATGACAAGTGTATTGAGAATTGTGATGACAATTGTCATGGAGCATTGTGATGAAAAGGGCATGGAGTATTTTGATGACAGGCATCATGGAGCGTTGGGATGACAAGTGTTATGGAACATTGTGATCACAAGATTTTGGAGCATTGTGATGACAGAGGTCATGGATCATTTTGATTTCAAGGAGCATGGAGCATTGTGATGACAATGGCAGGAAGCAATGTGATCCCAAGGTTCATGGAGGATTGTGATGACAATGGAAATGGAGTATTGTGATGACAAGTGCATAGAGTATTGTAATGACAAGGTCATGTAGCATTTTGCTGACAAAGGCAAGGAGCATTGTGATGACAGGTGTCAAGAAGCACTGTGATGACAAGCGTTACTGAGCACTGTGAATACAGGGGTCATGGAGCATTGGGATGAAAAGGGCATGGATCATTGTGATGACAAGGGTCATGGAGCACTGGGCTGAAAATGTTCATGGAGTGTTGTGATGACAGGGGTCATGGAGCATTGTGATGACAAGGGAATGTAGCATTGTGATGACAAGTGTCCCGGATCATTGTGTTGTCGGGTGTCATGGAGTGTTTTGATGACAGTGGTCATGGATCATTGTGGTGACATGGGCTATGGAGCATTGTGATGAGAATTTCGTAGAGCATTGGGCTGAAAATATTCATGGATTATTGTGATGACAGGGGTCATGGAGCATTGTGATGACAAGGGAATGGAGCACTGTGATGACAAGGTCCTGGAGCACTGTGATGTGAAGACCATGGAACCTTGTGATGACAAGTCTCATGGAGCATTCTGAAGAAAAGGCGCAGGGATCATTTTGATTACAGGGGTCTTGGAGCATTGTGATGACAAGGGCATGGAACATTATGATTAGAAGGCCATGGAGCATTCTGATGACATTCGTCATGGAGCTTTGTGATGGCAAGTGCAAGGAGCATTGTGATCACAGGTGTCTTGGAACATTTTGATGAAAAGGGCATGGATCATTGTGATGAAATAGGCATGGAGCCTTGCCATGAAAGAGTGCACGGTGCATACTGAGGTCAATAGTCAGAGAGCATTGTGTTGACAAGGGTATTGAACATTGTGTTGACAAAAGTCATGGTACATTGTGATGAGAAGCCCATGGATAACTGTGGTGACCAGCGTCATGGGGCATTGTGATGACAAGTGTTATGGGACATTGTGATCACAAGGGTTTGCAGCATTGTGGTGACAGGTGTCATGGAGCTTTTTGATTTCATTGTGATGACAATAGCATGAAGCATTATGATGATGGGCATGGTACATTTTGATGACAGCGTTCATGGAGCATTGTGATGAAAAGTGTCATGGAGCATTGGTCTGACATGTTTCTTGGATTATTGTGATAAGAATGGGCATGGCACATTGTGATGACAAGGTCATGGAACACTGTGATGACAAGGTCATGGATTATTGTGAAGAAAGGTGTCAGGGAGCATTGTGATGAAATATGTCATGTTCCAGTTTGATGACAATATCATGGAGCATTGTGATGCCAATTGTTATGGAGGATTGTTGTGACAAAGTAAAGGAGCATTGTGATGACAAGGGCATGGAGCATTGTGATATCAAGGGCCATTGAGAATTTGAATGCCCTGGTCGTGAAACATTTTGATGAAAAGCGCATGGAGCTTCCTATGACAGGGGTCATGGAGCATTGCGATGACAAGTGCATGGAGTATTGTAATGACAAGAGCATATAACATTGTGATGTGAAGTGCCATGGAGCACTGTAATGACAAGGACGTGGAGAATTGTGAGGACAAGGGACATTGAGATTTGAGATGACAAGGCATGGAGCATGGTGATGGCAAAACCGTGGAGCATTGTGATGAGAAGACCTTTGGTAATTGTGATGTCGAGCCTCATGGAGCACTGTAATGACAAGGGGCATGAAGCATTGTGATGAAAGTTGTCAGGAAGCAATGTGATGACAGGGGTCATGGAGCAATGTGATGACAAAGGCATGGAGCATTGTGATTACAAGGGCATGGAGCATTGCAATGTCAAGAGAATGGAGAATTGTGAAGACAAGAGCTTGTAACATTTTGATGAGAAGTGTCATGTAGCATTGTGATGACAAGTACGTGGAGAATTTTGATGACAAGGGACATGGAGCATTTTGATAACCAGGGCATGGATCATTGTGATGACAGGGGCCATGAAGCATTATTATGACAAGGGCCATGGTGCATTCTGACATAAGATATCACTTATGAAGGGAATGTAAACATGGCTACATATGAACTGATTTAGGGAAGAGAACAGAGTCTCAGATTTAGAAAACACTCTAACGCTTGCTTAAGGGGAAAGAGGGGTGGGGAGATGTACAAAACAAAAGATTGATATTAGCAAATGTACCGTTCCATAATCCAAAAAAAAAAGAGACAAACCCTACACCTTCCTCAGTTAATGGAACTCAACATCCCTATTCCCCCCAGAGAAATATATCTGACTAGTAAGAATTTTAAAACCTATGTATTGATATGTCACCGTAAGGTAACTAAGTGTGTCTAGTATGACATAAACATGGCAGGGAGAATCAGCTCAAACCCAATATAAAAATGAAATTCAAAACAAAACATAAAAACAGAACAATTCTTACACAATACCTTCAGGGTCGCTGATGAAACCTGGAATGACCCTATCTAAAACGACAGCTGGATGTGGCATAAGGCTGGACACTTGGGACTGAGAGGATTGGTGAGATTGGGTGAGCAAATGTAGACCCATTAAAGCAATAATGTGTGGCACCCATTCCATGGGTCCCAACAGGCCAGGTTTAAGGGCATATTACTACAGCTATAATATGTACGGGAACCCTAGAGAATGGACACAGTGTGAATACGAAAGGTTTCTAAAACTCAACGAATAGTCCCTCTCCTGGTGCTCCCGTTTGACTTTCCAACTGCTTTACTATCAATCTCCCAACTTGGAGAGACAGCACCTATAACCTCCTGGTTCGCACAGGTTGCCAATTTGGCAGAGGATGAAAGGGAAGAGGGAGACCAGTGAGAGAGTAGCTGTTAGACATTTGTACGGGCACATGTCACTCTTACTTCACGGGAAGAAGAAGAAATAACCAAAGCCTCAGCCACCCACCGGGAACCAGTATAGGTCCTGAACCAAAATATTGGACGTGCGTTCAGCTCACAAAAAAAACGAGTTAAATAATGTAGCTCAGTGCACAACAATTCACAAACAGGCAGAGTAATAAAGGACAACTATCGTCCAAAAATCTGTTGAGGGAAGGCAACGAGGCGGACTTGAAAGCGAGGCAGAATAGAAGGAAACAGATTTCAAGAGGTACGTTGGAATCGCATTTAAGGCACAGGAAGAGGGGCACAACATCGACAATGATGCACTTGGCCAAAAAGGGCATATGCGTTTTCTCCTGAATATATTCAGGAGAAAACGCATACGCCTATTTTGGCCAAGCAAGCAAGCAGACAATGTAAGTCTGCACTACAAAGAAGTATCACTTCCCACCGGTCCAAAGGGACATCCACAAAAAGGGTAAAAACCAGAAATTCAAGACAGGCCCTGGAGAACAGGGAGCCTTGTTATGCTGATGGGCGGGATGTAAATTGCCAACTGCCTCTCTGGAGGAGTGCATTGTGTTCACTAAAACAAGTAAACAACAGAGCTACAGAGCCAAGGGCACTTCCAGTCTAGGGAACATACCATGGGAAAACTGAAAATCAATGAGACAGAGCCACCCCAAAATTTAGGGCTGCACTGCTTACAAGAACCTCAACTTGGGTGCAACTTAAGTATCCCAGGAAAGATAAAAATGGTTCAAAAAATTGTGGTACTTACGTACGATGGAATATGCCTCAGCCATGAAAACAATGTCATAAGACCAGTAGCAGCAAAATGAGTGGATTCAGGTACGATGATTCTAAGTGAAATAAGTCACACAGAAAAAGAAACTTATCATAAGATATCACTTATGAAGATCCTGTAAACATGGCTACACATGAACTGAGTTAGGAAAGAGAAGAGAGTCTCACATTTAGAATACACTCTTATGCCTGCTTAAGGGGGAAGGAGATGTGGGGAGATGCATAAAACCAGAGATTGATATAAGCACAGGTACCGTTCCAAAAACCAAGTATGGAATAGACAAGACCTACACCTTCCTCAGTGAAAGGGACTCAAAAACCCATATTTCCCGCAGAGGTATATATCTGACTAGTAAGAATCTTAAAACCTATGTATTGATATGTCTCCATAAGGGAATCAAGTGTGTGTTGACTGGCATAAAGATGGCAGCGAGAATCAGGTCAAACCCACTATAAAAAGGAATTTCAAAAACAAATAAAAAAAACAGCGAAATTCTTTACAATTCCTTCAGGGTCTCTGATAAAACTTGGAATGACCCTATCTAGAACGACAGCTGGAGGTGCCTTAAGGCTGGACACATGGGACTGAGAGGATTGGTGAGATTCGTGAGCAAATGCAGACCCTTTAAAACAATAATGCATGGCACCCATTCCATGGGTCCCAACTCTCCAGGTTGTAGGGAATATTACTACAGCTATAACATGTATGGGAAACCTAGTGAATGGACACACTGTGAATACGAAAGGTTTCTAAATCTCAACGAATAGTCCCTCTCCTGGTGCTCCAGTTTCACTTTCTAACTGCTTTACTATCAATCTCCCAAATTGGAGAGACAGCACCTTTAACCTCCTGGTTCGCACAGTTTGCCAATTTGGCAAAGGATGAAAGGGAAGAGGGAGAACCAAAGAGAGAGTAGCTGTTAGGCATTTGGACGGGCACATGCCACTCTTATTTCCCGGGAGGAAGAAGAATTAACCAAAGTCTCAGTCACCCACCGGGAACCAGTATAGGTCCTAAACCAAAATATGGGACTTGCGTTCAGCTCACAAAAAACGAGTTAAAAAATGGAGCTATAGGACAGAGCAATTCACAAACTGGCAGAGAAATAAAGGACAACTATCATCCAAACATCTGTTGAGGGAAGGAAACGAGGCGGACTTGAAAGTGAGGCAGAATAGCAGGAAACAGATTTCAAGAGGTATGTTGGAATCGCCTTTAAAGCACAGGAAGAGGGGCACAACTTCAACAAAGATGCACTTGTCAAAAAAGGGCGTATGCATTTTCTCCTGAGTATATTCAGGAGAAAACACATACGCCCAGTTTGGCCAAGCAAGCAAGCAGACAATGTAAGTCTGCACTACAAAGAAGTATCACTTCCCACCGGTCCAAAGGGACATCCACAAAAAGGGTAAAAACCAGAAATTCAAGACAGGCCCTGGAGAACAGGGAGCCTTGTTATGCTGATGGCCGGGATGTAAATTGCCAACTGCCTCTCTGGAGGAGTGCATTGTGTTCCCTAAAACAAGTAAACAACAGAGCTACAGAGCCAAGGGCACTTCCAGTCTAGGGAATATACCTTGGGAAAATTGAAAATCAATAAGACAGAGCCACCCCAAAATTTAGGAAAGCACTGCTTATAAGAACGTCAACTTGGGTACACCTTAATATCCCAGGAAACATAAAAATGGTTGAAAAAGTTGTGGTACTTATGTACGAGGGAATATCCCTCAGCCATTAAATCAATATCATATGACCAGTAGCAGCAAAATGAGTGGATTCAGGTACGATGATTCTAAGTGAAATAAGTCACACAGAAAAAGAATCTTATCATAAGATATGACTTATGAAGATCCTGTAAACATGGCTACACATGAACTGAGTTAGGAAAGAGAAGAGAGTCTCACATTAAGAAAACACTCTTATGCCTGCTTAAGGGGGAAGGAGAGGTGGGGTGATGCATAAAACCAGAGGTTGATATAAGCACAGGTACCGTTCGGAAAACCAACTATGGAATAGACAAGACCTACACCTTCCTCAGTGAAAGGGACTCAAAACCCCATATTTCCCGCAGAGGAATATATCTGACTAGTAAGAATCTTAAAACCTATGTATTGATATGTCTCCGTAAGGGAATCAAGTGTGTGTAGACTGGCATAAAGATGGCAGCGAGAATCAGCTCAAACCCACTATAAAAAGGAATTTCAAAAACAAAACAAAAAAACAGCGAAATTCTTTACAATTCTTTAAGGTCTCAGATGAAACTTTGAATGACCCTATCTAGAACGACAGCTGGAGGTGGCATAAGGCTGGACACATGGGACTGAGAGGATTGGTGAGATTCGTGAGCAAATGCAGACCCTTTAAAGCAATAATGCATGGCACACATTCCATGGGTCCCAACTCTCCAGGTTGTAGGGAATATTACTACAGCTGTAACATGTGTGGGAAACCTAGAGAATGGACACACTGTGAATACGAAAGGTTTCTAAATCTCAACGAATAGTCCCTCTCCTGGTGCTCCAGTTTCACTTTCTAACTGCTTTACTATCAATCTCCCAACTTGGAGAGACAGCACCTTTAACCTCCTGGTTCGCACAGGTTGCCAATTTGGCAAAGGATGAAAGGGAAGAGGGAGAACCAAAGAGAGAGTAGCTGTTAGGCATTTGGACGGGCACATGTCACTCTTATTTCCCGGGAGGAAGAAGAATTAACCAAAGTCTCAGCCACCCACCGGGAACCAGTATAGGTCCTAAACCAAAATATGGGACTTGCGTTCAGCTCACAAAAAACGCGTTAAAAATGGAGCTATAGGGCAGAGCAATTCACAAACTGGCAGAGTAATAAAGGACAACTATCATCCAAAAATCTGTTGAGGGAAGGCAACGAGGCAGACTTGAAAATGAGGCAGAATAGCAGGAAACAGATTTCAAGAGGTATGTTGGAATCGCCTTTAAAGCACAGGAAGAGGGGCACAACTTCGACAATGATGCACTTTTCCAAAGAGGGCATATGGGTTTTCTCCTGAGTATATTCAGGAGAAAACGCATACGCCCATTTTGGCCAAGCAAGCAAGCAGACAATGTAAGTCTGCACTACAAAGAAGTATCACTTCCTACCGGTCCAAAGGGACATCCACAATAAGGGTAAAAACCAGAAATTTAAGACAGGCCCTGGAGAACAGGGAGCCTTGTTATGCTGATGGGCGGGATGTAAATTGCCAACTGCCTCTCTGGAGGAGTGCATTGTGTTCCCTAAAACAAGTAAACAACAGAGCTACAGAGCCAAGGGCACTTCCAGTCTAGGGAATATACCATGGGAAAACTGAAAATCAATAAGACAGAGCCACCCCAAAATTTAGGGCTGCACTGCTTACAACAACCTCAACTTGGGTGCAACTTAAGTATCCCAGGAAAGATAAAAATGGTTCAAAAAATTGTCTTACTTACGTATGATGGAATATGCCTCAGCCATGAAAACAATGTCATAAGACCAGTAGCAGCAAAATGAGTGGATTCAGGTACGATGATTCTAAGTGAAATAAGTCACACAGAAAAATAAACTTATCATAAGATATCACTTATGAAGATCCTGTAAACATGGCTACACATGAACTGAGTTAGGAAAGAGAAGAGAGTCTCACATTTAGAAAACACCCTTATGTTTGCTTAAGGGGGAAGGAGATGTGGGGTGATGCATAAAACCAGAGGTTGATATAAGCACAGGTACCGTTCCAAAAGCCAAGTATGGAATAGACAAGACCTACACCTTCCTCAGTGAAAGGGACTCAAAACCCATATTTCCCGCAGAGGAATATATCTTACTAGTAAGAATCTTAAAACCTATGTATTGATATGTCTCCATAAGGGAATCAAGTGTGTGTAGACTGGCATAAAGATGGCAGCGAGAATAAGCTCAAACCCACTATAAAAAGGAATTTCAAAAACAAAACAATAAAACAGCGAAATTCTTTACATTTCCTTCAGGGTCTCTGATGAAACTTGGAATGACCCTATCTAGAACGACAGCTGGAGGTGGCATAAGGCTGGACACATAGGACTGAGAGGATTGGTGAGATTCGTGAGCAAATGCAGACCCTTTAAAGCAATAATGCATGGCACCCATTCCATGGGTCCCAACTCCCCAGGTTGTAGGGGATATTACTACACCTATAACATGTATGGGAAACCTAGTGAATGGACACACTGTGAATACGAAAGGTTTCTAAATCTCAACGAATAGTCCCTCTCCTGGTGTTCCAGTTTCACTTTCTAACTGCTTTACTATCAATCTCACAACTTGGAGACACAGCACCTTTAACCTCCTGGTTCGCACAGGTTGCCAATTTGGCAAAGGATGAAAGGGAAGAGGGAGAACCAAAGAGAGAGTAGCTGTTAGGCATTTGGACGGGCACATATCACTCTTATTTCCCGGGAGGAAGAAGAATTAACCAAAGTCTCAGCCACCCACCGGGAACCAGTATAGGTCCTAAACCAAAATATGGGAGTTGAGTTCAGCTCACAAAAAACGAGTTAAAAAATGGAGCTATAGGGCAGAGCAATTCACAAACTGGCAGAGTAATAAAGGACAACTATCATCCAAAAATCTGTTGAGGGAAGGCAACGAGGCGGACTTGAAAGTGAGGCAGAATAGCAGGAAAGTAATTTCAAGAGGCACGTTGAAATCACCTTTAAAGCACAGGAAGAGGGGCACAACTTCGACAATGATGCACTTGTCCAAAAAGGGCGTATGCATTTTCTCCTGAGTATATTCAGGAGAAAACGCATACGCCCATTTTGGCCAAGCAAGCAAGCGGAAAATGTAAGTCTGCACTACAAAGGAGTATCACTTCCCACCGGTCCAAACGGACATCCATAAAAAGGGTAAAAACCAGAAATTCAAGACAGGCCCTGGAGAACAGGGAGCCTTGTTATGCTGATGGGCGGGATGTAAATTGCCAACTGCCTCTCTGGAGGAGTGCATTGTGTTCCCTAAAACAAGTAAACAACAGAGCTACAGAGCCAAGGGCACTTCCAGTCTAGGGAATATACCTTGGGAAAACTGAAAATCAATAAGACAGAGCCACCCCAAAATTTAGGAATGCACTGCTTACAAGAACCTCAACTTGGGTAAACCTTAATATCCCAGGAAATATAAAAATGGTTGAAAAAGTTGTGGTACTTACGTACGAGGGAATATCCCTCAGCCATTAAATCAATATCATATGACCAGTAGGAGCAAATTGAGTGGATTCAGGTATGATGATTCTAAGTGAAATAAGTCACACAGAAAAAGAAACTTATCATAAGATATCACTTATGAAGATCCTGTAAACACGGCTACACATGAACTGAGTTAGGAAAGAGAAGAGAGTCTCACATTTAGAAAACACTCTTATGCCTGCTTAAGGGGGCAGGAGAGGTGGGGTGATGCATAAGACCAGAGTTTGATATAAGCACAGGTACCGTTCCAAAAGCCAAGTATGGAATAGACAAGACCTACACCTTCCTCAGTGAAAGGGACTGAAAACCCCATATTTCCCGCAGAGGAATATATCTGACTAGTAAGAATCTTAAAACCTATGTATTGATATGTCTCTGTAAGGGAATCAATTGTGTGTAGACTGGCATAAAGATGGCAGTGAGAATCAGCTCAAACCCACTATAAAAAGGAATTTCAAAAACAAAACAAAAAAACCGCGAAATTCTTTACAATTCCTTCAGGCTCTCTGATGAAACTTGGAATGACCCTATCTAGAACGACAGCTGGAGGTGGCATAAGGCTGGACACATGGGACTGAGAGGACTGGTGAGATTCGTGAGCAAATGCAGACCATTTAAAGCAATAATGCATGTCACCCATTCCATGGGTCCCAACTCCCCAGGTTGTAGGGAATATTACTACAGCTGTAACATGTATGGGAAACCTAGAGAATGGACACACTGTGAATACAAAAGGTTTCTAAATCTCAACGAATAGTCCCTCTCCTGGTGCTCCAGTTTCACTTTCTAACTGGTTTACTATCCATCTCCCAACTTGGAGAGACAGCACCTTTAACCTCCTGGTACGCACAGGTTGCCAATTTGGCAAAGGATGAAAGGGAAGAGGGAGAACCAAAGAGAGAGTAGCTGTTAGGCATTTGGACGGGCATATGTCACTCTTATTTCCCGGGAGGAAGAAGAATTAACCAACGTCTCAGCCACCCACCGGGAACCAGTATAGGTCCTAAACCAAAATATGGGACTTGCGTTCAGCTCACAAAAAACGAGTTAAAAAATGGAGCTATAGGGCAGAGCAATTCACAAACTGGCAGAGTAATAAAGGACAACTATCATCCAAAAATCTGTTGAGGGAAGGCAACGAGGCGGACTTGAAAGTGAGGCAGAATAGCAGGAAACAGATTTCAAGAGGTCCGTTGGAATTGCCTTTAAAGCACAGGAAGAGGCACAACTTTGACAATGATGCACTTGTCCATAAAGGGCGAATGCTTTTTCTCCTGAGTATATTCAGGAGAAAACGCATACGCCCATTTTGGCCAAGCAAGCAAGCAGACAATGTAAGTCTGCACTACAAAGAAGTATCACTTCCTACCGGTCCAAAGGGACATCCACAATAAGGGTAAAATACAGAAATACAAGACAGGCCCTGGAGAACAGGGAGACTTGTTATGCTGATGGGCGCGATGTAAATTGCCAACTGCCTCTCTGGAGGAGTGCATTGTGTTCCCTAAAACAAGTAAACAACAGAGCTACAGAGCCAAGGGCACTTCCAGTCTAGGGAATATACCATGGGAAAACTGAAAATCAATAAGACAGAGCCAACCCAAAATTTAGGGCTGCACTGCTTACAAGAACCTCAACTTGGGTGCAACTTAAGTATCCCAGGAAAGATAAAAATGGTTCAAAAAATTGTGTTACTTACGTATGATGGAATATGCCTCAGCCATGAAAACAATGTCATAAGACCAGTAGCAGCAAAATGAGTGGATTCAGGTACGATGATTCTAAGTGAAATAAGTCACACAGAAAAAGAGACTTATCATAAGATATCACTTATGAAGATCCTATAAACATGGCTACACATGAACTGAGTTAGGAAAGAGAAGAGAGTCTCACATTTAGAAAACACCCTTATGTTTGCTTAAGGGGGAAGGAGATGTGGGGTGATGCATAAAACCAGAGGTTGATATAAGCACAGATACCGTTCCAAAAGCCAAGTATGGAATAGACAAGACCTACACCTTCCTCAGTGAAAGGGACTCAAAACCCATATTTCCCGCAGAGGAATATATCTTACTAGTAAGAATCTTAAAACCTATGTATTGATATGTCTCCATAAGGGAATCAAGTGTGTGTAGACTGGCATAAAGATGGCAGCGAGAATAAGCTCAAACCCACTATAAAAAGGAATTTCAAAAACAAAACAATAAAACAGCGAAATTCTTTACATTTCCTTCAGGGTCTCTGATGAAACTTGGAATGACCCTATCTAGAACGACAGCTGGAGGTGGCATAAGGCTGGACACATAGGACTGAGAGGATTGGTGAGATTCGTGAGCAAATGCAGACCCTTTAAAGCAATAATGCATGGCACCCATTCCATGGGTCCCAACTCTCCAGGTTGTAGGGGATATTACTACACCTATAACATGTATGGGAAACCTAGTGAATGGACACACTGTGAATATGAAAGGTTTCTAAATCTCAACGAATAGTCCCTCTCCTGGTGTTCCAGTTTCACTTTCTAACTGCTTTACTATCAATCTCCCAACTTGGAGAGACAGCACCTTTAACCTCCTGGTTCGCACAGGTTGCCAATTTGGCAAAGGATGAAAGGGAAGAGGGAGAACCAAAGAGAGAGTAGCTGTTAGGCATTTGGACGGGCACATGTCACTCTTATTTCCCGGGAGGAAGAAGAATTAACCAAAGTCTCAGCCACCCACCGGGAACCAGTATAGGTGCTAAACCAAAATATGGGACTTGAGGTCAGCTCACAAAAAACGAGTTAAAAAATGGAGCTATAGGGCAGAGCAATTCACAAACTGGCAGAGTAATAAAGGACAACTATCATCCAAAAATCTGTTCAGGGAAGACAACGAGGTGGACTTGAAAGTGAGGCAGAATAGCAGGAAAGTAATTTCAAGAGGCACGTTGAAATCACCTTTAAAGCACAGGAAGAGGGGCACAACTTCGACAATGATGCACTTGTCCAAAAAGGGCGTATGCATTTTCTCCTGAGTATATTCAGGAGAAAACGCATACGCCCATTTTGGCCAAGCAAGCAAGCGGACAATGTAAGTCTGCACTACAAAGGAGTATCACTTCCCACCGGTCCAAACGGACATCCATAAAAAGGGTAAAAACCAGAAATTCAAGACAGGCCCTGGAGAACAGGGAGCCTTGTTATGCTGATGGGCGGGATGTAAATTGCCAACTGCCTCTCTGGAGGAGTGCATTGTGTTCCCTAAAACAAGTAAACAACAGAGCTACAGAGCCAAGGGCACTTCCAGTCTAGGGAATATACCTTGGGAAAACTGAAAATCAATAAGACAGAGCCACCCCAAAATTTAGGAATGCACTGCTTACAAGAACCTCAACTTGGGTAAACCTTAATATCCCAGGAAATATAAAAATGGTTGAAAAAGTTGTGGTACTTACGTACGAGGGAATATCCCTCAGCCATGAAATCAATATCATATGACCAGTAGCAGCAAAATGAGTGGATTCAGGTACGATGATTCTAAGTGAAATAAGTCACACAGAAAAAGAATCTTATCATAAGATATCACTTATGAAGATCCTGTAAACATGGCTACACATGAACTGAGTTAGGAAAGAGAAGAGAGTCTCACATTTAGAAAACACTCTTATGCCTGCTTAAGGGGGCAGGAGAGGTGGGGTGATGCATAAGACCAGAGTTTGATATAAGCACAGGTACCGTACCAAAAGCCAAGTATGGAATAGAGAAGACCTACACCTTCCTCAGTGAAAGGGACTGAAAACCCCATATTTCCCGCAGAGGAATATATCTGACTAGTAAGAATCTTAAAACCTATGTATTGATATGTCTCTGTAAGGGAATCAAGTGTGTGTAGACTGGCATAAAGATGGCAGTGAGAATCAGCTCAAACCCACTATAAAAAGGAATTTCAAAAACAAAACAAAAAACAGGGAAATTCTTTACAATTCCTTCAGGGTCTCTGATGAAACTTGGAATGACCCTATCTAGAACGACAGCTGGAGGTGGCATAAGGCTGGACACATAGGACTGAGAGGATTGGTGAGATTCGTGAGCAAATGCAGACCCTTTAAAGCAATAATGCATGGCACCCATTCCATGGGTCCCAACTCTCCAGGTTGTAGGGAATATTACTACAGCTATAACATGTATGGGAAACCTAGAGAATGGACACACTGTGAATACGAAATGTTTCTAAATCTCAACGAATAGTCCCTCTCCTGGTGTTCCAGTTTCACTTTCTAACTGCTTTCCTATCAATCTCCCAACTTGGAGAGACAGCACCTTTAACTTCCTGGTTCGCACAGGTTTCCAATTTGGCAAAGGATGAAAGTGAAGAGGGAGAACCAAAGAGAGAGTAGCTGTTAGGCATTTGGACGGGCACATGTCACTCTTATTTCCCGGGATGAAAAAGAATTAACCAAAGTCTCAGCCACCCACCGGGAACCAGTATAGGTCCTAAACCAAAATATGGGACTTGCGTTCAGCTCACAATAAATGAGTTAAAAAATGGAGCTATAGGGCAGAGCAATTCACAAACTGGCAGAGTAATAAAGGATAACTATCATCCAAAAATCTGTTGAGGGAAGGCAACGAGGCGGACTTGATAGTGAGGCAGAATAGCAGGAAACAGATTTCAAGAGGTATGTTGGAATCGCCTTTAAAGCACACGAAGAGGGTCACAACTTCGACAATGATTCACTTGTCCAAAAAGGGCGTATGCGTTTTCTCCTGAGTATATTCAGGAGAAAACGCATACGCCCATTTTGGCCAAGCAAGCAAGCAGACAATGTAAGTCTGAACTAAAAAGAAGTATCACTTTCCACCGGTCCAATGGGACATCCACAAAAAGGGTAAAAATCAGAAATTCAAGACAGGCCCTGGAGAACAGGGATCCTTGTTATGCTGATGGGCGGGATGTAAATTGCCAACTGCCTCTCTGGAGGAGTGCATTGTGTTCCCTAAAACAAGTAAACAACAGAGCCAAGGGCACTACCAGTCTAGGGAATATACCATGGGAAAACTGAAAATCAATAAGACAGAGCCACCCCAAAATTTAGGGCTGCACTGCTTACAAGAACCTCAACTTGGGTGCAACTTAAGTATCCCAGGAAAGATAAAAATGGTTCAAAAAGTTGTGGTACTTACATATGATGGAATATCCCTCAGCCATGAAATCAATGTCATAAGACCAGTAGCAGCAAAATGAGTGGATTCAGGTTCGATGATTCTAAGTGAAATAAGTCACACAGAAAAAGAAACTTATCATAAGATATCACTTATGAAGATCCTGTAAACATGGCTACACATGAACTGAGTTAGGAAAGAGAAGAGAGTCTCACATTTAGAAAACACTCTTATGCCTGCTTAAGAGGGCAGGAGAGGTGGGGTAATGCATAAAACCAGAGGTTGATATAAGCACAGGTACCGTTCCAAAAACCAAGTATGGAATAGACAAGACCTACACCTTCCTCAGTGAAAGGGACTCAAAACCCCATATTTCCCGCAGAGGTATATATCTGACTAGTAAGAATCTTAAAACCTATGTATTGATATGTCTCCGTAGGGAATCAAGTGTGTGTAGACTGGCATAAAGATGGCAGTGAGAATCAGCTCAAACCCACTATAAAAAGGAATTTCAAAAACAAAACAAAAAAACAGGGAAATTCTTTACAATTCCTTCAGGGTCTCTGATGAAACTTGGAATGACCCTATCTAGAACGACAGCTGGAGGTGGCATAAGGCTGGACACATGGGACTGAGAGGACTGGTGAGATTCGTGAGCAAAAGCAGACCCTTTAAAGCAATAATGCATGTCACCCATTCCATGGGTCCCAACTCCCCAGGTTGTAGGGAATATTACTACAGCTGTAACATGTATGGGAAACCTAGAGAATGGACACACTGTGAATACAAAAGGTTTCTAAATCTCAACGAATAGTCCCTCTCCTGGTGCTCCAGTTTCACTTTCTAACTGCTTTACTATCAATCTCCCAAATTGGAGAGACAGCACCTTTAACCTCCTGGTACGCACAGGTTGCCAATTTGGCAAAGGATGAAAGGGAAGAGGGAGAACCAAAGAGAGAGTAGCTGTTAGGCATTTGGACGGGCACATGTCACTCTTATTTCCCGGGAGGAAGAAGAATTAAACAAAGTCTCAGCCACCCACCGGGAACCAGTATAGGTCCTAAACCAAAATATGGGACTTGCGTTCAGCTCACAAAAAACGAGTTAAAAAATGGAGCTATAGGGCAGAGCAATTCACAAACTGGCAGAGTAATAAAGGACAACTATCATCCAAAAATCTGTTGAGGGAAGGCAACGAGGCGGACTTGAAAGTGAGGCAGAATAGCAGGAAACAGATTTCAAGAGGTACGTTGGAATCGCCTTTAAAGCACAGGAAGAGGGGCACAACTTTGACAATGATGCACTTGTCTATAAAGGGCGTATGCATTTTCTCCTGAGTATATTCAGGAGAAAACGCATACGCCCATTTTGGCCAAGCAAGCAAGCGGACAATGTAAGTCTGCACTACAAAGAAGTATCACTTCCCACCGGTCCAAAGGGATATCCACAAAAGGGTAAAAACCACAAATTCAAGACAGGCCCTGGAGAACAGGGAGCCTTGTTATGCTGATGGGCAGGATGTAAATTGCCAACTGTCTCTCTGGAGGAGTGCATTGTGTTCTCTAAAAGAAGTAAACAATAGAGCTACAGAGCCAAGGGCACTTCCAGTCTAGGGAATATACCTTGGGAAAACTGAAAATCAATAAGACAGAGCCACCCCTAAATTTAGGAATGCACTGCTTAGAAGAACCTCAACTTGGGTACACCTTAATATCCCAGGAAATATAAAAATAGTTGAAAAAGTTGTGGTACTTACGTACGAGGGAATATCCCTCAGCCATGAAATCAATATCATATGACCAGTAGCAGCAAAATGAGTGGATTCAGGTACGATGATTCTAAGTGAAATAAGTCACACAGAAAAAGAAATTATCATAAGATATCACTTATGAAGATCCTGTAAACATGGCTACACATGAACTGAGTTAGGAAAGAGAAGAGAGTCTCACATTTAGAAAACAATCTTATGCCTGCTTAAGGAGGAAGGAGAGGTGGGGTGATGCATAAAACCAGAGGTTGATATAAGCACAGGTACCGTTCCAAAAACCAAGTATGGAATAGACAAGACCTACACCTTCCTCAGTGAAAGGGACTCAAAGACCGATATTTCCCGCAGAGGAATATATCTGACTAGTAAGAATCTTAAAACCTATGTATTGATATGTCTCCGTAGGGAATCAAGTGTGTGTAGACTGGCATAAAGATGGCAGTGAGAATCAGCTCAAACCCACTATAAAAAGGAATTTCAAAAACAAAACAAAAAACAGGGAAATTCTTTACAATTCCTTCAGGGTCTCTGATGAAACTTGGAATGACCCTATCTAGAACGACAGCTGGAGGTGGCATAAGGCTGGACACATGGGACTGAGAGGACTGGTGAGATTCGTGAGCAAAAGCAGACCCTTTAAAGCAATAATGCATGTCACCCATTCCATGGGTCCCAACTCCCCAGGTTGTAGGGAATATTACTACAGCTGTAACATGTATGGGAAACCTAGAGAATGGACACACTGTGAATACAAAAGGTTTCTAAATCTCAACGAATAGTCCCTCTCCTGGTGCTCCAGTTTCACTTTCTAACTGCTTTACTATCAATCTCCCAAATTGGAGAGACAGCACCTTTAACCTCCTGGTACGCACAGGTTGCCAATTTGGCAAAGGATGAAAGGGAAGAGGGAGAACCAAAGAGAGAGTAGCTGTTAGGCATTTGGACGGGCACATGTCACTCTTATTTCCCGGGAGGAAGAAGAATTAAACAAAGTCTCAGCCACCCACCGGGAACCAGTATAGGTCCTAAACCAAAATATGGGACTTGCATTCAGCTCACAAAAAACGAGTTAAAAAATGGAGCTATAGGGCAGAGCAATTCACAAACTGGCAGAGTAATAAAGGACAACTATCATCCAAAAATCTGTTGAGGGAAGGCAACGAGGCGGACTTGAAAGTGAGGCAGAATAGCAGGAAACAGATTTCAAGAGGTACGTTGGAATCGCCTTTAAAGCACAGGAAGAGGGGCACAACTTTGACAATGATGCACTTGTCTATAAAGGGCGTATGCATTTTCTCCTGAGTATATTCAGGAGAAAACGCATACGCCCATTTTGGCCAAGCAAGCAAGCGGACAATGTAAGTCTGCACTACAAAGAAGTATCACTTCCCACCGGTCCAAAGGGATATCCACAAAAGGGTAAAAACCACAAATTCAAGACAGGCCCTGGAGAACAGGGAGCCTTGTTATGCTGATGGGCAGGATGTAAATTGCCAACTGTCTCTCTGGAGGAGTGCACTGTGTTCTCTAAAACAAGTAAACAATAGAGCTACAGAGCCAAGGGCACTTCCAGTCTAGGGAATATACCTTGGGAAAACTGAAAATCAATAAGACAGAGCCACCCCTAAATTTAGGAATGCACTGCTTAGAAGAACCTCAACTTGGGTACACCTTAATATCCCAGGAAATATAAAAATAGTTGAAAAAGTTGTGGTACTTACGTACGAGGGAATATCCCTCAGCCATGAAATCAATATCATATGACCAGTAGCAGCAAAATGAGTGGATTCAGGTACGATGATTCTAAGTGAAATAAGTCACACAGAAAAAGAAATTATCATAAGATATCACTTATGAAGATCCTGTAAACATGGCTACACATGAACTGAGTTAGGAAAGAGAAGAGAGTCTCACATTTAGAAAACAATCTTATGCCTGCTTAAGGAGGAAGGAGAGGTGGGGTGATGCATAAAACCAGAGGTTGATATAAGCACAGGTACCGTTCCAAAAACCAAGTATGGAATAGACAAGACCTACACCTTCCTCAGTGAAAGGGACTCAAAGACCGATATTTCCCGCAGAGGAATATATCTGACTAGTAAGAATCTTAAAACCTATGTATTGATATGTCTCCGTAGGGAATCAAGTGTGTGTAGACTGGCATAAAGATGGCAGTGAGAATCAGCTCAAACCCACTATAAAAAGGAATTTCAAAAACAAAACAAAAAACAGGGAAATTCTTTACAATTCCTTCAGGGTCTCTGATGAAACCTGGAATGACCCTATCTACAATGACAGCTGGATGTGGCATAAGGCTGGACACATGGGATTGAGAGGATTGGTGAGATTGGGTGAGCAAAAGCATACCCTTTAGAGCAGTAATGCATGGCACCCGTTCCATGGGTCCCAAGTCTCCAGGTTGAAGGGAATATTACTACAGCTATAACATGTACAGGAAACCAAGAGAATGGACACACAGTGAAAACGAAATGTTTCTAAAACCCAACTAATTGTCCCTATCGTGGTGCTCCGGTTTGACATTCCAACTGCTTAACTATCAATCTCCCAACTTGGAGAGACAGCCCCTTTAACCTCCTGGTTTTCTCAGGTTGCCAATTTGGAAGAGGATGAAAGGGAAAAGGGGGAACCAATGAAAGAGTAGCTGTTTGGCATTTGGATGGGCACATGTCACTCTAAATTCCCGGCAGGAAGAAGAATTAACCAAAGTCTCAGCCACCCGCCTTGAACAAGTATAGGTCCTCAACCATAATTTTGGACTTGTGGTCAGCTCACAAAAAACGAGTTAGTAAATTGAGCTCAAGGGCACAGCAATTTACAAACTGGCACAGTAATAAAGGATAACTATCGTCCAAAAAATCTGTTAAGGGAAGGCAACGAGGCGACCTTCTAAGCGAGGCAGAATAGCAGGAAACAGATTTCAAGTGGTTCGTTGGAATCACCTGTAAAGCACAGGAAGAGGGGCACAACTTCGAAAATAATGCACTTGGCCAAAAAGGGCGTATGCGTTTTCTCCTAAATATATTCAGGAGAAAACGCATACGCCCGTTTTGGCCAAGCAAGCAAGTGGGCAATGCAAATCTGCACAGCAAATAGTATCACTTCCCACCAGTCAAAAGGGACATCCACAAAATGTGTAAAAACCAGAAATCCTAGAGAGGCCCTGGAGAACATGGAGCCTTGTTATGCTGAGGGGCGGGATGTAAATTGCCAACTGCCTCTCTGGAGGAGTGCACTGTGTTCCCTAAAAGAAGTAAACAACAGAGCTACAGACCCAACGGGAGTTCCAGTCTAGGGAATATACCTTGGGAAAACTGAAAATCAATAAGATAGAGCCACCCCAAAATTTAGGGCTGCACTGCTTACAGGAATCTCAAATTGGGTACTCTCTAATATCCCAGGATAGATAAAAATGATTCAAAAAATTGTGGTACTTATGTATGATGGATTATCCCTCAGCCATGAAATCAATGTCATAATGCCAGTAAAGGGAAAATGAATGGATTCAGGTACGATGATTCTAAGTGAAATAAGTCACACAGAAAAACAAACTTATCATAAGATAGCACTTATGAATTTTCTGTAACATGGCTACACATGAACTGAGTTAGGAAAGGGAACAGCATCTCACATTTAGAAAACACACTTATGCCTGCTTAAGGAGGAAGGAGAGGTGGGGTGATGCATAGAACCAGAGTTTGATATTAGTACAAGTACCATTCCAAAATCAAAATACGGAATAGACAAGACCTACACCTACATCAATGAAAGGGATGCAAAACCCAATATTCTGCGCAGAGGTATATATCTGACTAGTAAGAATCTTAAAACCTATGTATTGATATGTCACCATAAGGGAATCAAGTGTGTCTAAACTGGCATAAACATGGCAGTGAGAATCAGCTCAAACCCAGTAAAAAAATAAATTTCCAATACAAAACAAAAAAAAAAAAGGGAAAATCTTTACAATTCCTTCAGGGGCTCTGATGAAACCTGGAATGACCCTACCTACAACGAGAGCTGGATGTGGCATAAAGCTGGACACTTGAGACGGAGAGGTTTGGTGAGACTGGGTGAGCAAATGCAGACCATTTAAAGCAATAATATGTGGCACCCATTCCATGTGTCCCAACTCTCCTTGTGTAAGGGAATATTACTACAGCCATAACATTTACAGGAAACCTAGAGAATGGACACACTGTGAATACGAAAAGTTTCTAAAACTCAAGTTATAGTCCCTCTCCTTGTGCTCCAGTTTGACCTTCCAATGGCTTTACTATCAATCTCCCAACTTGCAGCGGTAGCCCGTAAAACCTCCTGGTTCGCACAGGTTGCCAATTTGGCAGAGGATGAAAGTGAAGAGGGAGAACCAATGAGAGAGTAGCTGTTAGGCATTTGGACAGGTACATGTCACTTTAATTGCCCAGCAGGAAGTAGAATTAACCAATGTCTCAGCCACACGCCGGGAACCAGTATAGGTTTTGAACCATAATTTTGGATTTGCTGTCAGCTCACAAAAACGAGTTGAAAAATGGAGCTCAGGGGCACAGCAATTTACAAACTGGCAGAGAAATAGAGGAAAACTATCGTCCAAAAATCTTTTGAGGGAAGGCAGAGAGGCGGACTTTAAAACGAGGCAGAATAGCAGGAAACAGATTTCAAGAGGTACGTTGGAATCACATTTCAAGCACAGGAAGAGGGGCACAACTTCGACAATGATGCACTTGGCCAAAAAGGGCGTATGCGTTTTCTCCTGAGTATATTCAGGAGAAAATGCATACGCCATTTTTGGCCAAGCAAGCAAGCAGCAATGCAAATCTGCACTACAAAGAAGTATCCCTTCCCACCAGTCAAAAGGGACATCCACAAAATGTGTAAAAACCAGAAAGGCAAGACAGGCCCTGGAGATCAGGGAGCCTCGTTATGCTGATGGGCGGGATGTAAGTTGCCAAATGACTCTCTGGAGGAGTGCATTGTGTTCCCTAAAAGAAGTAAACAACAGAGCTACACAGCCAAGGGCAGTTCCACTCTAGGTAATATACCTTGGGAAAACTGAAAATCAATAAGTCAGAGCCACCCTAAAATTTAGCGCTGCACTGCTTACAAGAACCTCAACTTGGGTACACCTTAAGTATCCCAGGAAAGACAAAAATGGTTCAGGATATTGTGGTACTTACGTACGATGGAATATCACTCAGCCATGAAATCAATGTCATAAGGCCAGTAGCAGCAAAAAGAGTGGATTCAGGTACGATGATTCTAAGTGAAATAAGTCACACAGAAAAAGAAACTTATCATAAGATATCACTTATGAATGTCCTGTAAACATGGCTACACATGAACTGAGTTAGGAAAGATTACAGAGTAACTAATCTTATCATAAGTTATCACTCATAGCGGGAATGTACACATGACTACACATGAACTGAATTACAAACACAACAGAGTCACACATTTAGAAAACATCTTCTGCCTGCTTAATGGGAAAGCCTAGGTGGGGTAATGCATAAAAGCAGAGTTTTAAATTAGCACAGATACCGTTATATAAACTATGCATGTAAAAGACAACACCTACTCCCGGCACAATGAACTGGACTCAACACCCCCTATTCATTGCAGAGGAATATGTCTGACTCTAAGTATTTTAAAACATATATATTCTCATGTCTCCATAAAGGAATCATGTGTGTGTATAACGGCATGGACAGAGCACTGAAATTCAGTTAAACCCACTTATAAAAATAAATTTCAAAAGCAAAATGCAAAAACAGATAGAAAGTCTTAAAAATTAAGTTCAGGGCCTGTGATGCAAGCTAGATTGACCACCTTTACACCCACAGCTGGATGAGACATAAGACTGGACTCTTGGGGCTGACAAGATTGCTGAGGTTGTGTGAACAAAAGAACACCACTTAGAGCAATACTGTGTGCTACCCATTCTAGTGGTCCCAACTCTCCAGGTTTAAGGGAATCTTCCTCCAGTTAAAACATGCATGGGAAACCCAGTGGATGGTACACTGTGTAATTGGGAAAGTTTTCTAAAAGGTACCTCATTTTTCCTTTTGTCGTGCTTGGCTTCGCCATTCCATCTGCATTACTCAAAATCTCCCCACTTGGAGTGTCAGTGCCTTTACCCTCCTGTTATGCACAGTTTGCAAACTGTGCAGAGGATGAACAGGAAGAGGGGAAATAAATGAGAGATTAGCTGTAAGTGTTTGGATGGGTACATGTCACTCTAGTTTCCCATCAGGAAGAATAATTAACCAAAGGCTCAGCCTGAAGCCCCGGAAAAGGACTAGGGCCTAAAGCCATCCTGCGGTATTGCAGCCAGCTCACAAAGAGGCGAGTTGAAAAATGGAAATCAGGGGCACAGCAATTCACAAACTTGCAGAATTATAAAGGACAACTATCATCCAGAAATATATTGAGGAAAGGCAGTGAAGAGGATTTGAATGCAAGGCAGAATTGAAGGAAACAGATTTCAAGAGGTAGATTGGAGTCGTCTTTAAAGCACATGAAAAGAGACAGAATTTTGACAATGATGCCCTTGGCTGAAAAGGGATTATGTGTATTTTCTTGAATATATTCGGGAAAAAATGCATATGCCCTTTTTGGCTAAGCAAGCCATCAGGCATTGCAAATCCACACTACAGAGAAGTGTCCCTTACCTCCAGTCCAAAGAGCCATCCACATATAGTGTAAAAGCCACAAATGCAGGACAGGCCATGGAGAAAAGGGAGCCTGGTTACGACGATGGACAGGATGTAAATTGCCAACAGCCTCTCTGGAGAACTGTATGTTGTTTTCTAAAACAGAGCTACAGAGTATAGCACACTTCCACTCATGGGCGTGTATTTTGGGAAAACTAAAAATCCACAACACACAGCCAGCCCAAATTTTAGGTCTGCTCTGTTTACAAGAACCTCGACTTCGGTACACTTTATATATCCCAGGAAAGGAAAAAAAAAAATGGATATAGATGTTGTGGTACTTATATACAAAGGAAAGTCACTCAGACATAAAATCAATGTCATAAGGCCAATAGCAGCATAATGAGTGGCTTTAGGTACGATGATGCTAAGTGAAATGAGCCACAAAGAAAAAGAAACTTATTGTAATATATCACTTATAGAGGAAATGTAAACATGGCTACACATGAACTGAAGTTCAAAAGAGAACAGAGTTACACATTTAGAAAACACACTTATGCCTCCCTAAGGGGAAAGGTGAAATGGGGTGATGTGTAAAAGCAGAGTTTGAAATGAGCACAGATCCCATTCCATATACCAAATATGTAATAGACAAGACCTACTCCTTTCTCAATAAACTGGACACAAAACAACCTATTCACTGAAGAGGAATATATCTGAATGGTAATAACCTTGAAACTTATGTATTTATATATCTCCATAATGGAATCAAGTGTATGTAGATTGGCATAAACACAGATCAATGGAGCAGGACAGAAAGCCCAGAGATAAACCTACATACCTATGGCTATCTCATCTATGACAAAGGAGCTAAGGATATACAATGGAGAAAAGACAGTCTCTTCAGTAATTGGTGCTGGGAAAACTGGACCCCTACACATAAAAGAATGAAATTAGAACACTCCATAACACCATACACAAAAATAGACTCTAAATTGATTAGAGATCTAAATATAAGACCAGACACTATAAAACACTTAGAGGAAACCATAGGCAGAACACGCTATGACATAAATCACAGCAAGATCCTTTTGGACCCACCTCCTAGAGAAATGGAAATAAAAACAGAAATCAACAAATGGGACCTAATGAAACTTAAAAGCTTTTACACAGTACAGGAAAACATAAACAAGATGCAAAAACAACCCTCAGAATGGGAGAGAATATTTTCAAATGAAGCAATTGACAAAGGATTAATCTCCAAACTTTACAAGCACCGTATGTAGCTCAATATCACAAAAACAAACAACCCAATCCAAAAACGGGCAGAAGACCTAAATAGACATTTCTCCAAAGAAGATATACAGATTACCAAGAAACACATGAAAGGATGTAGAACATCACTAATCATTAGAGAAATGCAAATCAAAACTACCCTGAGGTATCACCTCACAGCAGTCAGAGTGGCAATCATCAAAAAAATCTACAAAACAATAAATGCTGGAGAGGCCTTTATTGGAGAAAAGGGAACACACTTGCACTGTGGGTGGGAATGTAAATTGATATGAGCACTAGGGAGAACAGTACGGAGGTTCCTTTAAATAACTAACAATAGAAGTACCATACGACACAACAATCCAACTACTGGGCATTTGCCTTGTGAAAACCATAATTCAAAAAGAGTTATGTACAAAAATGTTCATTGCAGCTCTATTTGCATTAGCCAGGACATGGAAGCAACCTAAGTGTCCATCGACAGATGAATGGATAAAGAAGATCTGGCACATATATACAATCAAATATTACTCAACCATAAAAAGAAGCAAAACTGAGTTATTTGTACTGAGGTGGATGGACTTAGAATCTGTCCTACACAGTGAAGTAAGTCAGAAAGGGAAAAACAAATACTGTATGTTAACAGAGATATATGGAATCTAATCAAGAAAAAAAAAGATTTTGAAGAACCTAGTGGCAGGACAGGATTAAGGACACAGACATAGAGAAAGGACTTGAGGTCACCGGAAGGGGGATGGGTAAGCTGGGACGAAGTGAGAGAGTGCCATGGACATAAATACATTACCAAATGTAACACCGATAGCTACTGAGAATCAGCCACATAGAACAGGGAGATCAGCTCGGTGCTTTGTGACCACATAAAGGGGTGGGATATGGAGTGTGGGAGGGAGATGCAAGAGGGAGGGGATCTGGTGATATTTGTATATGTATAACTGATTCACTTTTTTATACAGCAGAAACGAACACTCCATTGTAAAGCAATTATACTTCAATAAACGTGTAAAAGGAAAAAAAAAAGCCCAAGGATAAACCTACACACTTATGGTCAACTAATCTATGACAAAGGAAGCAAGACTATACAATGGAGATAAGACAGTCTCTTCAATCATTGTTGCTGGGAAATATGGAGAACTACATGTAAAAGAATGAAATTAGAACACTCCCCAACACCATACATAAAAATATATTCAAAATGAATTAGAGACTTTAATGTAAGACCAGACAGTATAAAACTCTGAGAGGAAAACTTACGAAGGATACTCTGACGTAAATCACAGCAAGATCTTTTTTGATCCACCTCCTATAGTAATGAAATAAAAAAGAAAACTAAACAGATGGGACCTACTGAAACGTAAAAGCTTTTGCAAAGCAAAGGAAACTACAAACAAGACGAAAAGACAACCCTCAGAATGGCAGAAAATATTTGCAAACGAATCAATGGACAAATGATTAATCTCCAATATATATAAACAGCTCATGCAGCTCAACAGTAATAAAACAAACAACCCAATACAAAAATGGAAGATCTAAATAGACATTTCTTCCAAGAAGACATAGAGATGGCCAGTACACACATGAAAATCTGCTGAACATCACTAATTATTAGAGAAATGGAAATCGAAACTACAATGAGGTATCATGTCACACCTGTTAGAATGGGCATCATCAGAAAATCTACAAACAACAAATGCTGGAGAGGGTGTGGAGAAAAGGAACCTTCTTCCACTATTGTTGGGAATGTAAATCGATACAGTCTCTATGGAGAACAGTATGGAGGTTCCTTAAAAAACTAAAAATAGAATTACCATATAATCCAGCAATCCCAGTACTGGGCATATACCCAGAGAAAACCATAAATCAAAAAGACACATTCACCACAATGTTCACTGCAGCACTATTTACAATAGACAGGTAATGAAAGCAACCTAATTGCCCACAGACAGACGAATGGATAAAGACGTGATACATATATACAACGGAATATTACTCAGCCATACATAGGAATGAAATTGGGTCATTTGTAGAGACCTCGATGGATCTAGAGACTGTCATACAGAGTGAAGTAAGTCAGAAAGAGAAAAACAAATATTGTATATTAATGCATATATGTGGAACCTAGAAAAATTGTACAGATGAACCAGTTTGCAGGGCAGAGATAGAGACAGATGTAGAGAACAAACATATGGACACCAAGGAGGGAACGCCATGTGAGGGTGGTGGTGGCATGGATTGGGAGACTGGGATTCACATGTGCACACTTATATGTATAAAACATATATCCAATATGAACCTGCTGTATAAAAGTAATAAATTTAAAAAAAATAAAAATAAATAAATAACATTTAATAAAATAAAACAGAAAAAAAGTTTTTCCCTTCACATAGACGTCTTTATATTAATGCATTATTTCCATGTTTATATCTCCAAATTAAAAAAAAGAGGAATAAATAAAATCTAACTTGAACCAAAAAGAAAAAAAGAAAGAAAAAAAAACAGAACTCACCGGTTATGCAGAGGAAAATCGTATCAGGGCATTTGCTCCAGTGGTAAAAAATTCTTAAGTTGGTCAGAGGTGGGAAATCGTCTCCCATGCCGTCAGCAGCGCTCTCCCCCACAAGGAGCATCCTCATTGCAAAGCTGGGGGACAGTGTTGAGGCGTCTGTGAGTAAATGTGAGCTGAGCCCAAGTCCTGCTGCAGCTGAACTCTTCCCACCCTTTCCAGGTAAAACACCTGAATATGTACAAGCACTTGCAAGCCTACAGGAAGGGCTGTGGAGCCACACTAGCGAGAGCACGCAGGCCGACTTGGTGCCTGCAGGCCAGCCAGGAGGGTCCTGGCCCCAGATGCTCTTCTGGAATCTTTTCATTTCCCTGCCTGAGATACCCCTCCTGCCACAGCCCCCACTGCTTTTTTACTTCCTCACCTCTGCCTGGGGAGAAATTCCAGTGGCAGGTATGGGTGACACATCCTCTTCTTTAGCAGGTGGCAGCCTGGCAACTCCTGCAGAAAGTCCAGCAGTGCCCCACTCACACTGGGCCACCCACAAAGCCACGGCCCGTCCCTCCCTCCCACCACCCCAGCCCCGAAACTGCTGATGGGGCAGAGAATATGGCGTCAGTCACAGCTACAGGGGCTCTTGCTGACTGGAGAGGTGTTTATATTGACCTCAACCCAGGCACACCTGTGTGGGGGGCTGGCAAGCAGTGTCAGGCTGCCCAAATCAGCCAATCCTCACCCCTCAGGGGCTCACAGTTGCAGAAAATGAACCTTGCTAAACGGGTCAGTCCCAAGGAAAAGGTGTGGGCCTTGAGAGTTAGGATAGACAAAGGGCTGCAGCTGCGGCTTGTTTTCTTATCATTTTATCTGGTCCATGAGTGGAAAACAACTTCAAGAAGACCCTATCCTAATGAGAGGAACCCAGGAGTCAGGGAGAGGAGTGATGGTGGGTGGAGACAGAGGCCTGGAGCCCTGGCTGCAGTGGAAGTGTCTGGAAGACCAGGCAGAGAGAGGCTGCACAGAGTGATAGCCAGGGTCACAGACCTGTCAGAGCTGCTGTTTGTTAGTTCAAGTCCTGCTCTGAGGTGTTCTGTGTCAGCTGTGAGCGACAGGTGAGCTGGGGGTTCTCTGCAAGGTGGGCTATGTGCACAGTTCCTGTGTGTCCAGCCCTGCTGGGGTACCTGCCCAGGGGAGCTCCGTATCCTGGGAGGGGCCTGACTATGAGAGTCCCATGGGCTGCTGGGTAGCTGCACAGGTGATCTCCATACCCTTGGA